>NC_142063.1:269188773-269810559 GCF_059756535.1 Pantherophis guttatus | reverse complement strand
AATAGTGCTGATAGCAATACAGTCTTTGTGTTTTTAAAATAGTTCAAACAGGAAATGGATGTGTTCTTTGGACAAGAGAGAAAGCAGCTACTGGTACTCAAAAAAAGAACATTGTGATGCTAAAACTGCATGTTAATTGTTCTTGCAAAAAGGCCTTATCAGCTAAAATCTGTAGTAAAACATGAAGAGCCTTGCAGATTGCTCTTCCTGAATTGTAGATGGCTCATGATGTTTAGGTCTTAAGAAAAAGGTGTGTATTTGAGATTTATCACAGTGTTGTGATTAATGTATAGAGTGGTCTTTTGTTTTCCTCTGTGCCCCATACATTGGCATGCAGTATTCCATAAAGAAATGTACTTCTTCCTCCCACACTCCCAATATATCTCTTCAGTTTTCTTTCTTCTTCTTCTTCTTCTCTTCAGTTTTTGATTCACTGTGAAGGCACAAGATTTACTGAGCAAAAACATGAAATCAGCATGCAGGTGGCCGAAGCTAAAGGCTTGCCAAAGCTCAAACATCACCTCCTCCCGAGAACCAAAGGATTTGCAATCACCGTCCAATGTTTGAGAAATGTAGGTAAGGAATAACATACCCAACACATCTAAGACCGCCATTTGAAATGTTTGTAATCAGATGTATCTTTTAGTTAAACTGGCATTTGGAAATAAAGGAAGTGGACATCTTTTGATTGCCATGTTCTGAAAAATAGCCCTGTTGAGGGATGGTGATAGCTAAACAATATCTTCCTTTAAGTCTTTCTTCAGGTCTCACTAATCATATTTAGATAGTCTTATCTTGATTTAATTGAGGTGTGAGATTTAGCCACATATCTCCAATTCCTTAATTCCCTCCTTTGCAGCAGGAAGAAAACAAGCTATGTCAGTGCCTCTTAACAATTATAATTTGTTGCTTTGTTCATTCAATAAACTGTGATTAGCAACTTTGGGACCCACTAGAATTCAAAAGCTCTGAAAACCATCTTCCGCTGAAGTAGACTCCTGTAAAGTGCACTAGGGATGGTTGGGTTGACATTTGAACCAGTCTATTTAAAAAACATAAAGTTGTATTTTTATGGCTGGTATAAGCTTTGAATTTCTGCTCTATTTTCTTGGAACACAACAAAATCTGGCCCTGCCTTCACAGCCTTTTTGTAACCTTGTTTGTATTTGGTACTAAACTATAACAATTATTTTTCCTCTTAACTGCCAAAGCTCCTCATTTTGATAACCTGAGCTTACATGGTGGTCACAGGATCGTGATATGTTTTGAAACCTCTGACATGCTTTAATGTGCCCTATTCTACAGTTTCAGCTGTATATGATTCTACACTGAACTTCAGAAATAATGAAAATCCAACGCTGCTTGGAATTTTACATGGGAAGAAATACCATGCAGATTTATACGTAAGGCAAGTACCTTTTTCTTAACATTTATTTTATTATTTATTTATTTTTTAAATTTATATACCGCCCTTCTCCCGAAGGACTCAGGGCGGTGAACAGCCAAAGGTAAAAACACAAAATACAAAATTTAAAAGCAATTTAAAATAAATTAAATAATTTGGCCCAACAGTTTAAATACCCCATTAAAATTCAGATTAAAATTAAACAATTTAAAAAATTTAAAAATTAGGCCAGCCCGGCTTGGTGAAATAAGAAAGTCTTTAGGGCCTGGCAAAAAGTTCGTAAATCCGGGATCGTCCGTATCTCCGGGGGGAGCTCGTTCCAGAGGGCAGGTGCTCCCATAGAGAAAGCTCTCCTCCTGGGGGCCGCCAGTCGACACTGTTTGATCGACGGCACCCGAGGAGCCCCTCTCTGTGGGAGCATACTGGCCGGTGGGAGGCTCTCGGCGGCAGAAGGCGGTCTCGTAGATATCCAGGTCCTAAGCCATGGACCGCTCTAAAGGTGATAACCAACACCTTGAATCGCACCCGAAAGACCACTGGAAGCCAGTGCAGCTCGCGCAGGAGAGGTGTTACATGGGAGCGCCATGACGCTCCCATAATCACCTGCGCGGCCGCATTCTGGACCAGTTGGAGCCTTTGGGTGCTTTTCAAGGGGAGCCCCATGTAGAGCACATCTTTAAAAGGCATCGTGTAATAGTAATCCAAAAGGAACTTTGGTGAAAATGCCTCTAAGACATTTTGAATTGAGCTCTACAATTCTTTATAATAATAGAGCTTATTATTATATCTTTATATTAGGAGAGCCAGTTTGGTATAGTGATTAAGGCATCAGGCTAGAAACTCTGAGTTCTAGTCCTCTTAGCTCTAGGAAAAAGGCAATGGCAAGTCACTTTTAAAAACCTTGCCAAGAAAACTGCAGGGACTAATCCAGTCTGCAAGAATTGGGCATAATTGAATAGAAGGAGGGAAAAAAGCTTGAATAGAATAGAATAGAATAGAATAGAATAGAATAGAATAGAATAGAATAGAATAGAATAGAATAGAATAGAATAGAATAGAATAGAATAGAATAGAATAGAATTCTTTATAGGCCAAGTGTGATTGGACACACAAGGAATTTGTCTTTGGTGCATATGCTCTCAGTGTTTATATTGAAACACTAATAACTTGTATTTTTCCCACCCAAATCTTGTTGCTTACATTCCCACCATAAATGAAAGTGAGCAGGTTGGTTATATGGTTTGTTTTCAATTCTTCTCTTCATCCTATGCTCTCTTCTTCAATATTTCTAGGCGGATTCCATTAGAGGAGGTTCCGGAAAGCGACCAGGAGTGTTCTGATTGGCTTTACAAACTCTATCAAGAAAAGGTTGGTTTACTATTTAACCATTCTTATGATGATTAAGACTTGAGATGGCCCTCCACAACAATCCCAGTCTCTCATGTGGCCCCTTGAGAAAATTAATTGCCCACCCCTGCTCTTTCTGTTCAGTTGTTACTAATTTCCATTCCTGAAATCTGAAAGCGATTGCTTAATTTTCTTAAAGAGAAGAACTGAATCTGTAGATTTTGCAAATGAGAAAATGGCAGTTTAGTGGGTGGAGGAATAATGTATTCAATAGCATTCTGTGGCACCCTCCCTAGAGGAACAGAAACACCAGAAATAGGGAGAGAAATCACACTTCCTGCTTGCAGTGATGAATTTAGCAGATAACCAGCTCTTTCCCATATTGTTCTGACTAGGATACCTTCCAAGAAGAATACTACAGGACAGAAAGCTATCCAGGGATCCCACTTGTGCTTCCTCGGCGGCTATGGCCTCTCTTGAATTGGCTTTTCTGGGCCTTGTTGCTACTCTATCCTTTATTCAAGCTGCTCATCAACATGATTAGCAGTGGCTCATACCTGACACTTGCCACTGTAGCCTCTGTCTTGATTGCAGGTGAGTTGTTTCCAGCCCCAAGGCTGCATCTATGATAAGGCCCTCTTTACAACCCTACCCAAAACTCTGCCCTCAGCATCTAATGTGGATAGATGAATTTGAGTGGGAGGAGTAAGGTTGGGCTTTGGTAATCTCAATTTAACTCTGAAGACAGAGGTGATCTAAAATTTCATTGGGCTGTTGTCCTACAAATTACTTGGTTTTTTAGAAGTTTACATAACTGCGTTGGAACTGCACTAGGAAATACTGAAGAAAAAAGGCAGAAGAGAACGTGTAAAACTAGCAAATTTTCAAATGTGTGGCTTATTGTTTCTCAGATCCATCTAACTTTTCTCTGTGACATTTCTTTCTTTCTTAAAAATACCCTTATGGCATCTCAAAGCACCTGGCTTTTCCTCCCTGGTATGAATGGAATAGCGGACAGTAGAAGATCCACTGCTTCTGGAGCTGGGGAGCCTAATGTGGCCTTTGGGGATGCAGGGGATCATATCTCCCTATGGCCATTATGGATGGTGCCAGGCAGAAAGCAGGCTGCACTGGGAGTTCGTAGGTCCATTGCCTTATTCCAGTTCAGGTCCATTGCCTTATTCCAGTTCAGTTCCCTGAACGTGTGGATGCCCCTGGGGGGATGAAGAGATGCTGCCTGGGAAACAACCAAGCGAGAAGGAGGAGCCCCAGTGGCTTAATGGTCAGAGAAGGAAATTTAGGAAGAACCCACCCTACTTGATCAGTGGCTTAGGTGGCAGCAGGAAAGATCTTGCTTAGACTTGCAAGATGTTGTTAATGTAACCCTACAATAAAATAGAATTAGCTCATCTAATTGTGATTTACCAGGAGAGGCTGACATCAATTTTGCAAGTCTGGAGGTGCAGACTTCCCACTGCCATTTTTAACTGTTTGATCAATTCTCTGCTGAGTCACTCATGCCTTAATCATCTCTTACTGTAATGTGTTCTACATGGTGCTGCCCATGAAAAGTATCCAGAAGCTTCAGCTGGGGCAAAATGCAATGATACAGGCAGTTATATTTACCTCTATAAGACCACACGTTATATCTCTGTTCTGTGAGCTGCATTGGTTGCCAGATTATTTCTGGGTCCAATTCAAGGTTCTGATTTTGAGCTTGAAAGCCACTCATAGTATGGGGTTGGGTTGCTTGAGGGGCCTTGTCTCCAAAATTACATCTCCCTGTCCCATCATCTGGCAGAAGACACATGCTGCGGGTCTCTTCTGTAATGAAACTACATATGGTAAATCCCAGGAGACGTGCCTTCTCTGCCATGGCCCCTACCTTAAGGAATATTCTTCCCTCAAAATTAATTAGCTCCATCCTTTTTGACTTTCCTGAAGGCCCTCAACACTTGGTTATATTATGAGGCCTAGGGATCGCAGGGAACCTGAGATATGCTTGGATGGCTCCATTGTTAAGATTGCCATTTTTATTCTCTCTTTGCCTAGGGGTTTGTATATTTGTTTTTTATGCTATTTATTTCTTAATACAGTTTTTTTTCCACATTTGTGGGTTTTTTAATCTGTGTTTTTTATATGATTGTTGTGCACTGTCCAGAGTTGCTTCTGATGAGATGGGCAACTATACAGATTGATTGGTTGGTTGGTTGGTTGATTAATTAATTAATTAATTAATTAAGCTTAAGAACTGATCTTGCTCAACATTCTACTTTTATTTTGTAGCCAAATTGTTATAAACTGAAAGTGCATCAGCCATTGTCTAGCAAGTGTATATATTGTTTTATTATTGTTCTCATGAAATTCTGGATGGAGCATGAATAGTCATAGATGGGCAATTGGTTCTGATGATGCTAGTTTCCCATCAAGTAACACCTATGTTTTTCAAGCAATGTTGAATATGAAACGGTAGGGCTATATGAGTAGAAAAGCTGTATGTGTATGAGGCCAAGTTCTCATTTCCAAATTATCTGGAATGTGGTCTTGAAATCCTCCACTTTGTGTTCCCTTTATTGTCTTTCCCTCCAGAGCAGTGCTTCTCAACCCTGCTATTGCAAGAATTTTGGGAATTTAGATCCACATATCTTTAAAGTTATTAAGACTGAGAAACATTGCTTATATATAAGTTATAGGTTTCTCCACAGCCCCTTCATCTAAAGCAGGAGAACTATCATTATGGAAAGCAAAATCCTTAGATAAGACCTACCTCTTACTTCCCTACTTCTTGCTGAGCTTAATGATCAAATGTGTACTTTAGGAAACTCTACAAAGTACTTAGTTAGGAACAAATGATGGACAGCCCGAAACTGCAGCAAAATAGATTCTTTCTTCTTTTATGATGTGTGGAATTCCTTGTTGATCATCAGAGCTGTGCATGGATTTTGGATAGTGCTACTAATTAAAGCAAACACATCTATTCAGGCTCACGTCAAAGTCTGAAATAAAGAATTGGTTGCTTTAATTAGTAGGGATTCTGTGCTTCTATGAGGTCCCCAGCACTTCTTCCAAATATTGATTAAAGCATTTAAAACTTAACTTGAATGCTCTATGCCCGTGATGGCGAACCTATGGCATGCGTGTCACAGGTGGCACGCGGAGCCATATTAGTGGGCACGCCAGCTCAGCTCTGGGGCGCATGCGGGCGCCGGCCAGCTGATTTTCGGGCCTTCTGGGCCCACCAGAAGTAGGGAAACAGACTGTTTCCTGCCTCTGCAGAGCCTGGGGGCGGGGTGGGGAAGGCCCGTTTTTCTTTCTTACCTGGCTCCAGATCCTCTCTGTGTATCTGGGAAGGGCGAAAACAGCCTTTCCCACTCCCTTGGAGGCCCTACGGAGGCTGAAAGGGCCCATTTCCCGACTCCCAGTGGGACAGGAAGTGATGTTTTTTCCTGTCCCCAGCCTCCAGAGACTCCTAGAGAGGCTCCTAGAGACTCCTAGAGAGGCTCCTAGAGACTCCTAGAGAGGTTCTGGAGGCTGGGGACAGCAAAAAATGTCACTTCCTGTCCCACCGAGAGTTGGGAAATGGGCCCTTTCAGCCTCCGTAGGGCCTCCAAGGGAGTGGGAAAGGCTGTTTTTGTCCTTCCCAGATACACAGAGAGGATCTGGAACCAGGTAAGAAAGAAAAACGGGCCTATCAGGCCATCATGTGCCAGGAGCGGGGGGGGAGGTGGTTGCGCACGCATGCGCGTGGGCACGTGCGCGCGCGACCCTCCCCCGCCCCCCCTCTCCTGGCACGCGATGGCAAAAAGGTTAGCCATCACTGCTCTATGCCAAATATGATTTTTGTATCGGTTATAGAAGTGAATGGGTAATTGGAGTGGGTGGAAGAAAATTGAAGCAGAGCCTTCAGAATCATGCCGTGGTTTTGCTGGTGTCATTGCTTTATAGTTCTTCCCTTGGGCCCCTCTACCATCTTCAGGGCTTTGAGGATGCAGATTGTCTCACTTCCTTCACTTTGAATACCCTTTTTTTTTTTCCTAAGTCTGTTTTATTTCTGTTGCATGCAGAGGTGGGATTCACTTACCTTCCCTACGGGTTCACAAAAAACGAGCGTGCAAAAACTGTGCATCCACACGGCCTTCTGTGCATGCACAGTAATCGCACATTACGTCCGGGTGGGTGGGTGGAGCCTCCTGGAGTCACCACTACCAGTTCGTGCGATCCGTAGAGAACCGGCTGAATCCCACCACTGGTGCATGACAATATTTTAATAACGAATACCTTTGGTTTGTCTCTCATGAAGTCAACCATTGCAACTATCCAGGTAATGTAATGCGATTTGGCACTAACCTGAGTACATGTAGTCCTCAACTTACAACACTTCATTTAATGACCGTTCAAATCTGAGAAAAGTGACTTATGACTATTTTTCACAGCCATGACCTTTAAAGCATCCCCATGATCATGTGATCAAAATTCAGATGCTTGGCAACTGATTCATATTTATGATGGTTGCAGTGTCCTGGGATCATGTGATCCCTTTTTGCGACCTTCTGACAAGCAAAGTCAATGGGGAAGCCAGATTCACTTAACAACCAGGTTACTAACTTACTAACTGAAGTGATTCAGTTAACAACTGTGGCAAGAAAGGTCATAAAATGGGGCAAAGCTCACTTACCAGATGTCTCACTTAATAACAGAAATTTTGGGCTCAGTTGTGGTCATAAATCAAGGACTACCTGTATTTTCTATAGGCCAAATTTTCTTTTTCTAGATTAAGAGACAGAAGGGGGCATTACAATAATTTGGGGCTGTCAGAGAAAAAAGATATGTGTTGTCCTCTCTATAGCTTATATAATCTGGTCCCTGCAAAGTCTACTGTGATTTCTGTACATAGTTTTACACCTGATTCAAAGACTGAAATGCAGTCTTTACTTTGACTGCATCAAAGTAACTTACATTCTGCACTGGTTTTATACATTGACCAATTTATCCCTATGTATTTAGGATGCAGGAAATAGTGTTTTCTATCTATTATTTTTTTCATTGGTTTATTTGATCAAGGTTAAAATAGATAATTGTTATCTCTGGTAACCCTAAATGGACTTTTGCTGACCAGGACTGAACAAGGTGGCTTTAAGAAATTGTTTATAGATAAGAGATGGAACATGGGAAGAAGGTAGTATGTTATATTTAAGAGAAGTTGATAAGATGATAAATTATTAAAAATGTTTATACTTGTGATGCCGGGGAAAGTCATTTCTTCATGTATTTTCTTTTTCTTTACTATATTCTTATTTTTCTTTTCTGTGCTTTCTATTTTTTCTTTTTTCTTTTTTTAGTTGTATTAGTTTTTATATTTTTAATAAAGTTTTGTCTAGCCCCATCAGCCTAACATGCTTTTTAAAGATAAGTGAAACCAGTACCATTTCTTTCATTTCTGCAGAATACATATCACTATGTTCATATATAGTGTAGAATAAATACGTTTTCTCCCTACAGGCAGTTCCTGAAAATTGAACTGGGTATTCACCATTTAAGGTGTTTGGAATAAGAAATAGCAAAGATTGATGTGAGATAGTACAGAGAATAAGGGAATCGTCTGGCCGCCCTGTTTAGGGTGACCCACTCCCTGCTCCATCCGGGAGTGCGGGAGGATCCCCTGGAAGGCAGGGCGGAGGATTTCAGACAATACCTGTATGACAAAATCGCTCAGATCCGGGGGGATTTGGACTCTGACTGGGTAGATCAGGGCAGAGTGACGAGGAATAGTCTTGAGAATGTTATCTGGGAGGAGTTTGATGCTGTGACTCCTGATGATGTGGACAGGATTTTGGGGAGACTTAGTACGGCCACATGTTTACTGGACCCGTGTCCCTCCTGGTTGGTACTGGCTTCCCGGGAGGTTACACGAGGCTGGCTCCAGGGTGTTATTAACGCTTCGTTGAGTGAGGGTTACTTCCCCGCTGCCTTGAAAGAGGCGGTGGTGAGGCCTCTCCTCAAGAAGCCGTCCCTGGATCCGGCAATATTGGCCAACTATCGTCCTGTCTCCAACCTTCGCTTCATGGCGAAGGTTGTTGAGAGTATGGTTGTGCGACAGTTTCCACAATTCCTGGAGGAAACATCTTATCTAGATCCGTTCCAGTCGGGTTTCAGGTCTGGGCACAGGACGGAAACGGCATTGGTCGCGTTGGTTGATGATCTCTGGAGGGCTCGGGACAGGGGTTGCTCCTCTGTTCTGGTCCTGTTAGACCTCTCAGCGGCTTTTGATATCATCGACCATGGTATCATGCTGCACCGGTTGGAAGAGTTGGGGGTGGGAGGCACCGTATTGCGGTGGTTCTCCTCCTTTCTCTCCGACCGGTCGCAGTTTGTGTTGGCAGGGGGGCAGAGGTCGACCTCGAGGCCTCTCGTCTGTGGAGTGCTGCAGGGATCAGTCCTCTCGCCCCTTCTATTCAACATTTATGTGAAGCCGCTGGGCGAGATCATCCGTGGCTTCGGGGTGAGATACCATCAGTACGCTGATGACACCCAGCTGTACATCTCCACCCCAGGCCACCCCAACGATGCCCTTGAAGTGATGTCTCAGTGCCTGGAGGCTGTGTGGATCTGGATGGGGAGGAACAGGCTCAAGCTCAACCCTTCCAAGACTGAGTGGCTGTGGCTCCCGGCATCCCGATATAGTCAGTTGACTCCATCACTGACTATTGGGGGCGAGTCCTTGGCCCCCACAGAAAGGGCTCGCAATCTGGGAGTCCTCCTGGATATGCAGCTGTCCTTGGAGGAACATCTGACGGCTGTAACCAGGGGGACCTTTTATCAGGTTCGCCTGATTCGCCAGTTGCGGCCCTTTCTTGATCGGGATTCCCTGTGCACAGTCACTCACGCCCTCGTCACCTCTCGCCTTGACTACTGCAATGCTCTCTACATGGGGCTCCCCTTGAGGGGCACCCGGAGGCTCCAGCTGGTCCAGAACGCAGCAGCGCGGGTAGTGATGGGAGCAGCATGGCGCTCCCATGTAACACTGCTCCTGCGCGAGCTGCACTGGCTCCCGGTGGTCTTCCGGGTGCGCTTCAAGGTGTTGGTTATCACCTTTAAAGCGCTCCATGGCATAGGGCCTAGCTATCTTCGAGACCGCCTGCTGCAACCGACGACCTCCCAGCGACCCATGCGCTCCCACAGAGAGGGCCTCCTCAGGGTGCCATCAGCCAAACAATGTAGGCTGGTGACTCCCAGGGGGAGAGCCTTCTCTGTGGGGGCACCTACCCTCTGGAATCAGCTGCCCCCAGAGATAAGGAGAATCCAAGACCTCAGTGCCTTCCGCCGTGCCCTTAAAACCCACTTTTTCCAGCAAGCCGGGCTGGCTTAGGAAGAAATTTTTAAAAATTTTTAAATGTTTAATTGGTTTGTGTTTTTTTTTAAATTTTGGGCCAAATTTATATAGATTTTAATTGTTTTTAATATTTGTATTTCATGTTTTTAATTCTGGCTGTGCACCGCCCTGAGTCCTCAGGGAGAAGGGCGGTATATAAATTGAAAAAAAAAAAAAAAATACTTGCATGCAGGCACAGCTTATTTACATACAATTATTTGTGAGTGTGTCGTCCCCCCCCAATTGTATTGTGAGTATGTTAGCCAACTCAGATTTGCCAACTCAGTTGCTATAAGCATAAGCTACAACTCTAAGGATTGTCTACTCGTCCTACTACATAACTAGGGTCTTGTCCCACATGTTCAAGGCAAGGAATTTGGAGGATACTTTCATCAAAACAGGTGCACTATTACTCAGCTTCATACTGACTAAATGAAATGAATCAGCCTTTGTATATGGAAATAAGAGAAATGAAATTTTGCACCATATTTGTTCCATGACACAGAGGTGTTGTGATTATTATTGTATCTCTCCAAAGGTTTACATCCTGTCCTCCTCTTCGCCCCCTTCCATTAAGAGATGGAGCAGAAATTCTTATATTTTTGATGCAACATTGCATCAGCAGCGAAAGTTTGATTGCTTCCTGAACTATCTGTCAAAAAGAGCTTTGCTCTTTTTTAAAAAAGGAAATCATGATGTTGGTTTTGAATATTTAATGGTAAGAGGAACTTAAAATGTTATGAAATGTTTCCAACATAAACATTTAACAGACAAGAGAATGAGCTGATCTTAAAACACATAAAATAATGAGATTAAAGCTGCATGATCACAACTACTGTATGGCTAATGTAATGGGAGAGGCTGCACCCACCGATTTTTGTGATGGAAAGGATATTAAGAATATTATTCATTTTGTAATCATCCAGGGTAAATTTTAAGATTGATTTCCTAAAACAGAGAACCCAACATTTGAAAGGAAAATCGTTGTGGGTTACAGTGAAACATCACAACAATTCTGACTCTGGTTGCATGCATGGCTGCATGTTTTTGCATGCAGTTTATTTGAAACCATTATAAAAATGTTGACTTTTTAAACTTTCAAGCAAGTGCAGATTTTAATCACTGAATCTTTCTACATAGCAGAAATATCACAATAAAAGCTATTTTATGTGAACCAGATGAGTCTGCTGCAAAATAGACACAGAAATGTCAGAGCCAGTTAACAAATACTTTAATTTCAATAGAAATTATTACTGTTTTGAAAGCTGAAAATATCTAGTTACTTACTCATATCATACTATGAAGAAATGTGTATAATGATAGTAAATCTGGTTACCACAATCTAGCATTGTCAACCCCATTTATTACAAATTTCTTCTGACTTTCCTTATTTAATTCAAAGAAGCTCTTAAACACTACACCAGGTTAATTGATTTTGAGATTACATTTTTAATATTCCTAATGTTCCATAATTTTTATTATCTGGAATGGTTGAAATACTAATAGTTACTAATGCTACTAATAGTTCATCATAACATGATGGAAAAAATTAAAAAAGGATAATAGCAAACATTATCACCCATCTTCTTTTCTCCAAAATGGAGACATTATTTGCTAAACTAAATCAGCAACTTTAGCCCTGCTGGATAGGAGTATTTTAATATAAGCTATTATATTATGTAATTAATAAATACTGAATGCATTCTGCAGATTATTGGTAAACCTGTTGAATATTATCACTGTCAATTACTAGCCAATAGAATGTTAGGTGAATCTTTACGATTGGAACTAATTTGATGATAGAATAGAAGAAGTAATTTTAAGAAATGAACTTACATGTAGAATTATTTCAACTCTGCAACCCAAATTATTTTCTGAAAACTATTAAGATGACCACTTAGTTAAAATTGTTAACATAATGTGAAAGAAGCTATTGTAACGATGTTTTAAACAGAGGTGCAAAATACTATTACACTGTCTTGAAGCAGCACGTTAGTACAATTTTCTTCATTCAATATAAGGAAACCATCTTTAATGCACATGCATCCCAAAGTAGCATTGAAGTCCAGATGTTGAATTACAGCATGGTAGACGGTTAAAAGATAATCTGAGATTTATATCTACTCCGGAGGAGTAATTTGAATAAGCTATTTGAATTCCAGAGATTCAGTTTTGAAAAATTATCTTGCTTTGGGAAGACAAGAGTTGAATAAAGTTGGACTTGGCCTCATTATGGTCTTTAAATAATACTTTATTGTGACAGCTGGATATGCAACATGCTGCTCTAATGAAGGGCATTTGTCATTTGGTAAGGAGGTATTTGGTTTGAGCACATTATATAAAGGACATTTGAGGTTACATTGATTTAAATGAAGTCCTGCATAGACATTAGCTGTTTTTAGCTAATTTGTATCACTCCACTTAATAATATCTAGCAGAATAGTGGCCATTTGAGAGATCCGGTGTGGTGGTGTGGTTAAGATGTTGACCTAGATTAGGGCAAGGAGATCTAGATTTGAGACTTTCCTCAGACACGGCAGTTCAACAAATCAGTCTCTTGCTCTTGTACAATCCTATCCCTCTCATCATGTAAAGAATGAGCAGAATGCCTGTCCAGTTGAGCTCCTGAAGAAAAGACAGGATATAAATCTTAACACATTTCGATGGCTTCTGTGACCGACAAGTGTTTTGGTTTCTTAGGGCCTTCTTTGCTATTGTGTCAGTAGATTTTCAAGTTGAGCTCTTCTAGATGATGTGCTAGGTTCAAAAAGTGGATGAGGGAGATTATAAAGTTGCTTTTTGTACATTAATAGAAGTTATTCCTCTCTTCAGCCACAAAGGCATTAATGAGGAATTTAACCAGGGTTTGGGGTGGGTGGGTGGTGGGAAGACATTGCCTACAAGTTTAAATCCTAAAAAATGTGACACAAAAAGAGACAAGAAAGGCAAAGGATGAGCTTGGGATGTTCAAAATAATAGTATGTAATAATCAGGTGGAGAAAATAAGGAAGAGCATCTTGATGAATATTGTAGAAAAGTATTTTGGAACACACAGGGGTGCATACATATTACTCATCTGCAGCTTCTTAATATATCTTTGCCTGGGGGGGTCATGCTACAACTATACAGGGCAGCTATGCAATCCTGATAAAGAACACGGTTGCAGATAGATGCTATGCTATTGTCTCATGCTCTGTAAAATGTCTTCTTGCCTTTAAACCTGGAGTGCTGCACAATTGTGGTAAACATGGAATGTTTCACAAGAATTTACAAGAAACCATCCAGCAGAGGGAGAACTCCATCAGTTAGAAGAGTTAGGATAATAATTGACTCTTTCTTTATTCATGTCAGAAGCACCTTCAAACTGTAGACATATAATGGTGAACATTGAGCATGTAAAATAAGTATAAAATAGGTCATAGAAATATAGTACATAGAAAAGTATGTAAAATAAATAGGATTAAAACTAAATGACATTCGCCCAATATCGGGCCACATCAACAGCATTTTCTCTCACCAGCATGAGGTTTTCTTCTGTACATGTTGAAGGACGTCATATGCACCGTAGCATATGTGAAGTGGATTGTTCTTCACACAAAGTATCCTCTATAGGGAAGCCCCATATATAATTGATTGATGAAGTCTCTGAATCAGAGGTGGGTTTCAGCAGGTTCTGACCAGTTCTGGAGAACCAGTAGTGGACATTTTGAGTAGTTCGGAGAACTGGTAGTAAAAATTCTGACTGGCCCCACTCCCATCTATTCTCTGCCTCCCAAGTCCCAGCTGATTGGGAGGAAATGGGGATTTTGCAGTAACCTTCCCCTGGAGTGGGGAGAGAATAGAGATTTTACAGTATCCTTCCCCTGCCATGCCCACCAAGCCACGCCCACCAAGCCACACCACAGAACTGGTAGTAAAAAATTTTGAAACCCACCACAGCTCTGAATGATGCAATACTAGTGGCTGCTATCACAACCTCAAGTATATTTGTTTCCTCTGATGTTTATTTTTACATAGTTTTCATTTTCCAGGTAAATGCCAGTATATTAGCCTTATTAAGCTGCTGTTCAAAAATATAGAATTCTGAGCTTGGTTGTTTTCTGGCAGACGTTTCAATGCCCACACTAGGTAATATCAGTGGTGAATGAAACGTTTGCCAAAAAAAAAAAAAAAAACCCAAGCTCAGAGAGCACCAAAGACCCCGCATTTCAACCTTGAGCTACATATATTCTCCTTTATTAACACAGAATTCATCTAGTTCAATTTCAGCTGTACATGAAATCGGCTAATTATTAGAAGCATTATGACCATGTTACAAAGAAATTGGTCATATATTTAAGATATTTTGAATTCTTTACCTTGCACACGTGTCTCTCTCACACACAGTTCTCTAAACAATTCCCTTCCCTCTTCGTTATCTGTTTGCAGCAAGAATTAAAATGGATTCTGGATTAGTAACATAACTGAATAGAAAGTACAAATAGGCCTTGCTTACTAATAGCAGTTGGGACTGGAAACTTGTTACTGAGTGTCCTGGTCTCTAAGCAAAATAATCTTGTGATTTACAATTTGACTCTCACCATTAAGCAATCATCGTGGACATTAAGCGAGACATCACATCTCAATTAATGGCTTCTGATTTCACTTCTGCGTTCTCCCTGCTTGTTGGAAGCCGGTTGTGCAGCTCTCAAGACAATTATGTGACAGCAGGATGCTGCAATTGTTGTAAATGTGCGAGGATCCAAATGAGGATCACATGACTGCAGGATGTTGTAGTGACTGTAAATGGAAGGAGTGGTCACAAAGCAGGTTTTCCCCCCCAACCCTTGTAAGCTTGAAATGGCTGTTAAACAAGGCAGTCAGTGAATGAGGACCAGTCCCATACCCTTTAAAAAGCGAGGCTGTACCTTATGCTAGAGAGTATGGATTCTTTTCAATAATATCTGCAACAGTCAAACTCAACACAATGTCTTTTATAAAAGTGCATGAACATGTAGTTTCAATTGAACGGTGCATGCGTTCCTGCGCATGTTTCCTTTCTCTCTCTCTCTCTCTTTTTTTCTTTCTTTCTCCTCCTTTCTAGGCCTCTGCTAGGAGTCTAATGGTTAAGAACCTTGAAGAAGGCTAGACGCCAGTAAGTGAAATTGTTTGAGCTGACCCAGGACTGAGTATCTCACTCAGGTCCATTAGAATAACAAGAGATGGGATGAGATATTGTGAAAACAGAACTTACAGTACTATTCTCTCTCTCTTGGTTATTACTGAGGTTCCAGTTAAACAGAAAACAGTAATTTCCTTATATTACCATAGCTGTATTTTCTACAACGAAGTTGACTTGAAATAATACGAATTGCATGTAAAAATGGAGGAGACCAGTTGTTACATTTTTATGTCAACCTGAAACTTTGCATGGACTACCACTACCACAGAGTACCTTTTCCATTTAGGACATGGCTTAATGGTCAGTAATAATCACAGAAAGCTGTTGTCATATATAAGATCCATTTGGAAAGAAATGAAGGAGCAGTCAAGTTCTGCACACAGAATGTTGTCCAGTCCAGTAAGCCATATATGGTATATATAGTTTATGCAAAAGGCGTTACGTTCTTATTTTTATGACCAATGTAGCTTTAACTTCGCTTATTCAAAACTATTTTAATATAATGGGAATCATATATCTTATATTTGTCAGATTGTTAGATTTCCCTAGCTGGAGCTGCTGAGAGTCTTCACCAAATAATGTATTTGGTGATTGGTTATTCTGCTTTGGAAGTGTGGTTATAGGATTATTTAATAGCCTGTTGCAAAACCGTTAAGCTCATCTGAATAAGTCTTTGTAATATCACAATGAATTTTCTGTACATAGTCCATACTATTCTGTAGCAAGTGAATATATATTGGGGGTGGAGGAATGATGACAGCATTTGTGCTCTCTGCAAATAATATTTTATTGTATTGATTTATTGTTGTTGAATTTCAAAACGCTGTCAAAACGCTTGGCAATCATTTATGCTGTAAGAGACATTGCTGCTAACATCACTGAGGGAGAAGAGTTTTAGAAGTTAATTTATAATATCCTTGCAATTATAGGATGCAAAATTGTGTTGACTAGGTTGTTGGAGGGTCATGCTTTTAGAAGTCATTAAATATCAAAGGTTACAGGCTAGTCACCACATTATCCAGAAATAAGCCTTTTGATGTTCAGGAGACTTTTGAATGGCATATATAGTATTATTTTAATGCCCCCAAACTAGCCAGTTGTAAGGAGATGACCAGGCTGAGCCCAAGGCCTGGGTCAAGTACATTGTCAGTCTGGAGTCACCCCCAAAAGACACCCGAGTCCCCCCCAAGTCCATTGACTCTTATCTGGCACCAATTTGCCTTGGCCATTATATATAGGTTGCCTAGAATAAACTCTCAATGTTTTCTGAACTCTGTCTTGGCTTCTGGCACCACCAATCAGGTTTGAAATCAGGTTTTTTTTTTAAAAAAATAATTCTTCATTCGAGAAATTGTTGTATTGTTTTAACCAATTAACACACAAAAACCATTTCCAGTAAGGGATATATAAATGACTTTAAATTAGTGATATAGCTTTAAGGAGATAAAATGGACAGCAATCTGTCTAGTTCAGGGGTGTCAAACTGGCGGTCTGTGGGCCGAATGTGTCATGCGCAGTCCACGCCCACCACAGCTCCGCGAAGGGGAAAAACATCATGAAACATCACCTGACAGCAACATGAAGCCGCAAGTTTGACACCTGTGGTCTAGCTGAACAAAGTATCTGACAATCATCAGTCTGTGTTTTTGTGCCTGCCTTTTCTCCTCCAATATTTTTAAAACTACAGAGGAAAAGCATTTATTTCTAGCATGATATCCCAAAGGCTGAATAATTCTCTTTCTTTGCATAACACGGCAGACTACTAATAGTGCAATATAAAGTTTGTATATGCTCTCATATATGAGAGCGAATTTGCAATTAGTTTTCTCCTTACTTCGCTGTGTTTAACACCAGATATCCTCTTTTTTTAAAATTTCAGTTTCAGTTGGTGTTCGATGGATGATAGGAGTAACAGAAATTAACAAAGGCTCAACTTACGGCAACCATGGACACAAGGAAAAGCAAAAGTGAAATCTCCAGAGACTGCTTCATACCCAAAGGGGACAAGCTTGTGAACTGCTGTGCACATCTGTCTTCAATCATGAAGACCAGGAATCTGTAGAAAGAGCTCATGCCTTCACTGAAGTCACGTCTCTTCTCTATCCATCTCCTCCCCTGCTCCAGCTGGCAACAAGAGTCAATATTCTGCAATTTATTTTATTTTTTTCTATACTTTGTTTTTATTCAGATTTTCCAGACAAACAATTCTTTTTTTTAAATTAAGGAAGAGAAAATATGCAGACATAGTATAGGAAGGAAGCAAATGAATGAATTAATATTCTTTTTTTTCTGAATAAATCTTTAATGGATTAAAATATGAAATAAAATTTACTTTCCTATAAGATGACCAAAATGAGTATTTTGTATATTTAACTAAAAAAGTAAGAACTATTTTACTTTGTTCTTTCTAGTCTGGTGGCCTATTTCCCAATTGTGTCCAATAAGCTGCCTCTGGAAAGCCCAGAGGCTTGTTATGAAGTCTGTATTCCAAATGCATTTTAATTTGTTTAGTTTCACTTCGAATCTCTTTATTGTTGTGGAAGTAATTGTTTTAACCGATGAGTGATTCTTGAGTAGTACTTTAACTGAGCTACTTAGCACTATCCAAATATTTATCCTCTGGCCAGCCTGATAAAAATAAGACTACTTTCCTCCTAACGTTTGTTTTCAGTTTGCCAAGACACTTTACCAGTTTGTTTTCAATTCACTTCAGATGGTGAAGTGAATGTATTTCTCTTTTATTTTGCAATCCCATTTTTTTATTTGCATTTGTTAATTCCTTAGCAGACCTGGCTCCAAGAATTCATTCTCAACCCTTTATTATATTCGGAAAGGTTTAACATTTCCAGTCATAATTACATATCCTAAAGAAATCTGTTTCTTGCGGTCTTCTACTGTATTACTTTTTACGATTTTACTTTTTTTTGCTTTTGTTCTTTAATCATTATGAATCTATAAGAGACTGCCTTTTTAATCTCAAGGTTTTAGTGAAGGTAAAAGCGGTTTGAAAGTCCATTTATAGAAATATCCAACACAATGCAGTTATTCATACATACACCAAGGAACTCAAAAGCATTAGTGAGAGAAGTTATTTCTATAGAAATTCTTATTCACTGAAATTTATTTTCTATATGCACAGTATTACCTTTAATACTACTTTCCAAATTAGACAGTAAAATATGTAGCCTGTCTTTTCTAAAATAATTTCAATGTTAAATACAGGTGTTACATTGGTTGTATTCCTAGTATATAGATATTGATCATGAAAATTATTTATATTAGAATATTGATAATATTTATCTCAGCTTGGATAGTACTCTGGCCCCTTTGATATATAGATCTGCACTGCTGCTATTATGTCTCCCTGTGGTGTTTATCATATTCTAATATATTACACCAGACTCTAATGTAGATTGTTTGATTCAGACCAAATAAATTTGCAAACCTGCTATTTTCATTTGTAAACAAAAGTTTATAGTTCTGTGGCTTAAGTAACAAACCAACTTTTATACTACAATGGTTTGTTTAGCATTCTAAAATCCATTTTTTGAGGTAGACTGTTTTTAGTAGTTATGTCCCAACCATTTAAAAATACTCTGTGGATTTGTTAGTAAGGACCAAATCCAAGATAACAGAACCAACCTTGTACTTTTGAAAGAGAAAATTATCAGCAACACAAGAATTTAGCTGATATATTTGGCAAAATGAGTCTTGTTACAGCAGATATCTGGATAGTTGAAAACTTTCATCAAAACCATTTCAATTTTTTTGAAACGTCAATCCTGCTTTACCTCTTCTGACAGCTTTGATGATTTATAGCAGACTCCAAGCAACAGATTCTTTTAGCTTGCCCTTTTATCTTAGCCCAGTTGCTTTCGACATGTCTGATACCATTAATCCAGTGGACCTGTATGCAGGTAAGTTCATTCCTGATAGACAGGTAGTCCTCAATTTACAAGAGTTCATTTGACCGTTTGAAGATACAACGGCACTGAAAAAAATGACTTATGGCTGTTTTTCACACTTGCGACCACTGCAGCTTCTCCATGGTCATGTTATCAAAATACTTGGCAATTGACTCATATGATGAGTCCTGTGCAGTGTCCTGTGGTCATGTGATCACCTTTTGCAACCTTCTGACAAGCAAAGTCAGTGAGGAAGCTAGATTCACTAAACAACTGTGTTACTAACTTAACTGTAGGGATGAACTTAACTGGCAAGAAAATTCACTTAACAATTCTCTCTCTTAGCAATAGAAATTTAGAGTTCAATTATAGTCATAAGTTGAGGACTACCTGTAAGTGGTTTTCAAGCAACGATCTAAATGTCGAGGACTACTTGTAGTATGGAGACATTTAAGATAATGTATTAAAATTCCTTCGCTCAGTTTCCTTTTTCCATTATGCTAAACTAGTGATTTCCAAAACACTTCACTTTACTGCTGCATTCAATCCATTACTTACCCATCTATTTATTACTCTAATAGACTTTATGATTCCCCCCCTTATATTTACCATATTTCAAAGTTCACTTGAAAAAAGAATCTCCTGTTGAACTTTTCTTTTCAATGGATAATATTCAGAATACCAACTGGATCCTCCTGCCCAGTGTTGTTTTTGATGTATTTCTTGGAAACAGGAAATTTCTTCCATGTACAGCAGAATTACCTTATTTTACAAGGCTGCCTCATTCCTGCTTAATTTCTTTCAACTTCCAGAACCAAATGAAATGCAAACACTGAGAATAATGTAAGCAAAATTAAACATTTAGTGCTTCACTGACAAGCATTGCTCAGTCTAAAAAAGTGAACTGACCTAGATGCCATGTTTTAATCAACTTTTAACCCAAATGCCAAAGAAGATTATATCCCACAGTAAACCTCTACCAACTTATGTGTTGTAATGGGGCAAATGTTCTGGATTTGAGGATTATGTTACGAATGCCTCCATATAGCTTGATTATTGCTAAAATAGCAGTATACTTAGATGTGAGTTGTAAATGTATTTTTCAACACATCATTAACAAAATAGAATGGTGCTGAGAAATCAGTCTAAATATAAGCATACTATATCAAGGGTGACGCATGCATGTGTCTTTAAAAGAACTGTAAATATGGATATTGTACAGGGAAAAGCCACATCTGATTTAAACAAGTACAGGAGTAAAAAAGCAAATATTAAAATGTAGCAATTCAGTCGTCTGTATGAGAGAACTGCGAACATTAAGTTTAAGCCCTTATAATGGTAGCCAGATGTGCATGAATTGAATTAGAATCTTCTTTGCTAGACTTTTGCTTTGATAATCATACGCAACTTAGCTATTCTTGACCGATAACCACTTTTCTCTATGACAGTGATGGCTAACATTTTTGCCATTGCATGCCAGGAGAGGGGGCGGCAGGGGGGGTTGCGCGCGTGTGTGGTCACAGCCATAATTCTATGTGCCCCACCCCTGCGCGCAACCATCCCCCCCCCCCGCTCCCAGCATGCAATGGCCCGGTAGGCCTGTTTTTCTCTCATCTGGCTCCAGAGCCACTCTATAATTCTGGGGAGGGTGAAAACGGCTATCCCCACCCCCCGGAGGCCAGAAACGGCCCGTTTCCCAACTTCTGGTTGGACAGGAAGTGATGTTTCTTGCTGTCCCCAGCCTCCAGAGACTCCTAGAGAGTCTCTAGAGATATGTCACTGAAGGCTATAATTACAGGTGAGGAACATAACTGATTCCTACATCAGTTACATCTGAAGATCTGGATTCATACTTCAATTGAGCTTTGGTGGCAAGATATAAGCATAACTAAGCAATAGTAAAGGTGCTACTTACCTTCTCAAAAATTATTAAAAGCCTATCCAAACTATAGTTCAAATAGCTACACCATTGAAACACAAGTGCAACCCTCACATAAGACTCCCGAGAGTAATAAAGCCTTTTAAGTATCAGCTTCAAACAAAATAGGAAACAAAAGACTTCCTAAAATAAACCATTTATTGAGAAAAAGCTTTTAAATTTCTTCAATCAACGTCTGCATTACAAATCAAGCTGGCCAATAAAAAACAGAAACAAAAAAACAGAAAAGTAGAAGTTCACAGTCAGTGCACTCAACAAACAGGAGATTAAAAATAAAGTTCAGACTGCCTGATATAACACTAACTTTGTTTTTGAACCTAAAAGTTCAAAAATCCTACATATTAACATTACAGTTCTCAGTCATCTGAGAAACAGAGAAAGGACAAAAATAAGTTCATGGTCCATTATACAGTAGTAATGGCACTTTCACTGAAACATGCAGCTTCTTTAAACTCATGGGGGCTGCCAGGGGAACAACAGGTGCCAAGGGAAACAAACAGCAGCAGCAGTAAAAGTGACGCCTGTCACTTGTGCAGTCTTCAGTCATGTTAGGCCTTGAGTCATATCCTGTGTCTCAACACAGTCCAAATGTAAATATTACATATAGTAGTGATTCAAAAAAATACTTCACCCGAGTACAGGCAACCATGTGCATAGCTTTATTCTTCATCTGTGCACACCTGGTGGTAACAAGGAGAGAGCAGATAATTAGCCCTATTAGACTTTTCTTTTAAAGGCATAATCTCCTTCCCTGACAGTGACTCCTCAGATGAGGTATCTTGCACTGTAGTTCAGGTAAGATCTACTGTAGACCCAGATTGCTGGGGGCAATTTGCTGGCTCTGTAAAACCGCTTAGAGAGGGCTGTAAAGCACTATGAAGCGGTATATAAGTCTTAAGTGCTATTGCTATTGCTACTGTAACTACTATGTAGACAAAATTATATCATTCTTTTCAAGAGAAGTGATTGATCCTCCAAACTGTGAAAACTGCACGAATGATGCTATTGGATAGTGTTTCCCAATCTTGACCATTTCTAGGTGTAAGGACTTCAACTCCCAGAATTCCACTGCCAGCATGGCCAGCGATAAGAAATCTGGCAGGTTGACAATACTTGTCAACAAGTATTGAAGTTGCCAAGGATGGATACCCCTGGATTAAGCCAAATATTGCACTTTGGAATTACGCTGATCTGGATTCCAGCCAATGCCCTTCACACCCTCACCCATCTAACTCCAGCATCTTATGGCCGCTGAGCATATCTGGTCAGAGTTAGGATAATTTTGTTTTGAAGATGCTTAGCCCGGCAGCAAAACTGTAGCTCTCCCAAATCTGCCCCTACCTCAATTTTGTGCACTGGGCCTTGTCCCAATGGCACACAAAGTCTAATCATTTGGAAGTTGCCAATAAGGGAAAACTCTGCAAATGCAAGCAATGTCTTTATCTCCCAGTTAGTTAGGGGTTCTGTACTACTGAATTATTTATGCTGCTTCAGTTCTTCTGATGATTCTAAAAGAAGAAAAACGTGTAGTAATTGCTTATGAAGACTAGAACTAAAATCCACAAGCTTTTTAAATTTAAACAGTTACTCTTGTGTAATAAGACCCCCACAGTTACTAACAAGAATAGTCATAGCTTAACTAACCTTGACAAACGAATGATCGAGGAGCTGGCTAGCTGTCCATCTCATCTTTGGATCACTCTCCAGGCAATGAGAAAGGAAACCTTTTCCTTCTGGACTTATCTTTTCAGGAATCGGAGGCTTATGACCCATCCCTACCCTGTACATGATCTGAAAGTTGTGTTCAAATTCATGCCAGGGTCTCTGTAACAAAGCAGGAATATCTAAGTTGAGAAATTGAATTTTCTCACTGACTAGACAATGTATACATTGTGGTGAGTTAGTTGGTGCATTTCTTCTTTGAGGACAATAAGCTCTGATAAGCATAACAAATAACCCTGAGTATAAAGATTCATAAATAAGCACATGGAGTGGGAGACAATTCCAATCAATGGGCAAGATTTAGCTGTTTCTCTATTCCATTAATATATTTAAGAACCAAGTAATGCATCAAACAATGTTCCTAGGCGGCTCTTATAACAGTTGGACTTTATTTACAATGTTGGCTTATCTGAAATCTGGAAACTAGCTTAACTCCCTATTTGGAGACAGCAGAAGTCTGTGAAGACTTCCTGAGGTCTTTAACTATGCTCAAAAAGATAAATGAACTAAATGATGTTGCAAGGACAAGATTCTGTCATACTTCAACTTTAATAAATAGATTCTATGCAGTCGAATAGTTCTTTTTATTAAGCTGAGGAGAGTATGCTCAGCTTTTCAGTCAAAATTAATTCTTCTCTTGCCAGTGACTTTTAATCAAGCAAAGTTCAAGTTATTTAATTTCCCAGAAATCCAATAATGGCATGTTTTAGATCAGAGGGCAGCAACCTGCGACTCTGGAGCCACATGTGGCTCTTTCATCCCTCTGCTGCTGCTCCCTGTTGCCAGTCAGCTCCACAATTGATAGGGCTTTCGGTTAGGACAGGTAGAGGAAAAAGGATGCCGCGCAGAGAAGACACTATGGTGGGCGAACCAGACTTCCGGTCGGCATAGGAAAAAGGACGCTGTGCTAGGAGGAGACTCTATGGCTGGGGGAACCAGATTTCCAGTTGGCAGAGGAAGAAGGATGCCGTGCTAGGAGTAGACTCTATGGTGGGAGAACTGGACTTCCAGTTGGCTCCAGAACTGAACGGGGGGCTTCCGGTTAGGACCTTTGTGGCTCTTTGACTGTTTAAGGTTGCCGACCCCTGTTTTAGATCATCCAGTAACTAAACTGATTGAATGTCATATAGGAGACTTACCTTCCCTGTGACCATTTCAATCACAACACATCCAAGGCTCCAGATATCTGCTGCTCGCCCGTGGCCTTCTCCTTTAGCTCTAGTAATCACTTCAGGAGCCATGTATGCTTTGAAAAAACACAAAGGATCACATCAAATTTATGCAACAAAAGGAACAGGAGCCTTCACAACAAAAGGATTTGTCTGAGAAACCAAAGCAAGATCAGTTGTAAACTACCCATCTATGCTACCAAGTTACTAAGTACAAAGCACAACCTTCAGCTATTCTATATGAACTTAACGTAGACATTTCTGCTTACTTTAGAAGCATTTTCACAAATCTTATTGTGCCTTTCCAAGACACCTTCTCTTTATGAAAGAGCTACAGGTGTCCCACTCATTCCAGTGCAAGGGAAATATTTTCACATAGTTTTATGTCTCTAGTACAGAGCTAGAAGTTAATATTGTAAAGCCTTAGTAGTGCACACCTACTTGGATCCAAATGAAGAAAAGCAGCTTTGGAGTGTGAGGTGGATGTGGTTCACTACAGTGGTGAAATCCTGCTAGTTCTATCCGGCTTGCGCGAACCGGTAGCGCTGGCGAGGCTCCACCCACCCACCTGGATGTCGTCACTTCCTTTGACCCTCTGCGCATGCACAGAACGCTATGCGCACGCGTAGAGGGTCAAAAATTGGACCTGATGATGGCGTGCATGCGAGGACGCAGGCACGGATCGTACACGGCGCGTGCACTTACAAACTGGTAGGGAGCGTAAGTAGATTTTACCCCTGGTTCATTACCCAAGTCTGGGCTTTCTTTAAGAATCCCTGCTTTTTTCCACTCCATGCACAGAATCATGCTGTCCCAGGAAAATGCACATTTGATCTCAACCATCAACAAGGTCCAATAAGGCCATCATACCCAGTTACCGTCTCCATAACGCATAAGCCTATTTTCCTAACACTGCACACAGCTTTAGTGAGAGCAAGGAAAAGTTGGCTTGCAGGTGCACCAAGTGGATGCATAGCCCTTCCAAAACATCTTTTCTGTTCTGCATCCAAAGAGGTGCACATCCCTATTTTTATTTATTTTATTTTTATTTATTTTATTAAATTTCTATACCGCCCTTCTCCCGAAGGACTCAGGGCGGTGAACAGCCAGAAGATAAAACACAGAGATACAAAATTTAAAATAGATTAAAACGGATGAAATAATTTGGCTGAATTTTAAAATACCCCATAATTAAACAGATTAAAAATTGTGTTTAAAATTTAAATTTAAAAAAGGAGAAGATTTAGGCCAGGCCAGCTTGATGAAATAAAAACGTTTTAAGCGCGCGACGGAAGGTGCGAAGATCCGGGATCCTCCGTATCTCCGGGGGGAGCTCGTTCCAGATTTTAGGTGCCCCCACAAAGAAGGCTCTCCCCCTAGGGGCCGCCAGTTGACATTGTTTGGCCGACGGCACCCGGAGGAGCCCCTCTCTATGGGAGCGTACTGGCCAGTGGGAGGCTATTGGTGGTAGCAGGCGGCCCCGTAGATAACCAGGTCCTAAGCCATGGAGCGCTTTAAAGGTGGTAACCAGAACCTTGAAGCGCACCCAGAAGACCACCGGGAGTCAGTACAGCTCACGCAGGAGATGTTATAAAATCTCTTTGCATAGTAGCAAAGGTAATGATAACAGGTGATATTGATGAGCACTTCACTGATATGCACAGTTTGGACAATCCCGACAATGCAATCTGAAGATTTGATTTTTGATTTAGAATTACAGCTGCATAGTGGCACTGATATTCCAGAAGGTGGAGGGATTTTAAGCAATGTTGATCAATCTTGAAAACCTAAACAGTAGCTAAGCCAGTACTTGGAATGGAGGATGGATACTTTTGTTGTAGATCATTCTCGTAATAAAATCAAGGCAGGAAGTCAATAGCATACAGTAGAGAATCTCAGTGGCCACTAGACGGTGTTATATACAGAGATTTTGTTGTATGTTCTTCCTTACCGGCAGTTCCCAGAGTACTATTCACCTCTCCAGGCATTGTCTGGGTATTATTCTTTAATTTTACCGAGCAGCCAAAATCTCCCAGCTTTATCAATCCTGATGATGTAAGAAAGATGTTTGCTCCTAAAAGCCAAAATAAATAAATGAATGAATGAATAAATAAATAAGATTTCATAATTAAACATTACAGAAGATTTTAGCTCCAAATTGCTTCAGAACAATCAGGCTCAACTATAAATGTATACGCATTATAAATATCTGGACAGTTAATACAGGTAGTCCTCGACTTATAACAGTTCATTTAGTGACCGTTCAAAGTTACAATGCCACTGAAAAAAAGTGACATGACCATTTTTCACACTTATGACCATTGCAGCATCCCCATGGTCACATAATCAAAATTCAGATTACAGCTGACTCACATTTATGATGGCTGCAGTGTCCTAGAGTCGAGTCAATGGGGAAACCAGATTCACTTAACAACCGTGTTATTAATTTAACAACTGCAGTGATTCACTTTACAAATGTGGCAAAACTCACTTAACAAATTTCTCACTTAGCAACATAAATTTTGGGCACAATTGTGGTCGTAAATTGAGGACTACCTGTATTCTTCCTTACAAATTCCTATAAATATCTTGTATGCAATCAAGGATGGGGGAATCACACTTTTCCTTTGATTCATTTATCTGAATCTTATTTCTGATGCAGCATTCCTGCATTCTCCAAATAAAAGATGGGGTCTTTCATTTTTATATCCCTTTTGCGATCTCTAAGCACGAGGAAGAGTCGGGAAGAAAAACTCTCATTTGTCTGCATAATTCCTGATCCCACAAGACTGATAGCAGTTGTTCCTATTTTTCTACTCCAGCTTAAGCTCTGAAAGGGAGGAAGCGCTTCCATTGGCAGGATGCCTCCTAAGTGCATTGCTATGGAAACTGAAAATGATCTTCAAGAGAGAGAGAGAGAAGCAGAAACTGAGCAGCATTCAGGCAGGTCTATCTCACTGCTTCAGCTAATGGTGAAAAACAACCATTAACATCATGTAGTCAAGCATAACTGCCTGCTGCCTCTATTCCCTAAACAATCTCCGAAACGTCAGCATGTAATATTTTCTTTTGTGAATGCTGATGTAATTATTGTTGCAATGTGTCCCCATTTGTGTCTTGATAAGTGATTTCATTTATCAGCAAAGCATGGTCACACTCCAAAGGCACCCTTCAGATTCAGTGGGAAGTGTCAAAATTGTCTGTTATTTCCTAATTACCTTCTGTTCCCTTTATCTATAAATATTGATCACAACTGTGAAAGGTACAATGAACCATAAATTCTGGCTGGCAAGCAAGCAAACCTCTTTTAAAACATCCAACTGCGGAGAAGAGGAAGTGAGAAAGGCTGAAAATCATGCAGCATGTTATTTGAAGCGATTGGTTTCTAAAATGTATAATATCCACATCTGGCTTTAAACAAAAGTCTGCTGGGCAGTCCAAAGTAGAAGAGAAATCTAAATAAATCTCTACCTTTAATATCTCGATGCACTATACCATGTTCGTGCAACACATTGATGGCAGTTGTGATCTGCTTTGTGTAGAGCCTAATAACATGCTCCTGGAGGCCCAGCCTTGACACTTCTTCCAGGGTCCCTTCGTCACAATACTCCATAAAGATGTACATTTCTTCCTGTAATTGAGGTGCAAAGAAGTTTAAGAAGTGGACATCCTCACTAGGTAGAATGCAGTTCTTTGTTTATAGGTATGGTCCAATAAGCTCTGAATGTGAAATATGAAAGCTACTTTGGTGTAGTGGTTAAAGACACTGGACTAGAAGCCAGGAGCACAGAAGCTTCCCAGTTGTTCACTCGCAACTATAGACAAGGAAAAACTGTGCTCTACCAACACACACTTGGCAGGTTACATTCCATAATCTTCAGTAAAGAAGGCTTTGTCTTGCAATGGGCTGTTTATATTACAGCAGGGAAACTCAAGGCCCAGGGGCCGGATCCGGCCCATGGGGTGCTTAGATCTGGCTCGTGGGGCCGCCCTGGAAACAGCAAAGAACCAGCCCGCGGTGCCGCTGCCAGAGAAAACAGAGGTCGGGAGGGCTGTGTGCGGCCCTCTACAGCTTCATTTTCGCTGGCAGAGGGATGCAGGAGGCTGTCGCAGCTGAAAACGGAGGTTGGGAGCCCGTTTTTGCTTGCAGAGCACTTGGACTACCACAGGTATCCCCAACACAAGTGACATCGAGCTGGCCACACCCACCCTAACCACGCCCCCCCAAGGTCAAACACAACCCTGATGCAGCTCTCAATGAAATCGAGTTTGACACCCTTGTATTCGAGTGTGTGACAGAGCCCAAAAGCTTTTTTAACCAACAGTTCATTCTGTATACAGTAGCATATAGCAGGAAATAGGACAAATGTTTGCTGTGATGGGCAACAAACATAGCTGCAGCAAATTACTCAAATAATTCACATTATTTACTAGATGTCCAACTATATTAAGGGTTTTACATGCTTTTTACTGCTGTACTTTGTTCTTTCTCAAAGGTAGCAGCCTTTTCCTTTTTCAAATTTCAGCCAAAGGTAGAAAAGATAATCAAGTCTAGAAGACCTCTAAGGTCCCTTCCAACTCTATTATTCTATTCAAGTCTATTTCATCAGCTATCCTATATAGCCACCCAGTATAAGGTTTAAAGTATAAAGTTTATTCAGATTATGTGCATATGAGTATGTAGTCCTGAGGTTTAAGAGAGAGAAAAACATCACCCAGCAATTTGCAAAAAAATAAAAAAAATAAAAATAAAAAATGTAAAGTTAAGTTCCAAGATCTCAGTTTAAACATACAGTAAACACTGGGGATGCTCTCCTTCAATTTCAGCCAAAGGTAGAAAAGAGAACCAAGTCTATTTCATCAACTATTCTAAGAGGAGAGGCCTCTTTTCTACTTGAAACAAAGCTAGTTTTTCAGGCTATGCAAACTCTTTTTATGTTTGATAATTAAAAGAGGGGGCAATGTCCAAGGTACCATATTTTTCGCAGTATAAGATGCATCCTTTTCCCCCCTAAAAGGGGGTGAAAATTTAGGTGCGTTTTATACACCGAATGTAGCCCCGCCCACCCACTGGCCCCCACTCTTTGGCCTCTGCCTCGCAGCAGTTATCTCCTTGCAAGCAAACGGCAAGAAAAAACAGCTCCTTTCAGCTTCAGCACAGGCTAATTGGCACAAGTTGATTGGATCGGCCTCTGACTCTCAGCTGATTTGCTCTCAGCTGTTTTGCGCAGGGCTCTGCTGCTTGCTGCAAAGAGGTAAATTGCTGGAGCAGATTTTTTTTTCTTTGTGCTAATCAAGCTATGCTGAAAACGAAAATGAAAGTAAAGCAGGCTGTTTGTAAGTAATCTTCAATTTGCTATTTTTTTCCCTGGAAGTCCCAGTGCAAAAACCAATTATAGAAAGGCAAACAGAATCCTTTTTTGTCTTCACTGTTCTCCAGTTTTAATTGCCAACCATTTCAATTTCTAATAATTTTGAAAGGAAGAAAGGTAACACGAATATATAAACTACAGCTGGATTTTCCCTCTCTTCAGCTAGTAATACCTTTGGGATAGAGAAATTACAATAGATGAAGGTTTGTTTTTTTTTTAATTTATTTTTTAATTTGATTTATATGCTGCCCTTCTCCGGAGACTCAGGGTGGCTTACAATGCGTTAAGCAATAGCCTTCACACTTTTGTATATTTATACAAAGTCAGTTTATTGCACCCACAAACTGGGTCCTCATTTTACCTACCTTAGAAAGGATGGAAGGCTGAGTCAACCTTGAGCCTGGTGAGATTCGAATTTACAGTAATTGCAGACAGCTAGTGTTAATCACAATGCTTTTAGTTTGCTGAGCGACCAGGCCCTTAACCTAAGGTTAAGAGATCAACCCTTATGAATCCTTTGACTAAATCCACTGCTCTTTGTTGGGAAATTGGACCATGCTTCTCACACATTTAATTTGCTTCCTAAATAGCAAATGTAATCCTGGAACAATCTACATATACTTACTTCCACAAACAAAATGAAACACAGATTGAGTCCATAGCTTAAAAACACAAAGCAAGACCAACATTCCCCTATACTCTTATTAACTAAATCAATTTTAATTTTAATTAATATAGAGTATAAATTAAAATATTATTACAGTTAATATAAACTGTAAAAGTCAGTGACCATCGTCTCCTTACCCTATGAAGTTCTACACCAAAGTAGCGGACCAGATTAGGATGCTTAATGCCTTCAAAAATTTTCAATTCATCTGCAGTTTCTTTTATCGTTTTGTGATCGTTGGGTTGAAATCTTATCTGCAAAAAGATATTATATTTCATGAGTGTTGCAAACCAAGCTAACAGGAAAAAAAGACTAGAGAAAAGCAATACTGAAACCACACAGAGATCTGTTTATTCTATCATACAGAATAAGATTACAATCACAGATCTGCACAGATAATACAGAAATCTCTTCGCTTCTATTCTACTCTTAATATAATATCTAGGGCAAGTTTTAACAAAAGTTTTAAATCTGTTAAAAATATAATCAAACAGGGGCTACAGACAAAAGAATTGCAGAATATTTACCAGTCAGCAAACAAGAGCTAACCTCCATATTTCTTCATACAGCAAGTTATTAAATAATGCTACTAGAGCTACTGAGAAGCCCCATATCTTGTCATTTTTCCCCATGCTTTCATTCTATGTTGAATACAGTGGGATGCCTCTCCTTCTGATACTAAGAAGCAGATATGTTAGTAGGAAAAAGGCATTCTCTCACCGTAAATAACTTAATTTAAAAAGCTGCCATTTGAATAATTAAATAAATTGTCCGAACAAAAACTATAAACATATAAAATTGTTTTACAAGCACATTGCTTACTTCTTTCATTGCCATCAATTCACCAGTGTCAACGCTGATACAGGTATAAACTTTCCCATATTGGCCTTCACCTGCAGAATTGTAATTTAAAAAAGAGATATAAGCACTCTGAAAATATTTTTTTTACATCTTCTCAGTATAAGTCAGTCATATATCATTTTGTGCAGAATATTTACACAAATATATGTGTGGATTCTTTTGTTAGGTGCCTTGGATGCATTAGGAATGACCAATCTAATTAAAGCACAGGCATTTAAACAAAAAGTATTTTAAATACACACATACACAGACCAGAATATCATATATGATAGCTCTGTTATGAAGAGTGCATAGTAAGACCATCACCTAGCTCCCGACCTATTCCATCCAATTCCAAAGCTAATAATTTCTAGATAAAATATATGTCATTTAGCTCTAAGTACCTCTCTTCACACAGTTGCATTACAGGACAGATTTTATTTCTAAATCACCTGCAATAATTTACAGAATATTCTGGATTTAGCATCCATCATGGCTTTTTAAACAAACCAGAAATTATAAACGCACAGGTTGATAAAAGCAAAGTCCTTGAGCCAGGTAAAAATTAAATATGCAGGAAGACACATACATTTCTGGGTTAAAAGCATAATAGTAACTCCCTCCATTAACCTAAATATCAAGTGGTAGCTCCCTAGAAACTTACCAATTTTGTTTCCTCTCTGCCACTTAAACGTGACTTTTCTTAAGCCTACATGCATGACGTTATCATAGGATTTGGGCGTGTCACAAACTTGGCCAATGATGTTTTTCCGTCTCATTTCCCGGTACCTCTTTTCTTCAAACAGCTGGACAGACTTCTGAACTGCTTCCATAGGTCCCTGCCTGGAAGCAGTGTCTAGAAACAAATAGGCAAAAGCGTTGATTATGAATGACCTGCAGTTATTTACCCTACACCATTAAAGCAGTATGAAAACTATTAGAGAGCCAAGACTGGTGAATGGTCTAAATATTCTAAAGGTTTAGAATAAAAAAAGTCAATCATTTAGACTTTATTTAATTAAGGGTATATATTTAGAATATTTATAAAATAATTACTTCTCCTTCCTCCCTTTTCTCACTCCCCAGTGATTCAAATTCATATATACATTCAGCTGTAAAAACTGGGCATGCAGCCATGGTTCCTAGATTATTTTCACCCCCTCCCCTTAGCAGGATGGGAGGAGTTTGATTTACTACATCCTCATCCTCATCATAGTTGGAAGGGACCTTGGAGGTCTACTAGTATAACCCCCTGCTTAAATAGGAGACCTTATATTATTTCAGACAAATGGCTGTCCAGTCTCTTCTTAAAAGTACCCAATGATTGTTGCCTTTGTTCCACTGGTTGATGTTCTCACTGTTAGAAAGTTTCTCCTTAATTCCAGGATGCTTCTCTCCTTGATTAGTTTCCATCCATTGTTTCTTATCCTGCCTTCTGATGCTTTGGAAAATAAGTCAATTCCGTCTTCTTTATGGCAGCCCCTTAAATATTGGAACCTAGCTATCAGGCCACCCCTAGTCCTTCTTTTCACTAGACTAGCCATACCTAATTCCTACAACTGTTCTTTGCAATGTATTGCATCTGGGTGTTTTTATTCCCCCACGTTACATCTCTGCAATGTCTGTGTCTATGCCTGCACTGGGAAACACGGATAGGCTGCATAATCCCACTTTAGGAGGCAGAAGCAAGAAAGGCTTAGAATGGAGCAGCAACCCAAATTGTCCCATGATTGTGCCTCCTATATGCATTCAGGGATTATTTTTCCCCCACACCAGACCACAATCTAACACACTGGTCCAATGCAGGATGGTTGATTCAATTTCCTAATCTAGGTAGGTAAGTGAGTAGTGGGTGAGTGAGTGAGCAAGCAAAATCACATAGCCATTTTATGCCTAAGGGGTGATTAAAACCTGGGTCTCTCTGCGCCTAGTCCTTCACCTTAACCATTATACCACACTGGTTTCCAAATATATGTATGCATGTGGATATATTTGTATTGAACAAAGGTGACAAGCTCCATGGATGGTTACTAGCAAGAAGAATGTAGGAATTGACACGGATTTAATCCTCCTATTATATCCTATATAACAGGGCCAGGGCAATCTAGATGATTTTGAATTTGTATCTGTCATCACTGGCCGCGTTACTCTTGTTATCTGGAAATAACATCTGAGGGCAAAGGCTTCCTAGTTATATTGAAACTATCTGGAATATAAGGAGGAAATAAAAGAACAAGCTTGATTTGTTCAAGAACCAATAATATGAATGTAGTTGGATGCAACTGTAAGAAAAATAACCTTTGAGAGAAATACTAAATTACTAGCTGGACGCCCGTTGCTTCGCTAAGAAACTATGTGCTCGGGCTTGATAAATTGACACTTGCAGCCTGAAATTTAATGCAGAATGTGTAATTCCGTAGCATCAGAGTGTGTTAATATAATGCAACTGGCAGTTGGAACAGAGGGGGAGGGGGAGTAGAATGTCCCAGCATCCATCAGTATTCATATGGCTAACATCCTGTCAGTGTGTGAGAGAGTTGAAACTCAACTGTTTGGAAACTCAAACGGTATTTGCTGTGTGAGCAAGGAGATAGGAAGGAGGCTGGGCGTGGTTTAGCTCAACTGTTCTGTATTAAAGCTGCTTGCTGCTGTGAAAGTAAAACTGAAACTGAAACTCCTCTGCTCTGCTGGTGTTTTGCATTTGGAACAGATTTCTTTTGAGGTGGGGAGGGGGAAAAGAACTCCTTAGCATCAGTGTGTTAATAATAATATAGGAAATACTAATGCTCTGATGGTCACTTCGAAAAACCCTTTCTTAGTGAGCACCTAGAAGCCAAGAGGAACATACGTGGCAAATTTCAAGTTTGTAGGCTTTACAGTTCTGGAGATTTCGTGATTAATGAGTGAGTGTTTTTCACTTTTATATATATAGATACCATGTTTCTTCAAAAAGACGATCCACCTTGAAAAGCCCTATCATGTTTTTGAGCGCATGCAATCAAATTAAGCCCCACCCACAAAATTAACCCTAATTAAGTCCCCGCCCACCCCGTAGTACAGGGGGTGGGGCGAGGCACAGAGGTAAAAAATAAGCTAGGATGGGGATGGGGGGGTGAAGTTGCCCTACCTTGCACACTAACTGCACACCAACTGCAACTGGAGCCAATTATCGGCTGCAGATGCCTTCCAGCAGGCATCTGAAAGTGAAACGGAGGCCAGGGTGATGTGTGCGAGTGGCGGCAAGCAGCCACAGAAGAAGTGGGCCAGCAGCGGGCTCCTGCTGGGCACGGCTGTCGGTGCCACCGCTGCGAGGCGAGTCAATAATTAGAACCCTCAAAAAAGAAGGCCTAGCTGTTTTTTCGGGCATCAAAAGAAAATAAGACCTGGCCTTCTTTTTGGAGAAACACAGTAACTACTATAGAAGGGCAGTTTGAAATACATTTCTTGCCAAAATAACAAACTCTTTTTTTTTTTTTAACCTTTGGTCTGACTGATGAGAGTCCGAAGCTCCCAACTTCTTCGGGCTGTTCCACTTGTATCCCCTTTTGGATAAGATGGCTCTGTGAAAAAAAAGAGATGCTGTTAAGAAATGTATGGCGCGCGCGCGCGCACGCACACACACACACACACACACACACACACACACACAGAGCCAACAACTGATTTCTTACCCTTTGATCAGCAGCTTTTAAGAATTGCTGCTTATGTTAAGATGAGAGTGAAGGCTATTATGAATGTGTGAACAGGGCTCCCAAACAAGAGATACTATTCACATATACTTGAATCGAGTACTTACAGTTATGATCAGCATAAGCATTGGGCCCCTCATGTCCTATTCTTTATCCTAGAGCAGGGGTGAGAAACTATGGCCCTTTTATGACTTATGGACTTCAACTCCCAGAATTCCTGAGCCAGCCATGCTCAGTCCACAAGTCATAAAAAGTTCCCCACCTCTATTCTAAAGACAGTGGGTTTGATGTGGAGAACCAGTCAAGGAACAAGCATCCCCTACTTCTCCTACACACTACGACTAATTTTCCCACCCATGACAAAGATAAGTTCTCAAGGATCAGCAGATCCTCAGGACAACCTGTATATCCCATCATGCCCTGCTGATGGAAGGCAGTTATTTGAAATTTATAGTGGAAGCATGCTACAGCTCACACAAGGCATTTTTGACTCCACTGCAATAGTTTAAAATGAATACTATGGAAAAAAATGGAAACATTCCATTTAATAGTATATGTAAAAATAGGCCTGTGCAGAATAAAATAATGAAGTGAAAAACTAGAGCGCTTCTCTTCAAAAAGGAAAATGAAGAGCAAAGTAACCGAAATAAATGAAAATCGTTCTCTTCATTAAGTGCAACAGAGTGGATCTTGGAAATGTTGTATTTAATGGAGCACATTAAATATAAGAAAAAGCCATAAAGACTAGTGAAGGATAACTTAACTATATGAAGTACTCTTCTTCTTTGTAGAAGAAATGGAGTTTGAATGTTCATACTCTGACTGAAGAATACAAGTGGTCCTCGACTTACAACCACAATTGAGCCCAAATTTCTGTTGCTAAGGAAGACAATTGTGAAGTGAATTTTGCCCAATTTTACCATTTTTCTTGCCACAATCGTTAAATGAATCACTGCAGTTGTTAAGTTAAGAACAACTTAAGTTGTTCTTGTTAAGTGAATCTGGCTTCCCCACTGACTTCGGTTGACACAAGGTCACAAAAGGTGATCCCATGACCCTGGGACCCTGCCACCATCATAAATATGAACCAGTTGCCAAGCAACAACCATAGAAATGGCAAAAGCCGTTAGCATAGCAACGGCAAAAGCACTTATATACCTCTTCATAGTGCTTTACCGCCCTCTTTAAGCGGTTTACAGAGTCAGCCTATTGCCCCCAACAATCTGGGTCCTGATTTTATCGACTTCGGAAGGATGGAAAGCTGAGTCAACCTTGAGCCGGTGAGGGATGCTGCAACATTCATAAGTGTGAAAAACGTTCATAACTCACTTTTTTTCAGTGCCATTGTGATTTTGAACGGTCACTAAACAAAGTGTTGTAAGTGGAGGACTATCTGTATTCAAGCTAAAACCCAAAGGGCATCTTAACAAAAAAGCAGCACTTAAATTAAAAAGTGCTGAAAGGAAACGAGTGCTAACTTTTGCAACAAGAAAACTATTTGAAGTACTTTCACTACTTCACTTCCAGGAGAAAAGTGACTGCTACCCCTGCCTGGGCCAAGAGCTCATGTGCTTGCTTAAAGATCTGAGAGAGCAACCCTAAAGTAAGCAAAATAGATTTTAAAAACCAATTTGGTGAAATCTGGTGAACTGTGGACCTTTACCCAATGTTAAAAATGCCTTTATTTATTTATTTATTTGAAGCTATTAGATTCAATTGGGTATTTAGGGCTACTCCATTCATAGCCACTAAGAAATTTAAGCATCTGTACCTCATTATCCCATACAGAATTCAATAGGTTCAGCAAAACAAACTGCCTTGTTTTGAATAACTGAATTTTGATTTACATAAGAAATAACATAATTGGTTTACATTTCGTGCTTGAATAGTCATATCAAATTACTTGAAGGGTCATACAAAAATACAAGTTATCCAACGACGGGCAATTTTCTAGATTATATTTAAGTCAGATAATTTATTATATATTTAGGTTATCGTTTTCCTATATTTGTATGGTTCCCCCAAAACTGTGCCTTCTAGTTGTACTGGACTATAATTTCTATCATACTTATGTAGTACATAAGTATGTAATACATCCATCAGCACGGTAGATGGGAATGTAGTATTTAAAAACAGCTGGAGGCCATGAAGTTATGAAGGGTTAGCACAAAGAAATGGCAGATGAACCAGATTCATATATGTAATTCTGGCAGCTCCAAAAGCATACAAATACTTTTGGTCCATATTAATCCCTTTAAATGAAACAGGAAATTCTTATATAAGAAATTCAGTGCGGGCACACCTTTCAACCTATTTCTCCACTATATTGTACTGTTGCAATTACCCAGTTTTCTGTAAACCTGTGAAAAAGGAAAGCCAAAGATAGTAACCAAGCATCTCTTTTTCTCCTTCTCTGGAGACAATGCAAATATGCCAAGATTTTAGAAAAGGTGGGTAGTGTTATTGTCTTCCACACCAAAAATATGTGTTTGAGCTCTTCCAGATCTGCACCTTATTGGAATTTACGTATGCAGTAAATTGCAGGAAAGGTTCTTCCATTCCTTTAAAGTCCATGACTGCAATTTGCTTTATAAATATGCTTCGCCTGTATATTTATATGCAGAAAGGGAAATGATGCAACAGATGAAACAAAGGTAGCTTAAAGTCTATGGAGACTCTGTATCATCCAGCTCATGGTTGTCCCAAGGATGCTTTTTCAAGAGGCAACTGGACTTTCTGGTTTTTCTTTGAAGACATTTCACTTCTCATCCAAGAAGCTTCTTCAGCTCTGACTGGATGGTGGGAATCTGGAAGCTTCTATTCCCCACCATCCAGTTAGAGCTGAAGAAGCTTCTTGGATGAGAAGCGAAATGTCTTCAAAGAAAAACCAGGAAATCCAGTAGCCTCTTGAAAAAGCATCTTTGGGACAAACATAGCTTACTTCAACTACTTACTATCTTAAAGAGGATGCTCTTTGAGTGACGGTTCCTAGTGAATGCTTTCCTTGGGAATTTTTCTTTAATGTCCCAAAGATGCTTTTTTTCAGAAGGCAACTGGACTTTCTTGCTTTGCTTGAAGATGTTTTGCTTTGCATCCGAGAAGCTTCTTCAGTTCTGACTGAATGGTGGAGAATGGAAGGATTTCTATTCCTTGCAGATGTTCAGTGAGGCTAAACAAGAAAGTCCACTTGCCTTTTGAAAGAAAACACCTTTGGGACAATCATGACCTTCACAACTGAGAATCTCCATAGACATTTAATTTAATGTGTTTACCAACAAGTTTGTAGCAGTCTTCTCAACACCAGCCCATACATATCCCAGAAAGACTATCTCCTAGGGAAACCTATTTCAAACTTTCTTTTCCACCAGCTAATTAACTCTTCCGTCCACAAACTTATAGATCCTCAAGTGATTTTATTTGTGGTCCGATAATTGTTATAGTTACTGTCATAGCTACCAATGTTGAAGTTTAACCAACTTCAAATGAAAGTGCCATACAAATAAATTTCAAGACTGGAATTAATAACAAAAAGCCATTCTAAATGTTTTTAAAAATCTGAGCCTATATTATCAAAATCTCCATAATTATATCAGAGTAAGGATACCAAACTAAAAGTTAAGCAGAAGCCTTACCAGGATATGATAAATATATTTTAGGGGAAATAGTATTCATATACAATCATCATTATAATAGCACCTTCTCGTTCTTCTGTGGGACTTGAATGTCGGCTTAGTGATCTAAACTGTAGTTCAGCAGCAATTGAAGCCAGGCGATCATTTTCAGGAACACTGGAGCCCCTGTTTTTTTAAAACAGTAAAAAAAAACACAGCTCTTTTATTGATCAGGGCTTTTACTCCCCTCATTTCTGAAATTGCAAGAAACTGAAAATGCAAGTAAGAACACAGCCATGGCTGGTTGTGTTAACCAAAGCTATAGTTTAAAAAAGCAAGCTAAATATGTATATTATATATATATCCATATAACTGTATCCATTATCCTGAATAAAGGGCCATTAAAAAAAACTGCTATTTTTTTAACAAATGCTGCTTTTAATGTTAAGAGTCAGTGAAACTAAATTCAAAAAGAGCCGGCATATGCCAATGTAAGATTAATCTGCATTTTAAAAAATCAATAATCTCCTAAGAAATTGGTGACTGAAATCTTTGGCATTACCATAGGCCAACTATTTGAAAAGAGTTTTAATTGACAGGTACACAAACTGCAGTTTTAGGAAATGGAATGGTAAAGCATTGGTTTCACCACCAGTTTGCAAGTGCATGTATATAGCACCGTGTATATGTGGTCCTGGTCATATCTCAAATGTATTTATTTCTATGCATTTGTGCTGGCTGTTATCATTGGTCTAATTTCACATGACTTGAATCACAGGTGGTACTACACAAATGCAGAAAGGGTAGACAACATGAACTGCATGCATTAAAGAGAATGAAATAATTCAAACTTTTTAAAAAACAAAGCAAAACATGCATTATCAAAAATGTAGTTGAACATGCACTTCGTAGAAATGTCTTTTAAGAACTTCACATCCTGAATGGAAACAAGTCAGTCATGGGGAACACACAATGGAACCAAGAGGAACTACTAGGGTCTAAGTGCACGCATGGTTTGTATGAGTGGCATGAACAAGCATGAGTCTGCTATACTGGGGAGTGGAGCTACCTGAGGTCATTTGTACTGCTGACGGGTTTTGGCTGAGTTGAGTCACTCCCAACAGGAGTGGGGCGACTGAAAGCAGAGCTGCAATGGTTCCGTACATCACATGGGATATTCCTTGTGCTGCAGTGAGAAGAAAAGCTTCAGGAAAAAAAAAAAAAGCTCTGGCTCCACTTAAAAATGGATTTTTTAAAAAAGTAAGATGACTCAAAACAGCAGCCTGGAAACCAAAATCTTGTAAAAAGTTATAAAACTTGGCTTCTAACGCACGAGAAAGATTTCTGAACATGAAGTGCTGAAGGCAAAATTAGAAAGAAAGAAGAAAAGGTAACAAAGATGATGGGCCACTTTAGAAGTCACTTGGGGTTTTAATTTATGGATGTGCATTCAACTAACAACAACAAAACATAGTTCTTAGTTGCATTCAAGTTTCATTAACAACAGAACATGGAGGCCGCCATGTCATGGACCAGTGATGGCTAACCTTTTTGCCATCGCGTGCCAAAAGTGGGGTGAGCGTGACGGGGTCCTGTGCGCATATGCCCACCCCCATAATTTTATGCGTCCCACCCCGCGCATGCGTGCATGCCCCCCGCACTCCCCCCACTTTTGGCACGCGATGACACGGTGGGCCCAGTAGGCTCGTTTTTTACTCTCCCCAGGCTCCAGAGCCTTTCTAGAGCCTGAGGAGGGCAAAAACAGTGTCGTCCCCCCCCCGAGGCCCTCTGGAGGCCAGAAATGGCCCGTTATCTCGGGGGGTGGAGAAGGCTGTTTTCACCGTCCTCAGGCTCCTAGAAAGGCTCTGGAACCTGGGAAGAGCAAAAAACGGGCCTTCCAGTCCCACCGGAAGTTGGCAAACAGGCTGTTTCCAGCCTCCAGAGGGCCTCCAGGGGGTGGGAAAGGCTGTTTTCACCCTCCCCAAGCTCCTAGAAAGGCTCTGAAGCCTGGGAAGAGCAAAAAATGGCCTTCCTCCCTCCCAGGCCCTCCGGAGGCAGGAACCAGTCTGTTTCCCTACTTCCGGTGGGCCCAGAAGGCCCGAACAGAGCTGAGCTCATGTGTCCACCGATATGGCTCCAAGTGCCACCTGTGGCACGCGTGCCATAGGTTCGCCATCACGGTCATAGACAAATCCACACATTTATTTTTAAGAAACAGAAGATAATGCGATACCATCAAGGCTTATCTTCTGCATCTCAGTTCCTTGGCAATCTTTTAAATGTGGGCATTTTTAGTAGATGTTAGTAAACAGCATCAGAGGCATGTTCTCTTGTCCTCATTCAAAATGTAGTCTGGTAGACTGATCTGAGGGACAGCCTTCTTTTCTTGATCACCTCAAGACTGAGCATTCAGAAAGGAAGGAAAGAAGGCTGCAGAAATTATAGCGCAGAGCTAGGTTATGTATAGGAGTACAAAAATGGAAGACCAGACCTTGTCCATGGAGAAACAAAAAAGCAACAATATAAAGTGTTCTTCAATTTAAAAATCACCACAGGGAGAGGAAGAACTAAATTACTTCTCAGCGTGTCATTCAGCAATGTCAAAAGTGCAATTCCATCACAGACAGGCATGCTGCACACACTACACAGAAGAGCAGGTCCTTACCAAGGTTGGAGAGAAAGTTGTGTTTTCCCCAGGAGTGCAAAGACTGTGCTTCAATGTAGAAGGGGAGGAAGGATAGCTAGAGGATAATATTGCTGGAACTGCTTTAAAAACTTCATTTTTTTTAATTCTGTAAGTTAATAAATGTTTGGGATAAAGCTTTACATACCTGAACCCTTCAGGTGTTGGGATGATGAGGTGAGGATTTGGGGGATCACTATGACATCGGGGTACTTTCACGGGGCGAGGGCTATTCCGATGAATAGCTGCAAGCAAAAAGAGAAGAACACTTGTGTGGGAACAGGGAGCATCACATCACACCTTAAATCGTTGAATTATAATAACTTCGTCAAAAAATGAGAGAATGCACTGGAATTCACTGATTTTGTAACTGTTTTTAAACAGTTCATGGTTTTGTCTTCAAACGTGTCTACCAAACTACTAAAATGAACTTTAATAATCCAGTCAGATCAAAATAAATAGGCTAGTAAACAGAGTAAGCAGCAAAAACAGAGTAATTTATGTTGGAGTCATGCGGCACAAAAATTCACCAGACAAAAAGAAGCAGGTAAAAGTAAAAAGTTACCTGAGTCACAAGCCAATTCCAACCTTGATGAGTTGGTTAATATGTCTTTAGGGCTACAGAGACATAACCAAGAAGTCTTCTAGGCAACAACCCAGAAGTGGTTTGCTTACATGGTTACAAGCCCAGACAAGATTGGCCAGCTGCTGCCACCTGCCATTTCACTTGCCTGTAGGCATAATTTTCACAATTAACCTGGATTGGTTTGAACCGACTCACTTTTCAGGCCCATCTTTGATGAACAAATGCATTTTAATATTACAGGTAGTCCTCATGGGACTGGCAATTCAGTCATTAAGCAAAGTGGTTGCTAAGTGAAACCGTGACTGTGCTTACGATCATAATTCAGTTTTTCTTTGCCTTTACAAGCATCATAAATGGGAGGATTGGTTGTAAAGTTGCCTTTTTAATCACTGTTGTAACTTTGAACAGTTGCTAAATGAGGTAGTCACTAAACCAGGACTACTTGTAATGGAATAATTCTTTTCTATAGCCATATAGATGCAGCTGTGCTTATGTTTCAACATAAGCAACTCATTTCCTTCAGAGAAAGCTACACCCAGTTGAGAAATACATGCTGCAGTCTGAAATGAGATTCCACATTTAACCATATAGGCTTGTACCCCAATGAAATCCATCAATTTTTTCATCCTTATCAACCATAACAGGAGAATGATGGATAGTTTTCCAGTCTCTTAAAATGTTGTAATAGACAGTCAGTGGGCTATACTTTAAGTTTGTAAGGCATAAGGTACATAACTGCAGTTGGTCCAGAATGCGGCCGTGCGGGGGATTATGGGAGCGACGGGGCGCTCACATATAACACCTCTCCTGCGCGAGCTGCACTGGCTTCCTGTGGTCTTCCGGGTGCGCTTCAAGGTGTTGGTGACCACCTTTAAAGCGCTCTATGGCTTAGGGCCGGGGTATTTGCGAGAACGCCTTCTGCCGCCAATAGCCTCCCACCGACCGGTTCGCTCGCACAGAGAGGGCCTCCTCAGGGTGCCGTCGGCCAGGCAGTGCCGGCTGGCGACCCCCAGGGGGAGAGCCTTCTCTGTGGCAGCACCTGCCCTCTGGAATGACCTGCCCCCTGAGATACACACGGTATCAGACCTCCGGACTTTTTGTCGGGCCCTGAAGACACACTTGTTCCATCTAGCTGGGCTGGCTTGATCCCATCCTCTCAGTTTTTTAATCGAATTCGGTTTTAATTGGGTTATTTTAAATTCGGACCAAAATTATTTAATTGTTTTTTAAAATGTTTTTAAATTTTATATGCTATGTTTTATCCTGGCTGTACACCGCCCTGAGTCCCGTAGGAGAAGGGCGGTATAGAAATATAATAAAATAAATAAATAAATAAATAACTCAAAATTAAGGAATCTCAGATAGGACCCCGTGAAAGAAATGTACAGAGGTAGCTAAATATCTGGTTTTTAGTACTTGCAATGACAACTGTAAGAAATCACATTCTAGTCTGTTCCCCTTGATTACAAAAGCCTTAGATCCATGTTAACGCGAATAGAAGACTGCAATGTGCCCACTGGCGGAAGCCTTTGAAGAGGATCCAAAAACTTCAATCAGTAGAAAAAATACAGCAGCAAAGCTACAGGCTGCAAGGAGTTATCCAAAACATGCAACTCCATTGTTATCCACTGGACCTTTAGTTTCAGAGCTCATTGTAAGAACTGCTCATTACCATTAGAGCTTTGAACAATTTGGGGCCAGGATTCCTAAAATGCCCTCCCTCCCATGTGAAACTGCCCACTCTTTGAAATCATCTGGAAAGACCCAGCTGCACATCCTGATTTCCAAGACTCATTTGACAGGAATGTGCAAGAGGGCCTTCTCAGCTGCTATGCCTGGAATGTCTGTTCTCTGGAAAAGCAACATGGCTCCCTGCCTAATGTCATTCTAATAAAATCTCTAATTCGGAAAAACTCTGCCCAGTTAGATACTTGCTTTGGGACTTTGGCATTTGGCCTTCTCTTTCTTGCTTCTATTTTAAAATATATTATCTGGGACTCCTCGTATTTAAAAGTTGCTAATGTTGTTATCATTTTTGTAACTGTGACTAAATAAGTGTTTATTTAATTTCCAAATAACTTAGATCATATCCCATTTCTATAAGACATTAGCTTCAAAATTCCATAGAAGAGACTACAACTGCTGCCTTACCAAGGTACAAACCTGTAACAGGACTGTGAGGCTTTCCAATAACATGGCCAATACATTCATTCATCAATGACTGCAAACTCTGGGGTAAAAAAACACAGAAAAAAACATTGAAAGTTATACTGCTGTATCTTCAAATCATGAGAAATGAATAGATTGGGAACCCATTATGTTAATTTAATGTAAATTAAGCCACTAATTAATAAATAAGGATAAACTATTCAAATCCTTTTTTAGTACGGCAGCTACTAGTTTCATATATAGTTGGCAATGTTTATCCATTTGAAATGTATGATTAATTAACAGCATACCAAGAAATCATCTTCAGGCAGAGCAGAAATAAAGGCTGGTTCAATGGCTTGAAGAAAATCAAACCCCTGTGTTGCCCACCTGTCCAACAGAAAGAAATTATTGGTTGATGTTTATACCAAAAATTCTATTTATTGAGAACACAGCTAATCCTCAACTTTTGACTGCAACTGGAACCTGAACTTTGGTCACAAATTATTGTGGTCATAAATCAAGGCACTCATGTGACTGGATCAGATATTTCTTTTACTGATTTTACCGCAGTTTTTAAGCAAATCACAGTTGCACTTCTGAATCACATGGTTGTTAAGCAATTCACATGGTCGTTAAGGAAATGACATGATGAATGAACCCATTCTCCCAAACAGGATTTTTTTTTTGTCAGAAGCCATCAAATTACATGACTGCAGGGCGCAGAAACCAGTCATAAATTGAACTGGTTGAAAAACCCCTGAAATGTGCCCATGTCAGTGTAAAGCACCCATTCTGAAGCCATCGTAACTTTGAATGATCATTAAGCAACCAGTTATAAATTGAGGACCACCTATAATAATTCTTTGTTATGCTATCTAAGTCTTGCCTTTCAAGTATTTATAATTTAAATAATAGGATTAATTCAAGGTTGCATACCTAAAGCTACTTTAAAACTATTGATCAGAAACAGTGCAGTAATGTCCACATGTTTAATTAAAGGTGCTTTACAAAAAGAAATCAGGTGATCCCCCAAGTTTTTCTAAGGTTGTTTTTTTAGATGAAAAATAAGATTCAGCAAAAATTATCAAAAACCCCTTCAAATAGGAAAAAACTGAATTTGGACTGAGGGGGAAAAAAAACCCAGAATAGAGCTCAATCCTGAAAACACAGTGGGCCTTGGATATAGGTCAATTTGGCATTTTTGCTTTAAATATACTGAATGATTCATGCCTTAATCACCTCCTGCTACGAGTCCTGCAATATGCTTTATGTGAGGCTGTCCTGGAAAAGCATTTGGAAGCAGCAAGTGGAATATGTGGCAGCCTGAGTAGTGATGGGTATATCCCATTTTGCTCAGGTGACCCTGCTGTTTGGAAAGCTGCACTGGTTGCCAGTGGGCTTCTGGGTACAATTCAAAAGTGTTGATATGACCTTTAAATCCCCACATGACATCGAACAGGTTATCTGTGAGAATATCTCCCAGGTTCATCTGCCCATCCAATCAGGTCAAATACAAAATGCAACCTGATGGAATTTTGGAATGTGGCATTTTGGCTTTCTACCTCCATGCACTGGAACTCGGGCCCACAGAGATCTGATCTGCTCATTCTGTCCTCGGTTTCGGGAGAGCAACTTATACCTAGGTATTTCACACATGCAGGAGGAGGCATGCCGTGAGAAATTGGTAGGTACATAATTTTGTCTATTTTTTTTTTGACATGTTTATTATTTTTGTTTATATTGTATGTCAACTTATCCATTATTTTCAAGGTTACTGTAATCTATGTAAGGATTGAAATTGTTAGCCACTTTGGGAATAGGCAGTAACTAAAGCAAGCAGGCAAGCCAAGTATGTTCTTTATCCCATGTAAGGTACTGAATGGCTTGGAACAAATTGTTGCAGTTGGAAACCACAACCTTGATTAGGATCAGGCAAGGAGATACTGATATCTATTCTTCTTCCTTCAGACTTATTAGCCCCACCCCAGTAGTGGGTTTCAATTCCCGGCGCTACCGGTTCGCTACTGGGAGCGTGCGCATGCTTTGCACACATACAGCGCTTCTGCGCATGTGAAGGTTCTACACATGTGCAGAGCATTTTTGATGACGTCTGGGTGGGTGGGTGGAGCCTCCCACCGCCACCACTACCGGTTCACCCAAACCGGGGCAAACCGGTAGCAACCCACCACTGCCCCACCCCATCAATTCCACGATATCTCTAGTCATAACCATTATTTTTTTAAATAAGTATATCAGAAAGGAAGTTCTCATAGTAAGGACAACTAAATACTACAATACCACAATATACTTTCAATGATACTGTCACTTCCCATAGAATTCATGAAGTTCAAGTGTACTCTTAACTGAGGCAATAGTGACTACATTCTAAACTGCAGTGATTATTTAATACATGGGCACTGCATTGTTATTTAATAATTTAATCAACACTAATTAAAATCAATTACTCTTCTGTGTTTAAGATACACACTTCACAGAAATGAAAGGCACAGAAAACATTTTTAAAAAGCATCTACTTTGTCATTACCTGGGTCTGGTGCCTCGTCCACTCTCACATTTAGTGAGGACATAATTCATCCATTTTCTTGCAAAACTGATATACTGGTCTCCTATTTTCTGTCTAAATTCTCCAGACATTAGTCGGATGACTTCTTTGTGATACTGTAATAGATTTAAATGATCAGTCCAGATAATGAGCATTCATTCAATGGTTGGAACAGGCTAATGGTGCAAGTAAAGAACAATCAGACACAAATTATCCTACTTTGGACACATTATTCAAAGATCTAGCTCTTTGGAAAATTATAGGAAAGATGGAAGGAAAGAGAAGATGGTGACCAGCAGCAAGATGGATGGACTCAATTACAATGGTGATGGGTGCACTTTGGGAGTTACCTTGCTCTATGATTGACAGGTAATGGCATCTCCCAGAAAAAAAAAAAAAAAGATTGGGGACAGCATCCAAATGTGGTTAGAACGTACCTCCCAATTTTTTACCTGAAAGTCTCATCCTGCTTCTCAGAACTGATCTAACGGAGATAAGAAGCAACTGCAAATGTTTTTACATGTCTGGATCTTACTAGAAAAATTAGCAACTGTTGGGATCGCTCTCCTACTTCTGGAACTTTCTAATAAACAACGAACAAAAGAGAAAGCCAATGCGGCACAGTGCTTAAGAGTTTAGATTGGAGGTGGGGAATGGAGAGACTCAAGTTCTAAATTCTCCCTCAGCCATGGAAAGATGACTTTGGGCTAGGCATTCTTTCTCTCAGCCCAACCTTCTTCACAGAGTTCTTGTTATGGGGAAAAATGGGAGGGAGGAGTGCTTTGAAGGCTGTCCTGAGCTTCTAAAGAAAAAGATGGGGCATACCTTTAGCTAACAACAAACAAGTCTGAAAGCACATTGCCCGCACTATAAGCACCATTGGAATTGATTGCTTTTAAAACAGAAAGATCAACAATATATTCCAAAATGCAGCAGTTTCTGTCAAAGCAGGCAAGATTAGTCTTTTTTGTCATGCACCAATATACAACACGGCTAAGAGCCGAGGTGGCGCAGTGGTTAGAGTGCAGTACTGCAGCTACTTCAGCTGACTGCTAGTTCAGCAGATCAGCGGATCAAATCTCACCGGCTCAAGGTTGACTCAGCTTTCCATCCTTCCGAGGTGGATAAAATGAGGACCCAGATTGTTGGGGGCAATATGCTATTTAGTATACTGTCTTTGGTGTAAGCCGCCCAGAGTCCTCGGAGAGTGGGCGGCATAGAAATATGAATAATAAACAAACAAACAAACAAACACTGAATTGTCAACAACCACAACAACAACAAAAACCCAGCTTTGGTTTTCAAAAAAGCATGTATTCTGATCATGATAAATACTGTGTTTATACATTAGATTTGTATTCTGCCTTTTGCGGAGCTCAGGGTAATGTGCATAGCATTTATTTATTTATTTTGTATCCTGTGCCTTTATTATTTTACAAACAACTTAAGGCAATGAATACTTTTCTCCTCTTATTTTCCCCATAACAACAACTCTGTGAGGAGAGTTGGGTTGACAGGAACTGTCTGGTCCAAGATCACTGAACTGGCTTTCATAGCTAAGGCAGGACTTGAACTCACGGTCTACCACTTGCTAGCCTGGTGCCTTAACCACTAGACAAAACTGGATCTCTTCAATTCATGCTTATTTTCCCTCACAACAACCACCCTCCGAGGTAGAGTAGGCTGAGAAAAAGTGATCAGCCCCAATCATTTACTCAGAAACTGAGATTTCTCATTTCCAGTCTGTCACCTTAACTATTATATCATCTGAGCTCTTCTCCCCCCCCCCATGTTTAATGTAATAGCTATAAATAGGCTGAGGTGAAGTAACAGTTTGCCAATGTTTACTTAAAATATATGACTTCCTTTTTTTCTGAAAAGGCAAAAGAAATTTCTCTTGGACCTACCTCAAAGCCGAAGTTGTAACACTGAATCATGGCTTCTCTATAATATTGCTGCAGGGTGGCAGATTCTGATTCATCAAGTTCAGCATCAAATTCGGAAGTGAACATATGATCAACTCTATCGATTGCGCTGCTGATCTTATTGCACAGGTGTAAAGCATCACTCTGGAAAATGCGGAAAAAAGCTCTGCTGATATGTTTGGAACGTAAAGACATATAATTCTGCTGTAATTTACATACACATAACAATACTAGTAATAAACATGAATGCCTACATCTTTGCTATTTAGATTATTAATCTAGAATTGAAGGGTATATTGCAATCCTATGCAGGTAGACCTCAACTTAGAGCCAGTTATTTAACAACTGTTCAGAGTTACGACAGGAAAGGATGCTTTACAGTCAATAAAGTACTTCTGGCCATTGTAAAATATCACTTCGGCTCTCCTGCATCAAATTTACGACTGGTTGTAGTGTTCTGCAGTCATTCAATTTGCCAGTTTCTGGCAAAAAATGCCCATTTAGGAGGATGGGTTCAAACTTACAACTGATTTGAACCTATGACCATGTTATTTACTTAACGACCGCTGTAAAAATGGTTATAGAATCAGATGCAATCATCTAGGTGCCTCAACTTATCACTGTCATGACTTATGACTGAAATTCTAGTAACAATTCTGGTTGTAAGTCAGGGACTACCTATATTCTGGTCGTTAAGTCAAGGACTACCTGTATAAATTTACCTAGAGTTAACCTCATTGAAATTAATAGAATTACTTCTGTTGAAGTGTGTAGAAATATAATATTAACAACTAAAAAAAATTCATCAGTAATATGGCATGTATTCTTTTGGCAGATATATTTGACTATGAGTTGTGGTGAAAACTTTTATGTCTCTTACACACACTTCATAATTATATTTATGTGTAATTTCAGTCATGTTAGGAATATGCTGATAACTCCTCAAAGACACATAGTTTTGTTTTTTTTTAAGATTATGTTTCCACTTCCTATTATGCAGCACTTATGGAAATGTTTTGAATATGTATCAAAATAGAGACAGTTGTGCTGCAATCCATACAGAATGTCACATTCAACTTATTTGCAAATCCTTAATCCAAATTCATAAACTCTCAACAGTTCTAGACAATTTATAAAATTATAAATATCATTCTGTAAAATTGCAGGGCAAATATTGCCGTACTGACTTTCTATGGAAAGCAGATCTAAGTGGTTCATTATATATTTTGAAATGACAAATGAATTAGAATCAACAGCAGACCCCAAGAGAGTGCAACTATGGTCACTTTACCACCTGTGATCTAAACTCTGGAATTCTGGAAGCTGAAGTCCACAGCTCGTGAAAGGGCCCTAGCTGTGCGCCCCTGGCCTAGGAGATAATAAATTAGAAAGTGCTGTACCTTCAACTGTTGTAAAGCTGTGGCAATTTCTGGTTGGCTGGAAGTTTGCTCCTGCTGCAAAGAGATCAGTCCTTCAAGTAACTGCTGAAAGGCTTTTCTCTGGTTCACAAGATGAACCGGCTGCATTACCACAAGGAGGAGGTTGTCAACCTAGAACAAAAGGTAACACAGCGTTGCTGAAAATAGAATTCAAATTATTTCATGCACTCTAAATATTCCAAGGATGGAACTTTTCTTCCCAGAAAATTAATCATCTTAACGAGAATCAGTTACAGATTTGGATTTACTAAAGGCTTCTCTCATTATGATCAATTAAGAGCAATTTTATAAATAGAAGCAGGTTTCTATGCATAGGGTTTGTCCAAATATTTACTGGAAGTTGCTAATAGAGGAATGAGAATCTTTTGTGCTAAAAAAAGAAGTGTTAATTATTCCATTTGTCAAAAGGCCGTCATTCTCACTGGAATTTTAATTACACTTACGTGTGTTGTTTCTTGAGGAAATTAAAGAAGACGAAAGGTTTGTTTACAACATGAAAATACTACCCAACTTTTATTTGTGCCTTCAGATTATGACTGTCAGGCAACTGCCTAGACAAATCCCTGCAGATTTATTGACAATGTTTTTCAGAAATGGTTGGCTGTGACTTCTTTTCTAGGGGTAAAGAGTGTGTGACTAGCCCAAAGTCACCCAGCTGGCTTTGAGCCAAAGAAAGGACTAGAATTCACTGTCTCCTGGTTCCTAGCCCAGCCCATTAAATCAGACTGGCTCGATAACATATTTAGAATGTCTAACAAGGGAAACCCACATTATTAAATATCCAGGACCTTATGGTAGTAATATTTCAGATATAATTTAGAACACATTAAGCATCACCCAGCATTTGAGTCCATGTATTAGCTAACACAGAAAGACTTTACCTGCATACTTCCTAGTGTATTAATAGTTTCCACTTGAGGAACTATTTTGATTGGCTGGCCTTCCCAAGTGCTCCAGCTATCATCAAATTCTTGGTCTTTTTCACTGTATTTTGTCATCAGTAAAAACGATTCCCCTGTGACCTCATCAGAATCTTTCGAGCAATCCTTTCCAGCAGCTGCATTAAGCAACTGCAAGATAAGAGATTTTTCCTGTGCAAAAGTATCTGGCACGAAGATTTGTAAATTTTCAAGCCCAGGAATTTGTACCTGTAAAACAAATGAAAATGGTCAAAACTATTAACAAGGAGATCGATATCTCATTTTCATAATTTTCTGTTTGTAATCACTACACTCACCCCCCCTCCCCCAGCCTCCAATACAGACTGCTTTGGTTTCTTTGATGTGCAAAAAGTTTTCGGAGACTTAATTATGGGAGTTCCTCTGAACTGGGACAATTCCAGTTGCAAAAAATCTTTATATCGTCATTACCTGGTTGCTAGCAATCTAGAAACAGCAGACATTTATCTTCCCATGTAGTATATTTAAGCTGCCATCCATGTATCCGAATTTCTGGGTAAACTCAAGGACTCCTTCTATTAATATTCCCATGCTACGTAGCCCCCGGACTGATTTTTACCTTTGTGTACTGCTGTGCTTTCAGAGCAGCAAGGAAATCTCTCACAGAGGCAGATAATGTGAACTCCGCTGCTATTTCAAGGTCCTACAAATATGGTGAGAAAAGTACATTTTGTTACAAATGAATGGCTTAGCATGAAATTGCAACTGGATTCGGTCTAATTTGTTTACCTTTCTTAATCTCTTGGCAAAGCCAAGAGCTTTCGATGCTCTCTCTCTAGCTTCATGAAATAGCTCTTTCAATGCCCGGCTAGTTTCTATAACAGACCTCCTACAAAAATCAAACAAAATGCATTCACGATACCTTTCATTTCAATATTCCAATTTGGAAAAGAGCATGCAAGTGAAGATTAGAAGGCAAATATGTGCAAACAAGAAACTAAAAATGTAATTACAATTGCTAAAGTATATATTTTATTTACAGGCAGTTCTTGTTAGTGATCACAACTGGGACTGGCAACACACTCATGAAACAAAATAATCATCAGGGAAACAGCAACAGTGCTTATGATCTTACTTCAGCTTTCCTTTGCTTTGCAGTCCCAAAAAGGTTGTACATGTAAATAATCGTTGTAGAGTTACTTTAGATAATTGACGTATTAGCAGTCACTAAATCAGGCAGTTGATAAACAAGGATAATCTTTATTGATTATACCTATTAATATAGCTGCCAATCTCAAAATTATGATTCTAGGTGGCACATATAGAATTACAACCAAACACAACAGCAATTTATAATGAAATAATATCAGGCGAGGATGAACCTAACTGGAATCACTAAAAGCACAATATCCCAATGATGCAGTCACCTATTATCCAGATGTGCTGCACAAAAAATGTTCTCCTTGATGTTGATGTATTTATAAAAATAAAATAAAAAACGTATTTAAAAAAATGTTCTCATCTTGACTATATTCCTCATTAACTCTAATCAGTATCAACAATGGTGCTTTATTCATATATGAACATTTTTCGAGGAGGAATACCTGATTTCATCTGAAGCAACACTGTCATCAGCACTAGCCCAAAATTCATTACAGCTCTCTTGTAAGCCAGAGTCCAAAAAGATTCCTGTTGATTTTAATAGTACTCCTGCAATGTCACTGCAACAAAAATAAAACAGTCACTTCTGAGAAAGTTTACGCACCAAAAAGTTCCTTTCCTGGAACTATAATAGAGATAAAGGAACAATGGCCCTCCAAACATTGCTCACTGCAAAACCTAACATTTCTCAACCCAGACTGACTCAGGCCTTGGAAATTATGGTTCGGCAAAGCCATGTTCTGCATCTATGCACTACAAGGTAATGCAGCAATTCGGATATAAGCATATATTTAAATTCCTCCCATCTTATTTTTTTATTCATCTTATTTTGAACAAAAAAAAAAAAAGAGTAAACAGGGGAGTAAAAGCTAAATTAAAGATACATTCATAGAAAAAAGATTAATATCCTTTTTTCATTTATTTACATAAGATGTAAATAAAGCTGTCGGATAAAATCAAATATTTCTGATTCTGATTTCAAGGGGGTTGAGGATTTTTAAAAAAAATATATATAGCTAAGAAAATTGCCACCACTTTTAGTACATGAACTTAATTTTGCATTAAGAATTTTCATCACAGATATATTTAATTATAAACACTTTCTGTACATGGCTAAATACAGCACACATAAACAGCCATGTGCCACATTTGCATTCCAGGAAGCAATAGATCAGGGGTCTACAAACTTGGCAACTTTAAGACTTGTGTATTTCAACTCTCAGAATACCTCAGACTGCATATTGCCAAATCAGGAGACCTCTGCAAGATTACAAACTCTGCCCTGTAACTTTGTTTAATTTGTAAAAGAATAACATTGTATTTTCTCAGTAAGATATTTCTGTGCCAAAACATAGGATAAGTGTTTTGGAAAAGAGCAGCAAATGAAAATCAGCACTCCTGGATAGGCAAATTTCTTGGCCATACTTTAATGAGTTTATTTGACTTATGTGGAACAGTGTGTGAAAAAAGAAAATATTAGCACCAAGAACAGAGCTAAACAGTAAGTAGACGTATTTTGAATAAATAATTGGCTTCCATTAAAATTATTCAAGTAAAATTAATATCAAACTAGAAGTGTTAGTTATCATTAAAAACATCAACTTTCAATTTGACAGAATATAAAAATTGGGAGACATATAAGCAACTTATTAAAAAATATTACAATTGTTGATGGAAATGTAGTATTAAAAAGTCATAGTTTGGACTTTAAAATAAATCCCAGAAATTTTAAACAGAAACTAAGGTATGAATTTTCACTTATTGAAAGAAAGTAAATCAATACAAACTAACAGAAGATTCATAGTAATAATGCAATTCTACCAGAATAGTTGTCCAGCTTGAGCTTCACCTCCTCGTATATAAGGCGTTATTTCTTTGGTGAAATTCCATTCTTCTTCCAAAAGATTCTTTAAACTATGAGATGCCTGAGGTAACTGCTGTAGCATTTGGATCCAGCTTCCCATGTAATCAAAATAAACCTTGAAACCCAGAGGAAAGAAAGAAAGAGTAGGGAAAGCCATTTAAAGAACAAAGACAAATCCTCATCCATAATATCTTGTTAGATTTCTAAAACTGAACATTGCTTACAATTCTCCTCTCTCCAATATAGAATCCTTTTATCAATTCTCATATTCCTGGCATAGAATTACAGTCCCCAACTTCCATGCCAATCAAGAGACAGAATTCCTCAAAAACTACAGAGGCGCCTCATTGGCTTGGAAAAGGGGTACTTTCACATAAGGAATTGTGTACAGGTAGTCCTCGACTTACAACCGTTCATTTAGTGACCATTCAAAGTTATAACAGCCCTGAAAAAGTAACTTATGACCATTTTTCACACTTATGACCTTTGTAGCAGCCCCAAGATCATATAATCAAAATTCAGATGCTTGGCAACTGATTCATACTTATGACTGTTGCTGTGTCCCAAGTTCATGTGATCAGCTTTTGCAACCTTTTAACAAGCAATCCAGATTCACTTAACAACCGTGTTACTTATCAACTGCAATGATTCGCCTAACAACTATGGAAAAAAAAGGTCATAAAACGGGGCACAACTGAACAAATGTCTCACTTAACAACATAAATTTTGGGTTCGATTGTGCTCATAAGTTAAGGACTATCTGTACTTAATTCAATCAACAGCACTGGTCTACTATAATGTGTATTAAATGGACCTTCAACATACCTGGATCTTTTAACACCAAAAAGAATCTACTGGTCACTCATACAAATAGACTTATTACTGTCAAGAGCTGCACTGAAAACTGAAGCAAGGTTTTCTGCCTGAGAGAAAAATACATCACTTTCTCTGTGGGTCTAGTTATCCTGGAAGATGATAGAAGATAATATGCATTCCTTCAATTCTGCAGGGCCAGGAATATCAACAAAGAGTAAGCTCCCTGCAGTTGCTCTTTTTGGATGGGGTCATGTTAACTTCTTATCACAACATCCTTCCTAGAAAGGATACATGGTTCTAACCATGTCCCAAAGATGCTTTTTCAAGAGGCAACTGGACTTTCTGGTTTTTCTTTGAAGACGTTTCACTTCTCATCCAAGAAGCTTCTTCAGCTCTCTTGAGAAGAAGCAAAACTTCTTCAAAGAAAAACCAGAAAGTCCAGTTGCCTCTTGAAAAAGTACCTTTGGGACAACCATGATCTGGATGACTGAGAATCTCCATAGACATTCTAACCATGCCTCCCTCTGAAACAATATTTCCTTCTGAGCCCAGATGATCTTGATTTTTTAAGGGTTGGAAGACCTAGTTTTCCTCATAGGTACACGATCAAATTTGTCAATCTGTCTGGTTCGAGTTTTACAATGGTTGTACCATGTTTTCCCGAAAATAAGACCCTGTCGTATATTTTTTTGAACCCTGAAATAAGCGCTTGGCCTTATTGCCATGCACTCAAAAGCCCAATTGGGCTTATTATCAAGGGATGTCTTATTTGGTGGGAAACAGGATATATCCATGGCATAATCTGTCATCATTTAGTGCATTTTATGACTGTTTGCTCCCTAATGTTAATATTCTTTACCTTGACTGTTTTCAACAGGATGGCTATAAATATATTTACTAAATATAAACAAGCAAACCCTTAAAGGCAGATAGATAGATAGATAGATAGATAGATAGATAGATAGATAGATAGATAGATAGAGTTAAAATACAAAACGCAGGTTTTTGCAGGCTAGGAAAGTACTTTGTTAATTGACATAATCTAAAAATAACCAAGCGGAACTTGAATCACCAGATGTTACACTGAATTGTGAGTTACCATTAACATCTTATGCAAGTCTTCTTCGAAGGAGTCGATGTTGCAGTGCTTCTGAAGGTCATCAACAACCTCACGTAACATAAACTGGTAATATTGCTTCATCAGGAGGCCACCTTTTAGAACCTCTCTACACTCGCGCACTAGCTGCAAGAGAACAGTCCATAAATAGTACACTGATCAATCTGGTGTTTTTATGCTGCAAAATGCAAAGATGTTTCTAAAGAGCAAACTCTATAAATATCTGTCCTCTTAAGATCTGCTGGTACATGAGACAAGCACCCCACAAAAAGAGTGATGCAAAATAAAACCCAATTGGTAGAACATCTGATGTCTGCAGGGTATGAATCTAAGCCCCTTGTCATCCATTTCCCATCTTCACAAGGCCTCTTGCTGTAATGTTTTATCTCATGGAATTTGGCAAGTACTGTTATCCCTCTACTGTCTGCATTTTTTTCATATTTGCTTGAATACTGAATAGTTGAAGTTTTCATTTAAGACCAAAGCAATAAGTTTATTTTTTCTTGGAGGAGTACTATCTATATCAAAAGGCCATTTTTGTTATCAGCCTAAATCTTTTTTTATTATTGAATGACATAGAAATAATATTTATTTTTAATTTTTGTTACTATTAAATTTATTTGCCACCCATCTTGTTTCAAACAACTTTGGGTGGCTAGACAAAATGAAATCATGACCCCAAAGATGGAGAAGCAGGGAGCTGGTGGGGGAGGAGCTGGAATTAGCCCTTAATTAGTCAACCATTTACAAATATATAAATTAGTCAATAATGTATAAATATATTTTACATATACGATGTTGAAATTTTTAAACATTATGCAGCATGCATATCTTCATCTAGCATTACAGCATAAATTCTCCAAAGTTAGAAAATACATGAATAGTTTCACTAAGAAGCCATTTTATTTAATTTGGGGAAAAAAGAGATTGCTTTTATGCCCTCTGCAGAATCCTCTGTCCTCCCTCTTTTCAAAACATAAAAATCAACGTCATATAGCTATTTTCCTGAAGCACTTATCATTTGTGGATAATGTAGAAGTTGCACAAGACATTGTTTTTTTCACTTTAGATAAAATAATTATTTCTAAGCAATGAGCATTTGTCGCAAGCAATGTTCTTGCTCATTATTTTGTGAGCAGCCTCTGGACTACAGCAGAGAATTGTGAAGATACATTTTTACCTGCCACCATCCTAACATTACAGAATAAAATAAAATATGACAAGCAAACCTGCTTAATACTCAAGAGGGATGGCTCCCCAGCAGGCTGCTGTTCCAATCTTAATTTGAGACACTCGTGGATAACATTGAGAAGAACTCGGCAAAGAACCAGAAAGGCAGGTTCAAAAGATGGCAAATCCATAGATTTCAACTCTTCCCATGATACAGTACTGCATTTTTGATCTGAAGAAGCCGGAGAATTTGACAACTGCACATAATCTGAACATAAAATGGGATCTGGGTATTCAGAAAACTAACAGCAATAAAAGAGAGAAAGAGAGAATTTGGTGATTAATTTAGTCTCTTCTTTGGAACAGTACATTTTTATAAACCACATATTAACTTTGAAAACTGCTGAAAATACATGAAGCAAAACCACCTTCTGTTTAAACCGCATCCTATCCCTGCAGATAAATGTTTCAAGAAAGGTCTCTAGGCCAGCAGTCACCAACTGGTGGTCCACGAGAAAATTTTGGTGGTCCGCAGAAAAATTATTTGCATTTTTTATATTGCACTAAATACTATTTATCTTTTTTAAAAAAATCATATTAGTGGTCCGCGGGATTTAAAATTATGAATTTAGTGGTCTCTGAGGTCCGAAAGGTGGGTGACCCCCTGCTCTAGGCTATACAGCATAGATGCTGATATTCAAAGTATGCTACCTCTCCTCCCCCAATAAAAAAATCCCTTTTGGTGCAAGCATGGGAGTTAGACTGGAACTAAACAACTGGCTGCTCCAGAAAAGTAGCAACATAGGCGTAATCAGGCTTGTAGCAATGATACATAACCAGCATGGTTGCTAGATTTACAAGAAACACATTTTCTAATACACATCTGGCAGCTTTACCCAAGGAAAATTGTTTTTAACAGAAATCCATGTAAAATTATTATTAAAATACCAGCAATGTCTAAACATCTTTAGGCTTGTCTTTCTTGGGTCTACATAAGAGAGCCACAGAGGCAGCCAATAGCTGCTATTTTCACTCTGGACTGGGATGGTATCATTATATAGCACAATGGGAAAATTAAAACAAGAAACCAGTGAACCAGAATACCTGGACAGTACAGAGAAATGCTGGGGAGGTGAGCCATTGAGGCTCCAGCACATCTCCCAGAGTGCCAGATGTTGATGATAAGGATTAATATGAAGAAAGCTCTTGCCAGTTTTCACATCCTACTCCATAATAGTAGGAACCAAACTACTGATCAAATGTAAACTTCATGTACCAGACATTCATCAGCATGCATATAAACGAAACATATGCAAAACATCAAGCAAAGGAAAAGTTTCCCTTGATTGGGCCTGATAAGTGTGGCCTATGATAACCCTCAGTTTTTTTGTGGGATGTTTTCTTGCTGCCCAGTTGAGCCTACATAGCCTGAGGGGACGGTGGGGCTCTCATTCTAACCATCCCCAACTTTGCTTAGCTCCCAAACCTAATTTTCATTGGCCAGTGCTGCCATTTGCTGAGGGAATGAAAATATAGAGAGAAAATGCTATAGAAAAAGAGAAGCAGACTTACCTGGTTTAGAATCTTCTTCAACTATCATGTCTAAAAATTTAAATAAAAGTAGGTTTTACCCCAGTCCCAGGAACTAAGGATAAATTATTCTGCAAAATGGACTCAGTTAAAACCTTTTCTAAAAAAAAAAAAAAAACCCAGTCTTTGCTTTTTCAATTGTCTTCTTCGGATCCCATATATTTTCCTAAATATTCGCAATTCTTTATAAAAATAAGACAATAATTTAACACTCTGTTAAAAACTACTTACAAGTTAAAACAATCATAATCTTTATCCACATTATCAAAATCTGCAGTGAAACAGATCAGATACCAGGAAAAACAATCAAATTGTTATGTCTATGGAGGAATTTACATAGAAAGGTAGCAGCATTTTTCTCTACCTACAACATTCAGAGGTTAAAAATCCTGCTTCAAGACACTATTTGCTTCATGATAATTACAGTAACATAATTCTAATTATAATTTGAGAGACATGGTATAATAAAACATTCATATACTGTATTTTTTGTTCCATAAGACACACCTGACCATAAGACACACTCCCGTTTTTGACCCCTTTGCGTCCCATCTTTGGTCTCCTTGCATCCTGTTTTCGGCCTCCATGTGTCCTGTTTTCGGTCTCTGTGCGCTGTTTTTGGCCTCCACACATCCCATTTTTGGCTTCCATGTGCCCTGTTTTTGGCCTCTGTGCGCCCCATTTTCAGCCTCAAAACAGGGCATGCAGAGGTCAAAACAGGGCATGCAGACGCAAAAAATGGCCGAAAGATGGGGGCCAGCGGGTAGGCGGGGCTTCGGCAATATTCGCTCCATAAGATGCACAGACATTTCCACCCACTTTTGGGAGACAAAAGAAGTGTGTCTTATGGAGCGAAAAATATAGTATATGGATCTTTATATGATAACCATGTAAATTATACAATACAAATTAATATTTGAGTTTTTATCATAACAAAACAAAAACTGTCAAGACTTCTTCCATATCAAAAATATTTCCAGGAATCTGACACCAATGTGACATTTAAATGCACCCTCTACTCATCCAACCTGTAGGCTATATGCTTGAGTACTTCTAATACATGCAAACCCAAAAGAAATTGGGTTTTGGGGGGGTTAAGCGTGCAAGACAAGACTGGGATATCAAAAATTAAATTCTCTTGTAAATCATTAAAACAACTGAATGATTTTGGTTAGCTACTCTCATCCAGCATAATCACAAAATTCTTGTGCGAATAAACAGGAGAGGAAAAAAATAGACAGGCTTCTAGAACTACTTGGAGGAAGAGCAGAATATAAGTACAGTAATGTATAATGTTTTTGTATTAATTATTTTGAATTTAAATGTATTTAAAATATTCTGTTTACTGTATCTTAGCTCTCACAGGACTTCCTGGTAAGGAAGGATTGGAACATTTATTCATTTTTTTTCATTTTGTGTAAAATTACCTTTCAGTCTAAAGAATATCCTTTCTCCCACAATCAAAATCACATCAGAAAACAATAAAGTAGCATAGATAATATTCTGTGAAAAAACTTTCATTTCTAGCACCTGGCCATTATTACTCCAATAAGGCCTGTCCCATGTTATAGGGCCATTAGTATCATCACTAAGAAAGGAGGAAGAGAATGGGAGAAATTGAATACCTAGTGCAGCGGCCCACAACCTTTAGGGCACCAGGGACTGATTCTGTGGGGAGTTTTTTCTGTGGACTGGAGGAGGCGTGGTGTCATGTGCTGCTTGCATCCCGTGAATGGGGCTTTGCTTGTTTATGCGGACCAGTTTCTGGCATGCTGCAGACAAGTGCTGGTCCCCAGACCAGGGGTTGCAACCCTTGATGTAGTGAATTCCCACTAACCTTTAACTGTCAGGAAATTGATACAGGTAGTCCTCGACTTATGACAACTGAGCCCAATATTTATGTTGCTAAGCAAGGCAGTTGTTAAGCAAGTTTTGCCCCATTTTACAACCTTTTCTGCCACAACAGTAGTTGTTAAGTGAATCATGCAGTCATTAAGTGAAACTGGGTTCCTCCATTGATGGTGCTTGTCGGAAGCTGGCTAGGAAGGTTACAAATAGCGATCTTAACTCTGCAACAGTGCAACTACTGTCATTCCTGTTGCAAAGCGCCCAAATTACGATCATGTGACCAAGCGAATGCTGCAATGGTTGTCAAGTGTGAAAAGGGGTCATAAGTCACTTTTTAAAGTGCCATTGTAATGTTGAACGGTCACTGAATGAATGGCTGTAAGTCAAGGACTACCTGTGTAGGCTCTGTTGTGGCTTTTCTGTAGTGCCAGACACAGAACTGACAAGGAAAGACCACATATATATTACATTATGTTTCACCTGATAATGTCACCATTACTAAAGCAAGTCAACATGGTTTAGCATGGTTTGAACTATATATGCATTTTTACATAGAAAAACTTTTTGAAGAAAAACATTGCTTTAAAAGGACTATTGCTTGAGCATCATCCATTCCACCCGCCTCCCCAAACCTACCTCTAGCTGCTGATCGCTCTTTATCAATGCCATTCGGGCCCTCTGCAAGGAGCCATGCATTAACTTGTGCAGTCTTAAAATGAGTTTCCTCAACCCCATCTGTTTCAGTGCTTTATCTACAAATGGCCTATAAATAGAGGTGAAACAAGGTCTGCCATAGCCTGTCTCTCTGCTGGACTCTGTAACTGCCCGGCAGGTTGAGTCATCTTCAGATTCAAGCCTATCAAGCTTTCTTGACAAATGTTCCTGTGCCTCAAAGTCAAAATTTGTATTGGCAAGATTATTCCGGAAGGCTTGTCTGAGTTCCTCCATTTTCTCCTCAGAGATTTGTTCTTCATCTTCACTTTCCTCTGTGCATGCACCTGAGGTTACCCTATCATCATCATCGTCTTCATCGTAAACTTCATCCTCTGGATCATTGTCCCTGAATGAACGAGGAGAAGGGATTTCAAACACTGGCCAGCCAATGTCAGAAAGATCCTTGATGCCCAAAAGAGTCCCCATAATCCTTAGTTTCTGGTTTAAATCTTTTGTAATGTTTAACCAAAGACAAAGTGCCTGCACCCTGTCCTGAAAATCCCTTGCAGCATATTTTTCATAGTCACTTTGAAGGGCCTTCAGAGATGGATAAAGTGCTTCTACGTATTCTAGCAGCTCCATTATCCGCTTTACCTGTTCAAAAGAGACCCGCTGGCGATGGAGGTGCTCGTGATAGCTTGAGTAGCCCATTACATTAGCTCCATGGGCTGCTTTACACTGTCTTGCCGACGTACCATTAAGACTAGCTCCATTTCCCACACAGGAGAGGTTCCGATAGTTTACCTTGAAAGTAAAAATTTCATTGATAATATCAGGGATGGCTTGACGAGCTGTGTACAAATAGAAGTCTTGGTCCTTAATAGTCCGCCCTGCATGCCATGCCTGCAGTTCAAGCCAGATTAATTCATTGGATCGGTTTAATTCAACAGAGGAAGTGCTTTCCTGGCCTTTCTGCTCTTTGTCCTTTTTCTTGGAAACTGAGGTAAGCTTTAGCAATAGCCGCAGGGTCTCAAAAAATTTTAAGCGATCTGCTGGGTAATCGGTACGAGACGTCTGGCGTGTAGTTTTGGCTATAGGCACGGGTACAGATACTGGAGGCTTAGCATTGCTGCAGCCAAGGCTGAGGTAAGGCTTATTGAGATCAACATCCGGAATCGACTTTTTTGGTAAGGACCCACTAACTGAGTCCAACATGAATGAACACTGTACGTTTTTCTTGTGATCCCTCTCAGTTGTCCTTAGGGTGGCTCGGATCTTTTTCCCCTGCTTATAGCTGTGCTCTTCTGAGTTCTCGGAGATTTTAATATTATCTTTGTTAGGCAGCTGGTTGGGTGAGCTCATTTTCTCTGAAATCATAACACGAAACACATTTTGTTCACATGCTTTTTTTAAAAAAACACACCTAATTTATACTAATTTTATTTATTCTATTCTGTAAGTGTTCAGTTTTGTTGTATGCTAAATGTACATGACACATTTATGACAGTCCCTTAAAATTATGTAAAAGGTTCAAAACCTAATAGATATCATACATAATTCAAATACCATTCAAATACTCTGCCCATGTTTTTATGTCTAGCGTCATAAATTTATGAAACACTGGAACACAGGCATCCAATAGAAACCACATTGATGTCAAACATCACATCATGTCAATTATGCAAATTATGTAATTTGGCTCAGTCAAATCATGATGCAGATGGTGTACAGTACAGAATGTGCACTATTTATGTGATGATGTCATAAGACATACGACATCATTCTCCATCTGCCTTCCTATGATATCTATATAGTACAGATTGTTACCTGGTACTTAGCTGTGCCCACAAATTAGGATGATAAAACGTCTTAGTAGTTATGAGAATGGCAACAGGATAGTCATATCCCACTCGTTCAACCATAACACATTTATGTTTCAGTAATTACATCTAAAGTTATATGTGGCCAGATTTGAAACTCTGAATTATTAGGTTCCTGTCATTACAAAACCACATGCCGAATTAACTTTTTACTTAAAACTTCAGTTTTTTTGTGTTACTGCTATTTTTAAACAATGAGATAAACCTCAATTATCTGATTTAGTTATCTTAATTTCTGTACCTCTTCCTTATGCTTTCCTAGTCATTCAACTTAAACCAAAATCTAACATAAGAATGAAAAAAACCGTATTTTATAAATATCCATGAATGTGTAAGTAGCAATAATTGATAACCACACCAAAGAGCTCTTTGAAACATACTTCACTCAAAATTCAAGGCACTCTGAGTCATTTTGTACCTAAGGGCATCATAATTATATTGTGGAGTTTTTAAAATAACAGGGCTAATGGAAACATTCAGTTGTACTAATTGTAATCCTAAGAAGTGACCTCTCATTACAATTCTCTTTTACTATACATAGCAGTTGGAATCAGTGACTAAACAGAAGTCTTCAGAGCATAAGCCTTGATGGAATGGAGAGGAATCACATTTTTCCCCCTTAAAATTACTGATTAAATCTTTCTAAAACGTAAGAGCTAAAAGGCAAAACTATGAGGTTGTAAAATTAATCTCATTGATGCATAATTTCATTCAAATTGACATAAGCAACATCCCCTTGCTGAGAAAGATACTTGAGCAACTGATTAATTTTGTAGAACCATTTTGGTTAGTTTAAGCCTGGCCTTTCCATTGACGCTAGCGTATTAACCCTTAATCATCATCTTAATCTCTCTTAGCTGAAAGAAAAAAATGGAGGGTGACTGTGATGATTCTGTTGAACCTCTGAGTGGGCTTTTGAAATACTGATCATGATGTCCTTCTGTAGAGGTTGTCCAAGTTAGATGAAAGGAAACTCTATGCATGGCCGTGCTTGCACAGCATAGCCATCTCCTGAAAATGGTGCTGCAGGATTCTGCAAGGTTGCATTTTATCCCACATGCTGTTTAAAATCTACATGAAGCTGCTGAGTGAGATCATTTGGAGATTAAGAATAACGTGTCACCACTTTGCTGATGACACACAGCCGTCTGTTTTCATTAGCTCCAGGTGAAGCAGAAATATTAATTCAGTGCTGGCCACAGTAATGGGCTGGATAAAGGCTAACAACTTCTGTCCGTCTTGTCTGTCTCTCCATCCAGCATTTCTGGACAAGACAGAAATGCTGAGAGCAGATAAGTTTATCCAGGTGAACAATGGTCACCTTATTCTAGAAAGTGATCTACAACTCTTAAAAGATAAGTTGCACAGTTTGAGTATTCTTTTGGTCACTAAAAACCCAAGTGTCCTCTGTGGTATAAATATAGGCTGGTAATGTATACCAACTATGGACTTTACAGCTTTTTATTTAGTTTACTATTATGTAATTTATCATTCCTACACTCTTTTTTCCCTATATCTTGAATTTTCAGCAGTTGGGTATGAGTTCTACAGAAGTAATGTGCATAATTCCTTGTAAACCCATATAAATGTACCTGGATCTACAAAATGTTTTTTATTACTATCCTAACAACTAAGGTGCTAAGTGTTATGAATACTAAGGTGGACCAAGCTAGTTTAAATCTTCCTATCTTAGCAGGTAGCCATGCTCTTGGGATAATACCAGTATAACACTGACCTATTTTAAAAGTTATTTTAAGGATAATAAAATGTGGAATACTTTTAAAGTTCTACTTTTTATAAATCTCATCTACAGTAAAAAAAAAGCAATAGAAAAAGAGAATTATTTAATAAACTCATAATTTTACTACACCTGAAATTCTGCTAAATAGGATGCTATGCAGTTTGCATAGCATGAGGAATATTTCTAGTTTTTGACAATATTCATATATTTTGCAAAGCATATTGCCAATACTAATATAGTACATACAGACTGATGTAATAAAACATTTGCTTTGGGGGGGGGGGAAGTGCCTTCAATCATGGCTGATTCCTGGTGGATATGTCCCCTCAGTTTTCTTGACAAAATTTCAATAATAGTTTGTCCTTGCCTGTTTCTAGGGCTAAAAGGGGTATGACTCCTCCAAGGTCATCCAGCCAGTATCCTGCGTTAAATTTCAGTGCCTTAACTACTACACCAAACTAGCTCTCAATTAAAGACTATTATACTGTTATTTAGTGAAAGTGAAGACAACATTTTGCAAAATAGTCAGTAGATTATTTTATTTCCTTGGGAATAATCATGCATATTTGTCAAAATAATGTATATGCATTCAAGATGCATGACTTTTCTCTGCACAATCTTCCTTACATAAGCCCATGCAGAATTATAGAGCACCTGCCTTGCTTTAAAAAGATAAAACAGTTAAATAGTTCAGAGGGGTAAAAATGTCCTTTCTCTGTATCAGACAACTTTGGACAATCATTGCCTGTCAGAATAAATAATAACAAGCTAAATAGACAACTAGACAACTGGGACAAGCTGACTATCCACAATGCTATTTTCTTCCCATTTCTAATTGCTTTTAATATACTTTGTAACGAATTAACCCTCTTAATCCTGCTGCTCTGCTGTGCCAGTTGTATTGCAAAAGAGCAAGTGATGAGACAGAAATCTGAGGCCCTTTGATCTTCCCACTAAGTTTTCTGCACATTCAGCAGAAGGGAAGACTGTATTGATTCTCCTTCCCCACAGAAATAGTTCATTTCTCAATTTTCAATGCATTGGATGAAAGCTCCCATTTTGTCTGTCTAATATAAATTATTATATATATACATACTATTACTATCTAATATGCATACTAATATAGTATGTCTAATTTACTGGGGAAACGATAGTAGATTTCAAGCATGATGCCAAGTTACTCACTGCTGACTGCTTTACTTTTTGCAATCCTGAAAAATTCTTGCGTACCTTTCAAAGCAGAACGGTTGATAGGTTTCCCAATGTTACTTTTCAGATGTTTTGTTGACAGGCGTTTCATCTGCCGTGGTGTGCTAGGAGGGGAGGTTCCATATAAAGTTTCAGTATTAGCTTCATCCGATAAGTCTTCAGTATCAGATTCTGATATCTTGCAAGTAGCATCTTCAAACCTGCACTCTTGCCTAAGTATAAGCAATGAAAAAAATTAGGAATTATAGGTTTACAATCCCCATCCCGTCCCAAAAGGGGAGAAAACCCCACCCCAATTTAAATGCTTCCATCTAAGGGTCATGATCTTTCTGCACCTTTGCCACTCCAGTGAGGTATATAGCAGCTCTTCCAAAGCAGTTTTTCCCCCTAGTGTATCACTTTTATGTCTTTGGTTGGAAAACATTGTAGATTGAATTGAATTTTTAAAAAGTGGACCCCTATGATCACTTAACGGGACAAAAATGAGATGTACAATCTGGTAGAATTGCCAGAATTACATCACAAATTGACATATATACATTTGCATCTATTAAAAAATGCAATAGCACAGAGAATTGTGCATATGTGTTGCTAAATACTTAATGCATCTGTAGCAAACTTTTGTCAAATATGCATTGTCATGAAGCGTTATCCCTTACGTATTTGCTTGCAACTACGTGAGTATAAAACGGGCAGAGTTTGCATTGAAACCCCACAGTATGACGGACATTTTATTTATTGGTTCGATTTATATGACACCCTTTTCCAGAGACTCAGGGCGGCTTACAATATGTTAAGCAATAGCCTTCATACTTCTGTATATACCTGCTTAGTAGGGCTTTCGCCCGCCCCCCAGCGGTGTTTTTTTTTATACAAAGTCAGCTTATTGCCCCCACAAACCGGGTCCTCATTTTACCTACCTCGAAAGGATGGAAGGCTGAGTCAACCTTGAGCCTGGTGAGATTTGAACTTGCAGTAATTGCAGACAGCTGGTGTTACTTAACAGTGCTTTAGTCTGCTGTGCCACCAAGGCTCTTTCATCATTTGATCCTTCTTTCACCAATTCTGTGCACACCAATGCCACATTAATTGGTGAGCAAACTATTAACAGGCCACTAATTTCTATATACATGCAATGCAGACTTCTTGTCTCGTTGGAGAGAAAAGCAGCAGATACCAACATCTTCTACAAACTTAAGAATGTTTAAGGTATGTTTCTACAGAGAAAAATACATGATTTTTACAACTGAAAAAAATATTATGAAAAACTTGGGGGGGAGGAGGGTTCTATATAAGAACAGTTTTTAAGGAACAGTTTTTACTTACATGAAAACATTACAAATTTTGAATAACTCCCGTCTCCAGCATCAGAGAACTGCAATTCCCATGTATATCAGTGCTCCTCTAGGAAACCCTCCTACTATATAATATCTACATCAGTCCAGTATCAGGGCCTTACAACTGGTTGCATAGCGACCATTTAGTTACACCAGACCCTTCAAAAGGGTCTTAATGACCCCGATTCAAAGTTCTGGCCAGGTACTCCCTCCTGCAATCATGTGACCACATTTTGGGCACTTTGGCAATCAGCCTGCATTTATAGCGTACAAATGCAGCATCCCACGGTCACATAACTATTACTTATGCAGTGTTTACCCCCAAACCATCGTTTATTTCATTTCTGGCAAAAAATGCCACATAGCAAACAATGGTTTTGCTTAATGACCACTGCATTCATTTAGCAAACATTGCATAAAAGGTCTTAAAATCTATTGTGATCATGCAATGACCTTTTTAAACAAGCATTATGACAGGAATATAACTGCAAGCTCACTTACAGTCGTAAATCGAGGACTATCTCTACTTAAATCTAAAGTATCCTAAATATGGCAAGAAAGAAGGTAACAGATCAGGCTCTCCTGGTTCTATGTAAATAGCCTGAAGAAGCATTGCAGAGAGAAGTTATTGAGAGTAAACGTTCTAATATTCAAAAGTTTGTCCTTTACATGGAAAAAAAATGAGAGACTGGACCTAAGCTAATAAATTCAAAATACCAAAAAGACTATTTTCATTAAACATCTTGAAAAATCTCTTCATTATACTGTTTAATACTGGAATAACATATATCAGGAAACACTGAAATCCCTTTATCTGTTTTCAATGGAAGCAGACTGGTTACTCAACACAAATGTTATAATATTTAAACCTCTAGATGGATTGGTATTGGATTACATGAACTTCAAGGACCTTTCAAAGTTAAGAATACAGGTAGTCCTTGACTTACAACCACAATTGGGCCCAAAATTTCTGTTACTAAGTGAGACAGTTATTCACTTTGTGACCTTTCTTGCCACTGCTGTTATTAAGTTAGTAACACGGTTGTTAAGTGAATCTGGCTTCCTTATTGACTTTGCTTGTCAGAAGGTCACAAAAGGTGGATAACATGACCCCAGGACACTGCAACTGTCATAAATACGAGTCAATTGCTAAGCATCTGAATTCTGATTATGTGACTATGGGTATGCTGCAATGGTCATTTGAGAAAAGTGATAAGACATTTTTTTCACTGCCATTGTACCTTCTAATGGTCACTAAACAAACTGTTGTAAATAGAGGATTACTTGTAGTTCAGTGTAGAAAAACCAGATTTCAAATTATGGAACCTGTTTCCTCATTAAAATGATTTCATGGTAAAAAGCCTTTGGACAAAACCTACTCATGTCCAGTTGCAGTCAGCACACATAATACTGGGTTATGTAGAAGAACATTCTGATTCAGTATGAAACGGCTTAATATGTAGTACGGTACATACTTTGCCTCTGAATTGGAGTAGATAGCACAGAAAACTCTTTGGTGCTTTGAAAGGAGGCTACGTGTGAACATCTAGTAGCTCAATCTTTTGTTCTAAAGAATTCAAAACATCGGATAAGACAGTGATTGCTGTCCCTGACATAATGAAGACTTCTTGGAAAAATCCTTAGTACTTTTGTGATGTGATATATGTGCATATGTGTGGGTGTGCATGTGACAAAAGCATGCACACAAGGGTTAGAAATTAAATCAATCTAACTCATAAGAACAAAGATTAATGTCATTTCAGTTTAAATCTCAGACTGTCTTTAGTAGTTTCTAAAATAACAGCCAACACAAGATAATGGCAAAAGTGCTAATAAATATCCATTTCTAAAATACAGCTGCTCCTGTTGTACTGCAACTGACTGAAACTAAAAGAGCTGGTGTTATTGGCTTAGTAGCAGTAAAAAGAAAAACTCATACACAAATGGAATGGTATACTTTTGCTGCTGCACTTCTTGTGGCTATGAGACAAAAGCCTACATTCCATATTCCATATATTTAAGTTAAAACAAGATGTTAATTTCTGAGCAACAATACTAGGCTCTCCTACTACAACAAGAGCTATGAAGCTATAAATATTTAGTACATCATACTGAGTAGTTGAAGAATTTTAAACGAGATTAAAATGCAATCAAAATGGGATACAAACAAGGTCTTTACATTTAGTAATATAAATGGCATTAATGCATCTTTCAGTAAAATAATCACCTCAAATTAATAAACTTACAATTTATCCAAGGATCCAATGAAATTATCCAAAAGCAGAATTTCAACAAAAATAAGGAACACTGTATTATGCATCTAACACCCATTAAAAAACAAAAACAAATGGAAGGAACAAGAACTATTTAGCTGAAGGAAATACTGCAACAAATGTTTTAAATTACTTATCTTTTGACTGACACAGAGAAAATATTGTTAGTTTGTCTAGAGCTCCTCTGGAATTTTAAATAATTAATTTTGATGATTAAAAGCATAACATTTACTTTTATTTTTAAAATTAAAATATTTTGGGTATTTAGATAAGCATTTGTAATATACCGGTATATCTTTAAATAGTGCTAATTTAGCAAGGAGGAAAAACTCTCTAAGAACCAACTTTAATGTAAACTGGTAAATGACTATAATCCTTGCAAAATATCACAACTGACATTTGAAATATTGTTAAATTTAAGCCAAGAAAAACAGCTAAAAGAGCAAGTTGTTTTATGTATGTGGTAAAAGGAACTGATTTGTAATGTCACCATCTGTCAAACTAATGAATAAAGGAGAAAAATGTACCTCATCCATCATGATAAAATCAGTTCAGAAGTAATAAGAATGTCTAAAGCAAAGCATATCTGCAGCTGAAGAACAGGCTGATCTGGAATAGAAAGATATCAGATCTAAAGGAATTTACCAATTAACCCAGAATGAGAGTAGACATTCAGCAAATTATCTTTTATTCCAAACTTGGCTACTCAACCCAATGCAATGCTAATATCTGCAAGAATGGGAATGACAGTTATTTGGCTTGCATTTTCAAAATTACAGAGCACAAAATGCTCCAACATAACAGTTCAGCCCTGCAAGTATTGTCTCATTTGGTGGTCACTCCCCCTCTATTGGAATTTGGAGGAAGAGACTTTTTCTGGTCCCTATTCCTTAAGAATCTCATCTGAAGGGATCCTGAGATCAGATCTAACCTCTAAGATCCCTATCCCTATTACTTTTGCAAAGCCAATTATGATTTGCCTATTCTGGGGTGCCGTTGGAGGCTGATAGTTTTATTTCTCCTGCTGAGGATAGTATTATGGATGATGTAATGCATGCGGAATGTTAATTAACTACAGTATATTATTTTGCTTATTTGGCTACATTTTTTTTTTTTAAATTTGATTTATATGCCGCCCTTCTCCGGAGACTCAGGGCGGCTTACAATGCGCTAAGCAATAGCCTTCATTCTTTTGTATATTTATACAAAGTCAGCTTATTGCCCCCACAACTGGGTCCTCAATTTACCTACCTTAGAAAGGATGGAAGGCTGAGTCAACCTACATTTAATTTAATGTCCCTCCTATTTAAGGTCTGCAAGCCACAGAGACTCTTTCTCTCTCTATTTCATTGTATGAATTTTTGTGGCTGTTTTCAGTTGAGAGCTGTTTGGATCAAAAGATGTCTAAGTCACTTTAAACTGTTTCTGTTGTTATATATATCCAAATTAACTCCTTGATTAGTCCAAGAAAACTGTGCAATTATAACCTATAGTCAAATATTCTATTTCTTGGAAAAGCATAGCTCCAGATGCATCTTGAATCCATCTCAGTTGGACTTTCAGCCAGAATACGATACTGTAATCTATGCTAGAAACTAAATGTAGGAAGTAAAGCCCTGTTAATTTTCATCTGAGGAACTTTCAATATAATTAGCCATTTGCTCTACCTGGAAAGATTGAGTCTGCTTGTGCCACTAGGGCTCCACTATTTAATGCCTAAGCTGTTGATTGGGATATCCTATAGAATTCAGCTTGACTCCCATAGAGTAGCAAATACCAATGTAAAATCACAAAGAAAAATAATTTGAAGCTTTGTAAGTGTAATGATACTCAAGCCTGCTACAGCTACCATTCAACTTCAACGAGCTAATCTGTTTTCCAAAATATGCACTCTCTAATGAGTTGAATGTAACTGAAATTAAATCAACACTCTTGCTTAAATAAGAAATTGGACTGAGATTTATCTTATTTTTTTGATGGAGTTGAAGCTCCATGTGAAAGAGCAGGTTTTCCATCTAGAAATTCCCTTGATTGCCCAGCTGTCGTTTGATTCACAAATAGCAACTATAAAAAGCAGCATATTTGCACAATTACAGCTGTGCCAGTTGCAGCTGTTTCTTAGGTTGAATGAATTAAGGAAAAGTTATCCAATAATTGGCTATATCCCATTCTGACTTTTATTGTCATTTATTGTCATATTTATAGGGTAGACGCACCACTTTCCTTCCAGGCCATTCTTTATGTCCTCTACAAATATATATCCTTTAAAGGCGCCTTAAAATTGCAATTAGTGAAAAATGTGGTAGCTTGGTTACCTAAAAGTGGTAGCAAAGAAATAAGAAACCTATCAGGAAAGATTTGCACTGGTTGATAATTATTTATCAGGCACAGTTTAAGAATTCGCTAGTAAATTTTAAACCTCCAATAATAAAGAGTTTGAATATCTAAAAAACACTATTATAAATCTGCCCAAATCTGCAAGACTTCTTCTGAACTGTTCCTTTATCACAGGTTCATTCACCTGGTATTGAGAGGAAAGCTTTCTCCTCCTCCCATGCCAGATTATACAGTGATTTTTTTTTGTGGCAGTTACATTTAGCGCCCATATTCTTTAGGTGTGAAAAATCTGAGAAGGTATACATGTCTTTCCTCAAAGATTCTCAAACTTTTTGTATTTTAATCACCATTAATTGACCTTTAATAATCATTTTAATAGGAAAAGAAAAGAAAAGAAAAGAAAAGAAAAGGAAGGAAGGAAGGAAGGAAGGAAGGAAGGAAGGAAGGAAGGAAGGAAGGAAGGAAGGTCCTTGTCTTGTCCAGGATAGATAAGATTAAAAAAAAGTTTGGAGGCAATTGGATTTATTGTATTACTGACGAATTAGCTTGGTGTAGTATTTCAAGGTATCAGATTAGAAACCAGAAGGTTGAGTTCTAGCCCTGCCTTAGCCACAGAACCAGCTGGGTGATTTAGGGACAGTCATTCTTTCTTAACCTTAGGAAGAAGGCAATGGCAAACCATCTCCAAAAATGTTGCCAGGAAAACTGCAGGGACTTGTGTAGGCAGTAGTCAGGAATCAAGACTAACTCAGAGCCAAAGCCATTTTGTACATACATATGAAACAATTGTTGAGTGTTTGATAGACTCAGAACATGACATCGTTAAAAAAAAAGTCAGTAAAAATGTAGTCCATAGTCCTAAGGTAATTGGGAGTAAAGTAATTAAGGTAATTGGGACTGGTATCTCCACTGCTAAGTGATGTAGTTGTAAAGTGGGTGTTGGTCTTACCTGTCACGCCCTTTCTCTCATGGGAGGAAACGGCAGTCAGGCATGGGTAGACTCCGTCTGTTAGCCAATCAGGACCGAGTCTGCAAATGTGTTAGGCCCTGCCCTTCCTTCTGCTCTCCAGTTTGTCAGCGAGGATTTCAATGCAGACTGACGTGTCTCCAGCTGGAAAGATAAAGAGTTAGTGAATCCCACCCACCCCGACACCTCATGGGTCGGCCCAGTAGGGAGGGGCTGACTGCCATTTCCTCCCATGAGAGAAAGGGCGTGACAGGTAAGACCAACGCCGATTCTCCTCCTTGGTGGAAACGGCAGTCAGGCATGGGACATACCAAAGCATGTTGTCCGAATTGGGAGGGAAATTCGACGGCCAAGCCAAGTTCAAGATGCATGAATCCCTTGTAGCACTCACCTGCCAAAGGCAGCATCAGCTGACGCATAGGAAGCCAGGCAATAATGGCGAATGAAAGGTGTCGGGGTAGACCAAGTTGCCGCTTTGCAGACCTCTTCTAATAAAGCCTGAGTGGCCCACGCCGCTGATGTAGCCGCACTCCGAGTGGAGTGGGCTGTAATACGACGGGGAACTGGCAAGGACTGCGACTCGTAGGCTGTAGAAATTGTGGCTCTGATCCAGCGCCCCAGGACTGGAGTTGTAACCTTAGAACCCATGGAACTGGGCTGGAAAGAAACGAATAAGGCTTCCGACCTGCAGAAAGGAGCAGTGCGAGAGATGTATATCTTTAAAGCCCTTCGTATGTCCAGTGTATGCCAAACCTTTTCCAGGCGATGGAGAGGTGATGGGCAGAAATTAGGTAAAACAAGTTCTTGAGCCCGATGAAAAACGGTGTTGACTTTAGGGACGAAGGTGGGGTCAAGTCGGAGAACGACCTAGTCCAGGTGAAACACACACAAGTCCTAACGAATGGAAAGGACTGCCAATTCAGAAATACATCGGGCTGACGTGATTGCAACAAGAAATGCCACTTTGAATGAAAGAAATTTAAGGATTACGTCACGGAGGGGCTCAAAGGGAGGTCTGGTCAGTACGGTGAGCACCTTGTTGAGGTCCCAAATAGGAAACCGGTGGATAACTGGTGGACGTAGGTTGGTGGCCCCTCTAAGAAACTTACGGATCAAGGGATGCTTGGTGACCGCTATCAAGGGATCACAGGCCAATACAGATGAAATGGCGGCAGTCTGCCATCTCAGGGTAGGGGGGAAAGACTTGTATCAAAACCTTTCTGCAAAAAACCAATAATATGGGCTACAGAAGCCAATGTGGGAACAATGTTCCGTTTCCCGCACCAGATGGAAAAGGAGCGCCATGTGAACTCGTAAATGCGAGTGGTTGATGCGCGCTGAGCGGCCTGGATGGTCGGAATGGCCCTGGGCAGAATATTGGCCCAGTCTCCAGACGGTTAACTGTAACCACTGGGGTTCTGGATGAACTAGCTTGCCCTGTAGAAGGGAGATCCTGTTGTCGGGAATCCGCCAGGGGCGTGCCACTGAAAGGGAGATCAAGTCCGCAAACCAAGGCCGGCGAGGCTAATGCGGCGCGAGGAGGATCAATCCTGCCCTCTCTTCTAGAAGCTTCCTGAGCCCTTTGCCAATGAGGGGAAGGGGGGGAAGCATATAGAAGGAGGCCCTGAGGCCAAGGGGCGAGTAGGGCATCCACCGCCTCTGCTCTGGGAGTTGGGAACCTGGAAAAAAAGCGTGGTACCTGGTGATTGGTGTGAGAAGCAAAGAGATCCACCGAAGCGGGAAGAAAGTTCCGCGAAAAATCGAGGATGAAGGCTCCATTCTGTTTGATCCACCAGGTGTTGGCTGAGGGAGTTGGCCTGAATATTCGCCTTCCCTGAGATGTGAGCTGCTCTCAAGGAGGCGAGATGTTTCTCCACCCAAAGACCTAGGCGAAGGGCCTCCTGCAAGAGAGGTCTCGAATGGGTGCCTCCCTGCCTGTTGATATGAGCTTTGGCAGAAACGTTATCTGTCAGCATGAGAACATGCTGACCATTGATCAGGTGATGGAACTGAAGCAAGGCTAAATAAATTGCCCGGAGTTCTAGCCAGTTGATATTGTGTTGCCTTTCCTGATCTGACCAGAAGCCCTGAGCCATATGGGACTCCAGATGTGCTCCCCAACCAGAGAGGCTAGCATCTGTGGTGATAACCAAGTGGTGACTTTCCCAAAACCGACTGCCCTTGGAGACAGCAGATGAAGACCACCAACCCAGGAAATCTAGAACCTTAGTGGGAAGGGTAACCTTTACTAAGTAGGTGCTCGTCCTGGCCCTTTGGAAGGGGAGAAGGAACCATTGTAACTGTCTGCTATGGAGACGGGACCAAGGGACAATACCAAAGAAAGACACCATTTTGCCCAAAAGGCGGGAGAGGTTAAGTAGAGGAACCGAATGGTCCCTGGAGCAGCGGAGGGCCAGGTCAGTTAAACTGGTTTGACGGTCTGGAGAGAGGGAAACTAAGGAGGAGGTGGTATAGATTAGAGCCCCCAAGTGCTGGATATAAGTGGAAGGAATCAAAACACTCTTGGGCCAATTTATGAGGAACCCATGAGCCTGAAGCTCATGAAGGGCGGTCCGGATATCCTGATGGGCCAGGGATTCAGATTTGGAAAGGATGAGAATATCATCCAAATAAAATAGAATTCGAATGGGCAAGGCTCGAATGTGGACAATGAGAGCTGCCATAAGTTTAGTAAATATCCTGGGGGCCGATGAAAGGCCGAATGGAAGGGCCCTGTACTGGTAATGGCATCCCGCATAATAAAAACGGAGAAATTTACGGTGAGCGGGAAGGATGGGGACATGGAGATAAGCCTCCGTCAGGTCAACTGACGAAAGAAAATCTCCTTCCCAGATGGATTCCAAAATCGTTTGAAGGGAATGCATTTTGAACCGGCAGTAAATAATATACCAGTTCAAAGATTTAAGATCCAAGATTGCCCTCCAGCCCCCAGAGGATTTAGGTACCAAAAACAGGCGAGAATAGAATCCAAGCCTGCGCTGATCAGGAGGCACCAATTCGATGGTCTTGATGTGCAATAAATGGCTAATAGCCGCGGCCATATGTCTGTGATATGAAATATCACGAGACACTGGACATGGAAAAAAAACCCTCGGAGGATTGGAGAGGAATTCTAGAGCTAGACCATTCCTGATGGTATTCCTTACCCAGGTATCGGAAGAAGTGGAATCTCAGCGGTTGAAGTAAAATGACAGACGTCCTCCAACATGGGAATCCGGGGGCATACTATCTGGACCTACGGAAGGGACGCCCCCTACCTCCTCGAAAGGGCCTCTTGGGGAAGTAACGGGAACCCTGCCTGACTTGGCTGTCCTGGTGTTGAGCTCCTCTGGTTGGGAAGGCCCAGGATGATCTGTGTTGGGAAAATCCGCTGTCCGAAAGACGAAAGGGCTGGGAACGAAAATAGGGTTGCTGCCGAAATTCCGATCTTCGTGACACAGACGGGAAGACTTTTTGGTGATCCCTGGTTTCAACTAGAATGGGGTCGAGAGAAGAACCAAAAAGTTTATCCCCTGAATAGGGAGAAGAAGCCAAACACCATTTGTTCCTGGTGTCAGCTTGTCATTGTCAAAGCCAAAGGAGTCTCCTGGAGGCAACTGAAGAACCTATTGATTTAGCTGCAAATCTGGCAGCATTTAGGGTAGCGTCTGCCGAAAATTCCACAGCTGCTAAAATCTTGTTAATGTCTTGGTGAGAGCGTGAATCAGAAGCAGGAATTCTCTCCTGCAATTGTTTCAACCACAGTATAGATGCTCTGTTAAAAAATAAGGCTGTCGAAGCAGCTCTTACCGACCAGGCGGCAGCCTGATGGCCTTTGATCAGGGTCCTTTCCACTCTCTTGTCCTCTGGCCATAACGACTCGTCCGGAGGTCCTGCCAGGTGAGTGGCTGAGGAGAGCGCAACCACGGGAGCATCAACGGTGGGAATCTGCAGCAGGTCAGGAAATTCTGTAGCCAAATTATAAAACCATTTATCCTGTACATTGGGAAGGGGACCCGAACCAGGAGATGCCCACTGACGCCGCATCACGTCTGAAAACAATTTAGGAGCAGGTAATGTATCAACACAAACAATCTGTTCAGAAATAAGAGAGGAAGATGGATCCGCCTCAGCCAAGGCCAACTCCTGTCCGGGGGCATCATTTTAGTTGAAGATAAGAACTTTAAATAGCAATGATCGAAACAGTTCGAGGCCTGAAAAGGCCTATAAAAGAAGGTTGGTCTGGCTCAAGGCCTTCATCATTAGACCATTCCTGATCCAAAGGCATGTCTTCTCCAGACAGAGAAACTGCCTGGCTGAAGCAGGTGACTCAGGCCTCTCAAGATGCTCTCCAGAATCATGCACAGGATGTGAACGACTGGCCTGACTTACACATTCAGACACATCAGACCCAGATCTCTGTTGAAGACCTTGGGCTATTCCTAAGTGAATGGCTTCTGATATCAAGGAGGCCAAGGCAGGGGTGATCACAGGCGGCTGTGTATCAGAAAGTTGAGGCTGATCAGGCAAAGTATTAATTTGGCTGGCTACTGGTACAGGAGAAGCCTGAGGAAGGCCTTCAGGAGATAAAGTGGCAAACAAAATGGCTGCCTCTGCTGAAGAAGGAGAGGACCCCTGGTTTAAACGATCTGGAGATAGTGAAGCCATGTGAAGTGGCTGAGGGGCAGTTTGGCAATCAGGTGTTGGGGAAATGGAATCCGGGAGTGTGTGTGGCTCTGCTATGGCCAGAGACCTGGCCTGCTGTAATGCCTCTTGTTGGGCTTTTTGAATAGCACGCTCTAAAGCTCTATGACGCCGCTGTTCGTCCTTATGAGCTTGTGAAACCACCCCTTTGGCCCGTTTGGATTGATGCTGGGTCCCTGAGTTCCCGTCTCCCGGATCACTATCATGGCATCTTCTAGTCCCGAGAGGGCACCATGCGGCTTGACTTTGCAGATCTGGCATCCGCCATTTTGAAACATTCCAAATTACAGATTAATGCGGTTGGAGCCCCAACCGCTACTCACTGCGCCTTCAAATTGTGCCCTGGTCAGTCCCGAACCACAGCTGGCAGAAGAAAGTGAGGGCAAATAAAGATTGCTCACCCCAGGTGAAAACGCGATCACTCCAGCGCGGTAAATAACTCCTCGCGCCAAATTGCTGCTGAGCAATGGCTATAAACGCAGCGAAAACGCCTGCAAGTAAAGCCTCCAATGGTCAGGAAGAAGCGGGGTCGGTGCGGGCCAGCGCTGCGGAGCGAACTTGTGCACGCTGCCTATTGGATTACCAGCCAGCAGTCCCAAATCGCCATGCGGCCTTCAGCGGAATCAGACAAAACAAGTCCTTCAGGCTGGAAATTCCAATCCGATCTCAAATGACTGAATTTTCAAATTTGAAAAAAAAACATTGCCTAACAAGGCAGAGAAAAAGGAGACACGACTGTCCAAGCACACCGAATCGACAAACTGGAGAGCAGAAGGAAGGGCGGGGCCTAACACATTTACAGACTTGGTCCTGATTGGCTAACAGATGGAGTCTACCCATGCCTGACTGTCATTTCCACCAAGGAGGAGAATGCAACATTATGTGACTGCATCAATTTACAATGGCAGTTCTAGCAGTTTCATTTGTGGTTCGTTGTGTGAGTCATTAAGACTCAATGTCATGTGTCATTTACAACCTCTACTTGCTTGTCCATTGTCAGAAGCTGGCAATGAAGGTCACAAATAGTGATCATGTAAGTGTGAGGTGCTATGACCACTATAATTGTTAGCTGAACAGTTGCTAACAGTTGCAATTTTGAAGATCAGGGATAAGTCATCTTGTTCAACACCATTGTAACTTTGAATAGTCACTAAGCAAATGGAGTACATTAACAGTACTTTCTGCTTGAATCCAAGAGGAAAAGAACAGTGTCCTAAATTTATGTCCTAAACAGAATCCTTAAGCTACTTAAATATTTAACAGATTTCTGAGCCTTTGAGATCACCAATTTTAAAAACTGAAGCCTTTAGCATTTCTGGAAACTCTTCATGTTCTCAAAAACATCAGAACTCTTAGTTCTGTCTAACAAGTACAATTATAAACTGATAAATACAAAAATTGTCCTTAATAGATTTTCAACATAGTTTGAACTTCATTATAAAACTATTTGTTCATTTCAAACCTTTATGCTCATGCTTCAGCCAAAAGACATCCAGATCCACTTTGCAAAGTAATAAAAATAAGAAAGTCCTTGCTGTTAGGTCCACAAACTAAAAAAAAAAACCCTGAGATGGAACTTAATATACTGAGGGGAAAGTGAAATTTAGCATTGTTTTTAAGTCTTAATGTTTCCAAGTTCTTTAGTGACCAGAGGTGCATGACCAGGAAAATATTTTTCTTGGTTAAAAAAAAAGGCCTTGAAGGTTCTCTAAAAAAGAGCTTCTTAGCAATGGCAATCTTCAATTACGGTCCCCTCTGTAAGCAAGAACCAGCTCTTCAGTAAAACCAGAAAATGGTTTTTCACTGGTTTCCGTTTCTTCTGTTGTGAACATATTTAATATTTTGAGTCAACAGATCTGGGGGAAAAGGATCTGGTAGGATTTGCAGCTATAACTCTGCAAAAAAAGCAAAGTACAAGAAACAATGTTCTACCCCCAAATTCTTTTAACACAAAAACTTCAGATATTACATGAGCAACAACTGCTCACCCCCTCTACTATAAATCCTATTGGAAGGAATTACAGCTGTATCCATTCATAATCCACAAAGCAGAATATCAGATACAACTTCCGAGAGAAGCAGAACCGCTGGGTGCATTTCTCAAATCCCTTTCACCACCAGATGTTCCTCACCCCTCTAGGCCTCTTCGTGACACTCCTTAAAAGCTGACAGAGCAGACTGCTCTTTGTTTCACTAATGCTGTAGAGTCATCTTTAACACCATGAACTTCTATTGTCCACTGAAGAGTAACCAATACTATTTACAAGACAAGAAGAGAGGATTTCATAGCACAGCTTTTTAGCAGCAATCACATTATTGGGATGTTTTGTTAAAGGACATTCTAACTGAATGTCACGCTGTTTAAAAAATCCAACTATTAACCTTGCCCAAGTCAGCTATATATTGCCAGCTGCTGTGATTACTAGATTATTAGTGCAATATGGATGGAAGAAAGTAGATCTGCAACTGAAAACTGATGTAGAGGAGTCTGTCATGCCAATCAGCTGTGCTGCCTGCCACAATAGAAATAAAAATAGAAAAAGAGTGGCCAATGTCCAACCAGTTTTCTTTTTTAACTCTTCTAGCAGTTTATTAGTATTCCATGCCCACTAATTAATTTAGCATTGATTATACTATTCTGGGTCCTTCCCTTAGAGTTTTTGCAATTGTATATAATTCATATATACTTCAACTACTTTCTAAACCTGGTGGCTGTTTCTGTTTGAAAGGGAAAGTAATTTAGCTATGTGAACTTCAAACATACAGGAAGTCAGATAAGATGAAACAAGTCCAAAATGAACACAATAAAATGATAAAAGTTCAATACATAAATTTAAATTTTACTAATTGAAACATATTTTACTGGATTAATATAATTGTTTATTTAGAAATGGGCTTTTATGAACTGTACAAAGGAAAAGAGATCCTTTAAAGAAAACTATCTTCTCTGTGTGGCAATTGCTGAATTTCATATAGGAACATTTAAAGCAAATACATATCCATGCAATGCAACTAAGGTGCACATGCTGATTCTACTATTAACCACACACACACACCCTAAATACAAAACATATTGCATTGGGGCTAAATTATCAGGTACAGAGAACCTTACTGCTGAGAAGTTTAAAAGTACAAGAAATAAACATTCTAGAAATATGACCATTCATTCTTCTTCCATATATTTTGCAAGTTCATACAAAAAGTTTATCAGTGATTTTTATTTATATAATTTATACAAGCAGTCATGGATTACAAAGTATACAAGTCATTTTAATGTATATGCAATTCTATGTAATCAACTTTTACAATTTTAATTTCATCTCAGAATCTTGCTCTTCAATATAAAATTTGTTGCCATTCACCCAAAACATCCCCCTAAACAGAGACAAGAGATTGTACTGTCACCAAATCGTAATAAACATTCCACAAAGGCCAATATTTCTAGGTTACATAACAATATAAACAGCTTTGACACTGTTAATTAACATACATGAAAACAACTAAGGTAAAGCAAATACCTATTAGGCAACAGCATGGAGTGGACAGACAATAATGATCATACACTGCACATGGGCAAAATAGACTCCAGTGCACAAAGACAGAATGATTGTCCTTCGGATCTTTAAAGCAATCCAATTTAAGGAATCCATGGAACTACTTTTCCAGGAAAATAATTATCTTAATTCTTTTCATTATTGATGAATAATGGCCATCCATTATTGATGCCAAATATGGAGCATACTAATTAAAATTAAGCTTAATTTTCAGATCAATTCCAAGATCAGATAAGTTCTAAATACCTTAACAAGAGCTATACTCACTATACTTCATCTATAGGGTATTGTGCCCATTAGAACTGTGGTCTTTGGGGTTTCAGGTCTAGCACTAGTCATGAACCTTGGGCAAGAGATGGGTGGCAACTGACTATGCAACATCGTCCCTTGCTGAGCTGTTAGACTTCATCTTGATGTTGGCAGAATGTTTTCCTAAACTAGAGTTGGGGTACTATGGCCCTTGTATGACTTATGCACTTCAACTCCCAGAATTCCTGAGCCAGCAGGTGTTGAGGTCCACAAGTCATAAAAGGGCCATAATTCCCCACCCTTGCCCTAAATCAATGGTGCTAGGGGATTTCCAGCTGCCTTCTTGGGCAACTTGACATTTCATAGCTAACCATGATAAGTCTGGTGTCACAAGCCTCTGCAAGGAGGGAAGACCTGTTTGATTGGTCTGCCTCAGATACCTAACGAACCTCTTTGGTTTTCATAGGGTGCTGGAAATTTTTCCAGGAGCATGATTGGCAGTTCTGCTAAGCTTGAAATAATAAGGCAGCAAGATACCCAAGTAGCCTCTCCTCTTTATTCAACCTGCAGTTTCTCCTTGGTTTACTTGAAGAATTCAAAAAGGTTGACAAGAGAGACATCTAGAGTGCTGCTGGGCAAAAATGAACAGCAAATCTGAATCTGACTGAACACGGGTAAGGCCTATCTTCTCTGGAACAGGAGACCTTGGTCACCACCTCCTGTTTGGATTACTGCAATGGCAGCTACACGGGACTATTTTAAAGACCACTTTAGTGATTCCAAATGCTCCAGAATGCATCAGCTCAAGCAGTTGTAAGCACTAAACAATCTGTCCATGAATCTGCTTTAAGAGCTGAAGTGGTTGCATGTTTGCTAGTGCAATTTAAGGTGTTGGTTCTCACTTATAAAAACTTTTATGGTTTGAGACCTGGGTATGTATTAGATAATCTACTTGCAAGCGATTAAGATATATAAGAGAAGACACTTTCTAGATTCCAACTCTTAGCAAGTGTCTGAATTTGAAATCTTGGATTTGGACCTTTTTTGGTCATTGCCCCTATCAGACTGACTATCTGCTGACATCAGACAGGTTCCAATTCTCCTGAAGTTTCACAAAACTCCCAAGAACTAGCTTTTTACCAAATCTTAGGTTAAGAACAAATCCATACATGCAAATCAGTATTCCGTGTTGGGATTTTACTATTATAGATATTTTTAAAGTTATTTAACTATTACTACAGTAGTAGTAGTAGATCTATAGACCACTTATAGTCAGGTATGGCTAGAACTGTACATAAGCCAAATAAATTATAAACAAATACTATTTATATCCTGATTTTCTATATTACAATTTAAAGATGGTTTAAGATGATGATGATGATGATGATGATGATGATGATGATGATGATGATGATGATTTATTGAATTTATATACCGCCCTACTCCCGAAGGACTCAGGGCGGTGAACAGCCAAATAAAATACATATAATACAAATGTTAAAAAACCATTAAAATACAATTAAATAATTGGCCCGGAAAACAAAATTTAAAACACCCCAAATTCATAAGACAAATTTAAAATTTAAAAATTTAAAAAATTTTTAAAAACAATTTAAAAGGGAGGTTAGGCCAGGCCGGCCTGCTGGAATAAAAATGTTTTGATGTTTTGAGATCATATTTCTTTCTTTCTTTATTGCATATGCATATGACCAAATATTTATTAACTGAAAATTAGAAAATAAAAATATAACACTTGAAAACAATGTGTAAAAAGTACTGATGTCAATGAAGCTGAAGTCTAACACACAGAACTCTCAACACCTATATCATACAAATCTGTAAACAGTAAAGCTTTTATATCTAAATAGTCCCTGACAATATTTAATATTATCAGTTAATATAATTACCAGTATAATAAAGTGGTATTACATATGACATTATTCTGAATATATATTCCTATTGAACATGCTTGGCTAATATCTGTGCACATATTTTATTTATCATATCTATATCTTTCCTTTGAGTACTTCTACATGTGAAGTAGATTAGTAATCAATAACTTTACAATAAATAAAATTTGTGATGAATAAACCCCATGATATTTGGTCGTAGTAAAAGTGTTAAACCTATCATTATTTCAGGTAAGTATAGCAGGAACTAATAAGAAATGTTAGAACATCTACTAAAAATTACTTAAAAGAAATATTCTAAATTATGTAATGCTCAAACAGCATTCTGTATTTAAGTTCAAAATGTAAAGGCGATACTGTTCTAGTTTAATATTTATAAATGTAAACTTAACTCTAATCCTCCCTGTACACACTGAAAATAATAAATAATATGCTCTTAAAACTGTTCATTAACCAAGTACTAAACCCACGTAAGCACTCACCCAGCAGAACAAGGAACAGGACACAAGGTGTTGCAAAAAGCCATCTTTAACACTTCTATAAACATTTATGCAATCTAATTGTAGAACTGAAAACACCTGGTGCAGACACAAGGTGCCAGCTTTATCAGTGAGTTCAGATATAATGAAAAATACACTTATATATTGAGCATCAGATGCCCCATTCTTTTTTTTCTCTCTGTGATCTTTTTGAGATGTATCCAGCCATATAAATAAATGGTCAAAATAGGCTATCTTTGTGTTACTGGCAGGACCTGGATGAGAGACTTCCATATTTTTTATTACTGCAACATTTGTGCTGTGGTAACTAAGGGACGTCACCTTCTGACTTGAATAACATGAAGAAGTGGGTGGAAATCATCCTAGCAGTTAAGCTTTATGATCAGGACATCCAAAATATTTTGAGCATGCAAAACCAAACCACCAAGCCTCCTACACCCCCATTCCTTCTCTGGAGCATTAGGATGACAGCCGTTTCTTTGGCTACTGCTTCAGAAAAGCAGTCCAGAAGGAATGAACAGAAACTGGATGAGTTCAATGTCTTATTTAATGGGCTAATGCCAACAGTGAACTTGTTGTGTAAGGATATAAGTAACAATGAGACACTGAAGACAAGGAGGAGGGGGATGCATTGAGATATTTTTAATAAAAACTCAAACTGTAAAGCATTTGACAACCTTTAATTATATACATTTAAATACCCTGTTTCCCTGAAAATAAGACCCAAATGGAAAATAAGCCCTAGCATTTTTCAGGATGCTTATAATATAAGCCCTACCCCCAAAATAAGCCCCAGTTAAGATTGTCAGCCAGATGGGTGCATTTAATACCATATTTCCCCCAAAATAAGACCTAACCAGAAAATAAGCCCTGATGCGTCTTTTGGAGCAAAAATTAATATAAGACTCAGTCTTATTTTCAGGGAAATGCAGTATGTAAATTCTAAAGGTCAACTTCCAAAGCTATTAAAATTTTCAGTCTACTATTTAATGGACATAATAAATTATGCTCCATCATTCTAATTTATGAATGTATTTTATCCAACTTTAAAACTTGTTTCACAAATTATATGAAACTCACCAGACATTCTAAATGTATACATATTAGAATATGGATATAATATTGAAGAGTTTATGTTTGAGAATGCTAGAAAATATTTCATTTACTAACGTCACAGATAAGTACATTTTGGACAGTCAAGAAGAATGCTAGTAATCGTTTTGGAATATGAATATTCGTGAATTTTTCAGAAATATCTGGCCTAAACTATAACTATACAAACATCCCAACTGTCACTAATGTCTTCTTGGAAAAACAATGTCCAAACATAATACAGAAAATACTTAACTTCTAAAGCAGATTATTAATACGCATTGAAAATATCATTTTAAATACAGTTCTTTTAAATACTAGAACAGTATCTTATAAGGTCAAATCAAATGCCTATTCAGTTCAACACGTTGTTGCTAAACCACCCATATCCAAATCACACAACTAATAGAAAACATACGAAAAATAATTTTATACAAAAAAAAAAGAACAAAAAACCCTTGAGTCCATTGCCATGGTTTCCATCCACATAGTTTAGGCTCCCCCCCCCCGCAATCAAATATTTTGCTTGAAGTGGAGTGGAATAGGGTTTGGTGGAGTAGGTGCTGAACAGTTTAGAGAAGTGCTGGTAATTAGGTCTTTGCTGTATTCTGTTACCCAACTTACTCAACTTCTGCCCTAACCCTGCCCTCCCCTTGGTAAAGAAGTGGCACACCTTAGATTTGAGGAGGGTCCTCCACATCTATGTTAAGAGGACTGCCAACCTGAGGAAAACAGAAGCACTGTTTATTTCCTTCCAACCAGTTTCCTTAGGTAACAAGGTCACACCTTCCACAGTGGGTCAGTGGCTTCGACTAACCATCACCAAGGTGTATGAGCTGCAGTCCCTGCCTAGACCCACACAAGTGACAGTGCACTCAACCCGGAGTGTAGCTACAATGGCGGCGTGGGCAACACGGGCCTCTCTAGAGGAAGTCTGCGGAGCGGCCACTTAGTCTTCCCCTTCTCCATTTGTTAAGCATTATAAATTGGACATATTTGCCACGGCGGAGGCAGTATTCGGTCACCGAGTCCTTCAATGTGTACATACCGAGAGAGAGACCCCTGACCAGACTGTAGCCCACCCATGAGGACAGCCAGCTTTGGTATGTTCCATTCCTGGATGCTATCTCCACCACTATGGAGAAGGGGCATTGGTCTTACCTGATATGCTCCTTCTCGTTGGGTGGAGATAGCATCTAGCCCCACCCTGAAAGCTGTCTGGTCATCGGTCACCAAGAATGACTGCGATAACGACATGTCAAGTCTGTCACTTCATCTTCCCACTTCAAAAGCTGGGAAGCCCTAGCAACAGAGGCGTGGCATTACAACTTTGACAGACTTAGTCCAATCAACTGAACAGATGAGGACAACCCATTCCTGGATGCTATCTCCACCCAACAAGAAGGAGCGTATCGACTAGTGCCCCTTCTCTTGGATTGGATATGCCCCTTAGGCTTGACAGTGGGAAGATGTGTAGATATTCCAGAGATGGTCATGAGGAGGAATAGCAAGAGACAGTGTTTAAGACCAGTACTGTATTCCAACCACCTATGCTCATCCTAAAGACCTTCTATTTGGGCTGCTTTAAACTCCAGTTGTTACTACTTAACGCCAGGCTAATTCAGAATAAAGCCCACCTCTTTCACAACTTACATTGGTCCTAGACCCTTATGATGTGGTGTGCCTCGGGGCTTAGATTTCTCTTTAATATCTACATGAGACCACTGTGGAAGGTCATTCAATGACATTTGGTGCAGTACCTTCAGTATGATGAGATTACCCATCTGCACTTCTGGCCAACCAACCAAATATTGTCCCAATAGCTGGAGGCTGTGAGAGGGTCTGGATGGAGAGGACCCTTTAATGTCTGATCATGACAGACTGTAGGTTTTTGCTGCCTCAGATCTAATAAGGGGTCATCTTTGAGTCTTGATAGAGTGGCACTTTCCTGAACAGAGCTTGTATAATTTGGGGACCCTCCGGGACTCGTATTGTAAGTTTGAAGAACAGGTGGCAGCAATGGCTAAGGGAGTCGTTGCATAGAATCAATCTTTTGTGCCAACTGTGCCATTTCCTAGATTAGGAAACCTTGTTCATAGCCAGTCATGCACTGGTTACTTCCCATTTGGATTATTGCAATGTGCTGTATATGGGATGCTCTTGAAGTCGATCTGGAAGTTAAAGTGGGTCCAGAATGCAGTGGTAGGCACACTTATGGGCGGGCACTCATGGTTCACTCATACTATGCTGCTGCTGTTGTGTGAGCTGCATGGGCTTCCAGTTTCTTTCCAGCTACAATTCAAGGTGCTGCTTATCAACTTTAAAAGCCTGAATGACACAGGGCCAAAGTATTTGCTGGACTGCCTCTCCCTGAGAGTATCTACTCGTTTACCACATCAGATGGGATAGAAACATTCTAGGTTCATTACCTTAAATGACATTTGGGAGGACTTAGGAAGTATATCTCCTCTATAGCAGCCTCAATTCTGTAGAAAATCTTCCACAGTGAGTTCCTGCAGGCCACCTCCCCTCCTAGCCTTCCAGAAAGCTTGAAGAGCAGGCTCACTCTTCCCCAACTATAGGGTTAGGGTGAGGATGGATCCCAATCAAATTAAATGCTGTTGTATGGAGGAGTATTTGTTTTCAGGGTGCCAGGAACTTTTGATACTGGTTCTATTGTCTTTTTTGTGAGCAACCCAGATTTATAGTACATAAGGTGGGTGATAATATAAACCAACCAACCAACCAACCAACCAACCAACCAACCAACCAAATAAATAAATAATAAATAAATAAATAATTCAAAAGTTTCTCCATAATTTGTGACAGTATTATCCACCATGAAAACAAATCGCCTTGTATGCAAGATGATCATTATTTCGCTACATATTTTTTGTATTATTATATAAGACTAAATACCCATACATTTACATTCCCAATTTGTAGTTACACAACCATCAATTATAGTTTCATGATTGATCAGGATCCAAATGTTTAGGAACTAAAAGAGCTGAGAAACATGAAATCGTTTTCCAAAACTAGCCTTTCTCATCTGCAAAATAATCATTGAGTAACTACTAGGAAGTTACTAAGCAATAGCATCTTGCTCTCTTACCAGCCAGCTTCTCTGAAAAAGTATACTGTAAGCACTGTTGCACAAATCTTTTGTGGACCAGGTGAACTAATATTAGAGCCCTGAATCATCCTATCCAACTGATGTACAATAGTCATGGACAAAGAACACTTCTTCACACAACAACTGCATGATTAATCTATGGAAATTACTGGCACACAAAGTATGTCATAAGCTGAATTTAGTTCACAGAGGTTTATCAATGGCTCCTGGCCATGATAATTGTGGCCCATCCATATTGTGAGAAAATACGTCAATAGACATTAATTTTTGAATTTTGTCGTGTTGCCATCACGTTCTCTTAAGGGCTTTTCACAAGCTTATGTGTTTCTCAGAATAACTTGCCAGACCTACATGGAAAATAAGAATCCTTTGATTGGTTCAGCAAAAGTCTGCAAAATGATCTAATACTATATAGATTTTTATATAAAAATACTGTCCTACTTCATTCACCTCACTAAAGCTGCGATTCTCTGTGCTATTAATTAAGAGTATTTCAGTGAAATTTGTTTCTGAAGCACAATATGCAAGATAGGACTATCTAATAGGGATGTGTAATGCTTCAGCATGTGCAGAATCATGACCATAGCACTCATCTGTGACTCACTGAAATAGACTGTCTACAGGACTGTGCTGCTGTGAAATTCTTGAAACAGAGAAGTCTCCTTTAACAAGGTGCAGCCAGGTGCTATATTTGTACTCACAAATATTCTAAAGTGCCCCTTCCAAAGCTAAACCCAAGCAAAATAAACAATGCCACTGCCGCTGAAGATTAGGTCTGAAAAACCCAGGGTGGATAAAAATCAATGATTTTTTTTAAAAAAACATCAAAAAAAGCAGATTTTTTTGATTTAAATCGGATTTTTTTGATTTTTATCGAATTTATTTTAATAAAAAACTTTGGGGGTAAACATCTATCGTAAGATAGTTTTCTATTTAAGATACATAAATAATTTAGTTTATTCAGCACGAAATGGAGCTTAGTTATGTAGCATGAGGCTGTATATTCTGCAACACTGGGACTATCGGTGAGTCAACAGTGGGTCAAAGGAGTAGCAGAGATGACAGTTGCTCTTTAAAAATTATGATTTAAATCGAGTTGATTTAAATCAAGCCTTTTTACTAGTGATTTAAATCATGATTTAAATTGTGATTTAAATCAACTTGATTTAAATCAAATCTACCCTGGAAAAACCTATAGCTATCTCTCTTCTACCTATTTTTAATTCCCATTCTGTGATTAATAAAAATAAAAGCACAGCCATAAAATAAGGATATGCAAATTCCTCTGTACTGTGCTTGGGGTGAGGGTTAAATCAAAACATGATAAAGAGTTAAGACAAAAAAAGATGAATGGAACAAGGGTAATAAATTAATACAATTTAATTTCTATTCAAATGGAATGAAATTAAATTAACTGATTACAGTTAACATTGTCATTCCTTATGTAGCTGATTTGTTTTTACAATCATGATAGAGATTACAATTTGCAGAGAACTGGGGGAGAGGTTCAGGGAATCTCCACATATGGATTTATTGGACTGCATGCAGTGTTGGGCATGCATTAAGCATTCTTTCTCATAGGTTTGTGAAACTTTGCCACAACAAAATTTCCTTCCTTCATAGGAAGGTAGGTCTGAAAACAACCTATCGTATTATTCCCGACAGTTTAAATATTTGCATCACTTTCAATCACTCAACAACACCAGAAACTTCAGCAGCAACAGGCTAAGTAGATCCAATCTATCAGAAAAAAGAAACTGCTTCCTTTTCAGCACTTGATAAAGGAGGACACCATGACTGAGCTAGCATTAAACTGCCTAACTCCAAATGACTTTATGTGGTTTGCAAACATTAAAAAGCAATGCAGCAATAAAACAAAAAGAACACAAGCCATGTGAATCAAGAAAAAAAAAACAGTTCCTCAGACAAAATCCTTATTCCAAAATCCACACTAACCCAAGGTCTGGGAAAACAGCCAGGTTTTCAAAGATCTCTTGAACATCAAGGTGGAATTCAGGTAAATTGGGGGGGGGGTATTGCAGTTCCAGAGGGCAGATGCTGTGATAGAAAAAGAATGTTTCCTGGGTCCAGATAAATGTTTACTGTTTAATCAAAGGGATTATGAACACATACTTTCTGGCGCAAGAGACCCTCCCCACACCCCTTCCACTTGGACAGTCCAGAAGGGTACTACAATTCATGGTATCAAAAACCACTAAGAAATCAGGGAGCCATGAAAAATGCATCATCCTCATCCCAGCTGAAAGGATATCAGCAAACAGGACTGATGCTATGTTTGAAAGATACCCTAATCTGAAATCCAACTGAAATGGGTTCAGATAATCTATTTCTTCCAAACTCCTATGGAGCTGTATGTTCAGTCACCTGGCTTCTTGAGGAAGGGGTACAAAGGTAAGTCATACATACAAGGGTTCACCTTACTTTCTTTTGTCAAAATTTTACTTATTTTATAATCCATCCTGTACTGACAAGTGTACAATGCTGGATTCTTAAAAGAAGGCATTTCCTGAGTACCTGCTGGTGAGGAGTAACATGAATCAACAGGATGTTATCCAAGTGAGAAAAATAATTGCTTGGGAATTACGAAGATTAATGTAGCACTTTGACTGTCAGCTGGAAATCTGAAAATATCAGAGCCATGAAATAATTTTCATTCTCACTTCCCAAGACCAATTCCCACTAATATACATTAGTTATGCAATGCAGTACAGTGCAAAGAAATGATCACATGGAGTTCACAATCAAATTCCAGAAAACGGTAGTTTCAAGCAATCCATAATATGTATCTTAATGTTACTGAAGTTCTGGTTTGCAATGTAACAAAAGGTTATCTTATCAATTTCAGATCATATTTGATAGAGTTAACTGATTCTAAGATTAAATACTTCAGATACATGTTTAATTTGTCTCTCGTCATTAAAGTTCCCTGAGCTGCCTATGACAAGACACTATTCCTATCCTTAATCATTACATACATGGTTGTGCACAGAATAAAATAAGAATTGGTTAATATTTTCTTACAGAAAATCTGGAACTATAAAGAAAGTTATAAACAACGAAGCACTGCACATTTTCAGGAAACAGGGAGTTCAGGTGAAATCAGTAACCTGAATTGCAAACATATCCTTTCTATAGTGATAGATTGATATAGTGATAAATTGGTGTAAGAATCCAAATTAGAAGAGCAGACATTGAAAACAGAAGAGCAGATTCACTTTCCACCAATCCAGTTCTTGAGACTAGACTTCTTTTCTTTCCAAATAATCACCAGTTAAACACACAATTTGAAAGTCATTTTCTGAATATCCTTGAGACTGCATTTCCAACACCCTGCTTTAAAAAGAAGCAGAAAAAAATGCTTTTTTTCCAACTACCTTTTATGTATTTTTTTTCCTGCCTGTTGAAACTTGGTGGGGGAATTAACTAGTTATTTGCACTTGAAATTAGAACTGTACTTGACAGAAAATCCGAAGTATCGTTCTGCTACTGCAATATTTAGTGAAAACGGCATTACAGAGGCATATGAACAAAAGATATGAAGAGTGGGAAATTAGTTAACCTGGAGAACAACAGATAAAATTCATAAAAATTTGAATGTAAACTTATTTACAAAGCACTATACTAGCTCTGATTAACAAATTTAGTATACTTGAGTTTTTGTAACATAAGCATTCAATTTATTGCATCAATGAAATAAATTTCAAAATAATGGCCTTTTTCCTCTTTGTCCAAATGTTCACATCTGAATCTATTTCTTCAGTAGCATTTTAGGGCTGAAGAATTCATTTAAATGCATTTATGCAATCTATACTGCAACACACCACAGTTTTAAAAGGAAACCTGCACCCCCTTCCCTTAGTGCAATTATCCCTGTTGCAGCACGCCTGCAACCACCACTAGAAAATACATTGGCTTCAGAATTTTCCCTTGTAAAGAAATAGTAGTGGAGAGATTGAGGGATTTTCATGCTAAAAGAGAACAAGAACTACACCCCTGATCTGTTGCACGCTGCCTTTTTAGACTATGACCCATTGAACTTCTGAATAAGCTCGCACAGGATGGAGCTGTGGCATGTTGAAATGTTATTTACCATTATGAATAATGCAAAAACGAGCCTGGAAAAGATCTTCCGGGGGAGGTAAAAGTACTGGTTTCAATGCATTTCAATGCATACAGCCAACATTCGTTGCAAGTGGGTAATAAGTAACTGCCTATTTTTGGAATTCCTGTTCTGCAAAGGCAAAAATAAGATTTTGCGTTCTACAAAAACCGACTCACAGCAACCGTGTGAGCTCGGCTGAGCGCAGAGCAATGGTAACAGGGTGCTTTTGGGTTGGCAAAACGGTTAGTCTACTTAACCAAAAAGAGCATCAAAAAAAGAAAAAAGAAAAAAAAGCAACCCCTCTTGCAGAAGCAGCAAGGCAGGCGGAAGCTACAGAAAGAAAAAGTTAGTGAAAAGGCAGGCGAGGCAGCTGTAGGAAAAGGGAGGAGGGGAGAAAAACCGAGCAACTTTCTCTCTTGCTAATGCATTAATTTTTGGCAGCCCCGTCGGAGTCTGACCTGCTTGCCGAGCAGCTGCACTCCGGCTTTGGCTCCTCCATGGCTCTGACGGAGGCGGCGGCGGCGTCTTTCATGCGTGCACCAGGGCAGGCATGGCAACCCGCAGGAGCTCTTCCGCAGCCCGGCCTGGCGACCAGAGCGAAGGAGCGCGGGAGGGGGGGGGGCAGCCGACCGACAGAAAGAAGCGATGTCACTCACTCGCTCACTCACGACCCGGCTGCAGAGACCCAACCGCGCCGAGCTGGCCGTGCAGCCGCCATCTTGGAAAGAGGCTCCAAGAGGAGCGAAGCCGGGAGCATCGCTCGTACGGAGAGCGTCTAGGGACAAAGCCCTCCACAGGCGCTCTCATTCGCTCCTCGGAGCGGCAAGTGGAACGGGACGCCACCCGGAAGGAAGAGGAAAGGAACGTCCCATGCAGGAGTGGAGACGCTGCGGTGCGCGTCTAGGAGGAGGAGGAGGACCGGACCTCTCCACTCCGCTCGGAATTCCTTCCTTTTGCAAATCCCGGATTGCAGCCCCGCCGTGCGCAATGCCTACTGAAGGATTGCTCTTGCAGCCGCGTGCTGCTTGGTGGCTGGGCTCCTGTCCGGGATGGCTTTCCTTATCTCAGGGATAAGGAGAGCCAGGTAAAGCTAAAAGTAGAATAAGCGGCATAGACGGGAGACGGGGATTTTACTTATTCATTTATTGGCGGACAGCAGTGGGGGAGAAAAAAAAACAGGTAAGCGTCATATCCTTGCAAATCAATGCTTGCCTCATTTACTCGGAGGCAGCGTCACTGACCTCAGCAAGGCTTACTCATTGATACCGCTGGATAAGTTACCTGCTTGCACGCAGTGGGATTTTCTTTTTAGGGTAAGCACGAAAAACGCCGCTCAATATTACATAGAATAATCTATGTCTTATGATTTATCCCGTTGGATTATGGGGTCTAAAGTACCGTTTGATGTTTAAAAAAAAAATAAATGGCTTTTTTTATACCTAAAAAGTATAAAATTTATATTGAACAAGCAAAACAGCCCCTAGTTACCTTTGGTGATCATGAAAAATTATCCTGTTACTACAGGAGTTATTGCACTTTCCCAACCTGATGTCCTTCAAATGTATTGGAACTGTAAACCCAATCTTGGCCCCAGATTTGAAAATCATAGTATTTGCAGACACTAACCAGACTGAGAAAAAGTAAAGTGCATATATAGTCCAACAGAGATTAAAAATCTATTTATGCACAGTAACACCCAAAGTATTGGCCTGAAGATGTACACTAATGAAATCATGCAATCCTTAGAATGAGCATACAATCAGGTTTTTTAATCCTTGCTTCTTTTAAAGGCCCTTTTCTGTAAACAGAAGTGTAAACTATAAACAAAAGTGGGGTGCAAACATGATTAACACCTTTGATATAATGGTGAAACAGTGAAATGTAAGATTTTTGTTTTTATGCAAAGGAATACCTCTTAGTAAATGTTACTGATGCATTTTTTAAAAAGACTTTTTATCCCACCTCAATTATTTTTATATTTTAAATCAAGGTAGGGAAAGGCTGTGTCCATTTTATTCCACAACTGCAATCTTATGAGGTAGGCTGGCCAAAAGTCACCCAATGAGTGCCTGTAACTGAGTTTAAACTAGAACCTGAGCCTCTACTTCTAATCCAATGCCAAAACACTACACTAAATTGGCTCTCTAATATGATCCAATCAAATGCCTTTTTGCAAGAGGCTGACTCTGTAAACCACTTAGAGGGCCGTAAAAGCACTATGAAGCAGTATATAAGTCTAAGTGCTATTGCTATTGCATTTGATTGGATATTACCTTTAAGGATATTGCCTTGTACTTATCTCACCTTTAAGGATATTGCCTTGTAATCTCAATTTCTACAAGTTTGGGCTTTTTAAAAAAAACCTTACTTACCTATGGCATGTTTCTATCAGTTTAGATTGACATTTGGTTTAATGTGATCATAGATCATCTTTTAAATGAAAAAAGTGTCCCTTTTTATAGACAATAGAATAAAGTAATTCACAAACCTTTTGTAAAAGAAGCATGACTGCCTCTTTATTTACATCAATGTGGTTATGATTATTTTTATTACTTTCATTTTACATTACAAATGTCAAACTAATGGAAGCTTTCATCCTTTCATCCTTATTGCAGAGCAAGGATTGAATGTTCATATAAATAAAAATAAACCTGAAACAAACAAACAAAATGTGGATATACACTTTCTGTCTAAGCGTATACAAATCTACTACTATAATCAGATTCTCAAATATATCATTTGCAAGAAGGATTGGGGAGAATAAGAGCAACTTTAGCCTGCATCCCTGCAAAATTATGCCTGCTCGTGTTGGTTATACTGAATACATACATCATTAATCTATACAGCATACAAAGACATAGTTTGTTTTAATCATAATTCATTGAACAAGAGAATAGCTTAGTTCATAACTACTAAGCCAATAACCAAACCACAATAGATGGGATCATGCAACATGCTTAGCTATAACTGTCCAAGCCACATTATGGTTTACTAAAATCCATTGGTATAAGGAGCTTCCTGTTTTCCTGAAGGGTAGCTGCAGACATTTCAAAAGGCAGGGAAAGAAGTTCCTATTGTAGGAACTCATAATTATTTTTGTATAAACCATTGTGAATACCCTACCAGGGTAATGGCTCATTAAACGAATTATTAGATCAGAAGCTGTTTCCAGTTAATGCTAAAATCAAAGGATTAAGATTTACTATCACTCCCAGAAGGGACCCCATAGCTGCTCAGTCTTGGAGAGGAAATGCCAAATACCCATAGGTGAGTTACTCTAAAATACAGGAAGTTCAGCTGAGGACAAAATGTCATTAAACATACTGAAAGTGAAAGGTGGATACAAAGTTGTAAAACTAAAAAGACTCTAAAGACCAAAGTTATTCTTTGCTAGTAAAACCATTGATCAGAAGTTTTATCCAGGGATTATCAGATGGTATGCCTGTTTTCTGCCAAGGTTCAAACACTGTATCAGCCACCAACATTTCATGCCTTCCTAATGTGTCATTATGAAACAGTTGTGCAGTGAGCTTCAATGTACTTCTCTGTGCCAGCAGTTAATTATAAAATAAAGTGCAATGTTGTTATAGGTCAACACATAGTTATTTTGGAAAAAATCTATGTCGTGTGTTAGTTTGGTATCTAAAAACAAATAGGCAAACAATTACTGCTGTACGCAAACATAATAAAGCAGTGCTGACATTTTAAAAGCCATCAAATTTTCTTAGAAAGAACTACAGGGTTAGACAAATGAGCAAAATGGGTGTGTGTAAATTGAATTTAGGGAAAATAAATGGTAGTTGGGTTATTCAAAAAGCTTAAAAGGTAAACATGGATTTCAACTAAGCGAACCATGATTTATGATCAATATTCTAGTCACTATGTCAATTCACAGATTATTCTATTTCATTTTAATGAATTTTTTAAGAAGAATATCCCGTCTTTCCGTCATCAGCTTAAGGTAGTATAAGTACTCTTCCTCCTTTTAATTTTCCCCACAGCAACAACCCTGGAAGCAAAGTGACTGACCCAAAATCACTTGAGGTAGGATTTCGCAGGAAGCTCTACTGAAGCAATGCAAAGCAGCAAAAAGGGGTGGAGTAGGAGGATCACCCACTGCTTTCAGAAGTACAAAAATATGTCAGAAAAAAGTAAAAGGGTGGTTGTGGGGAATCCCCAAAAGACCAACAGTGATTAAACCGGATGAATCAACATAACAACAATAACACAAGCCGATTGTGTATTGGGAGAACAAAAAAGAGATAACGGACATGCTCTTTAATTTGTAACAGACTGGTTGCACTTTGATTACTAAAATTCTCATCTTTTTTAACATTAAGAATAGCAAGAGCACTATACTGCTTCATAAGTGCTTTACAGCCCTCTCTAAGTGGTTTGCAGAGTCAGCATATTGCCCCCAACAATCTGGGTCCTCATTTTACCAACCTCAGAAGGATGGAAGGCTGAGTCAACCTTGAGCCTGGTGAGATTCGATCTGCCAAACTGCTGGCAGCCGGTGATCAGCAGAAGTAGCCTGCAGTACTGCACTCTAATCACTGCACCACCACAGCTCATAATAGATATTCCTATCTTTTCAGTTTGGTGTAGGCTAGAAACTGGGAAGCCATGAGTTCTAGTTTCACCTTGGGCACTAAGCCAGCCAGGTGATTGGGCCAATCACTTTCTCTCAGCCTTAGGAAGGAGGAAATAGCAAACCACTTCTGAAAAATCTCACCATGAAAACTGCAGGGACTTCTCTAGAAAATCTCTGCGAATTGGACACAATTGAATACAGGTAGTCCTCGACTCTGGCCAGAGCCACAGCCATCAAAAATACAATCCTCGAGTTAAAACAGTTCATTTTTAGTGACCATTCAAAGTTGCAACGGCACTGAAAAAAGTGACGTATGACAATTTTTCACACTTGACCATTGCAGCATCCCCATGGTCCCATGATCAAAATTCAAATGCTTGGCAACCAACTCATTTATGACTGTTGCAGTGTCCTTGGGTCAGGTGATCACCGTTTGCGACCTTCTGACAAGCAGTCAATGGGGAATCCAGTTTCACTTAATGATATTACTAACTGAACAACTGAAATGATTCACTTAACAACTGTGGCAAGAAAGGTCGTAAAATAGGGTAATGTTCACTTAACAAATGTTTCACTTAGCAAGAGAAACTTTGGGCTTAATTGTGGCCATAAATCAAAGGACTACCTGAGGAAAAAAAAATCCTGCTTTTGGTCTCATCCATTCTGCCACCATTCTGAGAAACAGTTTCAAGCCAACCCACAGTCATGTTCCCCACAGCTGGCCTCAAAAACAGATGGGACAATCAATGCTGCCTCCAGTTGCCTAAGACACTGCAAAGAAATGGCTGTCACGGTTCTGAGCTCTGAGCCTCACGGAATTAGGACACCACACAGCAAGCAGAGTAACACCCCTTTATTCCGGCACAGAATCTCGGCACGAAGTGAGTCTAAATCAATACTATCAGCCTTCCAGCTGATTATGAAGGGCCGGAGCTTCCCGCTCCTCTCCAGGTGTTCTGGAACACCAGCAATCACCCTTTGTGCCTTCAGTGTTCATGCCTTAGCCGTCGCTGCTCTGACATCTCGGGCTAGATTCGGGTCCCATTGCTCCACCGTGCACCCTCTCCCCGTGAGTTCCTCAGCACCATCCCTTTCGTGACAGGGCCTCTTGAGTGACAGGACTTTTTCCCTCTCCCCATGTGTGGCGACCCCAAGACGACGCACAGGCACTCTCAGCCGCCACCATATTGGAGGTTGACAATGGCATTGAACCATTTAACAGTATTTTGTTTGGCATTTAAAAGATATTTTGTCATCACAGTTAACTGCAATGCAGTCTAAGCACCATATATGTCTGCTCAGAGTACAGTATTAAAATAGCAGAAGAGAAAAACAATGCAACAGTGACTTAACCACTGGGGTCAGTGTTTCCCACCAGTAGAAAACAGGCCCATTCTTAAACTCAGAAGAAATTGAAAGTGAGTTTCCTTGTTCTCCATGAGTTTCCTTCATCTTGAACTGTACCTCAACTGGAACCAAAGTGGCTTGCCTGCCTAGCAGATACTATATTGGGAGACCTCATAGAAGTGGGACTGATCTAGGAATACCACAAACATCACATGCAGACTTGTGAAGGTATCCTTTCTTTTTTCAATTATCTCAACACGGGTAGCACTAACAACCCGCTCTCAACAGAGGGGGAGGGATACGACTCCTCCTATCTCCTGTTTACAACACAGTCCTTTCCGCAGTTCCAAGAAGATTCCACACCCATTTGCACTATTCAGGTGACCCTGAGGGCACAGATAAACCTTCAAGTTTTCCAGATGACTACAAGAAATATAAATCCTTCCATCCTCCACCCTTCAGTCAAGAACTGAAGAAGCTTCTTGGATGAAAAGTGAAATGTCTTTAAAGAAAAAAAAAATCAAAGTCCGTTTGCCTTTTGAAAAGCATTTTAGGGACAACCATGACCTGGATAACTGAGGATCTCCATAGACACTAGTGACTGATGTGTTGTTTTGTTGTGAGGTCCCAGCTCTTTCTTCAATTTTTGAAATGAATGTATTATTTTGACTTCTTAGTGGAATAGTTAAGATAATACATCCAATGAATGTTTTAAAACAGTTCAAATGGCACTATTCATTTTTTTCTTAAAAAGGCAAGCAAGCACAAGGACTGACTATGCTCAGTGTCACACAATGTTCTCTGACCAGATAGCAACAGTTCAAATTGGTTTTGGTGGCAGGCCCTCTGTGTGTGTATGTAATCAGCAGGGACAGCTAATGAGTTGCCCTCAGGGTACCGTTGGCCTTTGACTCTTCTCAAGTTCAATCAGCATGGCAACTAGGTTAAGAAGTATGGAAATTGCAGTCCAGAAATATCTGGAATACCATAAACTGCCGCCTCAATGTATTTATTTATTATTAAATAGATACCCCTCTTTTCTGCTTTTCCAAACCTACCAAGCATTTTACAACGATAAAACAAAATGCAAACTACAGAATATGACATAAAACCTAATACAATTAAAATAAATTAGCCTATCATTAAAATCATTTAACAATATATGATGCCTTAGTCACTTCCCATTTGGCCTTCAGCAATGGACTCTACGTGCGAATGCCCTAAAAACCATTCAGAAGCTTCTTCAGCTGGTCCAGAATGTAGTGGCATACACACCATTGGTCAAGGTTCACCCATGTGACACCTCCATCCAGCTGCCCTGGCTTCCAGTAGCCTTCCAGGTACAATTCTACGTGCTTGTTATTACCCACATGGCACACGGCCAGGTTACCTCCTCTTCTCAATACAGGTAGTCCTCAACTTAATGGCCACAATTGAGCCCAAAAGTTTATGTTGTTAAGTGTGACAATTAAGTGAATTTTGCCTCATTTTACGAACTTCGTTGCTACAATTCAGTGAACTGCAGTGAATCACTGCAGTTGTTAAGTTAGTAACATGGTTGTTAAGTGAATCTGCCTTCCCCATGGACTTTGCTTGTCAGGTCGCAAAAGATGACCTCAGGACACTGCAACTGTCATAAAATATGAACCAGTTGCTAAGCATTTGAATTTTGATCACGTGACCATGAGGATGATGCAACAGTCCTAAAGTATGAAAGCCAGTCATAAGTCACTTTTCCTTGCCATTGTAACTTTGAATGGTCACTACACGAATGGATGCAAGTCAAGGACTAACTGTACTCTTGTCCATCCTACCAGATCCAGCAAGATAGACATTCTGCAGGTCCATTCTATGAAACAATATCATATACAAGTAGTCCTCAGTTTATGACCACTCAGTTATGATTTACCTGAAAAAGCAGAGCTATGACCCGGATCCAAAGTTCTGATAGCCACACCCCCATCACAGTCACATGACCCCCACTTCGGACATTCAGCAACATGGCTGCATTTATGGCTGGCTGCAGTGTCCCCTGGTCACACGACTGTGTTTTACAAAGGTCTCGTCAAAAACCAGCACTAACTTCTGGTTTCTGGCAAAACTGCACTATAGCAAACAATGGGTTTGCTTAATGGCCGCTGCAAAGTCATAAAAAAGTTTCACAATTGTTACGACTTAGTGAGTCGTACCTGGTTTTATTACTTTTTTGCCACAGTTGTTAAGCAAATCACTGCAGTTGTTATATGAATCACATGGTCATTAAGTGAATCCAGCTTCCCCCATTGACTTTTGCTTGTTGGAAGCCTGCTGGGAAGGTGGCAAATAAAGATCACGTGGTCCTGGACTCTGCATCCATTGTAAATAAATACCGGTTGCCAAGTGCCCAAATTTTGATCATATGACTATGGGGATGTAAATGCAAGAACTGGTCATTAAGTCACTTTTTTCAATGCTGTTGTAACACTTACAAATGAATGGTTGTAAGTCAAGGACAACCTGTGTTATTATTTTTAATAGTTCTTTCTATATTGTACAATGTGGTCTTCCCTTGTATACTATTTATTAATCACCTGCAGTTATTTGTTTAAACTGTGCAGCCACATTTTCTAAATAATTCTAAATGAATAAATACATCTTTCTTCAATTAGGGATTTCTGCTGTAACACATTCTTTCCTGAAAGCTACTGTTGCCATACCTGCAAAATTTTAACTCTGAGCCTACATCAGGCACCAAGAAAAACCTTTGACAGAAAGGATATTTTTGTCTTAGCACCTTCACCTTATTCTCTCTCCATATCAAATCTGGGTTCTATTAAGTCATTGCTATTCTGGGAGACTTTAAAACATGGTACCATAAGGTCAGAGAATTCTTGAGCTTCATTCTCTCTTGCTTCTGCCAGCTGAAGAATTTGTCTCTACTTCCTGTCTTGAAAAGCTATTACAAATTATAGTACATCTTGCCTTCTTATATAATAGCTGTTTCTAATTTTTATTGGCAGATAAAGTCATGTAAATGTTATGCTATAAATACCAAAGATCTGATTCCAAAGCTTTCCTGACAAGACCTTAAAAAAGTTTTTAGGATTGAATGCCTCTGTGTCTGTATGTGTGTGTATGTATGAGTTGAGAGAAAGGGGAAGAAAAAAATAGATGGATCAATGGATGGAGAAAGGTAGGTAGGTAGGTAGATAGGTAGATAGACAGACAGACAGACAGGCAAACAAATATTGACGAGATCCACAAAAAAGTTACAATTTTAAAGAACAAAAGATGGCAAGGGAGAAATAAAGACAGTAAAATATGGAAAGATTTTAGTGTAAACTAAATATAAAGCGGACGCGGTAAGACACTGAGCTTGTGGATCGAAAGGTCGGCAGTTCAGCAGTTCGAATCCCTAGTGCCGCATAACGGGGTGAGCTCCCGTTACTTATCCCAGCTTCTGCCAACCTAGCAGTTCTAAAGCACGTAAAAAATGCAACTAGAAAAATAGGGACCACCTTTGGTGAGACGGTAACAGCATTCCGTGCGCCTTTGGTGTTTAGTCATGCCGGCCACATGACCAAGGAGACATCTTCAGACAGTGCTGGCTCTTCGGCTTTGAAACGGAGATGAGCACCGCCCCCTAGAGTCGGGAACAACTAGCACATATTTGCGAGGGGAACCTTTACCTTTTTAAATATAAACAGAATTCCTTTTCTGTTCTCTCCTCCCTTTAATTTATTTTGCTCACTTTCTATGCTTTTTTTGCATACTGTCACTTATTCCAGGAGAATTAGTGTGGTAGTATGTATATATAACAAATATATCTATATACCTGAGGGTAACATGCATAGCAGAAGGGCAAGACTTCCAGGTAGTTTGAGATGCCAAGTTTCATACATGACTGTTGTATTCATGAAGCATATCAAATGTGTCACATATGTTTAGCAGTACAGGTAGTTCTCGACTTACATTCGTTTAGTAACCATTCGAAGTTACATTGGCACTGAAAAAAGTAACATAACTGTTTTTCACACTTACAATTATTGCAGCATCTCCATGGTCAAGTGATCAAAATTCGGTTGCTTGGCAACTGGCATATTTATGATGGTTGCAGTGTCCGGGGTCATGTGATCACCTTTTGTGACCTTCTGACAAGCCAAGTCAATGGGGAAGGTAGAATCATTTAACAACTGTGTTATTAATATAACTATTGCCATGATTCACTTAACAACTGTGGCCAGAAAGATTGTTAAATAGGCCAAAGTCACTTAACAACCGCTTTGCTTAGCAATAGAAATCTCAATTGTGATGGTAAGCCACGGACTACTTGTAATTGGTCCTAGATCCTCCATAAGGTTCGTGCCTGAAGAAACGTTTGAATCCAAATACCACACCCCTAGCTCACACTAGCTTCAGCACAGGGCGGCATATCAAGAAAAGATAAAGCTCCACCCACTGTGACTAATTCAGGGGTGAAATGTTCCCGATTCGGACCGGATCATCCGATCAGGTAGCGATGGAGGCAGATGGTTCGGAGAACCAGTAGCAAAAATCCCTGCCCCCCCCTCCCATGCCCAGCTGAGCCGCACAATCATCAGAGGCTTCTTTTTTTACTTTTAAAAGCATTTTTTCTACAACCTCTTCGGCTGAAAAAATGCTTTTAAAAGTAAAAAAAAAAGCCTCTGATGATTGTGCGGCTCAGCTGGGATCCTCAAAGGCTTTTAAAAGAAAAAAAGCCTTTGCTGGATCAGGCAACTCAGCTTGGATCGTCAAAGGCATTTAAAAGAAAAAAACCCTTTTTTCTTTTAAAAGCCTCTGACAATCCAAGCTGAGTTGCCTGATCGTCAGAGGCATTTAAAAGAAAAAAAAGCCTCTGCTGATCAGGCAACTCAGCTGGGATTGTCAGAGTCTTTTGAAAGCATTTTTTTACAACCTCTTCACCAAAGAGGTTGTAGAAAAAATGGTTTTAAAAGGGGAAAAAAATTGACCACGCCCACCCAGTCACATTATCCCCCCCCACCAAGCCACGCCCACAGAACCGGTAGTAACAAATTTTAGATTTCACCACTGTAATAATTCATTTAACAAGAGTTATTTATCACAGTATTTGCCAGTCGATTTATGAACTGCTGAAAGTGGCTAGGGTTTCTTTCTATTAAAAGGACCTGCATGTTCATCTACAACAGTACACTTTGCTTTTATTTTTGTATTCACACAATCTATCTGCTGACCTGCGCCCCTCCTCAGACCCTGACATACTGATTTGATAACCACTGTGAGCTTATTAAGGTCAAAATCAGCACAAGGGAGTAACAGGAAGGGATATGAGGAGTGTTTTCAGAAGATGACTGTCCAAATTTACGGAAGAGATACTTTAATTTTTCTGTTTAGCATCCCTCATTTTTCATTGCTGGGGCATGAAAAAAGTTGGAAAGATTCTATGTGGAAGATTAGGAACTCCAGATCCCTTGACAAATTCCAAGAAAGAACAAATATGCAATAAATGTCTAGGGGAAAAAACATAAGAGACTACCAAAATATTTTGTCTTTGATTTGAATGTTATAAATCATGATAAGCAGGCTGTGCAGTACAGCTATAAGATTATTCAGCACCATAACACGATGTCTTAAATCACAGATTAATTCCACTGTCAGCTCAAGCCATTAGTGGGTGTTGGTAGTCAGGCAACCGTGCTAAAATCTGTGATAGGGAGAGTTTGTCTACCTTCTTAATTGCACAGAGTGGTTTCACAGCACTGAAGATGATTAAAAGAGAAGAAAGAAGTTTTCAGTGAGAGCAAAAAGATGGAGCAAACCCTTCTGCCTTGACAGACTTTCTATTAAAAATTGAGAAAGGAAACAACTCCTGGGGCAGAATAGTTTCCTGCCATTAGCACAAAATTGCTATGAGAAAGCTGCCTAAATTCAAAAGGTCATCCAAAAAGATTTAGTGTTGTGAAGATACAAATCTTCATTTTGCATCAATTGAAGTTCACAAGAAGCTCCCACCAAGAATATCAGCTTTTTTCCAATGCATCTGTACAGAGAATGTATTTAAGTCGTTTTAAGTAAGAAGTTACCACGGCAACCTCTGTTTTACCAGGAAAATAGTCAACACTGTAACTGAATTTATGCAAAAGTAATGGGAAATTGCTGCTACATGGTTATGCAAGTGCAAAGCTAGACACTGGCACATTTCCACTCTGTAAACCTTTTATTTAGGGAGAAGTGCAAATTGAAGCCACAACAAACTGAAAATTCATTCCCAGCTTGACTATAAATCCCAAGAGAACATTTAGTAAATTGAATTAAATCTAAGTTTGGATTTTTAGTCTCTCCAATGATCCTAGTATACTAATGTAGGATGTCCACCAAATGTCTAGACTCAGAAATGAGAGAGTGAGTAATAGAAGTACTGTGGAATCCTAGAGAGTCGGAAGGAATCTCGGCGGTTATCTTCTGCTCTATGCAGGATCCACTAGAGCAGGAGTGGGAAACGATGGCCCCTTTATAACTTGTGGACTTCAACTCCCAGAATTCCTGAGCCAGCATGGGAGTTGAAGTCCACAACTCATAAAAGGGCCATCGTTCTCCACCCCTGCACTACAACATCTTTATTCATTTATTTGCAATGAATACACCACCTCATTCTAACTAGACTCTAGGTGGCTTACAATATATTTAATATAAGACATAAACAATATAAAGCTATAATAGATTGAAAACCTCCAATGAAGGAGAACTCACCACTTCATGTGTCAGTGTGTCCAACTGGTTAACAGCTTGTAGAGGCAGGAAGTTCCTCCTGATATCTAGCCTGAAACTCCTTTCTGGTCTCTGGTTCAGCTTCTAGGGCAATAGAGAATAAATCCACTACCTCATCTGTGTGGTAATCCTTCAGGTATTTGAAGACTACTATCATATCATCCCTTAGTCCTTTCTGTAAGTTAAACATCCTCAGATTCTTTCACTATTTCTCCTAAGATTTATTTTCAAGATCCTTTACCATTTTGACTGCCCTTTTCTGAACTTGTTCTAATTTATCATGGCTATTTTTAAATTGTGGTGCCCAGAATTGGGCAAAATATTTCAAATAGGGACTGATAAGGGCAGAAACTGAGCAATTGAATTGAACAATTTCTTCCATGATCTGGACATTATGCTTCTATTAATATATCCTGCAATAGTACTTGTCTTCCTGGCAGCTGATGCTTTACACCATTGGCTCATGTTTAATTTATGGTCAACAAGGTCTCCTTTTCATTTCAGCACACTGTTCCAACCTGTTTGGATCTTTCTGAATCTTCTCTCTAGCCCTTATTTTCTCATTTTATTAACAAATAATTTTGCGAAAGACTGTCAAAGGCTTTACTGAGATCTAGATGCATTGTGTCCATGGATTTCATGCTCTATTAAATTACTGTACTTAACAAATAAAGAGGTGAAGCTAAGTCTGGCAATATTTGTTTATGAGAAACCCAGACTGTCTTCTGTTAATTGAAGCATGCCTACACAAGAGCTCACAAATGCTTTTTAATAATCTGTTTGAGGATCTTGCCCAGTATGGATATCAAACTGTGGGTCTATATTTTCCTTTCTTGAAAATGGGGACAACATTTGCTCTTCCCCAACCTTCTGGGTCTTTGCCAAACTAACACGTTCTCAACAATTTCTGTCAGCAATTCTATAATCACGCCTGCTAGTTCATTCAATATCCTGGGTTGAAATCTCTCTGGCTCGGAGACCCAAGTTATCTTAAATTAGCAAAAATCTCTCTTACCCTCTCCTTTTTTAGTTTAAGCTCAATATCTTTCCTTTCCTCAAGGGCACAACAGTGAACTAGGCACCATTTCCCTATTGAGAAAAGACAGATACACAATAAGAATAAAGAAGTCCTGTCTTCTCACAATTAACCATTACCAAATTTACTAAAAGAAGATAGTAGATTCTGTTTTTTCTTGTCTTTTCTGACAAGAGAGGACAAGAATTTGTTGGACCCATGTACCTAAACATGCCTCTCTCGCCTTTTATTACCAGCATCCTTACATCATTGAAGATCAAATCTAGGCAATCATTTCCAAAGGAAGTTAAGCAAGATTGGAGCTAAAATGAAGCTTTGTGGATCTCAGTCATAAAAGCCAGTGAAGACACTAATTTCTTTCATCTGAGGACTGACTTCATAAAACTACTGTTCTTCCTATACCTCAGGCCATCAAAGCTGATTTCAAAAATACAATCACTACAATGAAGAAGCCAATTCAGAAAAACTGAAGTTCTTGAAACAAAGCTTCAAACTTTCCAACTGAGATCCCAGAATGATACGTAGCATGAGTAAACTATCTAAACCACTCATTATCCCTCAAAAACAAATAAAACTGATTTCAGAGTCTGAGAAAGATAAACTTATTTTAATTTCCTCTTTTTAAAAAAAGAATACATTTTAACAATTTTATAAATCATCATGGACATTTAGTGGAAAGGCAGATAATATCAGTAATAATCTGCCTGTATATAAATGAGCAATAAAATTAAATCAGTTGAGAGAATGGTAGTGACAGAAACCCCAATTTAAAAGAAGCTTGTCTAATTATTCTGGAAAATCTCACCAAACTCTTGAGGAGTCTCCATGTACATTCATCACTCACTCATCATTCATACTCACTTGGGTTCAACAACCATTTTAAAGAGGACCAGTGTTATCCTTCTAGCACTGAGAAAAAGATTGCTGACAAACCTGTCTATAATAGGCATTAGATATGATTGGTTGCAAAGTTCTGTGCCAAAGTTACATAACTATTTCATGGCTGCATGAGGTCATGCAACTATTTATCATCCAACTCCCTAATTAGGGATTTTAAGATAGAGTCAGTCTAAGTTTAGCTGCTCTAACCTTTGGATCAACCTCTTTATGAGAAACTGCTCAGCTCGAAACAACAGAACAGAAATTATATTTTTTTCCAAATTCCTTAAAATCTGATTAAAATCTATATAAATTGAAAAGATTATACAAAGTCTAAAATTCCATATTTTATTTAGGGCATAAGCATTCTAACTTTTCTTCTAGGAAATGTAGACTTCGAGGAACCCAATTCCACTCAAAGGCTGAAGCCCTGGTCACAATTTTGCTACTGAAATACCACTGACTTCACTTGGACTTAAGTGATTTGGTCGGCAGCTGAAAAACGGAGGTGCCACCACATTCAGAGTCTTATTGGGCTTGTACTGCTGAAATAGAAGGGAGGGGGGGAGCTTATTCTGTCTTTGGTTCCATGTAGAATTTCCCTCAAATCGCAACTAGTTAAGCAGATGTTTGGGGACTACTAGAAAGGATCTGAATCTGCCCCTTTTTTTGATCCTTCCAACCTTAGAGGCAGAAGCTACCAAAGCTTCCATGTGGATTGGGATAGGATTTAAATTTAGTCTTCCTGCTTTGCAGACCAGCTTCTCTTCACCTCTGTTCAACTCTATTTCCCAGGACGCTAATATGATTGTATCTTTCTAGTCCAACTCTAGAAGCAGTAGAACTTATCATAATAGTACATTTTTGAACGAGTTTTAAAAGCTGAAGGAAATGTGTTTATAAATAAGAGAAATCTGGAGCACTAGAAGCTTCCACTAGGGCTTCAGACCTTTCTCGGGTGATGGGAATATTTGATATTTTGGGATCAAGTTGTGGTGCTTTCATAAAATAGCTTATGGAAGGAAACCTGCCCATTCATAAAATGGCTGTCATAGATACAAAACATGGATTGATCAGAATGTTTCCTCCTATCAACTAGAGTCACATCCAGACACACACTTTGCTCCCTCATTTCCTTGCTTTGCTTTATTCCTTTTTTGGGCAAAAGGCATCACATGCAGGGCAAGTTTATTTCATTTCTAAAAAGCCACCAACTCAGAGTTAAGAGTTAGGCTTCCAGTTAAATAGGTACCAACTTGAAGATCAAGCTCTTTTTTTAATGACCGGTATATGTTCCTTGCCCCTTTATTAAAGAAAGGAAAACAAATACAATAAGGGCAATACTTTCTAAATACTCCAGCCCCTATTATTTATATTAAATAAAAAGTAGTTACAAGTACAACTGGATTCACATATTAAGCTATATTGTAGCTTAGACCATCAAGCAGAAAACAATATCCCAATCAAGGAACTACTAAGGAGAAAAACCACACTTCCATCAACATTGACGACTGTATATAAACAGGGAGCAAACTCCACACTCACTAGCACTGATGATGTTATCTAGTTGGGTAATGTAAGGTCTGCAAGCAAATAACCAAACTCAGAGAGCACTAAGAATTCAACCCTAGTTCAACCATAAGCCACTAATATTCTATTCTATTGTAAACTATTTTGTTGTGTGCTCCCTAGAGTTGGCCTTGGGGAGATGGGTGGCTGTATGAGAGAGACGGGGTGGGGAAAGAGAGACTGGTTTGGGTGAACCCAGCCATTTTGTGCTCTGTTAACCAAAATTTATGGTTTAACCTAATGTGTGATTACAGCCAGTCACAGTTTATTCAACAAACACCAGTTAAACAAACCTTGTCTTTATGCAATCCCTACCTCTCTCTTTCTCAAAAGAAATTATGTGGGAATACATAATCACAGACAGAGGTCTATAACATTACATCAGATTTCTTAGAAGTTCTCTTCCCTGTCCAAAATATAAACCAAACAAAAAGAATCTAGTATCCAAAGTAACTGACAGGCTCTGTATGCAAGGAATGAAGGCAAAAGGAACATATGCATTTTTCTACTTAGAGCAAGATGAATTATTGTGTCAAGCAAACAATCCAAGACCCTCAACAATGGTGAAATTTGGGGAGATACACCTACTCTTTACTTTTTCCTCCAAATAGTTGACAGTTAATGCAAAAAGCTTCTGTCAGTCAGAGAAAACAAATTATGGATTAAATAGACAGTTTGCCTGAACAACTCAATTCAGCTTCCCATGTTCTTACCTCCAACATGTTGGGATGAATCACTGATCTGGGCATGCCTCCTGACTGGAAGAAGGCAAGTCTGGAGAAATGACTCATGCAAACACCAAAGAGGCAACCTACATAAGAAAAGAACAACTCATGCAGTTGTATTGCCATAACATTAACAACTGGTGTATCCTCTTCCCTCCCTGACAGATTTCCCATATTTCTAGCTTAGCCTGCACCTATCTGGAATTTTCCAGTTGTTTTGGGACTGTAACAGAGAGTTATGCTGGTTGGGAGTTCTTGGTGTTACAATAGCAATATACCTGAAGAGTATCAGGGCAGAGAAAGCTGTCAAAACTATTCTTCAATCACTGGCATCTCACAGGGAAACAATGGTGGGGATTGTTATGTATCAAAGTATACAAGTAGTTCTCGAATGATAATCATTCATTTAGTGACTGTTCAGTTACAATGGTACTGAAAAAAGTGACTTATGATCGTTTTCACACCTACAACCATTGCAATATCCTCATGGTCACATGATCAAAATTTGGACCCTTGGCAACTGGGTCATATTTATGACGGTTGCAGTATCCGGGGCTCTCGTGATCACATTTTGCAAACTTCTGGCAAACCAAAGTCAATGGGGAAGCCAGACTCACTTAACAAACATGTTACTAGCTTAAACAACTGCAGTGATTCACTTAACAACTGTGGCAGGAAAGGTCATAAAATGGGGCAAAACTCATTTAACAACTATTTCACTTAGCAACAGAAGTTTTGAGCTCAATTATGGTCATAAGTCAGGGACTACCTGTATAAATAATCACAAGTAAAAGCAAATTCAAGTGATCGATGTGTTATTGTTTGAGCCACCTGAAAATAACTATAACTATCCTGTATATTTTAAACATTTTTCTCTTTTCTAAAATGTAAACATCAAAAGGACTATAACAATACAATATAATGTCTTAAAGGAAACTAATTGTCTAAACTTCATATTGTTTCATGAATAGCTTTACCATATTGTGTGCATTGCTTGGATATTATTATTTTTTAGTTTCAGAGCATTACTTTTCAGTTCAGTTTATTTATTAGATTTAGTTCTTAGCTTTAGACTTTTTTTTTTCTTTTCTCAGGAAATGCACACGCATAGTGCATTTCATTTGGGTAATGAAATGTCTGCAACCAACCAACCAAACTCAAAAGACCACCACGGACTCTATAGCTCCTGTCACCAATACCCAACCTGACCACTGATGGAGAACATTAATATGAGGTGGATGAGAGGTGGGGTCAGGGGGAACCTGAGCTAAATTGTCCAATGTTGTATAAGACAGGTTCATCTGTTCGTTACCTGGAGTGGGTACATAGCAATAGCACTTATATACAACTTCACAGTGCTTTACAGCACTCTCTAAGCAGTTTACAGAGTCAGCATATTGCCCCCAACAATCTGAGTCCTCATTTTACCGACCTCAGAAGGATGGAAGGCTTAGACAATCTTGAGCCGGTAAGAATCGAACTGCTGAACTGCAGGCAGCCAGCAGTCAGCAGAAGTAGCCTGCAATAATGCATTCTAACCACTGCGCCACATAAGAGGTGGAACAGGACTCAGGAACAACTGTGCAGAGTTTATTTATTTAAGAACATTTATACAGCCGCCCAACTCACTCTCAGAGATTCTAGAAGGCTTACAAAAGTAATTTAAAGAGCATTTGTTTCAAGGGCACCACTGACATGATGACTCACAAATGCTAGCTCCATAATAGGTAGGTTTCTCTGCTGGGTCTAAGTACCAAGATCTTCCCCTGTATGATTGAAGACTAATGTTGAATGAAATCCTATGCTGCAGGCCTATCTATCTCACTGAAAATTTCTCACTTAACATGGAATGGAAAGGGTGCTTGAACTCTACATACCAAGTGCAGTATACTATGAATCCAGTTGCATGCTCTACATGCCAAATGTGTTATTAATCCAATTCCCAAATCCCATGAATATAAACAAGCATGTCTGTGTTTCCAAACCTCAGTTCTCGAGGTTCATATTGTAATCATTTTAATGCTGACAACTTAAACATAAATATGATCTGAAGTAGGGAAAAAGATTATATTCAATATTTTTGTGCAACATTAGGCAACAAGAACCCACATATTAAGGTAATAAGTTGGGTTCAAGTGAACTCAGAAGGATTCCATTTTGAAAATCAATATCCTGAAACTTCAGAAATCACAGAATACAATAGTTGAAAATAAGGGGAGAAATTGGGCAGAAGCAAAAGGCAAGTTTAATTTTAGCGGCACTTTGGTACCATCACAAAAACACAAGCAGAAATTTTAATAACACCAAACCCAGGCAAGAAGCTGCTCCTCATTACCAACTTCATATTCAGGGAATGGGGCTGTAAACAGCAATCAGGATTTTTAATTAGTCTGCTACAAAATGACATCCGAATTGAAGAAGAGGCTTGGTTTTTTTCCTGTAGTCAATCTACAAATCTTGTAGAAGTGCTGATAAAATTAGACTGCATAGAAACAGCATATGTATATATTAATATTTCATTTATGCTTTGTTTCTTAGGATATTCTACTGGACATATTTGTGTTAAGATGTGGAATTTTAGGCTTCTTGTATCTGTGAGCCTTTGCTCAATTACTAAGGGAACTAACACAGCTTTTATAAAAATGGAAAAGAACTAAACAACACAAGAACCAAACAACATGGAGAAAAAAGCAGTTCCAGATGTCGGGAGAATTAGAGAAAGGGGAAGGAGTTATAGGAGGCACAGTTCTGTAGTCAAAAACAGGATGAAGACTAAAAAACCAAGGACTAGCGGTTTCATAACAGGCATGAGCTTGTACAATAAGCTTAATTATAGACACAGATCCTTTATCTTGTTCTCTTCTTGTATTTAACAGAGTATACATCCACAAAGAGATTAAATGAGACTGCAATTTGGAAATCTGCAAGAATAAAAGGGTGACTTCTTTGTGGTTTATCCCACTTTGAGAAGTATCCAATAATCTTCAAAAGGGTCAATACTGTATTGTTTAGCCATAATTATGATGCTTGAAAACAGGCAGAGAGGAGAGAGGAGGATATTTTTTAAAAAACCTTTTCAAAAACATTACATCTGGATTCCTGCAAGAGAGAGGAAGTCAGTCTTGTGGTCTTAAAGTCCAATTTCTCTGGTTTGCATTTTCCCACCTTCTACAAAGAACCCAGGGTTCTTTCCACTGAGTAAAATAAAATGTCAGCTATTTGGGGAAAGAATGGGAAATAGTTTTAAGTTCATGTGATGAAGGACATCTAATTTGCAATGAATGGAACATTTTCCGTATTGCAGCTGAGAAACCAACATGAATGTCACCAGGAATTCAGCTCAGATCAAGAAAGCCTTTATTCATTTACATCCTGATAACATACTGTACTTGCTTCGGAGCAAATATGTGGAGGATTGCACTTTTACACGTCCAATGATTGCTTCATATTTATTTCATGGGACAAAAGTGTAAGTCTACATATAGATTTTTATTTTCCTTTTAATTCTGAGGACCCAGTTTGTGGGGGCAATAAGCTGACTTTGTATAAATACACAAAAGTATGAAGGCTATTGCTTAACGCATTGTAAGCCACCCTGAGTCTCCGGAGAAGGGTGGCATATAAATCAAATTTTAAGAAAAACAAAAAAAACCCCATTATGTTCTGGCTAGTTGGTTTTTTTTTTTTAAATCAGTACTATTTCATTGCCATAGTTTATCTTTCTCACATGCTATATAGTACAAGATATGTTAATTTACTCATTAACCTCAGCCCCCTAAGTTATATAGCAAATTAGCTGTAAGAGCAAATCCTGCAGAACTTTGCATCTGTATATTTGCATCTGTATATTTGTGCCAAAATAAGACAGAAACTCAACAGATCAAGCTTTCTCTCACCAAATTGGCTTGGGCACTAAACGTAGGAAAAACAAATGTTGTGTTATCTTCAGCGGAACAAGCTTATCAAACCATCTGTTTCTTCTAGCTAATTTCATTTAACACTTTCAACTTTTCCTCAGAGGTTGAGAACTTGGTCACCAGGAATTTAATACATTTATTTGCCAACTATGGTTTGTTGAAGAAGCCATCACACTAAATCATACTAAAGTATGAGTTGACTTAGAACATTGTACAGATCCAGCTACTGTATCTAGTCCATAATTAGGCTGCTTTAGAAAATTATTCAACAACTTTTACGTAAAATTCATACATACCTGAGTTATGGTAAATGGCAGCTTTCTGCAGAAACACCTACTAACCCACCCGAAGTGAATATTGCTCCACTTAATGTGGCGTTCCAGGATATGAATTAACCACAATTTTTCAGCAAATTTGGATGTGTTATTACAAAAGGGCAAGCATAGTTCCTGAATATATGAACATAGTTCCTCCATGGTTGCAGCAGTAGCTGATTTCATGCTGAACTGTTAAGTAGACTGTTGGTTTGGGCTTAGCATGGTTTGTGAACCATAGTTTATCATGGAGCAGTATATATAAACTGGACTTTTTCATCAAACCATGGTTAAAACAAACCACAGTTTAGCATGATCTTTGAATCCAGCACATATACACAGATCTTGTCCAATTAGGTTAAACCATATGATGCTGGAGTAACAAACATGAAGAGTAGGCTTTTGAGTATGCCAGGAGATCAATCTTCAAGACCTCCTGCCAGCTGTAGATGACTTTTTGACCCTTCCCTAAGAACTCTTGAGTGATATACGAGATCCTACTAGCTGCAGCAAATGATCACAGCCAGCCACAGCAAATTATCTTTGCAATGTAAAGGCAGAGCATAACAAGAATGACATGTGGATTAGAAGACATCCAATTTAAAACGTGCATCTTCTAGAAACTCAGTAGTTGGATGGTTACAAATGTGATAAATAGAATTAAATGCAGGAAGCCTAGGTATAAAACGCATAATGGTCCACACTCATCAGTCATGCAGTCTTAACAATTACCTATCACTTCTTCCAAGTGCCAAACAAGATTTAATACCAAATACACAGCCCAGCCTTCCTTTGTTCTCAAAGTAATCCAGGCACCTAGCAATCTAATCTGGACATGTAAATATGTGTTTATGTAAAGGTAATTTAACTTTACTGATAACATCTATATCGTAGAACTGACTACTAGTAACATCCTATCCTTAACCAACTGTCTCTGTGTTTAAAATAAGATATACATTCTGCAACATCTAAAACCGTGCACAGTACAGTTTCAATCCTATGGAGATTCCCATTTACCAAGAAGCAAGTTTTATTGAAAAAAGTGGAACTTTACTGAAAAAAGTATTGATGGGACCAGACTATAATCCGGCAGATACTTAGAAACTAAACTCCATTCAATTATCTTTATGAAAAAAACCACAGGTCAGGCTCTACACCAGGGCTGTCAAACTCAAGGCCCACGGGCCGGATGCGTCACATGCTGGCCACACCCACGCCCGGTTTAGTGAAGGGGAAAAAAGTCCAGATACATCACGTGACACCGCCGTGATGACGTGAGTTTGACACCCCTGCTCTACAATACTGCTTAGGCATGTTATATGTACACAAAAGGAAGTCAAGCTTGATTTTAAGATGCTCATCAGCCAAAGAAAAATAGCACCAAATCTTCAGCAAATCTAAGACAATTTATCTTTAAAGTGCAAGTACTACCCGGGGAAAAAAATCAACTCTACTTTTGGGGCAAATTACCTTAAAATAAACCCGAGGAACTCCCAGAAAAAAGGCACCTAGGTTTGGGCTAAATTCACAGCATACTTACTCAAAACGGTTATGGAAGGGTTTTAGTTCAGCAACATGTTTGACGTGCAAATGCTTCCGATTTCAAATACTAACATATCCCAGCTATGGTAGGAAAAGCCTGCCACCCATAACAATTCAGACCTTTCAGCCAGGCAGAGAAGAATAGATACAAGGCAATTTGTACATTGCCAAATATATATATGAGCAGCTTTACAGATAACATATTTCTGGAAAATCAAATTGAAGCTGTTGCTATGCCCTTTCTGTATTTAAGGGCTGATACATTCATTACCTATTAAAACAAAGGTTTTCCCACAATGCAGAAACTATTCTGTTGCCAAGGGCCACCATAAGGACACACTGACGGGTCATGGCACAAAGTGACAAGTACATGATGGTGAGGGTATGCCAGAAAAAGCTTTTACCTGGCAATTGGCCTGAAAGATATTCCCTTTCACCTGTGAACCCTTCCCTATTCCCTAACACACGAATTCCACCACCCCCCCAAAAAAGAAAGGAAAAACAATAATGCCAAGAAAGGTGGCATGGCTGATGGACAGAGCAAGGAGCCCTCTTCCTTGGAAGTAGGTAGATACAAGGGGAAAGAAATGAATTGAGGACATGCAGTTTTGATGATGAGACAAAAAATAAATAGGAAAAAAAAGAGTGCTTTTGTAACCATAGAGTTAGAGGTAGTTTCGTATTTGTAAATTATACCTGCTGTAAAGGAAATCCAAAGTGATTTCTAATTTGCCTTTTTGCGACTTTTTCCTTGTCTCTTTCATTTTTCTTACTTTGCATTACTTCTTGATCGTTTTTAACTTCTGTTACCCGTGAAAATCTACGAAAACATATATATATACATATATACATACAGGAATGTGCCACTGGACGCAATGAGGTGTCTCCACGCCTACAGGATTGCTGCCTACATTTCAAGCAGCCAGATCACCTTTGCCTACCTTCCTCGAAAAAGTTGCAACAATCCGGCGGGGGTCCAACGCGTTTAGGATGGCAGCCCAAGTCTTTACGGGACGGCGAGGATCCCCGGACTATTAAAACTTTTGTTGGCGAGCCGCTTCTTCCCAAGAAACCAATTACAGAGGGATGATGACGAAAGTAAATACGCTTAAATTGCATCCAGTAATCATCCAGTTTTCCACCGAGGATCAGAAGAGCTGCTGGAAACCCGCTGCCTCGCTGGCTTTACACCCATAGTCTTCCCGCTCGGGAAAGACCGGAGAACAATGGAGAAAAGTCGCCCGCGATGTTCCCACGCGGCCTCGGTCGGAAGGCAGCGGCTTCTCCGGCTCAGCCAAAGGGTTGCGCAATTCTGCACCTCCTACCTCGCGTCTTCCAGGGCGGGGGGAAAGCCGCGGCCAGTTTGGGGCTCTTGCCTTTTCCTTCCGCTTCTTGTTTTGGCGGAAAGGAGGCGACCGAGCAGTCGGGTTGCCAGCGTGAGACGGCGTTGGAGAAGGCGCGGCCCCGAGGGAGAGCCTTCTCCAAATCCTAGCATCTCCGCCGCTGAGGTGATTTTTGGGAAAAGAGGCCAACGGGCGCTTAGAGAAGGCTGCCCTCTTTTGGGAGCTCTTCAAAGCGCAGCCCTGTTGCAAAAAAATAAAAATAAAATAATTGTGAGGTCGGATCTAAGTACAGGTGGTCCTCGACTTACAACAGTTCATTTAGTGACCGTTCGAAGTTACATCTGCACTGAAAAGAGTGACTTGTGATCCTTTTTCCCATTTATGACCATTGCAGCATCTCCGTGGTCACGTGATTTACAGTCAGATGCTTGGCAACTGACTCCTAGTTACGACTCCTAGTTGCAGTGTTCAGGAGTCATTTTGCAACCTTCTGACAAGCAAAGTCAATGGAGAACCCAGATTAGCTCAACAACCGTGTTTAATTTGCACAATTCGTCTGGTGCGCCAGTTGCGCCCCTACCTGGACCATGATGACCTCCGCACAGTCACTCATGCACTCGTGACCTCCCGGATCGACTACTACAATGCTCTCTACATGGGGCTGCCCCTGAAGACCACTCGGAGGCTTCAGCTGGTGCAGAATGCGGCCGCGTGGGTAGTGATGGGAGTGTCCCGACACTCTCATGTTACACACATCCTGCACGACCTGCATTGGCTACCGGTTGCCCTCCGGGTGAGATTCAAAGTGCTGGTTATTACCTATAAAGCCCTACATGGCCTAGGCCCGGGGTACCTGACGGACCATCTGCGGCCAGCGACAGCTCCCCATCGCCCGGTGCATTCCCACAAGAAGGGCCTCCTTGGAGTGCCGTCGGCCAGGCAGTGTCGTCTGGCGACTCCTAGGGAATGGGCTTTCTCTGTGAGCGCACCTACCATATGGAATCAATTCCCTCTGGAGCTCCGGGTGGCCCCTGACCTGCGCTCTTTCTGCCGTGATCTTAAGACATGGTTATTTCGCCAGGCCGGATTGGACTGAAGGGGTTTTTAAGGGGAGTTTTAATGGTTTTTAACACTTAATATTGATTTTATCTGTTTTTATTGCTGTGAGCCACCCTGAGTCCTTTCCAGAGAGAGGGCAGCATATAAGCTTAATTAATAAATAAATAATAAATAAATAAATAAATAATTTAACGATTGATTCACTTAATAAGTGTAACAGGTAACAGTAACAGTTGGAAGGGACGTTGGAGGTCATCTAGTCCAATCCCCTGCTCACACAGGAGACCTGTACTAGGGATTCAAACCACCGAACTGCCAACCTTTCTGATCGACAAGCTCAGTGTCTTAGCCACTGAGCCACCTAGTCAAGCTTGAGCCACCTAGTCAGGCTGTGTGGCAAGAAGTGTGGCAAGGAAAGTTGTGAAAGGGGACAAATTCACTTAGCAAATTTTTCACAGAACAACATAAATTTTGGGCTCAATTGTGGTCGCAATTTGAAGACTACCTGTACCTGTGATTGACCTGCGCTTCTTGTCTAGCAGAAGGTAGTGGAGTAATCAAGTGGAATATCTAATAGGTTTATAGACAGTTTGGAAACCATATTTTTAGTGCAGTAGATCCGCGATAAGTCGCTTCTTGCCAAAGCCTCAGATTGTACAACAGGGGTAACACATCCTACAGCTTGCTATAGGTAATCCTCGACTTACAACAGTTCATTTAGTGACCGAAGTTACAACAGCACTGAAAAAAGTAGCTTATGGCCATTTTTCACATTTATGACCATTGCAGCATCCCCGTGGCCATGTGATTTACATTCAGATGCTTGACAACTGGTTCCTATTTATGACGGTTGCAGTGTCCCGGGGTCATGTGATCACCTTTTGCCACCTTCCAACAAGCAAAGTCAATAAAGAAGCCAGATTTAATTAATAACAATGTTACTGATTTATAAAATGTAACACCCACCATTTTCGTTTTTTTTCCCTTTGAATCAATCTTAGTACATTTCACACCAAGCCAGTCCCATCTTGGCATACAACTTCAGTGATTTACTTAACAAAAATGGCAAGAAAAGTAGTAAAATGGGGGCAAAACTCATTTAACAAATTTCCCGCTTAGCAACATAAATTTTGGGCTCAATTGTGGTCGTAAGTCGAGGACTACCTGTACTCTACCATAATCGCCATAGACATTGGTCATGCTTTCTAGGATTTTGGAACATGTGCCAAGATGGGGCTGGCTTGATGTGAAATGTACCAAGATTGATTAAAAGGGAAAAAAATGAAAACGTGGGACCTACATTTTATAAATGATTAAATAAATGCTTGTGTTTAACGCCCCAAAGGTATTAGGAGTGGATAAGTTATGAATAGATACCGATATTATGCAGGTTAGTCACTAGTTGATTTTAATGATCTCTGAGTAGTGTTGAGTTATGATCTCATTTCTACAAGCACCTAAGCTAATATGTGGTTTTGGGTTAGTCTATTGCATTTAAGGATTATAAATCATCATTCATTACCAGTACTTAACAGTTATTGATATTGGCAACATTGTTAGCCTGAAGGGGGAAGGGAGCCATAGAAATAATGGCTGAGGATGGCATAACTTCAGTAGAATGGCCTGTAGACTTATTTTGTTTTATGACTCATTGCAAGGACCAATACTAAGTCAGGTACTTTCCATTAACCCACCTCCCACAGACAGGAATATGATTAAAAATGGTCCCTTAGATTTTAGACCCACTCAGTCTGGAGGGACCATATACAGCCTGCATCTGCTTACTTTAATATTTGGTGACCACTTTGTTCCCTCTTCTTCTATTAATCAGAGCCACCCACAGAATATGGTAAAAAAAAAAAAGGCACTCTTTTTTTACATGACACTGATAGAGCTCACTTTGCAATTTTTTGGTTCTTTGGCACAATGGGGAAAATAACTTGCTGCAATCAAATGTTTCAGTGAATGTGGAATAATTTTCTTTTACTCTTCAAGAATGCTTTGGATCCCTGGAGAATTTGTGGAAAACATCAACACTTTCTTGGAATTGCATTTTGATAGAATGGCTTCCACCCAGTTGTAATCTGAGATTGTCCAATTGGATCTGGGTTATGTGCAATGGTGGGTTTCAAATTTTTTTACTACCGGTTCTGTGGGTGTGGCTTGGTGGGCATAGCATGGCTTGGTGGGTGTGGCAGGGGAAGGATACTGTAAAATCTCCGTTCCCACCCCACTCCAGGGGAAGGATAGTGTAAAATCTCCATTCCCTCCCCAATCCAGGGGAAGGTTACTGCAAAATCCCCATTTCCTCCTGATCAGCTGGGACTCGGGAGGCAGAGAATAGATGGGGGCGGGGCCAGCCAAAGGTGGTATTTACCGGTTCTCCAAACTACTCAAAATTTCCTCTACCGGTTCTCCAGAACTGGTCAGAACCTGCTGAAACCCACCTCTGGTTATGTGTTTATTTACGATTTGAGTTGTTAAAGATTTTTGAGTTTTCTAATTTAAGCACTAGCTGTAATTTAAAGTAAGATCAACTGAGGGTTGATTTCAGGAGGCCTCTAGGCAACATTATGTCTGGTAAAATGATAAAGCAGTGATACCACTAATCTGCCTCTGGCTAAGTGAACATTCTCTTAATATGACCAAGATCTATTTTCTCATTGCAAACCTGCTATTTGTATACTTGTGGATTACAGTCTGGCTTTCACATAAAAATGACTACAGTTAAGAACAGCTTTCAATCTGCTGGTATTTCAGAGACTTTTGTGGCCACACATTTCATTCAATTGGTTTAAAGCCGTCCTTCCAAGAGAAAAATTGCAGTTTCTCTTAGAAGGAGAATGCTGAGCACTTCTAAGAATCCAGAGCTGAACATGTATGTAACCGATGTAGGCTTGCCTCTGCATATTTGCATGGAAATGAGACAAATTGTTCATGTAAATTCACTATGTCTGCAGCTTTACCCTGGCGGGGCAAGTGATAAAACATGGATTGTGACAAACTCTTATGTATTTATGTGCAATGACATGATGCAAGTACCAAAAAGTGGGACTAAAAATTACTAGCCAGAACAAATACAAAAGCACAAGTCAATAAGTAGTGCTTTTAGCATTAGATAATCCTGAAAAAGCATTACCACTTGGGAGACCACTAAGATATCCCAAGACTATGGGAAAATTAAAAAAAAAGTTATGGAAAAAGGAAGTGGCAAACCACTTCTGTACTGTTGCCAAGAAACTGCACAGACTTGTCCATGTGGTTAAAAACACAAAAACAGCAGAAGACAAAAGAACAATGATGGAGCAGAAAATAAATCTAGAGGGGAACAAGGGAAAGAAGTACAAGATATCAGTTGTCTTCACCAAAACCAGGTTTTAGGGCTCTTAGAAATGTCTGTATGATGGGACAGTTTCAGTTTTGGGGGAATGTCATTTCAGACAGGAGGAGCTGCTATAGCGGGGGCAGTGGTGGGATTCAAAAATTTTTACTACTGGTTCTGTTGGCGTGGCTTGATGGGCATGGCTTGGTGGCATAGCAGGGGAAGGATAGTGTAAAATCTCCATTCTCTCCCCACTCCAGGGGAAGGGTACTCCAAAATCCTCATTTCCTCCTGATCAGCTGGGACTTGGGAGGCACAGAATAGATGGGGGTGGGGCCAGTCAGAGATGGTATTTACCGGTTCTCCAAACTACTCAAAATTTCTACTACCGGTTCTCCAGAACTGGTCAGAACCTACTGAATACCACCTCTGATAGAGGGGGTCCTGATAGGTGGCATTCTTTAATAGATGGAACCTGGAGCACCCCAAGTCTACCAGATTGGGCCAAGCATATATTGTAGATACTCTAGGAGACAAACAGTCCAGGCGGAGGTGCTATCGGTTGGGGTAATGCAATGTGCTATTTTTTAAAGTGCAGTCAACCATGGTATCCTTTTGTGACAGGAGGTCCCTGGGGCATATTTTTTTTACTATGGTTTTAGTCCTTGTTATGGTGCATGCTGAAGATAGTGCTGTGGACTATTGTTAGCCACCTAGGTTATGGAGCCATGTTGTCTTGTTGTTTACCATCTATATGGAAGTGTTGGGTATTGTTTGTTCCTTTGGAATATGCAGATGTTCTCCAGTTCTACTGCTACTTGCTATCTAATGCCAAGAAAGTACTCGGTATCCTTGAACACTGATTAAACTCATTAAGGACTGGGGGAGGGAGAATGTTAAAATTAAATCCAGAAAAGTGAGAAGGGCTGTGGAAAGGAAAACTTGGGAACAGTGTGGAACCTATTTTGGATAGAGCTGTTCTCCTCAAGAAAGAACAGGTTTGCTATTTGGGGATGGTTATTTATCCCAATTGTTTTAGGCTTTTCGGGAGACAGTTAATGGTAAACAGCACATTTCAGAATTAAAATGCCAACTGGGATGTAATCTATAGGGCAGGGATGGGTTCTAAATTTTTTTACTACCGGTTCTGTGGGCATGGCTTATTTTGTGGGCATGGCTTGATGGTCATGTGACAATTATTTAGGATTTAGCAGAGGTACTGGTCTACCAGGCTTTTAATTGCTTGCAGAGCTATATCGATCTACCCATTTATTTTTGCAGGCACTGATCTACTCATGTATTTTTGCAGGCACTGGTCTACTGATTTATTTTTGCAGGAACTGATCTACTCATGTATTTTTGCAGGCACCGATCTATTCATTTGTTTTCTTTTAACACTGATCAGCTGTAGGGCGGCCCTTTGAAGCCCCGCGGCAAGAGTTTAAACAGTTTTTTTCCCTCTAGCCATCAGCTGGGACTCAGGAGGCAGCAATAGATTGGGGGTGGGGCCAAATAAAAGGTAAGAATAAGGTGGGGGGATGAGGGGGCAGAACCAGTTCGGTGACGTCATATCATCACCGCTACCGGCTCGGTGGAACCCGGCTGAACCGGGAGGAACCCACCACTGCTATAGGGGCAAATAGGTTATATCGGAGGGCATTTAAGTAGCCTAGCATATTACAGAACAGCTCTTGGAAAATTTTGAAAACTTGTAAAAGACTGGTGAGGTCTCAGAAAACTGGACCAGAGCAAATATTGATCATCACCACTGCCACCCACTTTCAAGAAAGGAAAGCATAAGGACCCAGGAAGTTATAGACCTGTTTGGTTGACATTTATACAAATTATTAAACAATTTGGAGAGTGATAACTTATTTACCTTTATGTAAATGAAATGTAATTTTGGACGATCAAAAAAACCAAGCTTTTAGTAACAAAGTCAGGTCCAAACACTTGTGTTCTTTCTTTTGTTATTCATTTGAGCTGGGTAGTGTATAAAACTGAATTATGATTTGGGTGAAGGCAAAGAACAGCAATATCAATAATAGATCAATAATTCAACTTAGATACAGAACAAAAAGGTTAAACGAAAGCTCTTTGATAAATAAAGTGAGTAATAGTGCTGTTTCAATTGTCCAACTTCAACCCAGAAGATATCTTCATAAGATTTACACTTTTTGACCTTTTAACTGGATACATTGGTTTTCTTTTCTTGCTTAAATGATGAAGATTATAATATATCATAATATGAAATGTTAATGGTAAAGATAATATAGAAAAAAAATTAATTGCCCTAATGTAATGTGTAAAATTACAGATCCGAATTTTGGCGTGGGACTTCAGCACTCATGTTCATAATTAAATATATATGTATTATATAATTAGTTTACATAGTAGCTTTCCCAAATCAAGTAATACTAGATTTTAAAAACATATTGCACAATTAGGCCCATAATACATTTTATATAATAGAGAATACATTATCCAAATGGGTACTATATGTTGAATAAAAGCTTACCTAAGGAATGACTCAAAAGTCCTGTATAATTACAATCATAAATTTCAGGCTTAAGGTACAAAATGTCTCTTCTGACTTCTATGATCATCTTCAGAATGAAATTCTGATGTGCCCAAGATCACTCAAGGAGAATGAATAAGACTTGAGTCAAAATCTTCCCAGTTAGCTCTTCAGTTTGACTATTCCCTAACAATGGGAGGAATTTCACTGGTGTCAAAATATATGTAGTGGATGACTGGTATTGAAAAATGTGTCATGTACGTACAATAGTGCTATTTTCAGCTTATGTAAAACTTAACTCCTCTCTAAGCTAGATGCAGGCTGACAAACTCCGTTCTAAAATTCTCAATGAACTAGTGTGACTCAATGAACTAGTGTGACAAATAGATATGCTCCTAAATCTTTCTCTGCATGTCACTTATTTAGAATCACAATAATATACTGTAATTACTCAAATGGCTCTCATTGTGGATGGGTGAATCCATTGTTTAGGTTTTACGTCTTTCCTTCATTAATTTGCAAAGCCAGCAAAGAAAATACAAACATGAAAATTTGTATCAATCAATTGCTTTGTTTGTTTTATTAGGTTTATATTCCAACTGCTGCACAGGAACTCAAGACAGCACATGTAATACTCCTTCCTCCTACTTTTCCTCACAGCATCAAGGTTGTGGGGTAACTTGAGCTGAAAGAAGTTGTAACTGGACCGAAATCACTATTTCAACTTCTCCTCATAAATATATTTTTAATATATTTTCTCTAGCACATGTATTTTCAAGCAATTTCCCTCCTAATAATTTAGAAAAGGCCTAGAATTCAAGAATACAGAAGTGACCTTGAAGAAGAACCTTGAAGAAGGAATGCAAGAAGCATTAAGTTAAACAACGGGAAAGAAGAAGGGGTAAGAAAGAAACACCAGAAGGCAAGGCAAGAAACAACGGATGGAAACTAATCCAGGAGAGAAGGAACCTAGAGCTAAGGAGAAATTTCCTAATAGTGAGAACAATTAACCAATGGAATGATTTGCCTCCAGAAGTTGTGGGTGCTCCATCACTGGAAGCTTTTAAGAAGAGACTGGAAAGCCATTTGTCTGGAATGGTATAGGGTCTCCTGCTTGAGCAGGGAATTGGACTAGAAGTCCTCCAAGGTCCCTTCCAACGCTGTCTTCTGTTAGTCTGTAACACTCCTCTTTGATTTTGTTTCTGTGTGAAGAAAATACTCCCAGCAATCTACAAATGCTTTCCATTTCCTTGTTTGTACAATTCTGCAGAAGACTACAATTCTTTAGCCAAGGATCTGAAAGAAGTAGAAAAGAATGTTTCTGAGGAATCTCAGGAAACAAAACAGCACACAGTGCTGGGGCTGATGAAAAAAGCCAGAACTAAAAATCCCCACCCAGTTTTCTTCCTTGATGCAGCAAATAAGCATCAGGATTTGGAAAGAGGGAGAGAGGGGAAAAAACTTTACAGTGAACTGCCTTTAACACACTTGTATTCTGCATTTCTGTGTGTAAGAGTGAGGGAAAGAAAGAAGTTGTGCGTGACAAGGTGAAACATTAACATATCATTGGCAACAATTGTGTAAGGGGAAGGCCCCACAAGTATGTTCTTGACATGGGTTGTCCCTTAATAAGGATCAGGCCAGTCTCTGGTCAGCTAACGGTGAGGGTGCTTTGTGGCTTGGCTTCACTCACCTCTCCAATATAACTTGGATTCCACATAGAACTGGCAGGCTACATTCCCTCCATTCCTGAGTAGAAGAAAGACCAAAGATGGAGAGAGGCAGCCTTTTGTTTCCTGGGTTCCCTTTGCCAGCCATCTTGCCCAGGGGTGAAATCCAGCAGGTTCTGACAGGTTCTGGAGAACCGGTAGCAGAAATTTTGAGCATTTCAGAGAACTGGCAAATACCACCTCTGGCTGGCCCCAGAGTGGGATGGGAATGGAGATTTTGCAGTATCCTTCCCTCCACCCCACCAAGACACAGCCACGAAGCCACATCACGCCCACCAAGACACGCCCACAGAACCGGTAGTAAAAAAATTTGGATTTCACCACTGATCTTGCCCTCCTTGGACCCACATAAGCCATCCCAAGACTTTACTGCAGCTAGCTGCACCAAAAGAACAGACATGCAAGAGACAATAATCAGCATTGCCTCAGACACCCCCATCCCTACTACAACAATGCTGGCTCTTTCTCCTGATCTTCCCTTCCCACATCATATTTCTTAGTCCAAAAGAAGGTTTCTAAATCAGCCATCCTAATGACCTGCCTTCATTTGCCCATCTCAACCTATTCCTGCCTCTTCTCCCCTGAGCAATTGGAATACCTTTCCAATTGGCAAGTAATGTTTGGTGAAAAGGGAAAATGAATTTGGAGAATCTACCAGTCACTTTCTTTAACTTATCCTGTATTAATACCTTTAAGGCCAGCCTTATTACTGAGATAGAATAACATTTGGCTAATTGGGACAGCAAATTTTAGGTAAGTATACTTTTCTATGTTAATGCAGCTATGGAGTTGCAACAGAATCTATCCTTAACCAAGTGGAAAAGATGGAGAGAATAGTGGACTTCCATAAAGTTCAATCATTGGCTCTGAACTCCTTCGCTTTTTTATTAACAGGTGGGAGGGAATGGGGAGGGAAATGCCTCTCAAGCTTGCAAATGTTAAAAGTGGGTGGCGTAGTCAGAAAAAAAAACTTGAAGTCAACAGACTAAAATGTACCAGGCAAATGCAAAATTATTCACTTAGGACATTGAAATCATTGGGGGATCCTTGGCTTGGCAATAACATGCATAAAACAAGCCTTGGATTAATAGTTGATTGCAAGCTGAACATGAGTCAGCATCATATTGTGGCAGCAAAGATTTTCCATCTTTGGGATAATCAATCCATTATCAGAAATATAATTTTAAATTGCCGAAAGAAAGTGTTCCATTTTATTCTACTCTGATCAGATTCAAGCAATTTGTCCAGTTTTTGTCCAGTGACAAAATGGATTCAAGAGGGAACAGCTTCAGAGAAAGACAACAGGAATGATTCTTGTTCACCACTGACTTAGCATTTTAAAAAAGTGCATGTCAGTATTTTGCCATCAGTTTGGTAAGCCTCCTGTGGCTTGGCCTTTGTCCAATCCTTTCTATATCACTTCTTGCCTTCTGAGTATTTATCAGTTTTGTAAATAATTTTGTCAATGATTTCAAAGTTGTAATTTTGGGACTTCCCCCAACATTCAAGACTGATCAAAATTTATAGACAAAAGCATTAGCCAAAATGATTTCTATGCTAGTAGGTAACGTATGGTCACATGAGAGGAAAACTTCAGTGATACATTGCTGCTTAAATGTGTTCTGCAGCCGATTACAATTTAACCACTATGCTAACTAAAGGGCCAGCCTGAGCTATCTCCAACAAACACACTCCTCTAGGTAAATCTCTGAGTGTTTCAAGAGGGCAAACATGACCAGATCAACAGGTCCACAAAGGTGATGAGATTCAGTCAAGATACCTGATAAAGAGGAAGTAGCATTAGTAGGAGCTCCTTCCTGTTTACAAGCCAAAGCATCCTTAATGTGCAGTGCACTGTTAGCATCTTAGTAGTTCCAGCCTCCAGATGAAAATTGACTTGTTGTTAAATAAAAAGACAGCGTGCAAAGAGGTCTTAGAAAGAAGCTAGCAGAGAAGAACAACAAAGATGATTAGGGGACTGGAGGCTAAAACATATAAAGAACGGTTGCAGGAATCGGGTATGTCTAGTTTAATGAAAAGAAGGACTAGGGGTACATGAAAGCAGTGTTCCAATATCTAAGGGTTTGCCACAAAGAAGAGGGAGTCAACCTATTCTCCAAAGCACCTGAAGGTAGGACAAGAAGCAATGGATGGAAGCTAATCAAGGAGAGAAGCAACCTAGAACTAAGGAGAAATTTCCTGAGAATTAGAACAATTAATTAGTGAAACAACTTGCCTCCAGAAGTTGTGATCTCTCCAACATTGGACATTTTTAACAAGAGATTTGTCTGAAATGGTATAGGGTTTCCTGCCTGAGTAGGGGGTTGGATTAGAAGATCTCCAAGATCTCTTCCAACTCTGTTATTCTGTACTCTGAATATGCTGTTAAGTATTCTGGTCTCTTCTGCTCTAGCAAGGTTAATCCTTTCCCAGTTATCTATACAACTTGCCCATTTAGAGAAAACCTTATACTTAAGGAGTTCAGGGTTATGAATGAAGGCAAATATACATGTCCCAGGATAATGTTGCAGGATCCAATCTGGATCAGTACCTGGGACCAGAAGTCTAGTCTTCCGAGCTTTTGGACTCAGATTGGAGCCCATCCTCAGGGAACTTCTCTCTAATGGAATGTTCAGGATTACATTGGGGGATTGAAAATCAAGTTTTGATTATTAAGAAAGGTTAGATATATGTTTAGCTGAAACGAAGCTATGAGAATACATATGCTTTCTTAAAGGGGAAATTTCAACAATGGCTAACAATCATGATTTAATCCTTTCTGTACTAGGAACTGCATGTAACACTACAAATATGTTTTACCAGGTGACAATTGGCTTGAATATGGCTGGAACAAGAAATGCATATGCATAAATGGAGCTCAAGTTAATGTTTTAAAGCTCTGTCACTTGAAAGGTTTTCCCCGGCAGATTTCCAACCATTGTTCCTTGTGGTGACATTTACTCATTTGCTGCCATATGTTGGATTTGGTTGTGCCACACTAGGAAAGTTGTGGTTTATGTATCCAAAACTAAATCTGGTGCATAACTTCAGATGTACACAACTAATAAATACATCCTATAATAGCTAGAAATCAGCCTAAGATTTTCCATCAGTGTCAAATCTTGAAAACAGTTGCAAGAAGCTGTATATGAATTTAGCTAAACAATTCATTAAAAATATATTCCTCTCCTCCCCTCCCCTGTTCTATCCTATCCTTACTCTACCTTACCATGTCCTGTCCTGTCCTATCCTATCCTATCCTATCCTATCCTTCTTTTCAATCTGTCTGTTTATCCACCTATATTTCTTAATAATACTTCATTTTTGATTAAGGAGAATTTCAGAATAAAAAAATCTAGCGAGAGGTCTTCTACCTTTCTGTTTCATCAATTCAAACATTTAAATGTTATTTTGTAAGATCATGAATTCAAGGTAATGTTTCAACATTTCGACCAGAGAAGAGAGGCCCAAAGTACTGAGAGAATATTTAACCCAATTTGGTTAATCTCCTTTGCTCGAGGCTTGTCTAACTAAGCTAAGTCAATAAAACTTTGTCCGCAGACACACAGAACTTTCAGCACACAACTTGCCTGTCCCAAAATGGAGTGCTGCAAATATATATTTGGATTAGTTTTCTTTCTCTACACAGGTATGTTTCTTTTTTGCTGCTTTTCAGAAGAATTGAGATAATAGAAGTCTCTGAAATATTACCATATTTAATGAGTGTTGGGACTTAACCTTGGAAGTTTGAATGGGCACATATTGGATAAATGCTTGATGTTACTAACTTTACATATAAAATACTAAATAATTACATTTCTGTTTCTAAAACCTTACATTACAATGAGATCTGATTTTTCTTAATGTTGTACAGTCCCAGGAACTAATAATGCTGAGAGAAACTGGCTGAAGAACGCTGTGCCCAATTTATTTTAAAATGAGATGTGAGCGTTTCTGCACCTAAAATTTTGCAAATTGTGTCCTGTATGCTTATGTAATGTTCAATAATCTAGGAACCACTCATATAAAGCAAGCATATTGTCTATGAAACATCAATATCATATACGACATTGCATCTTCTATTAATATTTATTACCCTTGGATTATATTCCTCTTCTTTTCCTCAAGATGTCTCTGGGTTGTTTAAAAATAATGTTACTGGGCAGGCAGGTTACAGAGCTAGATTTAATTAGTGGTGGGACAACTCCATCTTTTGTCAGAAAACATCACAAATTATTGCAGAAGTGGCACAAGCTAAATATGTTTCATATTGCAAGCAAGTTTTAGGTAAGTTTTCTAGCTAGACAATACCTTCTTAAAAGGGGAATTAAATGTTTCTGAATACAACAAAGCTGACAGCAGGAGCATGTGCAATTCAGTAATCCAGCAGCCATTTTAATGGCCATTAGAGCCATTCTCCCCCCCCCACAAGTTTTTTATTTTTTTATTTTTTACAAACATATCAATGCGTGAACAATGTGACACCTGAGTGTCTTACATTTTAGTACAAATATAATAATATTCATCATATTTACTATGTTTGACAAGCTTATATAATTCTGGTAATAGTACACATATTTATCTTAAGTTATAATCTTTCATTATTTAGTTATTCAATATTTCAATGTGTTATTTTTATGCCAATCACCATATTCTGAGTGTCATTCCTTTTACTACAAATAAAATATTATTAATCATATTTGTTACATTTAGCAAGCTTATATGGTTCTAATAATAATACACATATTTATGTTGTTATAATCTTCCATTATTTAATTATTCAATATTTCAATATGTTATTTTTATGCCAATCACTATATTATTCAAGCATATTTGATAAAACCATCGTTCAAATTCATAATCTCCTTGCAGCTTCTTGTCAAATACTTAATACTTAATACTTTGAATTATCGATGCTGTTCCTCCCCAAATTCCACTCCTTTCTTGCTGGTGGAGCATCTTGTTTAGTTTTATTTTGTCCCTCTTTTGTTTAATAATCCAAAACCTATATATTCAAACCTAAAGTCACATCTCAAAAAGTTCAATATTCATGAATCTTTACATCCCAAAGCTGATTGACCTGTGCCTCTAGATAGTCCCAAGAATTTTTCCAGAACCTTCATAAGTCCCTCTATAAATTCAGTCTTGTGTTGTAGCCTTCAGGGGTCACTTTAATAATAGTGTCTTTCTTATTTTCACGTTTCAATCTCCAATAGCTAAGTATTTCCAGGATTTTGAAAATGTGTTATGCCTTCCTTTTGTCAGCAGGTGGCACTCTTAGATCAAATTTCAATATTATTTATTTATTTAATCAAATTTCTATACCGCCCTACTCCCGAAGGACTCAGGGCGGTGAACAGCCAAGATAAAATACAGATAATACAAATATTAAAAATCCCTTAAAATTATTAAATATTTTGGCCGAAACACAGATTAAAACACCCAATTTATAAAGTCATGAATTAAAAAATTTAAAAAATTTAAAAGAGGGGAGTTAGGCCAGGCCAGCTTGCTGAAATAAAAAAGTTTTGAGAGCACGGCGAAACGTGCGCAGGTCCGGGATCTTCCATATCTCTGGGGGGAGCTCGTTCCAGATGGTAGGTGCCCCCACAGAGAAGGCTCTCCCCCTGGGGGCCACCAGTCGACACTGTTTGGCCAACGGCACCCTGAGGAGCCCCTCTCTATGGGAGCGTACTGGTCGGTGAGAGGCTGTTGGTAGCAGAAGGCGGTCTCATAAATACCCCGGTCCGATGCCATGGAGTGCTCTAAAGGTGGTAACCAAAACCTTGAAGCGCACCCGGAAGACCACCGGGAGCCAGTGCAGCTCGCGCAGGAGGGAGGTCACATGGGAGCGCCACATCGCTCCCATAGCCACCTGCGCGGCTGCATTCTGGACCAGCTGGAGCCTCCGGGTGCTCCTCAAGGGGAGCCCCATGTAGAGAGCATTGCAGTAGTCCAAGTGGGAAGTAACGAGGGCATGAGTGACCGTGTTTAACGAGTCCCAATCCAGAAAGGGGCGCAACTGGCGAATCAGGCAGACCTGATAAAAAGTCCCCCTGGCCACGGCCATCATGTGCTCTTCTAAAGACAGCCGTGAGTCCAGGAGGACACCCAAGTTGCGAACCCTCTCCGTGGGGGCCAATGACTCGCCCCCAATAGTCAGTGATGGCACCAACTGACTATATCGGGATGTTGGAAACCACAGCCACTCAGTCTTGGATGGGTTGAGCCTGAGTCTGTTTCTCCCCATCCAGATCCGCACGGCCTCCAGGCACCAGGACATCACTTCAAGGGCATCATTGGGGTGGTCCGGGGTGGAGATGTACAGCTGAGTATCATCAGCGTACTGATGGTACTTCACCCTGAAACCCAGCGGCTTTACATAAATGTTGAACAGAAGGGGCGAGAGGACCGACCCTTGTGGCACCCCACATACAAGGGGCCTCGGGGTCGACCTCTGCCCCCCTGTCAACCAATATTAATCAGTTTTATACAATTTTAATGGTAACAATCCAAAATATAAAGATGATATTAGTGTTTAAGTAAATAGTTCCAGCATTTTAAAATGCCTATCCAAAACAACGCCTGTCCAATTTAGAAATCCAATTTTCGGTATTTTTAAAGGTCTTTTAAAGGCCTTTCTCCCTTTGATTCTTTTTCCTTCAATTTTGAAATTCTTCTCAAAATGTTAAATCACTGCTTTTAAAAATAGCAGTGAGTATCTCTTTTCCTGAATATTCTTTTGGGGTTGAGTTTTAAATAAAAAGGATCCTTCTCACCCAATTCCAGACATTATTCACCAACTCCACTCCAGTACAGCTCTTAGATTTTCTCAGCTGTTCCAGCTTCATGGCAGCCATCTTTAGGCTGCCTCTTCTCGCTATGGCATAGAGGGAAAAAAGCCTGGGGTTCAGCAGTAGAGTTGTAATCTCTCCCATGAAGTCTCAGGGCACCCCTCCTTAGCTTCACTGCCCCTATAAGGCAGCTTTGACTCCTCTCGGAAGCACAAACAAAGAAAACTCAGCACAGGGAACGTGGAGACCCGTTCCCTGCATCTGATATTGCCACGACATCAGCCGGAAGTCCTCTATTAGAGCAGTTCTTCATCCTAAACCAGAAAAAAGACAGAACTTCTATAGAATAATTTTCAACACACCCCAGCTGTGTTTTGACTTTATTTAGCATATTGTTAGATATTCCAGATGGAGATAGGTTTCTGTCACTTAGGTTTTTTTCTCTCCTGTATCAGCAGTTTCCAATCACCAACTCACTACAGGGTCAAATGTTGAAGTCCATTAGGAACAGAAATCGATAAGGAGAATCCTGGAAGCTGGAGATCAATAAGACTTTTGCTCTTCTAAGCTTATTAAGACCTAGACATTCTCCTACTTAAATAGAAAATGCCTAAGACATATTATTCATACTACTCTGAGCTCAACCAGAAAAGAAAGGTAGAAACAAAACAAATAATAGTTTCCCAAAGGTGACCTTTCGTTTGTCTCAACAGTTTGCCATTGCACAAGGTTTACTGGTTTTGTAAGCCGCCCTGAGTCCTACGGAGAAGGGCGGCATATAAATTATATACATACATACATACATACATACATACATACATACATACATAAATAAATAAATACTGGAGACATTTCTTAAAAAGTAGCCAAAATCAAGCCAGTGAAGAAAGGACTTGATTTTGCAAAGTATCATTAACTGTGAAATAAACAACAACGTTCTGGAACTCAAAATCTCACAATCTTTACTTTTCCCATGGATAAATAATGAAAGTGCTCTTGAGACAAAAAGTTAGCAATGAACCTAATGATGGGACACCTTTGAGGCACTGCCTTGAAAAAGTTGATTTGCGGTCTCTTCCCCATTTTATTTCCTGGCCTGGAAATTGAAGATTATCAAGACTCTTGTAAAGAGATAGAATGACATCCCCCCTTCACCTGAGACAGCAGCTGGTTTTCAGAAGAGACTGCATTTAAACACCGTTGCTTCTTCCAAAGACAGCGATAACTACATAAGGAAGTGCAAGGAACTGCAAAAAGGAAGCCATTTTGGTTTAGTGTAGGGGTGAAATCCAGCAGGTTCTGACAGGTTCTGGAGAACCGGTAGCGGAAATTTTGAGTAGTTCGGAGAACCAGCAAATACCACCTCTGGCTGACCCCAAAGTTGGAGGGGAATGGAGATTTTGCAATATCTTTCCCCCAGGAGTGAAGAGGGAATGGGGATTTTGCAGTATCCTTCTCCTGGAGTGGGGTGGGAATAGGGATTTTGCAGTATCCTTCCCCTGCCACGCCCACCAAGCCACACCACACCCACCAAGCCACGCCCACAGAACCAGTAGTAAAAAAAATTTGGATATCACCACTGGTTTAATGGTTAATGCATCATACTAGAAAACAAGACACTGGGAGTTCTAGTCCTGCCATAGGTTTGAAAGTGGCTGGGGGACTTTGGGCCCATCACTCACTCTCAGCCCAACTCACCTTCCAGGGTTGTTGTAAGGGGAAATAAAAGGAGAGAGGTGTATTGGTATGTTCGCCACCTTGAGTTATTTATAAAAATAATAAAGGTGAGTTAAACCAAATCTAAACAAACAAGAAAGGATGCGTTGGCATCATTTCTCTCGCAAATATACATACCCTTATTTGGTACCCAAGGCAATTATTTTTAACTAACTCAGTGCTTCCCTGCTGGTGAGTTTATATCAATAGAGACACTTATAAAACCAGCAGAACTGTTTAGAAGGATTCCATATCAAGTACTGCAGAAAAACGGTGCAGAATCTCAGAATCTTCCTTTGCTCTAATCATTCCATTCGCTGTAGCCCTATTCTCTCTTTCTAATAAGAAATCTAGGAATTATCATTCCATTTGCAGGTTTATCATCCCTTGCTCAAGGGTATCAACCTTTCATCTGCAGGCCAGTTATTCTACATCTGAATTCCAGTTCCAGAAATGTCACCCTCCCACTCAGATTCTGATTCTACATCTGAATTCCAGTTCCAGGAATGTCACCCTCCCACTCAGATCACCATACAATAAATTTGGGTGAAATGTCTTTCCCACCTGCCACTGGAATAATTAAAGTTTTTCCCAAGTGTTAATTTAACCCTGTGCACTAATGTAATTCTTACATATTCAGGCAATCTGTAGACTTTACATTCTGGTATACATACTTCCCTGCATGCAGAATAAGCAAGTCTTTCATTTGGTGAAAAGTATGTATTTGGTGTTTTTACTTTCTAAATTCTTCTCACTTTTCCCCCACTCTCAGTTCAAGGAGATATTCTGGACAATTATGTAAGGACAGATGGTGCTTGGATCCTCGGTCAAGAATCCACCACCTATAGAACTTTAACTAAAGGAGCTTGTGCTATCAAATGTGAAACTGAAACAGAATTTATCTGCAGGTAATCATAGGATTCTTGCATTTTATGAAAGTTGCTCAAATGTTTTGATTGTCGCTGATTATCTGAAAACTTCCTTAGAGACAAATGACATAGAATTCAGCTAATACTTAGAGAGCTTGATACAATGCAATGCAATGTACTGCAACAACTCTACAGGCAGTCCTTGACTTGCAACCACAATTGAGCCCAAACATTCCATTGCTAAGCAAGATAGATGTTAAGTGGGTTTTGCCTCATTTTACGACCTATCTTGCCATAGTTGTTAAGCGAATCATTGCACGTGTTAAATTAGTAACACGGTTGTTCAGTGAATCTATCTTCCCCATTGACTTTGCTGGTCAAACAGTAGCAAAAGATGATCTCATGCCTCTGGGACACTGCAGCTGGCATAAGTACATGTAAGTTGCCAAGCGGCAGAATTTTGATCACCTGACCATGGGGGTGCTTCAGGGGTGAAATGTTCCCAGTTCGGACCGGATCGCCCGATCCAGTAGCGATAGAGGCGGGTGGTTCGGAGAACTGGTAGCAAAAATCCCTGCCCCACCCCCCATGCCCAGCTGAGCCATGCAATCATCAGAGGCTTTTTTTTAAAAAAAAAATTTTAAAGCATTTTTTCTACAACCTCTTTGGCCGAAAAAAGGCTTTTAAAAGTAAAAAAAAAAAGCCTCTGATGATCATGCGGCTCAGCTGGGATAGTCAAAGGCTTTTAACGATCGAAGCTGAGTTGCCTGATCGGCAGAGGCTTTTTTCTTTTAAATGCCTCTGACGATCCAAGCTGAGTTGCCTGATCGGCAGAGGCTTTTTTCTTTTAAATGCCTCTGACGATCCCAGCTGAGTTGCCTGATCGGCAGAGGTGTTTTTTCTTTCAAAAGAAAAAAAGCCTCTGCCGATCAGGCAACTCAGCTGGGATCATCAGAGCCTTTTGAAAGCATTTTTTTACAACCTCTTCGCTGAAGAGGTTGTAGGAAAAATGGTTTTAAAAGTAAAAAAGAAAAAAATTGGCCATGCCCACCCAATCACATTACCCCCCCCACCCCCACCAAGCCATGCCCACAGAACCGGTAGTAACACATTTTAGATTTCACCACTGGGGTGCTGCAATGGTCCCAAGTGTGAAAAACAGTCATAAGTCACTTTTTATGACTTTTCTTGCCACATTTGTTAAGTGAATCACTGCAGTTGTTAAATTAGTAACACAGTTGTTAAGTGAATCTGGTTTCCACATTAAATTTGCTTGTCAGAAGGTCGCAAAAGAGGATCACATGACCCCAGGACACTGCAACTGTCATAAATGTGAATCAGTTACAGTTACAGGTAAGAGCCTGTAGTACAGTAGACTAAAGCACTGTTATTAACATCTGCTGCTTGCAATTACCGCAAGTTCAAATCTCACCAGGCTCAAGGTTGACTCAGCCTTCCATCCTTTCTAAGGTAGGTGAAATGAGGACCCAGATTGTGGGGGCAATAAACTGACTTTGTATAAATATACAAAAGTATGAAGGCTATTGCTTAACGCATTGTAAGCCGCTGAGTCTCCGGAGAAGGGCGGCATATAAATTAAAGCAAAAAAAAAAAAAAAAGTTGTCAAGCACCTGAATGTAAATCATGTGACCATGGGGATGCTGCAATGGTCCTAAGTGTGAAAAATGGTCATAAGTCACTTTTTCCAGTGCCGTTATAACTTTGAACGGTCACTAAGCGAACTGTTGTAAGTCAAGGACTACCTGCATTAAGGACACTTGTGATTTTTGTATTGAACTGCGATTTGTTTCTGGTAGCAGATACCACTATGCAGCTATGTTTTGACATAATAGCAATCTCATGCCTTTTTAAATATGGCTCTTCCTTTTAAAGTACTGCGTTCTTGCTATATAAAATTAGTAAGAGAATCCTCAAAATTACACATTAAGTATTGGCATTTTATCTGTATTAGGATTGGATCCAACGATCTCCTCCATCATAGCTTGAACCAGCAAAAAGGAGGAGAATCTTTTGCTCCTTAGCAATTCTTCCTCCGTCCAAATCTAGACTTTCAAGCAGGGTTGGGCTACTGGGGGTCCGCAGAGGTTCGGGAGAATCTCTAGCTAAGATTCTGTGCAGTTTGGAGAACCCCCAAATCCCACTCCTGGCTGGAACCCAGGAGTCTCCATGCGGCCCGTTTTGAATGCAGATAAGCTCGGGGAGGCTCGGAGAGGGTAAAAAATGGGCCTACCGGAAGTTCAGGAAGGCCAGAAACGGGCCCATTTCCGTTTCCAGAGGACCTCCGGATTCTGGGGAGGCCGTTTTTGCCCTCCTGGAGGCTCGAGGAAAACCTCAGAGCCCAGGAAGGGCAAAAATGCCACACCCACCATGGCCACGCCCACCCAGCAACTGAGCAGAGAATCCCTTGCCCATTCCTGCTTCCAAGTAGATTTAGTAATGGTATAAAGAGGTACAGAAGAAGAGGAGAGCCCTTAGCTCTTTATACAAAGTTCAGTTTATCTGACTTAGACTGGGTTTAATGCTGTTATTTTATGATTTTCCGCCTTCTTTTGCTTTTAATGTATTTTGTTCCTGTTATTTTATGGTAAATTGGATAGTGCCTCCAAATTGGACAAACTATACTTCTAAATAGAATGCAAATCAACCCTTGAAGTTTCTCACTGTGTACATGTATACATCCGAACTAGACTGTGTTGTTTCTCTGTGTCATATAATATATGTCTCTACCCTTTCCACAGGGCATTTCTATTTACAGCGAAAGAGCAGCAATGCATTACGTTGCACGACAATACTAAAACAGCATCTGTGTTCAGAAAAGCAGGGGCCATTCTCTTTGAAAAACGAAGTAAGTGTACACTTTTAGATATTATGCCTTTTGCCCAGAGGTGGGTTTCAGCAGGTTTTGACCAGTTCTGAAGAACCCGTAGCGGAAATTTTGAGTAGTTCGGAGAACTAATAAATACCACCTCTGACTGGCCCCATCCCCATCTATTCTCTGCCTCCCGAGTCCTAGCTGATCGGGAGGAAATGGGGATTTTGCAGTAACCTTTCCCTGGAGGGAATAGAGATTTTACAGTATTCTTCCCCTGTCATGCCCACCAAACCACGCCCACAGAACCCGTAGTAAAAAAATTTGAAACCCACCGTTGTTTTTGCAGTTCCTTAGGCGACATGACGATTCATGAAATTTGGAAGTTGGGATAGTATGAATTTTGCAGGTGGTGTTTTCTTTTTGTGAAGGGAATTTCGACCTCAGGAGAAAAAGACTATAAAGTGATTTAATTCAAGGTATTGGTTGTGATATGGTAAAACATGGAAGCAGGCAAGAAACTGTTTATCTGCAGTTGTTTCAAAGCGCAGCTAAATATAAACCAATCAGTAGTCCTGTAAGATTTACCAATTAGTAGCCCATGTAAGCTGACAAATGCAGAAAACATTACAAGGTATTAGTTGGTGAATGCAACATGTTGATGGGGGGTTTTTTTGACTGATCCACATGTACAGATAATCCACAACTTCATTTAGTGGCCATTCAAAATAAAAATGGCACTGAAAAAAGTGACTTATGACCATTTTTCACACTTATGGCTGTTGCAGCATCCCCATGGTCATGTGATTTACATTTGGATGCTTGACAAGTGCTTCATATTTATGAGGGTTGCAGTGTCCCAGGGTCATGTGATCATCTTTTGCGACCTTCTGCTAAGCAAATTTAATATGGAAGACAGATTCACTTAACAACCGTGTCACCAATTTAATAACTGCAATGCTTCACTTAACATATGTGGCAAGAAAATGGGGCAAAACTCATTTCTCACAAATTTCTCACTTAGCAAATTTCTTGCTTAGCAACATACATTCTGGGCTCAATTGTAGTCGTAAGTCAAGGACTACCTGTAGTTTTGTAGTTGATGTTTGACGGCCAACAAAATGGCATTGGTTGCCCCCTCTTTTTCAGTGTCTCTCTCTCACACACACACCCGTGAGTGAATGAATGAAATATTATTTCATGAGATTGGGATACTCCATGAAGTAGTTTTAAAGACCATAAGAGCTACAACAGAGCAGGAAATGGTCCCCTTGATCAAAATTGAAAGTCACCCTCTGTATCTTTGTTTTTCATGGCATCCTCTATGTCTGTATTTACTGTATTTGCAATTGGAAAGAGAACCTGAGGTAGTCACCAATGCTGTGATTAAAGCAGCCCTTAATTGCATTTGGATAATCACTCATTTGTCGCTCAGCTCAAATTTCTATTCGGTGCTCAGGGAATGAGCATCAAGAAATCAGACCATTTAAAAAAAATAACCAAAATTTGGTTTGATTTATATTTATGTTGAATTAATATTAAAACTGGTTTAATATAATTATTCTCTAGTCACCCATTTAGCATTGCATTCCCCCTGAACTATAATCATCTGCCAATAATTTTGAGACCATAGCTAGAGGTAGAACCTACCAACTTTGGCAAAGCTGAAAAAAGCTAACCAGCATTAGATCCAGCACCCAGATGGGAGACCACCAGAAAATCTCAGGATTGCAATCTTGATTGGCAAATTAAAAAAAAAAAAAATAGCAGAAGGTAATGACATACTTTTTTCATGTTGTAGCCATGTGGTCCCTAAAAATCAAGCTCAGCTTGAGAGAATCTTTACCTTTTTAACTAAGTTTGTTAAACGTTTGCTTGTAATCCAAAGTTTGCAATTTCATGATCTCAGGTTGCGATCCCCTAATTCAACTGAACATGAAGGCCACATATTAAAATGTTCAACTTGATCACACTGGGGTGGAGTTCCATCTGTAAGCAATGATTTTTCTTTGGTGGAAAGGTGTTCTGTGATAACAATAGCAATTTTTAATAACCACATTTTCTTTCAGTGTATCTCCTGGAATGCAGAATTGGAACTGGAGTGGACTACAGAGGAACAGAATCAAAAACACAGAATGGTGTAGTATGCCAGAAATGGACCGATAACAGTCCTCATATTCCCAAGTATGGCCTTTTCCCATCTCAGCAAAACGGCCTTCGTTTTTCTATAGCCATATGAATTAAGAATGATTTGACCTGAATTTTTGTAGGAAACGTGTATAGCACAATTCAAACAAACGTTAGCCATGGCTAAGGCTGCCATCTTCTGCTTGCTTACCTGAAAGGAATTAGCTGTATTGAATTCAGCAGGGTCTTCAGAATCAGTAGTGGGTTTCACTTACCTTCGCTACTGGTTCAGAACTGTGAGCGCGCACGTGCAGCGCTTCTGCACATGTGCAGAACCTTCTGTGCATGCGCAGAGTGTCTGTGATGATATCTGGGTGGGTGGGCAGAGCCTCCCGCCCCCACCACTACCGGTTTGCCCAAACCGGGGCAAACCGGTAGAAACCCACCTTTGTTCTGAGTAGAGATTTTTAAAAATTATTTTGTAATTAAACTTCAAAGCTGCCCACCTCATTGAGATGACTCTAGGATCTGCTTTCTTATACCATTAATAAGAGCAAGTTTACGGAACAGTTTTCTGAAAGTGCATAGAATACAGTGAAGCATATTAATGACCCTTAACTAGAATTTCCATTGGCTTCTCTCTATTCCCACATGTTGCAGAAAATATGATTAAATGCTAATATATCTGAACTCCAGCTGCATGAAATAGCTGTTGCTGATTTTTTAAAGCTATTCACAAAAGCTTTGAATTAGTACATGTTCAATACATTTTAAAACACTTTTTTTTTTTATTATCGTTCTCTTCTTCACTTATTACAAAATTATCATAGTGAGTGACAGCTTCTGGCCAATTATTTCTGTTCTTGAAAAAAGCTAAAACCATTTCTGAATCATTGCCAGGAAAACTTCATACCGTGGATGCACATGATGTTGCTGTTGCTGCTGCTGTTGTTAAGTGACATTGTTCACTTGTGACACTTGTTAAAAATTGCAAGACTTTATTTACTAAAGTTTGACTTGGAGGACAATTTGGGAGATATATCAACAATGGTATATGGTATAATTTAGTGCTTTTCAAAGTTGGCAAATTTATGATGTGCGGACTTCAACTCCTAGAATTCCCCAGGTAGCATGCTGCAGTTATGTAAGTAGAATATTGGGGAAAGCAATGGTATAAGCAAGAAAGAAATGCTTTTACCCACGTGAAATCTCTAAAGAGAAGCACTGTCTTTCCCTTAAAACCCTCCCCTTTCCCCCTGAGATGGGGATGGGGAAAAGGTGAACAACTTCAACTTTAGCTTCCTCTCCTGTTTAAAGTACTGGAGGCCTCCAGCAGTTCTAAATGTTTTCTTTTTAACAGGTTAAACTCTTATTGACTGTGTCCTGTTAACATTTCTTTGTCCAACCCTGATGTCATTCAAATAATGTGTAAAATATCTAGGATCCATTTACTCTAGTGAAATTGAAATTTCCACTAGTTCAGATCAGTTTTATTTGCAAAGTGGTGGCCATTACAGCATCTCCAGGGTCATGTAATCATGATTTATGATGCTCTCTGACAGTTTCCCCAAAGAAAAGTCAATGGGGAAGCATGCGGGAAGTCAGAAGTTCCCCCTACTCTTGTTGCTTTTTTGCTTGCCTGTGATCATTCTGTTTACCTGTTTGGATCTTTCTTCTTTAATAAACTGATACTTTCTGCTTTAGTTTTCAAAGCAAAGTGATAGCAATGCCATTCAAAAACAATTTAATGTTCATTCTGGTCAAATCAGACTTCACTACCCTGCTACCAGCGGATGATTAAATGAGTCATAGGGTCGTCTAATACAACTTAATCTTCTGAATCTCTGAGAAAAAAAAGTATGACTTCTGTAATAATAGTCTTTTCTTTTGTTTTTATTAGTTTTACACCTTCTCTGTATCCTAATGCTTCATTAGAAGAAAACTACTGCAGAAATCCAGATCACGATGTTAAAGGTCCCTGGTGTTATACAACAAATCCTGAAACCAGATTTGATTTTTGCAACATTCCTGAATGCGAAGGTAGAATTGCACACACTGGAATTTTAGTTCCTCAAGAAAATTTTGAATGCGAAGTATTGTTCTTTTCAATGATGTATAGGTAGAAAACGTATTTTTCTTACCTGCACTGTACAATTTTTAGAAAAAAAAGTAAACATTGGAGTAGCACTTTCTTATTCAAATATAAGATAGAACATGAAATAATGCTAGCATTTATTTAACAACCGATAACCGAATAGTTTTCCAAGTAAATGCCAATTAGATGTGATGTTATTTCATTCTTTTTTGTGGTTATTTCATTCTTTTTTATAAATAGAAAATATTTATTTTCTATTTCAAATAAAATAAAAACATGAACTAAATTATAATAATATCATTGAAGTGATCATATAATTAACCTATGTATGTTTCAAGATATGGAACAGGTTATGTTAAATAGCAATAGATTTATTCTCAAGAAATGTGAAACTTCCCGAACAATAGCATTTCATAAATAGAAATAGTTTGATAATAATGAAAATGATAATATTTTGAAATATTTACAACTAATAGAAGTTGAAACATTTGCAAATCTAAGATGGTACAAATGTTGTTATATTTAAAAGCTAGTATTATATTTAAGCTATTACTAGTCAATAATTTGTTGTTCTTTTGTTTGTAAATGCCTCTGTTTTTTTAAAGGCAAAAGTATTGTATAATGGAGATGAACTTTATTACAATAAATTCCCTGTAGGCACCCATTGGTCCATTTACACCAATGCATGTCTATACAAATGCCAGATTTATGCAAAAGTTTGCAAACCATTGAGCAAAGTTAGAAGTTCTGTTAGTAGTGTCATATAAACATTGTAATACACTGGAGAAAAGCTCCCCATTTCTCCTATTGTAATATCTTTTTAAGAATTTGGCAAATCATCATGCTATGCCTGCAAGGTGCTAAAGATTATCATGGTCCCTTGAGATTTAGCACATGAAAAAATAAAACAATAAATAAATTACCAGAAAAAAATTGCATATCAGCCCATATTTGATCACCTCAAAAATGATTCTCTTAAGACAAAAACAAGAAAGAGGAAATAATTCCATAAATCAAAAGACAATGTCAATAGATGTGTTTATGTGTAAGGCCTAGAGTGTATGTATGTATGTATGTATGTATGTATGCATGTATGCATGTATGTGTATGTGTATATATCTTCTGTCTTGGAGACTGCTGGGAACAGTCCCTGCAGTTTTCTTGGCAAGGTTTTTCAGAAGTGGTTTGCCTTATTTCCTTCCTAGGGCTAAGAGAGAAAGACTGATTCAAGTTCACCCAGCTGTCTTTGTACCTAAGATGGACTAGAACTCACAACCTCTTGTTTTCTAACCTGATGCCTTCACCATCAAACCATTTACACCAGGGCTGTCAAACTCAAGGCCCGCAGGGTGCCTAGATCTGGCCCACAGGGCCACCCTGGAAACAGCAAAGGACTGGCCCACAGTGCGTCTGCCAGTTAAAATGGAGCTCAGGTGGGCCACCTTCCCAAAGCTCCATTTTCACTAGCAAAGTGCTCAGGCCACCACAGGCATTCCCAACACGTGATGTTAAGCTGGCCATGCCCCCCCATGCCCCCCCTGAGGTCAAACACAACCCTGTTACAGCCCTCAATGAAATTGAGTTTGACATCCCTGATTTACACTATAGTGTAAATTAGGCATCTATAAAGACAAAATGAAAATATTAATTTGTAATTTTGGTTTAGAGTTAACTCAAAGCAATTTCAAGAACTAGTCCTCACCATTCTAGATTCCTTATAAAATGAAAAATGTGATCATTGAGCAATCTAGGATAACAGATCCCATTTCAGACAGCAGAAGACTTGGGCATCATGATTCCTACCATCCAGAGGACTGGGGGGAAAAATAATCTAATAGGATAAAGCTTCTTCACTCACAGTTATTTATCCTTACAGAGAAGTGTATGCACTGCAGTGGGGAAAACTATCGAGGCAAAGTTTCCACAACAGAATCTGGGCTCACCTGTCAGGCATGGGCTTCTCAAGAGCCTCACGCTCATGGATACATCCCTTCCAAGTAAGTCTACAAGCCTCAGATTCACTCATGGACCCTTATGAGGAAAAGTCAAAGTGGGGTGTGTGGGAAACAAATAATTTCAGATACCTGATTCCTTGAAAATAAAAATAACAGCATACCTTATTTTTAATGTAATATATTAAGCAGCACACATTGTTCACTGGAAAGACTTTTAGTCCGAATTTCATTAGGGTGACTGAAAGTAGTATTTTTCATCCATATCAGAACTAAAGGCTTTGTCATCTAAGGCTTTTCCTTTTTTTTAGCTCAAAGATGTAGTCTGAACAGAAATGATGTAATTTGATATGCAAAGATATCTGTTCAGAGGGCAGGTGGTTGAAAAAAGTCAAGACCCTAGGTGTGACGGCACAATAAAAGTTATTGTTCCTTTTTACACATTATAATCAATGCATTCAATCACCCGAACATTACTATCTTGGATTTACACACACACACACACACACACACACACACACACACACACACAGAGAGAGAGAGAGAGAGAGAGAGAGAGAGAGAGAGAGAGAGAGAGAGAGAGAGAGAGAGAGCTCAACACCCACCATTACATAATTTTCTGTGGTGATACAGGTAGTCCTCAATTTACGACCATAATTGAGCCCAACATTTCTGTTGTTAAGTGAAACATTTGTTAAGTGAGTTTTGCCCCATGTTACTACTTTTCTTGCCACAGTTGTTGTTTTCTTGTCACTGAAGTTGTTAAGTGAATATCGCTTCCCCATTGAATTTGCTGGTCAGAAGGTCACAGGTGATCATGTGACCTCAGGACACTGCAATTGTCATAAATATGAGTCAGTTGCCAAGCATCTGAATTTTGGTCACACGACCAAGGGGCTGCTGCAATGGTCATAAGTGTGAAAAATGGTCATAAGTCACTTTTTTCAATCCCGTTATAACTTTGAACAGTCACTAAATGAACTGTTGTAAGTCGAGGATTACCTGTATTGGGCTACATCCCCCCAAAAATTCTGGTTATCGAAGGGAGTTTTCCTTTTGCTCCTCTGCCTTTATTTCCCACGCATCAAATCTGAGTATTCTCTGAACTACCAGAAGAGATTAACGGGAAGAAATTTGAGATCATAGAATGTGATACTGTGGAAGGGGAATACAGATATACATTATCTTGAATGAGCATCATTCGGTCCACATTGAAACACCATTGGGTTCAATCCCAACCTGTCAAGAGATGGTATGCAGACATTTCTACTTTTTCATCCAATATTCAGATTTCCAGAAAAGAATCTGATATCAAATTACTGCCGTAATCCAGATGGTGAACCACGTCCTTGGTGTTTCACTTCCCTCCTGACGAAACGCTGGGAATTCTGTAACATTCCACGGTGCGGTAAGTATCATTTATGTAATTACTGACCTGCAATAGTTATGATATAGTAACAATTCTGTGGAGAAACCAATGTTTTAATTCAGGTAGGAGAGTTTGGGGGATTCCCTTTAATCTTATAAAATTCGCTGCAGCTTTTTAAAATGGGTAAACTTAGTGCCGAGCCTCACATAACTGGCAAACACAACCACACATATTTCAAAAAGGCATCGTTAATGCTGCTCGGGGGAAAGATATAATTTGGAAAATAAAAATAAGCTCTCAAGCAGATTTATAGCAGATTTTTTTTTCACTGTCACAGAAATATGAATAAATATTAAATGATATAACCATCAAATCACCAAGATTGTAATTTAGTTCAAGTGAAATATTAATCTAAATATTTTAATAACAGGCAAACAATTATTCAGTATTCAATTTAATAGCTGGCTATTAATAGCTATACTGTAATTAAGGTATTACAATATAACATATAACTTGAACATTATTATTCTATCTATGGCATAATCCATACATTCCAATTCAGTGCAATTTATTATTCTGTGATCTCTCTTTTATAAAAGAAAAATATATACAAATATATATTTATACAAATAGAATATATAGGCTCTTTCAAATTAGCTTTTAAGAAAATAGCATATATATTCTATTTGTCTATGTCACATATATATTCTATATGTCTATATTTCCAAAGTAGGAAGTATGATACAGGTAGTCCTCATTTAGTGACCACAACTTGTTAGTGAAGTGGTCGCTAAGTGACACTGTGACTGTACTTATGACCTTACTTCAGCTTTCCTTTGCTTTACAGACCTGCAAAGGTCATAAATGATTGTTGTTCACAAGTGATTGTTAACGAAGTTATTTTTTATTGTTGTGCTAACTACAAATGGTCACTAAATGAGGCAGTCACTAAAGGAGGACTACCTGTGATACTTTTTTCATATACAGTAGCTTTTTTGGCTTTTTACATCTGTAAACTGCCAGGGCCTTGCCATTTTTAGCATACAGATTCTGATGGTGCTGATTTATTTGATTGTATATTACATTTGCGGATATAGCTAAGTCTCCACCAGCTATTACGGGCCACCAATGTCTTGTGGGAAATGGAGAAGATTATCGAGGAAATGTAGGAGTGACCGAATCAGGAAAAACCTGTCAATCATGGGCATCCCAAGAACCTCATACCCATGGAAGAACTCCAGAAAACTACCCTTGCAAGTATGTTAAACAGCCCTGTCATCACCTTGTTGCTACAGTAAAGAAAAAGGCAAGGCACCCAGAAAAAAAATCAGTTCAGTTATTTTGCTTCCAAGACAGCAATAGCTTACATACCACTTCACAGTGCTTTATAGCCCTCTCTATGCTGTTTACAGAGGCAGCATATTGCCCACAGCATTCTGGACCCTCACTTTACCCCCCTCGGAAGGATGGAAGACTGAGTCAACCTTGAGCCGGTCAGGATCAAACTCCTGGCAGGGGGCAGAATTAGCCTGCAATACTGCATTCTAATCACTGCGCCACCATGGTTCTGTTGCAGTACTGGGTTGCCCCTGGTTCGCACCGGTTCTATAGAACTGGTAGTAAAACTGGCGGGAGGCTCCACCCACCGACCCCGACGTCACTAAAATGCTTCTGCGCATGCGCAGAAGAGCACGAGTGTGCGCGGCTCCACTGCAAACCGATAGTAAAGGTAAGTAGAACCCACCCCTGTTCTGTTGGAGCTGCGTCTTTTATCACACTTTCTGAAAATCCAAGCGAGGGCATGTGAGTTAAACAAGTTTCAAACAGGAATTCTGTTCGAAATTCAGTCTCAGGTCCATCCTGCTACCTGAGGACTTGGCACTTAACAGATATCACATCTACTAAGTAGTATGCAACTTGTATTAGGCATCTTAAAAAACAAGCTGAATTCATTTAGATGTGGTAGATCACATAAAAGCTAAGTAGGCTTGATCTGGTTAGTACTTGGATGGAAAGCCACTAAGAAATCTCAAGGAATCTTTCTCTTCTATCCTCAAAAGGATGGGAGGAGTTAGTGACAGACTATTTCAATGCTGTTGCTCAAAATACCCCACATGGATGTATTCATATAGTCAAGGATCAATTTTATCTTTTTTTTCATATTTTATTTATACATTTTTAATCAACATAAGTGATTAATGAACAGTGCATTGTGTGAATCATTTTGCTTATACAGTCTAATATTAATAATGATAATAAGGGATCAAGTTTATCTGAAAGAAGGCTTCACCCCGACCTTAATTTGGGAAGGCTTGGTCTAAGAAGTTAATGGTGCCCAAACTTCATGAGGAGAAATGTAACCTAAGTCTGTACTCTGATTTTTATCCTGATCCCCATTTTCAAAGAAGCCAGCATGCACAATGGACAAAGGAGAGTGTTCAAAGGAAATAGTCTTACTTAACATCTTTCAAATAGTGGATCGTTCCATATTGTGCCAAGCTCCAACATGGCTTATTTATTTATTTTTGGCTTAATTTGATGCATGCATCTTTCAATCATGGTGTATCATTAGTCATTCATCAATTCATTCAATTCTACAAATGCTCATCATAGTCAATGTCTTTGGATGGCTTACAATTAAAAAAATGTCAGTCAAAATATAAATATTTTAAAACAATAAAAATAATAAAAACAATAGAAACATCCAAAATAAATATACACAGCAGCCAAGTTATTTGGTCAGTTAGCAATACAGCCAGGAAACATTTAGTGTCTCAGGCACAGGAACTTAGTCAGGTTTTTAGGGCCTTACGAAAGGCTAACAAGATTGGGGCCCTTCTAATCTCTAAAGAGAGAATGTTCCATAAAGGGGGAGCCACTGTGGAAAAAATTCTGACAAATAACAAATTACATATGGAGCAGCCGCCTATGGCTTCCTTAACAAAACCTTGAAAAATCCTTGTTATGAACCCAACCGTTGCATTAAAAATGGACGAATTAAATTAGAATCTGAAACTTAATGGAGAATTTGCACTTTTTTTTTAATACCTGTTTTCAAGCTACTAACTCAGACTTCATGTAATGTTTACCTCTCTCTTGTTCCTCTCTTGCTTCTATGCACATTTTATTTCAGAGGTTTGGAAGAAAACTATTGTAGAAACCCTGATGGAGAGACTCGGCCTTGGTGCTATACATCTGACCCAACTATACGATGGCAATACTGCAACATTGCTAAATGTGATGATGTCATCACAGTTACTGGTAAGAATATTTATATTTGTGTAACTGAGAAAGGGGTGAAGTAAATAAAATGTTTTGAACTTTAAAGCAAAACTAAAATAAAATTGAGAAATAGCAATAGAAATAGACTTGGCAAGTTGAGTGAATTCAATATGATTTATGTTTGGCATATTTTAAATACAGATGTTGTTGTGCTTATTATATAACCATTCCGTATTTCATATTAGTGCTTATTTACAGAAAATAACAGGATCAATTCAAAATGTTAACAGAAGTCTTCTAATTTTAGAAATACAATCTGAAGCGCAGCTATTAAGAGGAGCATGAGAAGAACTTTCTTCTGGTTAAAATATTTTGGATAGTGGCTTGGAACTACTACATGCTTGTAAAACAGAATGCACTTTATATTAACAAATAAATCAATAATATATTGTCACCAAAATCATCAATCAATAAAGAAAAATAGGAAGGGTTGCACTGTTATTACTATACAATTATGTAAGAATGGGACATTGATAAGATTGATTATAAAGCCTTTGGCAACAAAGAAGATACTATGATTTCCGACAAGTTGTTTTTATTTCTGCTTTTTTCCCCTTTAATGTAGCTGCTGTCCCTGTTGTTCCTCCCCAAATACCTCCCCAAGTACCTCAACAGGTACCTCAACAGGTTGAGGATTGCTATGATGACAACGGCTCAAGTTATCGGGGTACTACTGCAGTGACTACCACAGGGAAGAAATGCCAAGCATGGATTTCTATGCGGCCCCATCATCACACTAAGACACCATCTGCATTCCCAGATGCGTAGGTTTCTTGAAGTGTTCATTATCTGTTATGTGTGCTGGCCATTAAATGTCAAAATTCCCCTGGATACAAAATAGCCTTATTCAGATCATACACAAAACGAACAGTGAACAGTCTCTCCTCTCACCAGTTTATGACAGTGATTTCAGTATGTAGCTGATCTCCATGTGGAGAGATCCATTAAAGATCCTTTCCATGAGCAATCATGCTATGTACTTGGGCAACTAGCACCTCAGAGATACTCCAGCCCTATTTACAAAGAGGAAGAACTGCTCTTGATTGTTCTTCCACTTTACTTTGGATAGAATGGGACTTCTTATAGGTGTGATCAAACACAAAGTTCAAATACTTTGGTCACCAAATGAGAAGAAAGGACTCATTGGAAAAGACCCTGAGTTTGGAAAGATTAAAGGCAAAAGAAGAAAGGGACAGCAGAGGATGAGATGACTAGATAGTGTCATTGATGCACTGAACATGAATTTGGACAAGCCTGGGGAGATAGTAAAGGATGGGGGGGGGGCTGGCTTGTTAAGGTCCATGGAGCCACAAAGAGTGGGACATGACTTAGCAACTGAACAACAAACATGGGTGTGATAAAACCTGCAGGGTACTGAGATAGTATTATATATTTTTATAACTACATAATACTTAGGAAAGAAGAAAACAATATGGGACAAAGAGAAAGCCACACATTTATCAGAACATGTAGATTTGTTGGCAGTTTTATCTGAAAATTTGATAGGAATTTTTTTTTGCCTCGTCAATTAACAGAAATATTTAATATGACTATTATAAAGATATAAATATGTATTAGATGGCAAATAACCAGAACTTGTAGAACATTGTTCTATGATGAGAGATGCTCTTCTAAATGTATGGTCTTGAGAATTCATTCTTTGTCTATGGATATTCTCACCCAGAAATATTCATGATGTACTTCCATCACCAAGTTGCCCGTCTCTGCTCTATAACGTAAGATTTAATCCACTTTATGCATTTATTAATAGGGACTTGAGAAGGAACTATTGCCGAAACCCAGATGGTGACAAAGCACCCTGGTGTTATACTACTGATCCTGGGACAAGGTGGGAGTACTGCAATCTGCAGAAGTGTTCACCGGAAACTTCGCAGTCATTGGCACTAAACATTGGTATGACTTCTCCTCTTCTCCTAGAATAAGCAACCAGGCAAAAGCCACTCTTAACCTGTGAACACCATTGTTTTCAATGCAGAAAAGAGTGACCTAGTGGCTGGACATAACTCCATCTCAAGCCATGAGGTTTTAATGAGACCATTAGCCACGTTCATTATTCTTTCTATTGTGTTCTATTAATTTTTCAGATAATTATTTCTGAAAAATTTGTGCATAAGAGCAGAGGAGATAATAATAATAATAATAATAATAATAATAATAATAATAATAATAATAATAATAAAAAATATTATTATTATTTTATTTCTATACTGCCCTTCTCCTGAAGGACTCAGGGCGGTGTACAGCCTATTTAAAAACAGAATCAACATCAATTTAAAATAATTTAAAAATATTAAATAAATTTGGCTTAATTTAAAACCCCAAAAATTTAAAACATCCAATTTAAAATTACGTTGCTAACCCAGCCTGGCGGAACAACAGGGTCTTTAGTGTGCAGCGAAATACCCGGAGGTCAGAAATCTTACGAATTTCCGGGGGAAGTTTAATTTAATTTAATTTAATTTAATTTCGAATTTATATACCGCCCTTCTCCCTGAGGACTCAGGGCGGTGTACAGCCAAGATAAAAAACATAGAATACAAATATTAAAACATTTAAAAATATATATAAAATTTGGCCCAAAAAAGTTCATTCCACAGGGCTGGGGCTCCCACAGAGAAGGCCCTCCCCTGGGTGTCGCCAGCCGACATGACTTGGCCGATGGCACCCTGAGGAGACCCTCTCTGTGGGAGCGGACTGGTCGGTGGGAGGCTATCGGTGGCAGAAGATGGTCTCGAAGGTACCCGGGTCCTGTGCCATGCAGTGCTTTAAAGGTGGTGACCAACACCTTGAATTGCACCCGGAAGACCACTGGGAGCCAGTGCAGCTCGCGCAGGAGGGGTGTCAGGTGGGTGCAACGGGTTGCACCCATAACCACCCACGCGGCCACATTCTGGATCAGTTGGAGCCTCCGAGTGCTCTTCAAGGGGAGCCCCGTGTAGAGAGCATTACAATAGTCCAACCGGGAGGTAACAAGGGCGTGAGTGACTGTGCGCAGGGCGTCCCGGTCCAGAAAGGGCTGCAACTGGCAAATCAGGTGAACCTGATAAAAGGCCCCCCCTGGCCACGGCTGTCATATGCTCTTCTAAAGACAGCCGTGTGTCCAGGAGGACACCCAGATTGCGAGCCCTCTCTGTGGGGGGCAAAGATTCACCCCCAATAGTCAGCGATGGCACCTGTTGACTATATCGGGACGCCGGAAGCCACAACCACTCGGTCTTGGAAGGGTTGAGTCTGAGCCTGTTCCTCCCCATCCAAACCCGCACGGCCTCCAGGCAATGAGACATCACATCAAGGGCATCGTTGGGGTGGTCTGGGGTGGAAATGATTAGCGCTTAGAATTCTGTGGGTTCTTTTTCCTGCCTCTCCTCTCCCCTCCTCTCATTTAATTTTGATTTTTTTTAAGGAGTTTGGTACCTTGAGCTCTCCATACTTTATTCTTAATATGAACCTTCTCTTCCTAAACTTTCTTTATTCTTTGTCTATACTTTAATAGAAGTCATATTCCATTTCTAATGAATTTTCAGTGACAATTAGATAAATCAGCTCATCTGAGAGATTTATTTCAAGACAAATGGATATGGGACTGAAGACTTAGATTTCACTACTACATTTACTTACTTGAATGTAAGTTTTTTTTAAAAAAAATGTTTTTATTAGGTATTTTACATTTTTAAAATCAAGAACACAATAACAAAAGAAATACAAAAAAGAAAAAAAGAACATACACATACATCAAAGGTTAAAATACAAAACTAACAACATTTATATACAATTTTACAACTTTCTGCATTGACATTTGTCTTTACATTTAAATTCCATCTTCCTAATCCTTTTCTTATTTTTGTATGCCCATAATTAACATTTTTGTAAGCAGGATTGCTACATATATTTATATCCAGTGTATTAATACCGAATTTCAGTTTATATTCTTATTTCTACTTACTTGAATGTAAGTTTTATTGACTTTGGTGGTCAGTCTTTTGAGTCATGTATAACATTGATGCTCGGGTTTCATATTGAAGTCCCACCCAGGATTCTGTCAAGGAAACGTAGAGCTACCAGAGCAAAACTAAAAAGACATTTTTATTCATTCCTGTAAACCCATTAGATAGACCTGGAAAATTTGGGCCCTTTCACCTTAAACTCAGCAGCTACCACATGGATGTTGAATTGTTTTTAATGCCCTTTGTGCTACAGTCCAGAAAATATCAGAAATTAAAACTTTCAGAAGTAATCTGGGCTTCACTTCTTGCCAACATGAGAAATTTGCCCTCAGTATTCTCTTCAGATATCCCAAATGTTCTTATTTCAGACCACAGCTACCAGTAAAATTAATAACTGTTATCCCTCGGGCTTGTTCCCCCACATACAATGGCAGCTCCCAGAATTTCTCAATTCAAATCTTTATTGTCAGTGCACAACATATGTACAATGAGATTGGTTATATTCTCATAAATAGCTATTCAACCTGTGCTGAAATAAACCTGTAGCCTATGTAATAGCAAGTTCTAATTCATCCTTTTCTCTCTTTAAAGACTGTAGGGTTGGCAGTGGCAGAGACTACCATGGACATGTTGCAACCACAGCGAAAGGCAGGACCTGCCAAGAATGGCAAGCACAGGTTCCTCATGAGCATACTTCTTTCACACCAGAGACTCACCCAAGGTCAGGACTGGAGAAAAATGTAAGTACCATTGACCACAAGAATCAGATCCCTGATTTAACAATTGTCAATAAGACAAAAAAAAAAGTCTGAATAGTGGACACGGTAGTACCTGGAAACAGGAGAAGAAAAGAGAAGAGAAGAGAAGAGAAGAGAAGAGAAGAGAAGAGAAGAGAAGAGAAGAGAAGAGAAAGAGCTGGAGAAAAATCACAAAAGACAAAAACTTGTAAATAGAAGTAGAAGGAGTATGGCAAAAGAAAGCAAAGATAGCACCAAAATAATAGGCACCTTGTATACAATCACAAAATATCTGCTACATACCACCAGCCTTGATAAGCGGACAATATCTCTTGCTCTTGGACATGATTTCTTCTTTTTCTATCCTTCCCTTCTCCTCAATCAATATTCCATATCTTGCTCTAAAATTTGTTGTGTTAGAAAAGATGACACTATAGTAGTAAATTGAAATCAGTTACTACAATGTATTTTTTAAAATCCTGCATTTATTATTATTCAAGTGGCTAACATAATGCTAATGCTCCTGCCTTCTCCTGTTTTTCCTATTGCAACAACCCTGTGAGGTGGGTTGGGCTGAGAGAGAGTGACTGGCCCAAAGTCATCCAGCCAACTTTCATGCTTAAGGAGGGAGTGGAACTCACAGGCTCCTGATTTCTAGCCTGGTGCTTTAACCACTAGACCAAACTGGATCTCTAGCTTCTTAGTCTCTTAGGTTATTTGCATAACCTAATTGAAAATAAGACACTGCAAGACTCAGACACAATTGAGGTTACTTAATCATAGTTAAGGCTACTAAAAGAAGTGTAAAGATTTGTATTTGTGACAGGAGAAATGGAAGGTAGCAAAAAGGCTCACTCTTGAATGGCAGACCATGATTCCTGAGCAAGTCAATATCATGTTGGTACTATATATACCATATTTTTCAGACTATATGATGCACTTTTTTGTCTCCCAAAAGGGGGCAAAAATGTCTGTGCGTCTTATAGACTGAATATTGCCAAAGCCCCGCCCACCTGCCAGCCATTTTTTTTTGCCTCAGCATGTCCTGTTTTCAGGCTTTTTTTCAGCCTTTTTTTGACCATTTTTGAAGCTTTTTTCAGCCCATTTTTTCTGAAAAAATGGTCCCAAAAAAGCCTCAAAAATGGCCCCAAAAAGCCTCAAAAACAGGCCAAAAAAGCCTCAAGAATGCCTCCCCCAAGCCTTGAAAACAGCCCCAAAAGCCTCAAAAACAGGCCAAAAAAGCCACAAAAATGGGCCACAAAAAGCCTTGAAAATGGGCCAAAAAAAGCCCTGGAAACAGGCCGAAGAAAGACTGGAAAAGGCCCAAAATAAGGTAGGCCAAAACATTTTTTCCCCTATTGTTTGATGTTTTCCTATTCTAAATTTAGGTGCGTCTTATAGTCAGGTATGTCTTAAGAGTCCAAAAAATACGGTAAATAAATAACTACTACTGTGTTTCCCCGGAAATAAGACCCTGTCTTATATCTTTTTGAACCCTGAAATAAACGCTTGGCCTTATTGCCTTGTGCTCAAAAGCCCGATTGGGCTTATTATCAGGGGATGTCTTATTTTGGGGGAAACAGGATATTTCACCTTATATTTCCATACCTATATTCATTTTATTATTCCAATATTTACTTGGGCTGCATTTTTAAAAATAGAATAGAATAGAATAGAATAAAATAGAATAACAGAGTTGGAAGGGACCTTGGAGGTCTTCTAGTCCAACCCCCTGCCCAGGCAGGAAACCCTACACCATTTCAGACAAATGGTTATCCAACATCTTCTTAAAAATTTCCAGTGTTGGAGCATTCACAACTTCTGCAGGCAAGTTGTTCCACTTATTAATTGTTCTAACTGTCAGGAAATTTCTCCTTAGTTCTAAATTGCTTCTCTCCTTGATTAGTTTCCACCCATTGCTTCTTGTTCTACTCTCAAGTGCTTTGAAGAATAGTTTGACTCCCTCTTCTTTGTGGCAACCCCTGAGATATTGGAACACTGCTGTCATCTCTCCCCTAGTCCTTCTCTTCATCAAACTAGGTATACCCAGTTCCTGCAACCATTCTTCATATGTTTTAGCCTCCAGTCCCCTAATCATCTTTGTTGCTAAATAGTGAAGCTAAATTTAGTCCAGTCTTATTAATACCCATGTTTCCCAGAAAATAAGACTGGGTCTTATATTAATTTTTGCTCCAAAAGACACACTAGGGCTTATTTTCCAGTTAGGTCTTATTTTCAGGGAAATATGGTCCAAAATGTGTCTGTCTGTCTGATGATCTTAACTGGGGCTTATTTTGGGGGGTATGGCTTATATTACGAGCATCCTGAAAAAATCATGCTAGGGCTTATTTTCTGGTTGGGTCTTATTTTCAGGGAAACACGGTATTATTTTATTTCTTTATAGTACTGCAGAAATCCTGATGGTGATTCAAACGGTCCTTGGTGCTATACAACAGATAAAAATACAGGCTGGGAATATTGTGATGTTCCGCAGTGCCGTAAGTACACTATTAATAAGTGCATTATTTAGGGGAGGGGGTAAGAAATCCTTGTTTAGTGAGAAATAATGATGGATGTGGCCACAGTGGGATGACCATAACTGGCAATGACTATTTAATTTTTATCATCTTCTCTTAGTCTGCTTTTCACTGTATAATTTACTCTCCCTGCCCAAAATTATTCTCCTCACATTCAGTTGAGTAATTTAGATGTAAGAGTGGTCCAGATTAAGGCCAATTGATGTTATGTCCTAAGCATTGCCCAACAATGATGTCCCTCTGCCCTTCCGTTGTTTAACCGACAAGACATTAAGACTCAATAAAAGTAGAGTTGAATGTTGCAGTGAAAGAATTGAGAGCAGGATAACTGAGGGGGGAACTCTGTGTTGCTCCCCCACTGGCCTTAATGGCCTAAACACAGGCTTATTTTTCTTAATGATTAATTACTGAAGAAGATAAAGGGTGCAGCCAGTAGTTAGACTGCTGGTTCCCATTGCTGACTTCTCAATTTCATTTAAAAGGTTTTATATCATCTTTCTCTCTCATCTCTCATCTATTGTATCTATCTATCTATCTATCTATCTATCCATCTCTGTCTGTCTGACTGTCTGTCTGTCTATCCTATCTATCTATCTATCTATCTATCTATCTATCTATCTATCTATCTATCCATCCATCCATCCATCCATCCATCTCTCTCTCTCCTCTGTCTGTCTATCTATCTTTATCTATCTATCCATCCATCCATCCATCCATCCATCTCTCTCTCTCATCTCTGTCTGTCTGTCTGTCTGTCTATCTATCATTTATCTATCATCTAAAAGATATCATCTAATCTATCAACTATATCAATCTATCATCCATCCATCCACCTGACTGTCTGTCTGTGATTATGATGTACCATGACAATCAAAATGTTTCAGTAGTTTACACAAAAAAATTCCAAAGAGTTTCCCATGCTGAGCTAAATAAGTTGTTTTGATAACAGCAGCCATCTCTAATTCCCTGTCCTTACCCCATCATACACAAACACATGGTGCATACGGTTCTCTTAAGATACCCCAACTGAACTATTTCAGGCCTCAGCTATTGACAAAATTAATAACTCTTAACCTTTGGACCTATTTCTCTACAGACAAAGGCAATTCTCAGGATTTTCATTAAAGGAAATAATTATTGAACCTTTGCTATAGTGTGCATACCTTACATGTCTCCCATTCATATTTCAGCTGATTCTGCTGATGATGGATGTGGAAAAGCCAAATATTCACCGCTTCTATGTTTTGGAAGAGTTGTTGGTGGCTGTGTTTCAAATCCTCATTCTTGGCCCTGGCAGATCAGTCTCCGCGTTCGGTATTAAATATAATATATTTATAATATAAATATCATACATACTGATGTTGTAGGTAAAATAGGAGGAGGAAGGAATGTTAGGTACTTTTGCTACCTTAAGCTATTTATAAAGATAATAAAGGTAAAATATAGATAAATAAATAAGATTATTTATTATACTTCTCATCCACCCAATAAGCAAAAATCTCTGTTGTTATATTCTGGGCTTGGATTGTGATTTTCTCCTTTGTTCTATTTGATTTACTATTTTTACTCTGCATTTGTTCTTCTGTTTATTGTTCAGGGCTTGTACCTTCCTTATTTGAAACTTTTCAATGAACTTGCTTATTGACCAGATTATTTTTTCTAAAGTTGTAAATAGCAGCCCATCTTTCCTTGCCAAAGCTAGTTCCTATATACAAATTGCCCTCGCTTAATGACCATTTGTTCAGCAACCATTCAAAACAGTGCTGAACAAAGGAACTTCTGAGGTACACCTGAGCTTGCAGTCACACAATTGTAATCTATGCATTTGGCAAACATTCATACTTACAACAAATTGCCAAGTGCCTCATGATCATGTGATCACCATTTATAGTCTTCCCTGCTGGTTTCCCCAGAAAGTCATCAGGGAAGTCGGCAGGGAAAGCCGCACACCGTTGCCACCTGGCTGGTTCCAAGAGGCTGACTGAAAATGGTCCATCCTGAAATCTAAGCTTGGATTTCTGCCTGGGTTTCCAAAATGGATCTTTTTCAGCCAGTCTCCTTGAGAGCAAAAATTGCTGCTTGCCAGAGAGGCCGAGTCTCACCGTCAAGCAGCGGGTTTTCTCTCAAAGGGGTTGGGTTAAAAATGGTCTGTCATGAAGGGACTTCTTCATTCAGCCTCATTGGTGGATTGATTTCAGTCCGCTTGGGGCAGAGTTCTCTGGCAGGCAGAGGCAGGAGAATTGCAGCACTGAGCTGGAGAAGAGAAGCTCAAAGAAATTCAATGATGAAAATCCAGGTTCTTTTCTCCAGCTTTGCACTGCAGTTCTCTTTTGCCCATGGAGGGGAGAGCTTCAGCAGGCAGTTCTTTTGCTCCATCCACTTAATAACTACACCTGGGTAAGCCAGGAATGTCAAATAATGTCAAATCAGATCAGGGGGTGACCTGCCTTATACTCATCATGACTTGCAGCTCAATTATGGTCATAAGTCTAAGGTTGTAAGGACTACCTGTATACCCTAGTTACTGAGGGCAGACAGAATATATTATTCCACATGGGTGAAATTAACTTGAATTTTGCTTCCAGACAAGCAGTAAAGCCTTTATCCTCTCACTAAATCTTGGTACCAAATGTTCCCATGTTTGCAGCACCAACGTCCTTCTCTGAGCCTTCTCTTATGTGGCTGACATGTAGATACAGTTATCTCCAGACATCACTTTGGATGAGGAAGAGAGGAGTTAATTGTGCAATGTTGAATCACTCAGGATCTTTCCCCAGCTGCATCTAACCATGGCACAAATATGCAGTGGCAACATCATTTCTGCCACCGGTTCAAGATGTTGGTTTCATCTCTTAACTATTGCCCTTAACTATACGCCACCTAGGCAGCTCTCTAGGTGGCTCAGTGGCTAAGACGCTGAGCTTGTCGATCAGAAAGGTTGGCGGTTCGAATCCCTAGTATAGGTTTCTTGTGTGAGCTGGGGGTTGGACTAGATGACCTCCAAGGTCCCTTCCAACTCTGTTACAGTTACTGTTACTATACCTTTATTAAAATAATGTCTCTCCTCATATTGTGATGCTGCCCCAAAGTAGTCTGAAAGGGTATGAAATATCCTCAACTTTGTCACCCAGCTTTCTGTAAGAGAGTCAGCTGGTTATATTGACTTCAATAGAAGTAACAGCAGAGACAGGACTAGGATTGCTTACAACTTTCATTCTGGTATGGTTTTTCTCCCAAGTCATTGATCAGTGGATAGAAGCACTTCAGTTCAACAGTGGTGAAAGGACCTCACTCTATACAGTGTGTTCAGAATAACAGTAAGAGAAACAACAACAATCATAATACATGTAAAGGCTCTCTCAAATGACATTTGACTCCTGTAAACTTTATAGCCATGTTTCAGTGGCAATACCTGGAAGTGTTTTGCCAATGCTTTTAACTCCCAAGTCAAGAATGCAACTGTGAAATCTCCATGTGATCTCCCATCCTAGCCAACTCTGTCCCTGTTTAGAACAGTGTCATGAGCAATTATTATCCTTTTAACATTTACCTTGTACTACTGAAACTGTGCTTTTTTGCATTCCATTGTTGCTTTCCCTAATGGTTTACATCTGTCTCGCATCTGCTTGTAATACGTTGTTAATTTAGATATAACTTTGCATGATAGAGCCATAAAGCCCAAAGCCATAATAAATCTGCTAATACTTAAGGTAGTACAAGATTCTGCTTTGCAAATATGGCTTCAGACTCTGAATTTATTAGTCTCAAAGCAGCAAGAAAAGAAGTGCCATTCAGTTTGTTGTGAACTGTTGCAAATTTAAGCCATTTCATGGATGCTGGTATTAGCTCTGTGTAATGCGTGAAAATAAGGAGATTGAATAATGAATGGACCGCCTCTGATTTCTATGTGAATTATTTACTATAAAACTAACCTTCTCTTTCCTTTTTTTTCCAGGTACAACAATCTACATTTTTGTGGAGGCACCTTAATAAAGCCACAATGGGTTCTGACAGCAACTCACTGTTTAGACCGGTAAAACCTTTATTTGTACACTGCCCAGAGTCCCTTTGTGAGGGACTTCGAAATATGATAAATAAAAATAAAACTTCCCTTGAGCAAGAGCCCATATTTTCCCAATCCAACACTATTGCAATGGGTTGAAATGTCAACTGGCAAAATTCACAACCTGGAATTCTGGGAGTTGTAGTCATTCTATAGCTAGAAAACATCAGGATGCAGTATTGTATCTGGGCTGCAGAAATTCAGATGATCATCAGTTAGCAGCAAAGAGTTAGAGCTTTCTGTGTCTATTTGGGACTAGAAATCAAAAGAAAGCAATGTGTAATTTCTGAGAATTAATATACTGTTAACAAAATTGGAAAGCTTTCCATTGGACATGACCAATTGACAGCAAGGCTTCCTTATAGATCACAGATTGTGGCTTGGTTTACAGTTTGTTCCAAACCATAGTATGATTTGTTTGGATCTGGCTTTGGGATGTTTGTAAACATCTCTGTTGTGGCCTGGCATTCCTATCAACTGGGTTCCCAGAAGAACCTGATGGCAAAGGGGTTGGACTGTATTTTCACTAGAATAGACGTATAGACACAGACATAGATATCTATATACTATGCAAAAGAGACAATCAACAAGCCAAAAAGAGAACAAAAAGACGAAAACACCTTCCCACCAGCAGTCAATACCCAGATATGCATAGATTAACACAAAGATCAACAAGAAATAAACAATACCCCAATCAAGGAATTGCCAAACCAGCTAACAGTAAACAAAAATGTAACAAATGTAAACAGTAAACAAAAACAGGTAATGAAATGTTCGGAAACCAACCTACAAGCTCAGAGAACGAACCTTCACCTTTATCCTACACCCGAGCTACAGATATTCATCACTATTGCTAACAGTAAACAAGCCAACTAAAAAAGCTCCAAGAACACTCCCACCAACTCTGACAGGGCAAGCCACTAGAATATAAACTGAGAGCAAACCCCTCTCCTTACTAGCAGTGATGATGTTTGGGTAATAAAACATCCACAAACTCAGAGGACACCAAGGACCCCTCATACATTTTCTGTTTCTCAGCTACTGTCTCTGAGTAATTGCACATGGACAAAGGCTGTAGCTCCAGGATGAGAAGATCTTGCCAATGTCAGTACTTAATTGACATTTCTGTCCAGGGTTGACAAGGACCTGCATCTAAAGCCTTGGAAACCACTTGCTAAGTGGCATAGTGGTAATAGTGAGCTGTATAGTATGGAATAGTGGTCTGGCTTGGTGTTTCAGCTTCCTTTGTTTCTCTGTAAAGAACAAATAGCTCCAACCAATGATGTATAGATTGTAGATTAACAGCAATTAATGCCAGTTAGTAAGTGAATATAATTAAATAACTATTGGCATCTGAATGCTTGGTATTTGATATTCTGGTTTTCCATAATTCCCCCAAATGTTCCTACTGAAACAGTGATTTCTAATCATTTAGCTTGTTAAATCCAGCACACACACACACACACACACACACACACACACACACCACAATTCTCAGAGCTAGCCTGGCCCTATTTGTCCTCCCTGCAGACTTCCATAACATAGATCCACCTATGGTTCCAGTCTTCAGAAATTCTCACTGAATTGCCCTCTACCTAAGTTGTCGATCTATGAAGATATTCTCACCTGGGGAATTTGTCTTTTGTAGGTCATCAAGTCCTAGTTTTTACAAAGTGTCGCTCGGCCTGCACACAGAGGAAGCTTCAGAACCATCCGCCCAACATCGCAACGTTCAGAAAATATTCAAAGAACCATATCGGGCAGACATTGCCTTGCTGAAATTAAGCAGGTATCCTTTGGGTAACAATATTTATCTTTAATACTCTCTCTCTCTCCCCTCCATTCCAAAACTCCTTGCTGTGAATATACTAACATTTCTAAAATGACATTTGAATTGATCCAATTTCATTATGGTACAATGCTCGTCTGAAGTAGTGTTGATGCACACCGTGCTTCTGTTTTTAAGTGGTTGCATTGTTGTTATGGACAAAATCATTGCAACTGAGATAAGCTTCTTGCATGGAAGAGTATCCATATAGTTCTTTTTTTTTAATTGACATAGATTGGTTTGCATACAATTTAGAAGGAAGAACATTAACTTCAAATTTGGCTTTAGCAGTAAATATATGGGGAAGTAATCTACAACAACAGCATACTTAGAGCTTTTATTGCACAATACCTAAGTTTAGGTCCACTAAAGATAAAAACAAAGAGTTGTTCTACCAGGTGACTTATTTTTATTACTTGTTTCTTAGATTTATGTCTTTCCTTTCTTCCAGGAGCTCAAGGTGGGATGCATAGCATTCCATCCACACAAGTTAATGTTTCTCCAGTTCTTGGTTATCTGTTCCCAATTCCTCTTAGAGTAGTCATAATCATAACCATAAGTTTATTTGTCATGCATATATAAGATAACAAGTAAAAGTATAAACATAATTTGAATACATGAAAAGAGTAAGTAAAAAGGAATATCAGGACAGGGACAGTAGGCACGCTGGTGCATTTATGCATGCCCCTTGGTAACTTATGTGTGGATTTCAACTCCCAGTTATCATTCCCAGAATTTTGGGAGTTGAAGTCCACACATCTTAAAATTGACAACTTTGAGAAACATTGCTCTAGAGAATAAATTCACTTTGGAATAGACAATGCACTTCCTGGAAATTTTGTCTTTGGGTAGATTCTAGCTTAAATTTGGGAAGTTTCCATCATTTTTCTTTTTCTTTCTCTTTGACCACCCCCTAACCTTGATATACCTTCCTGCTCCTTTGCTTCCAGAGAAGTGTAAATACAGTAAGCCCTCTACTTACAGAGTTCACTTAATGACTGTTCAAATTCACAATGGCACTGAAAAAAAGTGATTTACGACTATTTTTCACCCTCACAACAATTGTGGCATCCTCATGGTCACAAGATCAAAATTCAGACGCTTGGAAACTGACTCCTATTTATGACAATTGCAATGTCCCAGGGTCTTGTGATCACCTTTTGTGACCTTTTGACAAACAAAGTCAATCGGAAGCCAGATTCACTTAACAACTGTGCTACTATCTTAAAAACTACAGTGATTCACTTAACAACTGTAGCAAGAAAGGTCGTAAAATGGGGCAAAATTCACTTAACAACTGTCTTGCTTAGACAGTTTGGACTCAGTTGTGGCCACAAATCAAGGACTACCTGTTATCTTATTTCAAAACCCAGGCTTTTTTCAGCTCACTTGAGAAGACCCGCTTGAGATATTTGTGATTGTTTTGCTGGAAAATAGCTGACAATGTGAAATAGCAGGAAGGCAGGTTGACTTCACAAAAGACACAGTAGAGCAGTGTTTCCTCGCTGGCTGTGGAACTCTGGGAGTTGAAGTCCACCCATCTTAAAGTTGCCAAGGTTGAGAAACACCGCTCTAGAGGCTGCAATGATGCTGAAGCTAATTAATGGTTTCTAATTCTTTATTCATACAACGTTAAGATTCAATTCCATTATATCAAAGATTATCTCCTGGAGACAGTGCTTTTATGTAGAATGGCTCAAGGCTAATTATGGAATGCAACCCTCTTAACTGTTATATGAGATTATTTTTCTTTCAGAAAGTGACTGTAGCAGCAAGAGTTGTTTGACTCGAGGAATAGACTAGCTGGAACAGGGAGATATATGATACATGGTCACATACCATACAATGCTCAATAATAGCTACTGCATTTATGTAAATGTTTATGTTTATATTCATTTTAGAGATCAAATTCTGAAGTTTCATGTGCCTAAGGAATTGGCAAGTAAGATGACTTCACAATGTGTAAACTTCAGCCTCCTAGGAGTGTATTACTTAAAAAAATATCCTGTGACTAACATACCAGCAGCTCCTGTGAGCCAGTTTGGTCTAGTGGTTAAGGCACAAGGCTAGAAAGCAAGAGGCCAGGAGTTCAAGTCCTGCCTTTAGCCATGAGAGCTGCTCACCTCAAAGGGTTGTTGTGGGGAAAATAGGAGGAAGTGTGTTGGATATGTTGGGTTAGTTGTAAAAAAATTATAAAGGTGGGAGATGCACCCAGTGTAATATAATAGAGTGACTAGAATGAAAAGAGCGGCAATATCATTTTTCTCCCAGCCCAGTAAAGATCACCAATGAAGTCATTCCAGTCTGCTTGCCTTCATCCAACGTTGTTGTAGAAGGTGGAGCAGAATGTTATGTCACAGGATGGGGTGATACAAAAGGTGAGTAACGTCTGAGTGATTAAAAATTCAAAAGTACCCACCATTCTGTTTTCACATTTCTCCCCTTCCCATCTTTTTGTATCGATGGCTATAAAACTGATGAATTTGTATTGATGGATTTTATCTCCCATACATCTGGGGAGACTTAGGAAGGAAGGAAGGAAGGAAGGAAGGAAGGAAGGAAGGAAGGAAGGAAGGAAGGAAGGAAGGAAGGAAGGCTTTCATATTTATTATCTGGACACGACACAATTTAGTCACTATGGGAAGTTTGAAAAAAATATATTTATTCATGGGGTAGACTTTACAATAGCTTTTCAAGCTTCTGGATGGTTCTTGGACGGGTAAATTCCATCACAGTGATGGCTAAGGTAGAGATCAATTTTAATTCAACAAGGAAATGAATTCTACTTGTATTAGAGACTATACAACCCCACACAAATTATACACATTTCTGTTTTTAACAGGGGCGGCCATATAATTTTAATAGGAAAATATTTTGCAAGATACTTGGTTAAGACTAAAAGACTAAAGTCATTTAGTGACCATTTGCAGGTATGACAGTGATGAAAAAGTAACAACTCCTCACATTTATGACCTTCACAAGTCTGTAAAGCAAAGGAAACCTGCAGTAAGATAGTAAGCACAGTGGTGGTTTTTCCACTTGTGATTGGTAAATGAGGATTACCTGAACTAGATTTGAGCTGCAAGATCCAAATGACCACCAGATGGCAGCAAAAGGTTACACTTTTTTAGTTTTTGAGCTGCAAGGTATATAGTGTTATACTTGGTGATGATGACGCTTTCTTAAGCATATTAGAATATAATTGATTTCATTTTATACCATGGAGAAATCATGTCTGCATCCTGAAGCTTTAAGTAACATTTCCATTTAAAAAAGCTAGAAGAATGTATCTGATCCCATTCTTACCAGATCAGGAAACATATAGAATAACAGAGCTGGAAGGGATCTTGGAGGTCTTCTAGTCCAGCCCCCTGCTCAGGCAGGAAACCCTATATCATTTCAGACAAATGGTTGTCCAAATGTTTCTTAAAATTATTCCAGTGTTGGAGCTTTTACAACTTCTGGAGGCAAATTGTTCTACTGATTAATTATTCTGTCAGGAAATTTCTCCTTAGTTCTAGGTTGCTTCTCTCCTTGATTAGTTTCAATTCATTGCTTGTTGTCCTGCCTTCAGGTGCTTTGGAGAATAGGTGGACTCCCTCTTCTTTGTGGCAACCCACAAAGAAGGAACACTGCTATCATGTCAGCCCTAGTCCTTCTTTAAACCAGACATGCCCAATTCCAGCAACCATTCTTTACATATTTTAGCCTCCAGTCCAGTAGTGGGTTTCACTTACCTTCGCTTCCAGTTCGGAACTGTGAGCTTTACTCGTGCCCAACACTTCTGCGTATGCGCAGAGCATCCATTATAATGTCCAGAAGGTGGGCGGAGCCTCCTGCCACTGCCACTACCGGTTTGCCTGAACTGGTCCAGTCCTCTAATTATCTTTGTTGCTTCTTCTCTGCATTATCCTGTATGGGTTTTCCTTTCATTATTTCCTCCCTCCCCTTTGCTTTTCAAAGGAACTGGTGGAGAAGGCTTACTTAAAGAGACCGGCTTCCCTGTCATTGAGAATAAAGTGTGTAACCGGCCTGAGTTTCTAAATAACAGAGTCAGAAACCACGAACTCTGTGCTGGTAATATTGATGGTGTATCTGATAGCTGTCAGGTAAGATATGGCATGCTGGCTTTGTCAATAAACCCAAGGATGTTTCATTTTTTTCCCAGTGAAAATGCCACCCTCAGAGGATTTTTCCCTCTAATTATTACAGCAAGTGAGGAAAATATTCATTTTATATCTTGAATGTGGGTGTGTGACACAGCCTGTTTCTGGGCTGTGTTGAGGATGTCTTTATGATTCTCCAAGCTACTATTTGTTTTATTCCTTGTTTATTTTATCTTTGTATATACTTTTATTTGTTTTAATATTGTGAGCCACCCAGGAGCATATGCTGATATGGGTGGCTGTATAACTCAACCAATTAATTAAATAAATAAATTTAATTAATTAAATAAAATAAATATCTTCTTACCGAAGAACCCACCCAGTTCATGTTATTTGTAAAACATCCACCCTTTGGGTCTAGTTTGACCCTCATGAAGTCCTTTTTAAGAGATTGTCAGGCAATAAAAGTCATCCAGTGAGAATGATGTGTAACTCATCTTAGAGCTATGTTGATTTCTCTTGCGCTCCTGGTTCATTTTTCCCCCAAATGCTTGGTTCCAGGGTGACAGTGGAGGCCCCTTGGTCTGTGAAGAGCAAGGAAGATATGTGCTACATGGAGTAACCTCCTGGGGTCTGGGCTGTGCCCAGCCCATGAAACCTGGTGTTTATGTGCGAGTGTCTCGCTTTATTCCATGGATTGAAAGAATTCTGAGAGAAAATTGAGCTGCCAATAACCTCTTGCCGAAAGCAACAAAGAGAAAGAAGAATAAATAGAATTGAAGTGCAATATAATGAAATAATTTACATGAATGTAAAATAAATACCGTGAATATCCTATAAGCAACTCTTTCTTTCTTTGTTTGTTGGTTAACACTGGTTTACAAGGTGCCTGAGTTTGTGGAACAGTAAGCTGTGTTAGTTATGATGTAGAAAATCTGAGGAAATTGAATCGCTAACATTTGGCAGGATAAATAGCCACCGAAGGAGGAAACTTCTCGGTATGATAGCATGACTTTTGGGACACATGGCATCTATATTGCCTGCCTGCCTGCCATGTCATCTACCTACCTACCTACCTTAGTATCCAGAATAATACAATATGTTCCAAAAAGAAAGGTTCTTTCTTAAGATGAAGTGGAGAAAGATTTCTACAAAATTTCTATACAGCAATGTTGGATGACTATGATGGTGGACCATTCATCTCTTTCTACAAATGGCATTATACAGTATCTTTAATGCTGCCTTGTATGCATTGCTCATTCAGTTTCATAAGGACCATGAGTAAAAATTCACCAAGAAATGTTTCCCCAAGTTATAACTGAATACGCATGTGCAACATTCCTTTCTGACTATTTCATGGTGGCTGGGGAATTCTGGGAGTTGAAGTCCACAAGTCTTAGAAGTTGCCAAGTTTGGAAATCCCTGGTCTGGGCCATCTAGATTTGTTGGGATCTCTTTGGAATACATGCTCAACCTTATACGTTGCCTTAGAAGTGAAACATGCCATATAATCACATTCTTTCATACTCATTTTGTTATCCAAAAGCATTTAAATTTTAGTCTAAAATTCACTTTCTTCTGGATCCTGCAACCTTTTCCTGGGACACATATTTTTGCCTTCATTCATACCAAGAACTATTGTTAAGCTAAATATTAACAGTACCTGCATTTTTTGTATCTTTAACCTCTCTAACCATGGCTGGGCTAATCTCTGGAACTTGGGTGCATCCAAGACAGGCTAATAATTTAATACCAGCTCGTAATGCTAACTGTGCTGAGGATAAACATGGAAAGCCGTTTCTAATAGAAAGCTAATTTCTAATCCCCAGGCCAACTTGAAAATCACTGTTGAGTCTGCGTCAAGAAACAATTTTATAGTCTTATCCACACCACAGCATTATTATGAGGACAAAGGTGATAGACACGTGTTTGTTCTGGACATATGGCTTGAATCCATAGGAAGTGGAGTTAATTCCTACATTTCTTGTAGGAATGTCTTTATTTATTTATTTTTTGCTTTAATTTATATGTACCTTTGAAATAAGGAACATATTTCTTTGAAAATGTTTTCAAAATTCCATTCTGATCCTGTTCCAATGAATGAAATGAATGGCTTCTGGCTGATTCTTTGTAAGCTGACAATACTTTGAAAAAAACTGTGTTGCAAATTAGTAAAGAGAAAGGAGGTAAGATCCTGTAGTAAAACAAAATATTTAATGAAAGTGATTACTCTTCTATGAGAGCCACATATAATAGTTCCCTATCTGGAAACAATAGGTTTTGAAAATATGTTCATATTTACCCCATAGAAAAATTCTATGCTTACTTTATAAAAAGGTTCTTTTAGGGTTTATGACATAATTGAATTCATCTCCTCCAACAGGAAGATGCTGTCCAGCGGTTGTGAATTTGAAAACCGGGTAGCTCATGAGGTTTTGCAATATTAACAAAAGATCAAACTTCTTTGCTGGAATTTTGCTGCTTGTTTTTTTCACAAAAGCCATTGAAACTGCATAGAGAAGAAATAAAAATAAGTTTATAAGCAATTGTCTTTATTGGGCAGACTGATTTTAGCAGAAAAGCTGTTTCTTTAAAGTAATTTTTGAGACTGAATCTCACTTCATAAGGTGCACTGGCATTTTTTAAAATAGGCAGCTCAAGAGGGCCCAATTTAGGTTGGGTTCACAAATAAAGATCAAAGTGAATTTCCTCTTGTATCAAGGAGCAGATGAACATTGATGGTCCTCTCTCCTAAATTAGGGAGCACTGTGGTCAGACTAAGATCAAGGAGATAGCATTGCAATTCCAACTTACCTAGCATCACACTGAAGTATAACGGGGCTAGCTTTGGCTTAGCATGTTGTGTGAACTCAGCTATTGTGGCTTAGATTAATTTAGCTACTATGTTATAAAAACAATCAATAGCTTAATGTGAGTACAAACTGTTCTACTATAGTTAGCCTAACCTATTTTGAATAATTGTGATAATTAGAATGGTAACAGGTGAAAATAAATGCTGCTTCCATTTTCTTGGAAGAAGGTAAAATAGAGATGCTATACTGTGCTAAGACAATTTTATTCATACTGGGGGGGGGATAAAATTAATTCCCTCTGCTCTTATGCTGCTTCTAGTCCAAATTGGTCCTTGCAATGACTTTTTTTTAAAGAAAAAACAACCATACATGGATGTCAAGATGCATGAATACACACACATATAGATGCATAGATGCATATGTATTTAGTGTATAGTTTGTGCTAAGTTTCTCAAAAATTGTTGAACTAGACTTAAAGTCTAGAATTAATCATCGGAAGGCTGAATTTTCCAGAGGGTATGAAAGAATATCTAAGGATACATATATTCTCTTCTAAGGATACTTAGTCAGTACCTTAACATTTTCTCCACATCTTCTACTGTCTCTGGTAAGGGCTGCCCCTTGGTCTCAGGTAAAAGTAACACCAGAATTCCACAGAGAAGAGAAAGTATGCCTACGAAAAAGTAAAGGAAAAAATATATCAGGTTTTAGACATTTGTCCTGGAATTTTCTTGTAATTCTACTGTTTGTGCTGGAAAAAAAATACAGCTACAGTTAAATAGTTTTCTTATGTAGGGCACATGAAAAGGTCTAAATGAGCTGATTAAAATCCCATGAAATATTGCAGTGAGGCAGCATCTTATGTATTTAAAATATAGGTTCAAAACTGAGGTATAACTTATCCAATTGTATCAGAATAAGGATTTGGGCCGAATATCTTGACACTGCATTGAGAATGGAGTATATATGAGAGGTGGACCTGAGATAGAATCCTGTCATAGTCCTATAGATGGTGATCCACAAATCAATTTTCCCACCTGGAGCTCCTCAGATATGATGGATTATAAATCTCATACTTATTAGGGTCAGATTTGTTGGGAATTATACTTGGGAAGATTCTATAGAGTCAGGTTCCTTAAGATGAGCTCAACTCCTGATGACTACATAGGTACAACTATGCCATTTGGGTGGGGGGGACAACAATATGGATGTGATTTTTTAGAATTGTGTTTTCTTAGCAAGAATGCTATAATTTAAGTTTTTCTGGTTCATTATGATTTCAGAACCAGCTCTTGCACTTATGGGGGAGTTTTTCCAAACACCTAAGGTGCAGAATAATATATTAGTCTGGATTGAAACATAAGGATCAGCTGACAGCATTATTTTATTTATGGAATAATATTTTATTCTATTTTAATTGTAAAACAGTGACCGCAGAGTCAGAGATAAATTCAATTAAAAATAAATTCCAGTCCTTAACACAGTTTATTTTCTTCTTTAACTGTATAAAATGAACGTAATGAGGTCAGCAACACGGAGGTCATTTTGGGATGTACACTATTCTTACAGGAAACTAAATTCTTGGGCAAAAAAGTAGAGGTAGTTCTCAACTTACAACAATTGAACCCAAAATTTCCATCGCTAAGCAAGGCAGTTGTTAAGTGCATTTCAACTCAGGTTATGACCATTTTCTGCCACAGTTAAGTTGTTAAGCAAATCTGGCTTTCTCCCTTGACTTTGCTTGTAAGAAGTTCGTTTGGAAGGCTACAAATGGTAATCACATGACTCCGGGATAGTGCAACTGTTATAAACACAAGTGCTTGAAAATTGATCATGTGACCCTGGGGAAGACTACTTGTATTGTAGATGATCATCCTGAGTACTAAACTCACTTTTTATGCAAGCATTCTCCTAAACTCCATTGTGCGTTGTGATGTGTCTTTGGAAAGGAGGCATATCTCCAGGACAGCACTTAACAAAAGAAATTAAATCCCATCCCCATCTGCCATTTCTGCAACTCCTTCTCCTCCAAACCGTTTATCTCTGTGCAGAACTCCAGATGTGTTGGCATTTTTGTAAAGATATTTTACCAACGAGTGCAATTTTTGAGCAAGGTACAGTACAAATGATAAACATCTCTTCCCAACCCCTATCCTCTTTTGCTGAAAATCCCCTCTCTCAAAGTTGGTTTGACCACCACCAGCATACACTAGTTGTCAGTATGTGCATTTGCTCATGGCATTGTATTTTTAGTTCTGGAATGGCATCAACCTTGAGCTTTCTTCCAAACCAGCAAAAAAAGAGCGCAAATTTTGAAATAATTTCTTACAATAGACAATCAGAGGAAGCTCTGACCAGATGGCTGCTAATCGGTAAAGCAGAAATGGGGCTACCGTGCCCCCTATATCGCACATTCCTGAACATATTGAGATACCAAAGTTTCTGTAAGAAAAAGAAAAAACATCTTATTTATGAAGTATAGTTTTCAGTTTCAGATTAATATATTGACTCCTTTTCACCATATACCAAGAACTTTTCTATAGGCATGCAAGGTATCCATCACGTATGTCAGCAGCCTGCAACTTTTTGGGCACCAGGGACCAGTTCTGTGAAGAGAAGTTTTTCTGCAGTCCAAAGGGGTGTGGTTTTCTGTGCTGCCTGCATCCCATGGATGGGGCTTCACTTCTTTGTGCGGCCTGGTTGCTAGCATGCAGCGGACCGGTTGGGGACCAGAGGTGGTATTCAGCAGGTTCTGACCAGTTCTGAAGAACCGGTAACAGAAATTTTGAGTAGTTCGGAGAACTGGTAAATACCACCTCTGACTGGCACCGCCATCTATTCTCTGCCTCTCAAATCCCAGCTGATCAGGAGGAAGTGGGGATTTTGCAGTAACCTTCCCCTGGAGTGGGGAGGGAATGGAGATTTTACAGTATCCTTTCCCTGGAGTGGGGTGGGAATGGAGATTTTACAGTCTCCTTCCCCTGCCATGCCCACCAAGCCATGCCCACAGAACCGGTAGTAAAATTTTTTGAATCCCACTACTTTTGGGGACCCCTGACGTATGTGATCCCTTGTTTGCTAACTACTTGTCTTTGACAAGTATGGGGTATCTAGAAGAGTAGGAAAGATTAGCTCTCCATTTGCAAAACAGAAGCTCTTGAGAGCTCATTGATGAACACTTTGTTTTATTCTATCTCCAAGGCAAACTCTCCTTCTTTCAGAGCTTTAGCATCTTCTCTTAGTGTCTGATTATAGGCAATCTTTAGAAAAATGTCTTTCCTCTACCCACTCCATCCTCCATAGAGGCAGGCAAGCATGGGTGGAGGGTACTGTATCAGGAAAAGTGCCTAGTTGCAAAAATGCTGACATGTTACCATCTGATACCTCACAAAAGGCTTTTCCGTGCAAAAGAAGGAAGGTGGTTTTCATTCAGGATATGTTTGATCAAAACAACCCCTTGAAATATTTTGTGAACAACCGTTCAACTACACTGAACAGTTGGAATGGAGGGGAGAGAATTATCTGTGTTTGTGAGATGTCCAAAGTTACATTGCATAAGATAGGCAGCTTAATAAATCTTTTAAATAAATATATGGAATTAAAACAAAAAGGGAGGGAGGGAGGGAGGGAGGGAGGGATGGTAGAAGGAAGGGAGAAGGGAAGGAAGGAAGGAACGAAGGAAGAAAGGAAGGGAGGAAGGGCCGGAGGGAGGGAGGAGGGAAGATGGGAAGGAAGAAAAGAAGAAAGGGAGGGAGGAAGGAAGGAAGAAAGGAAGAAAGGAAGAAAGGGAGGGAGGGATGAAGGAAGGAAGGAGGGAAGGAAGGAAGGGAGGAAGGAAGAGAGGGAGGGAGGAAGAGAGGGAGGGAGGGAGGGGGAAGGAAGGAAGGAAGGAAGGAAGGAAGGAAGGAAGGAAGGAAGGAAGGAAGGAAGGAAAGTTCCTATAAGGGGAAATGCAAAGATATCAAATCGCAATTTCTCTTGCTGCTAGAGCACTTGAAGATCTGAAACACACCATTACAAATAGTGGATCACAAACACTTTCACATATATCTTTGTATGGAAGTGTCCAAGCATTCAGAGCTGGAGGGAAAGTTTCATTAAATATCTTAATTTGAATTGATTAGAAATTTATACTTAAGTGTCATTAGTTAATCAATACTGGATTGGCCTTTAACATTGCTTGGTGAAACATAATGACATTAAAGTAGATAAATATTGTTAGATCGCAGGCGATTGAAGGAAGACTCGACACAATGTAACTGGAAACTCTTTATTTAACTCCGGAAACAGCAATGGCTATTCTAGCCCAGGCAGCCCTTTATATAGGCTGGAGCTGTCCGCGGCTACAGCCACTGACGTGCCTCCAAATTTCCCGCTCTCAGGACTAATTCCTGATTGGCTTATTTAAACTGTCACTTGATATCCAACAAATATTTTCCCCACTTCTGGAAAAGTGACAAAAAGGCTGAGAAATAAACCTATCTCTTAAGGAAAATTTGTTTTTGATTTAGGGAATGTTGTAAGCAGATTCAAATAATGTATTGGCGATTGCATATAGCTGTGAATTTCCTGTGAATTTCTTCTTTTCTAGAGACCCAATCTTTTATACATTTCTTGGTAACTACATCATATTGACTACTTCTCAATATGTGTAGATGTTAGGATTGCCCTGCAGCTCTATGAACCACTTTCTTGCTAAATATTATTTTTTATTTTTAAAATGCCTTCAGAGGAAAAGCTGATTTTTTTCTGTGATCTTGTGAAAATTGTTCAACTTGTAGATTCCACTTACCTGAAAACTGTAGGATACAGTTCACTATTCACGAGATACACAAGTTCAAAAGTGATGGTGATTCCCAATCTTGCCAAGATGGCTACAACTGTACTTAACCATGGTATATCTGTCGAGATACACAGTAGGCAGAAAGGAAATGTTAAAAGAATTCACTTAACCTTGGGACCGAGACGTCAAGATCCTATTTCTTAACCAATTTTATTATCTTGGTCTCTGGCCAGTGTTATTTTGTGATTCTTCTTCCAAATTAATTAGCCAGTTGGATTTCAGAATTTTTTAAGTATTTACTATCCAGGTTCAAGGCTGCCCAATGATTCTGGGTAAATTACAAATGAAAAAAAAGAGGGCATATAAAAAAGAGATTAGCCAGAACAATACAATTAATCAGATTTAAGTACAGGGGGTTCCAACAACCACCTTATCTTAAGATCTGGGAAAACAGCCTAGACTTTATTGTCATTTTGAATGTACACTAATCGGCATACATTAAAATGCCTATAGCTGTCAAAGAGTGATAGAGACCGACTCACTAAGAATTTAGCCTAGTTCTTAGTGATAAAGACCGACCTTCAAAGTGCTAATGAACGGATGTAATATAAATTCTTCCATTCCCCACCATTCAGCCAGAACTGAAAAAGTTTCTTGGATGAGAAGCAAAACATTTTTAATGAAAAAAACAAGAAAGTCCGGATGCCTTTGGAAAAACACCTTTGGGGCACTTTAATTTGTGTGTGTGTGTGTGTGTGTGTGTGTGTGTGTGTGTGTGTGTGTGTAAATTTTATATATATATATATATATATGTCTTCTTAAGTTTTTGCGGTGTGTGTATGTAAAAAGTTAAAATCTCGGATGTTTTCCCGTGTTGTGGGAATCAGGTGGCCATAGTATATGTGTAGATCGGCCTAGCTGGTTGGACACGTGTACGGAGCTTGGCACTGAAATAATCTGAGTAGGAAAAGCGGGTCCAGCTAGATGACCACCGTGTCATTATAAGTTTGTTAGTTAAAATGTTTAAAATCCTGGCTAAGATCACAGCTCAGAATCCTCTAAATTCCCAAACAAAAACCTTTTTAAGGTCTTTCAAAAACTCTGGCTGAAATCCTAACCAACACTTTAAGGTTAGGCAACGTTTCGACAAGCTCTCTACCTTGTCATCTTCGGGCCTTTATTATCAGTTTAGAAGCTGTGGGTCATGCTTCATTATACTAGCTGCAGCCTGAATGTGTGTTAACGGTCCAGTTTTTCTCTGGCTCCCTATTACCAACTGTCAACTGCAAAGAGGTAAGAATTCTAGTAGGCATCACAGCACCACTGGTTGCCTGTTGAGATCTTAGCATATCTTCTGGCTTGGTTCTCTCTCTCTCCCTATTGCTAGCTATCAACTGCAAAGAGGAAAGGGTTCTTGTATGCATTACAACACCACTGGTTGCCTGTTGGGATCTCTGCCTATCCTCTGATGTTAAAATTCAAGTTTCCCTCAGTGCAGGTTTCCAAATACTTGATAGCCTAGAGGCGTCATCTTGTCTATTCATATTGTGTGGCCTCTTTTCAATTTCGATAGTCTCCCTAATTATTCTCTTATTAAGATGTTCCTCTTTTACCACTGTTCTAGCCTTATTGAAATCTATATTAAGTCCTGTGGCCTTCATGTTTTGTACCAAAGAAGAAGTTTGCTCTTCCTTTTTCACTGCATTTTTATGTTCTTCTAAACGCACACTTATTCGTCTATTCGTCTGTCCAATATAAGATGACTGACAGGAGATACATGGTATTTCGTATATTCCTTGATTTTCCAGCTCAATTTTATCTTTGGGGTTTCTCAACATCATTGATATTTTTCTATCTGTGCGGAACACAGTTTTTATTTTTTGTTTCTGTAGTATCTTGCTAACTTTTTACATATATATATACACACACACACAAGTTTTGGTGTATTCGGGTCTTTTCCCATGTAAGATTGAGAGTATCTTGGTGACGTTTTGACGAGGTCTCACTCGTCATCTTCAGGCTGGTGTCTTCGGCTTCATGTTTGTGCGAGGAAAGCTGAAGACACCAGCCTGAAGATGACGAGTGAAACCTCGTCGAAACGTCGCCAAGATACTCTCAATCTTACACGGGAAAAGTCCCGAATACACCAAAACTTGCATATCTCTACCCGTGAAAATCTATGAAAATCTATATATATATATATGTTTTAGGAAAGAACCTGGCTAAAGAGAAATACATATATATATGTATACGTAGGAATATATGTATATGTAGGAAGAACCTGGATATATATATATATATATATATATATATATATATATATATATATATATATATATATATCATCATTAGTTCAACATATAAATACAACAGGACACAACATTAATTTTAATAAAACAAAAACAGTTGCAAACATAGAACATCTCAATGGCAGGATAATCAGAGAAGTAATAGAAATGGGAAAAAGACCATATTGCATGAATAAACGGGATGACACTTCACGTCTGCCTACTATTTGGAAACCTGCTCTCATAGATAGACGAATCTTAACACCATATATAAAACATAAACCAAACATTACACAAAAAAATCCCAACCAAATCATATTCAAACCAGCCACAAAGATGAAGCCCTGCCACCTAGTGGAGAAAAACCGACCATACACCCGAAGCCAAGCCAATAAACACATACTGGGACTCCCAACCAATCAGAATGAAAAGGTGGAGCCATCCCAGAATACCAGCACCAGATTTGAAATAGCAACATCAGTTAGTGCAAAATGACTGCTGACATAAGCCTGATGATGGCAGATGGGATTCTGCCGAAACGTCGCTTCTACCCTTTTAGGGATATATCCACAATTACACGGGAAGAAACCCGAAATATTAACTACACACACACACACACACACACATATATATAATTTATTTATGCAATTCATCTACTGCTTTAATCCTCATAATCTCTAAGTGGGAAGTTTTATTAACAAAGAGTTTGCATGAGAGTTAGTATTCATAGTAGATATATTCTGCCATTCTGAACAGAAACATTGAACAGGAATGTTTAAGAAGTTTAGATTTATGCTTAAGATCACAGGTATACAGGTATACAGGTGGTCCTTGACTTACAGCTATTTGTTTAATGATAGGTTGAAGTTAAGATGGCCTTGGAAAAAGTGACTTATAACCCATCCTTGAACTTATAACTGTCGCACACAAACCCCAATCGCATGATTGCAATTCAGGCGCTTAGCAACTGGCTCGTATTTATGATGATTGCAGCATCTGTAAGGGGCTGCCACAAAGAAGTGGGGTTCAATCTATGGTTCAAAGCACCTAAAGGCAGAACAAGAAGCAAAGGCTGGAAACTAATCAAAGAGAGAACCAACGTAGAATTAAAGAGAAATTTTCTGACATTTAGAACAATTAACCAGGCTTTCCTTCAGAAATTGGCTTTCCTTCAGAAATTGTGGGTGCTCCATCACTGGAGGTTTTTAAGAAGAGACTGAACAGCTACATGTCTGGAATGGCATAGGGTCTTCTGCTTGACAGGGGATTGGACTAGAAGATTCCAAGGTCTCTTCCAACTCTATTGTTTTGTTATTCTGTTAGCTTGCAATCATGTGATCACAATTTGAGAACATACAAGCTAGCATTTGACAAACAAATTTAATAGGGGGAGCTGAATTCATTTAATGACTGTGTGATTCATTTAATAACAGTGGTAAAAATGGTCATAAAATTGGGTCCTGACAGAATTTCCTGTCATGATGGAAATTCCAGTCACAATTGTGGTCATAAGTTGAGAATCACCTGTATTCACATAATATCCCCAAATGAATACGTATAAGCTGTATTCCAGCTAAACCATGACAGTATGTTAATACACCTGCCCCCTTAAAATCTTGATGCAAATCATTTTTAGCTGAGAGGAATAACTTTTACCATTTCCATGACAGAAAGAAACATAGGATGAATCTTTCCCCCCCCCTCTTCCCATCCCACCATAAGCTTGTAATTGCAGCTTAAAAGACTGCAGTAATTGGGGGAGAAAAGGGGGGGAGGAGATATAACTGTAAATTGTTCATTTTGAATGGAGAGGAAGAATACTGGTCCTTCTGAAATTTCCTTTCCAATACCTACGTATACAGTAGTTATCCTTTTAAGGATCCTTATTGTTGCTGCAAATAGCATTATTGTTAAAATGTGTAAATTCTCAGGTTTTCCCCAAAGGCAACTGATAAACTTTATTTTAAAAAAATAATACAATAATTCTTTTGGTTTTTTTCTCCTTCACTTCTGATTTTCATTTTCATAGGGCCCTTTATTTCCTGATTGCATTAGGAACAGATCTAAATCGCTCTGTTTGTGGTTTACCATTTTACTGCAGCAGGTGGCAGCACTGAGCCTCCTGCAGTTGATCTCAAGCTGTTGGTTTGACTGAGAATTAAAGAGGAAAAAAGAAATACAGTATTGCAAAAAGACAGTAGCAAGCCACTTCCATAATACTGCCAAGGAAACTGAATAAAAGCAATCAGCGGGAGTTAAGCTTCACTCCAGCACATTGCCCAGCAACTGTTGCTTTTGGATTTAACCAACAGATCTCTGGAAGAATTTGAAACTTCCTTGTCATTGCAGAAAAAAGAGAGAGACATAGGCCATGTTGTCAAGGCCAGGATTGTCAAACTTGATTTCATTGAGGGTCGCATTTGGGTTGTGTTTGACCTCGGGGGCCAGGTGGGCAGGGCCGGGATGGGCGTGGCCAGTTCGATGTCACTCATGTTGGGGGCACCCGTCCCAGACTCCCTTTTCGGCTGTTGATGGCCTCCTGCAGCACTCTGCCAGCGAAAACCGAGCTCGGGAGGGCTGCCCACCCGAGTTCTTTTTTTGCTGGCAGAGCACTGCAGGAGGCCATCGCAGTAGAAAACAGAACTTGGGAGGGGTGCCCCTGACATGAGTGATGTCGAGCTGGCAGAAGCACCACTGTTTCCAGGGCGGCCCTGCGGGCCAGATCCAAGCACCCAGTGGGCCAGACTCGGCCTGCAGTTTGACACCCCTGCTCTTGGTACTTGCTCTCTATTCCCTCAAATGTAGTTGGAAATGATAATGGATCGCTCTTGGATGTTTATGGAGATTCTCAGTCATCCAGGTCATGGTTGTCCCAAAGATGCTTTTTCAAGAGGCAACTGGACTTTCTGGTTTTTCTTTGAAGACTGAGAAGACTGAGAAGCGAAACGTCTTCAAAGAAAATCCAGAAAATCCAGTTGCCTCTTCAAAAAGTACCTTTGGGACTATCTCTCTTGGATGATCCCAGAAACACCAATGAATATAGTTCAGCCTATCCATTTTGAATTAATTCGGGTGCCAATAAGGCAGCATGATAACATCATGTAGCAAGCCTCACTATTAAGAAATTATGGGATTATTCTACAGCATGTTATCATGGACACGGTGTGCCTGATTGTGGAATTGGAAAGCAATGCTCCCTTTTGCCAGTGGAGAAAACTCTAAAAAACTTGATAAGATGAATTATTTGCCAACTGTTTACCAAAGCCTTTGGGCCAATGGTGTGTCCAAGCATCTCATTAAAATGGGCAGAATGGAAAAACTTGCCTAACTTCTATTGTATTGTGAGATCAGCAAATAAAAATCTATCCTTTGCCATTATTGATCTCAAACCTTTGCAATGCAATGATTGCATGGCTTGGACTCCTGACCCGAGGCAATGGTGGGCAGATAAGGTACAAATCCATTTGATGTACGTGTTTTCTCAAAGAGAAAATAGGACCATGATTACTTTCAAATAAATTGATCTTATAAAAAAAGCAAACCCTTTCCAATATCACAGCAAAGATAATATTTGTTCCAATCTTACTGGATTGCATCAGTTTTTTTATTCTTTTTTATTCATCACTGTTTGGTTTGGTAGCTGCAGTGCCTCAGGTAGAAAGTCCATACAGAGAGTGGTAAGGACAGTCGAGAAGATTATAGGAAGGTCACTTCCTGTCTTTCAGGATACTGCTTATAAGCACTATGTGCTTAGAGCTCAAAGCATTATTAGAGACCCCACACACCCACTTCACGGTCTGTTTCTGTGGTTCCCCTCTGGAAGGAGATTTCAAAGTACTTCTAGCAGGACTACCAGATTCTGGTACTTGATTACTTTCAAATAAATTGATCTTATAAAAAAAGCAAACCCTTTCCAATATCACAGCAAAGAGAATATTTGTTCCAATCTTATTGGATTGCATCAGTTTTTTTATTCTTTCTATTTGGGGTTGGGTGAGCAGGGGAAGAGAAATAACCAATGAATGGAATATATTTGTAAGGTGTATTCTCGGCATCCACTATCTGGTGTCTAAGGCACCTATACATCTGTGAACACTTATATATCTATGAGCCTATTCTTTTAGGCTCCCTTCCCCACCTAGCTTTCTATCTCAGTTTAAAGTCTGTCAACTTTAAAGTGTGTGGACCTCTACTCCCAGAATTCTCCAGACAGAATATATTTACTTTTTTAAAAAGAGCTAAATGGAAAGAAGACATTCCATAAAATAGAATCCCAGCCTTCCCACATCCTCTTTATGCCATAAACTTTCCTGCAAAACAAAGATAGTTGTAAATTGCAATCTAGGGTTTGGTCGGGAAGTATGCCTACCTGCTCAGAAAAATAACAAAAGTCACCTGTAAATAGCAAGGAACATCTGGGGATATAAAAATCAAAACGAGGAGCTTTCTAACTCTACCACAACTATGTTGCAAATGCGCAAATTTCCTTAGTGAAATTTATTTCATAAGATATCCACAATGTGCTCCAAAAATCCCCTGCATGCCCCCATCGTCAATATCTCTTGTTCTTTGTGGATTTTACTGAAAGTTTAAGAATCCTTGTGGCCTAAAAGTTGAGAGGGATCATAATTATAATTAAGGGCAGGTGTGTCAAACTGGTGGCCTGCGGGCCAGATGCATCACGTGCAGGCCACAGCCACCCCAGCTCTGCGAACAGAAAAAAAGTTGCAAAACATCACGTGACGATAATGTGACGCCACGAGTTTGACACCCGTAATCAAGGGGATATTCCTCAGACTCCTTCAGAAGGCTTCATTTAGCTCTGCAAGTTCATAGCCCATTCATGAGTCCAGAGAGCCCTTTTCTCTCTGTAGTTTAGGGCAGGTCTATCTAGTACAGGCTCTAGATACAGGTAGTCCTCGAGTTATGACCACAATTGAGCCCAAAATGTATGTTGCTAAGTGAAACATTTGTTAGGTAAGTTTGTCCCATTTTACAACTTTTCTTGCCACATTTCTTAAGTGAATCATTGCAGTTAAATTAGTAACACTGTTGTAAGTGAATCTGGCTTCCCCACTGACTTTGCTTGTCAGAAGGTCACAAAAGGGGATCACATGACCCTGGGACACTGCAACCATCATAAATAGGAGTCAGTTGCCAAGCAACCAGATGTACATCACGTGACCATGGGGATGCTGCAATGGTCATAATGGACATAAGTCACTTTTTTCAGTTTTGTTACGACTTTCAACAGACACTAAGTGCACTGTTTTAAGTCAAGGACTACTTGAACTTCGATCAGGCTCACAGGTTGATGATGAATCACCTGATAAGTGTTCTCAGAAGCCTGAGTTGAGAACTTAGATTATAAATAACAGGCAAATCATATCCTTCCGTGCTTACACAGCGTCCATGCTTAGATAAAGGTGAATTAATGAAAGCTGACTCCAGATAAGACCAAAGCAAAAGTTTTGGGAAACTGTGAGAAACTTGGGAAACAAGCCCTGTGGCCTTCATTGATTTCTCATTATTTTTTGTTACAGAGTTTCACAGTACTATTACCACTTAAACATGTACTCTTGTTATTGATTATACAACAAATAAGAATATCAAGGCCTGCAATCAGGCACTGTTAGAAACTATGACATTTCTCCTTGTTGGTATTGGGTCACTCTACCTCTAAGGTGTTTTAAAGTTAGCCTGCACCAGTTTTCCATCTGCTGACCTCAGCAAACAACCCACGATAACTCCAATAGGCAACTCCAATATGAATCACAAAGTGCAAAAGGAGAGTTTTATTGAGAGCGTTTTAACAAACAGCATCACTGTTTGGTTTGGTTGCTGCAGTGCCTCAGGTAGAAAGTCCATACAGAGAGTGGTATGGACAGTTGAGAAGATTATAGGAAGGTCACTTCCTGTCATTCAGGATACTGCTTATAAGCACTATGTGCTTAGAGCTCAAAGCATTGTTAGAGACCCCACACACCCATTTCATGGTCTGTTTCTGTGGCTCCCCTCTGGGAGGAGGTTTTGAAGTACTTCTAGCAGGACTACCAGATTCTTTAACAGCTTTGTTCCCTATGCCATCCATCTGGTAAACTCGCAAGATTCACTTTTCTTGCCATGTACATCAGTGATGGGTTGCTCCCGGTTCACACCGGTTCGCACGAACCGATAGTAAAAATTTGTAGTAGTTCGGAGAACCGGTAATATCATTGACTGGCCACACCCCTGAACTGGTCCCCGGCCTGGTCGCTGCTCGCTTACCCCACCCACCTCATCAGAGTCTTTTTTTTTATTTTACTTTTATAAGCATTTTTTCTACAACCTCTTCGGCCAAAAAATGCTTTTAAAAGTAAAAAAAAAAGCCTCTGATAATCGCGCGGCTCAGCTGGAATCATCAGAGGCTTCTGAAAGCATTTTTTTCTGCAACCTCGTCAGCCGAAGAGGTTGTAGGAAAAAAAATGCCTTTAAAAGCCTCTGGCGATCCCAGCTGAGTTGCCTGATTGTCAGAGGCTTCTAAAAGCATTTTTTTCTGCAATTTCTTAAAATTGTAGAAAAAATGCTTTTAAAAGTAAAAAAAAAAAAATAGTTGGCCACACCCACACAATCACATTACCCCCCCCAAGCCATGCCCACAAAATAAGTCACGCCCACAGAACCGGTAGATTTTAGAACCCATCCCTGATGTACATGTATACATCCGAACTAGACTGTGTTGTTTCTCCATATCATATCAGATATGTGGGTATGTGCATAATTTTGTATTTATTTATTTATTTTGTCATGTTTATGTAGTGTATATTGGAGGTGGTGACCCTTTGAGAGCTGTATGCAACAAAATTTCATTTTAATGTATGCCGATTAGTGTACATTCAAAGTGACAATAGAGTTATTCTAAGTCTAAATCCAATATGAATCACAAAGTGCAAAAGGAGAGTTTTATGCCACAGACAATCTGGAGGAAAATCAACTGAGCTACTCAAGGAGGACAAATAACAGGCCTCGAGGCTAGACTGGCATAAACGCTGGGTGTGGAAGAGCCTTATGTGTTACTGCTGAATGCTGCAACCTCTTCTATTACAGGTAGTCCTCGACTTACAACAGTTCACTTAGTGACCGTTCAAAGTTACAATGGCACTGGAAAAAAGGGCCATGTTCATTTTTCATACTATTGCAGCATCCCCATGGTCACGTGATCAAAATTCAGACACTTGGCAACTAACTCATATTTATGACGGTTGCAGCGTCCCAGGGTCACGTGATCACCTCTTGGAACCTTCTGACAAGCAAAGTCAATGGGGAAGCCAGATTCACTTAACAACCACATTACTAATTTAACTACAGTGATTCACTTAACAAACGTGACAAGAAGAGTCATAAAATGGGGCAAAACTCACTTAACAAATTTCTCACTTAAGAACATAAATTTTGGGCTCAATTATGGTCATAAGTTGAGGACTACCTGTATTTTCCATCATGTTCCAAAAAGCAGTGCATTTCTTTTGAAAGAGAATCACACAATCTTATTTCACCAAACTGAAGTATTTGAACCTGCTGTTAAAAAGCAATTTTTGTACTTAAATTGAGTGCTTTGAGAGACAAGTGAGACAACACAGGGAAAATAAAAATAAAAATGAAGCCATCTAGTTACCTGTTGGTAAAAATGCTGTGATTAAGCAGGCGGCCCCTGCCACAAGAGTTCCTGAGGCAAAGAGAGGTCGCCGGCCAAGTCGGTCAATGGTGGCTAAGATTAAGAAAGCTGAAGGCAATTCTATCACTGCAGAGATGAAGAACTCCAAATACAGATTCCCTTTTATGAGTCCCAGGCGCAACACAAGCCCTTGATAAACTACTGCGCTGGTGAACCTTGAAGAGGAAGACAAAAGAAGAAACAGTGGGGCCTCCAGGACTGCCTGGGAAATATCAAACATGACAGGTATCGCAGCAGTGCAGCTGCGAGATACTTACCAGGCATACATGAGGATCAAAGTGAATTTTCTCATCTGCGGAGTTCTAACCAGATCAAACAGAGAAGGGTTGCTCACTTCTTCATCAGAGACCGTGATCTAAGAAGTAAGAGAGGCAGAGTTGATAGTCCCAATAACAGGAAATAAATGATTTTGAGGGAAATTGTTCTAATTTTGAAATACACTAGTTTTAATTTTAAAAACAAAAGGCAAGTTGGCAAGAGGGATGACCAAAGAGCTGTTAACAAGCCAACACATTTTATCTTAATATTTTCTCTTTTTTTCCTTGCCATGGTATTTCTGTCTTCCCTAAACTACATGGCTGCATCCCTGAGAACAGAGTATAGCTCAGTGGTAAAATTCAAATATTTTTTACTACCGGTTCTGTGGGCATGGCTTGGTGGGCGTGGTGTGGCTTTGTGGGGAAGAATACTGCAAAATCTCCATTCCCACCCCACTCCAGGGGAAGGATACTGCAAAATCCCCATTCCCTTCCCACTCTTGGGGGGAAGGATATTGCAAAATCTTCATTCCCACCCCATTCTGGGGCCAGCCAGAGGTGGTATTTGCCTCTTCTCCGAACTACTCAAAATTTCCGCTACTGATTCGCCAGAATCTGTCAGAACCTGCTGGATTTCACCCCTGGTATAGCTGGATATACCCACAAAAATGTTCAACCCTCTACAAAACTATTCTATTCTATTCTATTCTATTCTATTCTATTCTATTCTATTCTATTCTATTCTATTCTATTCTATTCTATTCTATTCCATTCCACCCCACCCCACCCCACCCCACCTCACCCCACCCTATCCCACCCTATCTTACCCTATTCTATTAGTTATTAAATGTATATGCCACCCATCTCACTATCCCAAGGTGACTCTTATTTTTAGCTTATAGCTAACAATTACCAGGTGGAAATGAACTTTACTTAATACTTACAAAATTTGCAGAACAGATTGAACACAAACTAGCCAGCAATAAATTATACAATAAGTTATACAATAAAAATAATAATTTTTAACATTGTGGTGACTTTGATAAATTAAATCTTAAAGATGGGGGGGAGTTTGTATCAAGGTTAAATAGGGCTTTTAAAATATCATGAACACACGGTTGCTTAAACTGTACAAATGCTAACCATGACATTGATAAACAGTTGCAAAATGCATTGAATTAGTTTTGTTTTTTGACCTTAATACTAAAGTCTTCACTGTGCTCTTTATTAATGTTACAAAAGAGTAAAAAAAAATGAGTTGCTTGGAAAAAGTGAATAGGTGTTTAATTTTTAACTTTCTATTCTTTATGTTCCAAATCAATGTACAATGCTTATAAATTCTTAGACCCACTTAAAAGCTATACTCCAAAGCAATGTTTCCCAACTTGAAAATGTGTGGATTTCAACACAACTCACAAAGATGTGCAGCAGTTATTCTTATGAATTTTTTCATCTCTTTTTTATAAAGACAACAAATAGCAATTTCCAGATTTCTCCCTGCTCAATTTGAAATACCATGGAGGCATCACACCACTGTGTCTCTATTTCTTCCTGGCACTAAACTAGTAGGTGGTATTGAAGTACCTATTGTCTTGTCTATGGAGATTCTCAATCATCCAGGTCATGGTTGTCCCAAATGTGTGTTCCCCCCCCCAAAAGGTAACTGGACTTTTTTGGATGAGAAGCGAAATTTTGGATGAGAAGCTTGAAGAAGCTTCTTGGATGAAAAGTGAAATGTTTTCAAAGAAAATACCAAGAAAGTCCAGTTGTCTTTTGGAAAAAAACACTCCTGGGATACCTGCTGTCTTGCCTATTGAATAGATAGAGCAACAGCAAAGTACATCTAATCAGCTCTTTAGAGAGAGAATTGCAAAATGATGGTATAGGAGTGTTATCAGAGACCAGAAGAGAATGGGTACACCTGCATCAGCCTGAGATGGCCCAAGCACCAGCCCAATTCCACTTACTATTTGTCAAGCTGCACAAAGGGTAGTAAAAAAAAAATCGATTATATATTTTCCTACCGATGGTTGATACGGTTGGCATAAAGGGAAAAGCAATACTGGTACAGCCAAAAATAACTTGTCGCTATCTCATTCATGGGCAGAGAACAAGCTGAAGATGGAGTCATGGGGGCATGGCAGAAAATATCAGGGCAGCTCTGTATCATTTATCCAAGGTGGGAAAAGATCGGCATCTCCCATTTTTCTTCCAAGTCTTACATAGGAGGGTTTCCTTCTAAATTATGTTTTTTGACAATATTTTTTCAAATCATTTTTTCACAAAAGGAATGCACCAACTTATTTCTACCATTGCTATGGTGTTTAATAACACAATCCTTTTTTGTTGTTATGCTGTCACAAGCCTGGCACTAGACCTGGTTGCTTGGAGGTAATTGTCTTCCCAACTGCAACCTTCCTTTGGAAATTGGAGCCACATAACTTAGGGAGAAACTCCACTGAGAGTACAGAATGTAAAATGTGTTTGATGTTCTCATCCTAGCACTTCCGGAAGCATCGTGCTCTTTGCTGGGCACAGAGTCAAGAATGACTGGACTTGTGTATCGAAAAGGACTTTGGAAAAGAGCCAAAGTGCACTTTAGATATGTAGATATGACTGAAAACTAACCAGTTGCAGCTGTCAATAAATTAGGAGTGTGGCTGAGAACACTAGCTCGAAACTTTAGACTAAAATTTTTGAAATGACGCAGGGAAAGTAATACAATCTGGAAGCCAAGGTCAAAGTTCTAAAAATATTGTGGTTGAACAAATTGAATTTAGTATAAACTGATTGATGCCCTCCCCAGCATCAATTTTTGTTCACGATTTTTAATCTGACTCTTATACAAATATATTTATTTATACACAATGCTTTTATAAGATTTATGTGGAAAGAGACTCTTTCATGTAGTGCTGCTCAAGTGTTATGAAAAGTTGGGAAATCTCTTTGTAAGTGATTTATGAAGTTCTAGTACATTTTTCTTGGAAATGTGGGATAGATCATACTGAATCTTAATTTTGCTGTTTTAAGAGACTGCAAAAATAACCAGTTTTCCATTCCATTTCTCTTTCAAACAAAAATAGTTTAGTTTACTAACAACATTTTCCAAGCAAGGAATTAAGTGCTCTGTACAAGATAAACAGATATAATCAGAGACATTGTGGGCTCATAAACTCTCTCCTTTTGAAATGTAATATACATGCAACTATTAGGAATGGGGAAAATCCAAAATTTACTTTGATGGTGGCTTGCTCAAACTATAATATAAACTTCTAACTATAGAAGTTAGAACTAAGTTACAAATTATAGAACTAACTAACTATAATTTAGAAGGGGTTTTTTTCTCCTCAGAAGACAAGTGATGCCTGTATAATGCCTATTATTTTCGTAAATGTTGTTCAAAAATTGTTGGAGAGGGATTGTTGGTGGGGAAATACTGGCAAACGCTTCCTTCACAATCTGTCAAGATTCCTTTGTGGCCTAAAGCCTGCTAGGATTTAGCCAAAAATCATTAAATTCTGTCTAAAATAATGTTTTCCTTAAAAAGCAACAACAGAATTTTAAATCCCTGTGCTTTCTTCTCTGAAAATGGACAGAATCCTTGGAAAAGAATTCACTCCGCCTATGTTTTGCTGAAAAGTTTAACAAATCCATCAAGTTTTGGGCAATGACATCCATGTTAGCAAAAACATAAGTAGTTGTTGGAAAGACCCCTATCGTATTAATCCTTTCATCTTGCAATGGACTGAATGACAATTGACTTCTTGAAGTTGCCTATTTGCACTTAGAAGCAAGCTGGATCACCAAGATTGAAAATCTCCCCCTCTCCCTCTCCCTCCCTCCCTCCCCCCCTCTCTCTCTGCGTGTGTGTGAAAATTCCATCTCACTGAGAAAATCCATCATGAAAGAAAGAGAACTGTTGAGAATAAACTTATTAATATTACAATTGTAGAATGTTTAAGCTGTGTATAGAAAACACATGAGGACATCACCAGAAGACAAAGAAAAAAAATGGCTGTGGGGCTCTGTTAATGAACATGTGCTCTGGTTAGAAGTAAGAGACAGACGAGGGGAACCTTACATGAACCGAAGAATCAAAACACTGCTACAAGTGGCATTCAGTTTTTTTCCTCCCATTTGAACTGGAATCTAGGAGAAATGGGAGGCAATTCAGAGCCACAAAACAACTGAAGAGTAAAACGGGGAGAAGTCTTCCCTAAATGCTAGGTGGGTTTTATTTTTATTTTATTTTATTATTAGATTTATATACCGCCCTATTCCCAAGGGACTCAGGGCGGTGAACAGCCAAGAGATAAAACACAGAGAATTACAAAATTTAAAAACAATATAAAAACCTAATTAAATAAATTTGGCCCAGAACAGATTAAAACACCCCTAAAATTTTAGACAAATTTAAAATTTACAATTAAAAATTAAAAAGAGAGGTTAGGCCAGGCCAGCCTGTTGGAATAAAAAAGTCTTGAGGGTGCGGCGGAAGGTGCGTAAATCCAGGATCCTCCGTATCTCCGGGGGGGAGCTCATTCCAGATAGCAGGTGCCCCCACAGAGAAGGCTCTTCCCCTGAGGGCCCCAGTCAACATTGTTTGGCTGACGGCACCCTGAGGAGTCCTTCTCTATGAAAGCGTACTGGCTGGTGAGAGGCTACTGGTGACAGCAGTTCCTGATGTAACACCTCAAAGAAATTTGAAGGCTGCTAGCAACACATATATAGTACATGTGACCTACAAGCCGTTCTTGCCTTGACCACAGGACGTCTGCTGAGGGGATCCTATACTTTGAAACCCCCACCTCCCCAGGGTTTAGCCTGTGGGTTTATATGAAGACTTTGTCTAAATAAATGGCAAGAGTTAGTTTTACAGAATACTTTCTTTAAGATACAGCACTAAAAAAAATTTAGCCATTGTTGCAGTTATAGCACTTGCCCTCTGCAATAACATTGCTCCCCTCCCCAAGATCTGCTTGGCTCCCACTTTGACCGTATTTAGATGAGTCCTTAAGCTCTGGCTCTTTTCCCAGACCTTGGGCTAGAGCGGGTGTTGGGCCCCTGGAGAATTGCTTGATTTGTGAGATGATGGTTTGTTTCCTTCAGACATCTGTTGTCTATTGCATGGGTTGTTTTACTTTAAATTTAGTGTATCGTACACCACCCTGGGTTGTAATGTAATAACATTACATTTTACAAATTAAATTAAAGTCCGTACCTCCGAAAAATGCACTGGAAGGCTTTGTCCATTTTCTTTGGCAACCGACTGCATAATCTGCAAGGCCTTCTTGGCTTTTTTGCGAGTGATCAGCCACCGTGGAGATTCAGGGACCAGCCTGCCAAAAAAAAGAGAGACCAATGAGGAAGAGTCGGTAGCTGTCAGCAGATGAGATTTATTGCCTGCAAGAATGCCAAAACTTCATCAGCATCTTAATGAGTTCTTAAGCCTTTCAGTTCTTTCCTGGCACTCTGAGTTTCTTTCTCCCTCCTGAAAACTTCTTTTGTTGGTGAAAATGACTCTTACAAATCTGGTCACTTCGGCCCCTTCTCCTGCTTTTTGGAATATCCTTCCAAACGTTTCCATACCCTTTTGTGTTAGTTTGGTTGAGATTGTTAATTATATTGTGATTTTTTTCCCTTATTTCCTGAGACACCAACATAGCTACCATTACTTTTTATGGCCCAATAAATGATATTGCATATGGTGAAGGACACAAGAAATCCAGTGCATTTGAACAAAATGAAACTGATGGATCTAATCATGCCAACAGTAATCTAGAAGTTCATATTGCTTATTAGGTGACTCATACCCATAATTTGATGGCTCTTCCTAGGGTTTACAACACTTTATAATCAACAAGTTTGATTATTTGCAATCAGGTTGGTGTCAACTCCTTATAATCATATACATAGTTTCTCTAGGACAATTTGTTCCCAGCCTGGTCCTTCATGTCTTCCAACACTTCACCTATCATCACTGTAATTGAATCCATCTTCCCTGCTGCTGATCTTCATCTACTTTTTCTCTCTTTCCTTCTACTTTTCCAAACATTAAAACTTTCTCCAGAGTGCCAGGTCTTTACATAATGTGTCTGAGGTTTGATAATTTAAGCCTGATCATTTGTGCCTCAAGTGAGATCCAGGGTTGATTTGTTTGATGATCGTTGACTGTGCTATTCTCAGGGGTTTACCCCAATACCAATGTTCAAAAGCATAAACCTTCTTTCTATCCTGCTTCCTCACAGTCCCAATTTCACTTCCATAGAAGAAAATGAAAAAAACCATTGTTTCCATGGTTCTAATTCTGTGGGTATAAAATACATTCCAGTATCTGAATATCTTTTCCAAGACCATCACTGCTACTATATTAATCGCTAGTCTGCAGGATATTTCTTAACTGCTAGTTCCTTTCCTGGAACTAGCAGTTCCAGGAAAGTGGATATTCACCACTTCAGTGTCTTCATTACAAATCTTAAACCTGATTGCTTCACTTGTTATGAATTTGGTTTTCTTTATATTTAAATGTACTCCCATTTTTTCACTATTTATTAGGGCTATATTAAATTTAATAACTGAATGCCTTAATTATCTTATTATTAAGAACTGCAATTATATTAATAGAATATAGTCATGGCATAGAATGATGACTTATGACTGTTCATTAACAATGATAAGCATTATTTTTATGTATTTCAAACTTATATAAATTAATAATCTATATAATAACTCCAAAATATAGATAGGTATTATTGTTGCGCCCATGATATAGATGTCATAAGAGCTTATCTAAGTTCATCTTTAATTAATGACTGAGATTCAGACAGAGAAATTGTTTTAATCACGACAGAAGAATGGTTTTCAGCTTATTAAATAACTCATATTAGCTTTTCTCCACCTATTGCCATTAATAAATGTTGGATTTATAGTATTCATAATTTTTGAATGTGCTTCTCTGAAGATATACTGAGAATCCAACTTCTAGAAAAGACTAAGTTGGGAAATGCTCTTTTGCAAAAAAACCCAGCTGCTATTTGTATTAAACAGAACTCATGAATGCATCAGAAGATAATTTTGGGGGTGGGGGAGAAAATGGAAAGTAATGGCAGTTACCAGTAATAAAACAGGAAAAGAAAGTTGGGAAGTGTGGTAACTAGTTGAATCCCCTGCCATGTGGGAATCACATAAGCAATTCCAGGAAGAATCACAACTCCGAGTGTGAAGAACATCTGTATTACAATTCCAACGACCCGTCGGTGATCTGAACCAACCAGCTCTGTTACTGAATTGACAAAAAGATAAACAAAAACTTTGAAAGATAACATGAGATCCATTATAAAAAAGCATAGCTGGAGTAATAGCACATTTCCCCAGTGTCTTATGCCACATTTCCCCAGTGTCTTATGCAGTGGTGGGATTCAAATAATTTAACAACCGGTTCTCTGCCCTAATGATTTCTTCCAACAACCAGTTCACCAAACTTCTCAGAAAGTTAAGAACTGGTTCTCCCGAAGTGTTGCGAACTGGCTGAATTCCACCACTGGTCTTATGCCAACCTTTCTGGCTTGGTGGCCTGGTGGGGGTGTGTGGAGAGGGGAACTGGCCTGCAAGCGGTGGGCTGGCGCTCATGCGTGCACATCAATGGTGGTTTGCCCCCGGTTCGCACCGGTTCTAGAGAACCAGTAGTAAAACTGGCGGGAGGCTCCACCCACCGACCCCACCATCACCAAAACGCTTCTGCGCATGTGCAGACGAGCGCACGCGCATGCGAGCAAAATGAGTGCACACGCGCGGCCCCGCTGCAAACCGGTAGTAAAGGTAAGTAGAACCCACCACTGGTGCACATGTGCATCAGGCTGCCGCTCGCACAAGTCAAACTGTGCTTCTAGCAGAAAAAAACAGGAAACCATCCTTTATCAGAATGATGCCATAGCAAATTCTGCAATAAAATCCAATTCAACAAAGCTCCTTCAGTAAAGCTATTCAGCTTCTTTATGTTGCCCCAGCTGCATTGGGAAAGAATTGAAAACACACCATGCCTTACCCAGTACAAAGCTTGTCATCCAGGTTCCCTTTCCAAAGATTCCTTGTAGAAAGCGAAATATTGAAAATACAACAATGTTTGGTGCAAAAGCCACTACTAGGCCACATAGTCCTGCCCCAAAGCAAGAAAAGAGATAAATGGTGATTCTGCCAAATCTGTCAAGGGAAGCAAAGCAAATGAATAAATAAAGAAGAAATGGAGCCACGAGGAGGAAAAAATAACTTTGAAAAGCTCTAGTGAAATTTCTCTTCTTCTCCCAGATTATAGACACTCTACTACGTTTGCCCAGATACATTCAATTACAAGCTCCATGATCTTCAATCAGCATCGTTCATTGCTACTCCCCTTATTAGATTAATTTAGGTTGTTTAATGAAACTATTTGGAAATATCTTCTGCATAAACATGGGTAGGATAGTGTTACTACTATAGAGCTAAATCTTCTAAATAGGAATAATTCATAGCTGAATGCTAAAATATCTTACACCAGTTCAACTCCCTCCACATATTAATTACTGTAACATCCTGAGTATGTGCACGTCTGTGGAAGAGATCAAATGTTTCACCACTGATAGTACTAGCAAAGATAAGTGCTCTAAAATTATTACTCTTTTAAACAATAAGAAGTTGAAGATTAGGAATGTGAAAATTACCTCCATTCTTCTACCTATGAATGATTGTAATTAACAATGTCTATTTATCATAAAAGGAGCACAGGCAGTTGGATGTTTTTTATCCTTTAGTAGTGATTTAATCAAATACTCAAAAGTGTTCAGTATATCCTGGACTATCGGTTTTGTTGTTGCTTAAGGATTTTTAAGGGTTCAAAATTATGACTTGGGACCTCTGAAAATGATGAAAACACTATCAGGTGTCAAATAATGGCTAGAAGCACTGCCAGACATTGGTAGAATGACTTTTCCTGCCACATACTATGACAGCTGATGAATTTCAGACTCCCTAAGAAAACCTAATGTTGGATGTATGTTTTTTTTTCAGGGAAGAAAACTTGGTGAGTTGTCTATATATATATTTGGACAATGATTTTTTTAATTGGGAAATCTAGGGGCAAAACAATCTTTTTTGTCATCTTTGTTACCTTTTGGTAGCCCACATTTCTTAGATCAGGGAAGGCTTTGGAACAAGAGAGGCTGAACTAAAGTCAAAGTGGACAAAACTTTGACAAAAGTTTATGCAGCATTATAATCTTGCATAATTCTAGTCATCTATATTAAAATAGTTGTAGCTGTCAGAACAAGAGTCAGACATGCAGACAATCTGCTTTATATCTGAACTGGCCTTCAGAGTGTGAAAATCTCTGTCCATCAGTAGGATCAAAGGTGGGCAACTATGACCCCTTTATGATCTGTGGACTTCAACTCCCAGCTGTATGTAAAGGAGCCATAGTTGTCCAACCTTGACTAGGATAGTGCTTTGATACTTTGGTTTCTTAGCAAATTACAATGGACAGAAACCACTTTCCCATATTTGAACAAGAAAGAAAGAGTACGTTTTGTTGCAAAACATGAATGCACGTTTCCAATGTCCTTCCCTCAAATTTGAGTGTGAGGAAGAGTGAGAGAGGCATGCAGTACATACAGGTAATCCTTGATTTACAACCACTCATTTAGTGCCCATTCAAAGTTACAATGGTGCTGAAAATAAGTGAATTATGGCTGTTTTTCACACTTATGACCATTGCAGCATCCCCACGGTCATGGGATCAAAATTTGGATGCTTGGTAATGTTTATGGCATATTTATGACAACTGCAGTGTCCTAGAGTCATGCGACCACCTTCTGACAAGCAAAGTCAATGGGGGAAGCCAGTTTCACATAACAACCATGTCACTAACTTGACAACCACATGGTTCATTTAAACAACATGGCAAGAAAGGTCATAAAATGGGGCAAAACTCGCTTAACAACTGTCTCACTTAGTAAACAGACATTTTGGGCTCAATTATGGTCAGTGGTGGGATTCAAGTAATTTAACAACCAGTTCTCTGCCCTAATGATTTCTTCCAACAACCAGTTTGCCAAACTGTTCAGAAAGTTAACAACCGGTTCTCCCGAAGTGGTGCGAACTGGCTGAATCCCACCACTGATTATGGTCATAAATCAAAGACTACCTGTAAAGTATTTCTCCCTCCATCTACATAACGCACGACATAGCCTTATTTGTCATGGAAGATAATGCAGTCCATAAATAAGTGTTCAAAAGGCATTGTTACCTGTCTGCAGCGTATCCCAGAACAAACCCTCCTACCAGAAATCCCATATTGAGTATAGACTGAGCCATGTCTATTATCCACTTGTTCTCACAGACAAGGTTATACTGCAGAAGGAAGCGTAAAAGTACAGTAAATTTCAGTATTTCAATTTTCAACATATGCTGCCCCTCTCCGAAGACTCAGGGCGGCTCACAATACATTTAAAATCCTAATAAGGATTTTAGTAGAGGAACAATGGATTTTAGGCTTTGAAAAAAAATTATAGTGTTATTGTTGTTTTATGGGACAATGTAGAATTATGCTGACAGTTTTTGAATCTTCCCAGCAGAGGGTTTATTCCATTTAAAAAAAATCACTATTGAGATGGACTTTGATTGCATGACCTAAACTGAAATTTAAAAAAAAGACTCATAAAGTGGAAATCCTATTGGTGCGTAATAACTGACCCATTGCCTTACCAGAGATATTTATTTAGGTCAGGGTCAGAACTGCTGTCAAAAGCCAAGTCCCTGAGCCCATCTGCATGAAAGGCCAGTTCAGTTCCTGTTGCTTTCCAGGAATTGCAGGGAAGGATGCCCACCTACAATTTTGTGAAATAATACAGAGCTAAATAAATAAATGGTCTGGTTTAAGTTAAGGTGGCTGATCTTTCTAATGCTGTTAGAACAGCTTTCCTGAAATCACAGCCTCAAAATGATCTTTAGTCAATAACCAGCCACAAATGTAATATGATAGGATTGGTACTTAATGCTTTCTGTTCAATGTATATTTGATCAGTTAAATTTATTTTTAAATAAGAAGATTTTGACTCAGAGACAATTGTGTTTAATTATCTTAATATTCCATTACTCTTATTCTGTCTGTCAGAGCTGCCATCCTACACTTGCATGTATGCTTCGCTAGATGCCAGACTGCCAAAGCCATGGGGGGAGGGAGCTGTGGGAAGATGAGGGGGAAACTGAAAGTGATCTTCGTGCTGTCCTGAGATATCCCAAGGCCACAGACCTGGGAATGGATTGCAACGCTTATCCATCTACCCAACAGTTGCAGGAACAGTTCCCAAAACATCATCTTCGAATATGACTAGATAACGCAGAGATAACAGGGGTTGGAATGGAGAAGGGAAAGTTAACTAGTGAATCTTCGCGTGCAAACTTTTAGATCTGGCTTTGCTACTGGTTACACTTGGCTTTTAGTAAAAGTAACCTTTTCACTATGAATGGAATTGAGAGTGTTTCTTTCCTAAGAAACCAGGTGGGCAGGTCTGACACTGTCTCAGTATCTGTGGGCTGTACAAGAGGGAATGTTTATGAATCCCCTGGATTTGGAATCTAAAGTGTTCTCACTTTATTTCTGAATGGACAGTGGCCCATTGAGATTTGATGCATGATCTGGACTCATGCTGAACTCATGATTCATGCTTAAGAGTTGTTTGCATCTATGATGGGGGGGGTCTTTGCACAATTGCTTCTTGTATACCAGTTGTGCTCATTTTGAGCCTGGGAGGCTCTGTTCATGGTCCCTCGTGACTTTCTCATCTCCTGACTGGATTATTGCCACATGTTGTACTTGGAGCTACTCCTGAAGACCATCTGGAAGCTTTAGTAGATTCAGAAGGCAGGATGTGAGTAGTTATAGGTGCATAAGTACTTGAAGGCAGGGGTGAAATGCTATCGGTTTGCACCGGTTCGGGCGAACTGGTAGCGGCAGTGGCGCGTGGTTTGGAGAACTGGTAGTGGTGGCAGCGCATGGTTCAGAGAATCAGTAGCGGCGGCAGCACGTGGTTTGGAGAACTGGTAGCAGCGGCAGCATGAGGCTCCACCCACCTGCCCGGACATTGTTACTTCCTGGTTTTAACCAGGAAGTAACCTGTTTTTTACCCTCTGCGCATGCGCAGAAGGCTTTGCACATGCACAGAGGGTCCAAAATTTCTTGTGATGCATGCACGAGTGAAGAAAGCACTTCCAAACCAGTAGGGAAGGTAAGTAGATTTCACCCCTGCTTGAAGGACTGCCTTTCCAAGAACATCTGCCTGTTCCATTGGAAGGGTATGCTCCAGGTTCCTTCTTTTAAACTTTGTCATCTTACGGAATGTATTTAGAGAGGGCTGTAAAGCACTATGAAGCGGTATATAAGTCTAAGTGCTACTGCTATTTACAGTGGTTGTTTTTCAAATTACAAATCATTTTCATTCTTCTATTAGTCCATTATGTTTTTAGACATTTTGTGAAGTCTCTGCCTAAGGGGAAGATGCAGTAAATAGCGTATGGACTCCCATGGTTTCTTCTTGCCTCTCATGAGAATTCTATGAGCACCAGTCATAGCTGGACAGGCCAATAGCTACTATTTCTAACTTTTTAAAAAAATGAGAGTCATTGCTTTTTTTATCACCATGTGGTTTGGCGTGTAGCCTTATATTCTGTGCAATCTGATACAAGCCTACTTAAAAGGTAGCCCCAATGCATTCAGTTGGACTTACTTTTGAAGTCACAGAGTGTAATGGTATGTGGGAAAGACCTTGAGAAACTGGGCCAAGAAATGCTGCCAAGAGAACGGTCAGATAAGAGGCAGCATAGCCCAACATTTGTAGAGTGGGCGGGGCAAGAGGCTTAGAAGATTCCCTCCCACTCAGATGTAAAGGAGACAAAGGAGAGGGTTGTACTTTCAGGCTTGCAAGATTCCATCAAAGCAGCTTTAAATAAAAACAGAATTAGCCTATCTGGCTGTGATTCCTACCCATAAGGCCGACATAAGGTTGCGGCCTTATAATATAATCTGAAGGCTCTTCCCTAGTTAATTGAACTCAGTGCTGCAGTTTTAGTAGTCTGGGAATCTCCTGAATTAATGACCATCCATAAACAGTAAATGAGCTTCCATCATAGCTCATATGAGCAGTCTCTCTTTTCTCTTCTCTTACTTCCCCTCCCCCTCCAGCCATTTAACATCCGATTGTGTATTTCCTGACACTCAAAAGCTGTTTCACGATTTTTTGACTTTCAGTCCATGTCAAACAACTGAACTGCTTCTGTAAAATTTGTTTTGTCTAAACCGCCTAGGTAATTTTAAGTAATAGTTTATGCTATGCACATAATGTTATGTCTTGAAAATGCATTGATTGAGACACTAGCTATTGCTTTTCAAGATTGACTCAGCCTTCCACAAGGTTGACTCAGCCTTCCATCCTCCTGAGGTGGGTAACATGAGGACCCAGATTGTTGGGGGCAATATGCTGACTCTGTAAACCGCTTAGAGAGGGCTGTAAAAGCACTAAGTGCTATTGCTTCCTCCTTTCTTCCCACCTCATATTTTTGCCAAAGTTGCACTAAAATAAATGGTACTGAACTGCCCTGAAATTTGGTGGGCATTTAAAAACTGAAACAAAATGGCTTTAGTTTAGCTAAGGCTAGCTGCCCACTTAGCTCAATCAGTATGTTCTTCTATAAATGACAGCAGTTCTTCCAGGACTCAAGGAAAGAGTTCTCACCTGTTATGTTATAGAAACCTCCTGAAAGGGAGATGTTGGGAAAATAATTTATTGCCTTTGACCTGCTCTACCAATATTTTTTTTTAAAAAATTGTATTCAAATGAGAAATTACATTTGATTTGTCTGGATGACAAAGGCAGAATTCTGTAACTGAGACAGTATTGTCTGTCCGTGCAAATATGTTCAATTTTCTAAGTTGTTCTCATTCCTATATTCAAACCAACATCTATAATAGCATTCCTCCATCTTTCTCTGTCTTCTTCTATCTATCTCTCTCTCTCTTTTTCCAGATTTCAAAAAGACAATGAAACAAGGCTAATATTATCCATGACACTTTTACACTGTGTAGAAAATAGGAAATGAACAGTTTAATCCAAATACCAAATCTATTTTTATACTTCACAATGTATTACCTTATATACCATATATCTGTAACATCTGTAACATGCAAATAAACCTATTTTTCTGGATAATGTTGCCTTTACTTACCTCACTGGCAATAGTTGAGTGAGGTTTTTTGAATAACCAGCCATCCTGGCATGTAGTAAATGACTCGCCAGCAAAGTTGTTGGTAAGATGAGCCAGTGGATACGTACAATTATGCCCGGTGTTATTCCACTTTATGTCATACCTCTTACATTGCGAAGAGTTCACCAGGCTTGAGGCTTGAATGGTAATGTTGTATTCCTCTTCAAGCGTCCATTCACACTGCTTCTTCAGTTCAGATACATAAGGAATCCTGCACCAATATTGGTCGGGGTCTCGTCCCAGAAATACAATCCCAACAAATAGAAAGGAGAAAGTAACGCCAGTCTGACAGAGAAGGAAGAAGACCTTCTTCTGAAACTTTCCAAAGTCTCCAGCCTGTTTTAAAACCTCATCAAAAGACGGCATTGTAAACTCTAGTTGTCTCCCACATACACACACCGGCACTAAATTGGATGAATCCAAATGATAGCGGTGGTAACTTTCTTCCAACTTTGTGACTATATAAAGAGTATTTCCTATAACTCATACATTCTCTTTCTCTCTCTCTCTTTCCCCCTCTCTCCCTCCCTCTCTCTCATTCTGCCTTCCTCACAAATGTCACGAAGTAATATAAGCAAAGCTGGGACAGATCAAAGTTTCATTCCCTCCTCTTTTTTTTTCTTTCGTTCTGAAAGACTCACACACATCCATTCCACACATGTGCACGCGCAGCTATTATGTTACTTTGGCACAATGTGTACACAGAACAATTTAGGATTTCACGATGAATTTGGCACACCTACAAGGGTCTATATTTCTTATTTGTTTTCCCCAAGAGAGTACGTATTAAAAACTCTTAACACTTTAGTGACCAACAATTAGCAAACAGGGGATTTAAAGCAGAACTGAAGATTCAGTCAATATACCCAAAAGGCAATGCCAACATGTCATATGGTAATACAAAAAATATGAAAAGAATCCATAGAAATCTGTTAAAAATCTATACAAATCAATATTTCTTCCCTCCCTGCATTTAAAGACAATGAAGGGATTATGGTTTTGAGAGAATCATCTCTTTCTTTGGGAGGGGAAATTAATTAGATTTTTCTACTAATTTACCCAGTTACACCTACATAAATCTATGAATTATTGGTCAGTAATCAATATTCAAGTTCACCCCTTAAATAGACAATTTAGACAACAAAATGAAATTCAAATAAAGTTAGGTAACATAGCCTTAATGAACTTACATAACTTGTAAGCCACCCAGAGTCACCCTATAGGAGAGATAGGCGGCATAAAAATTTAATAAATAAAAAGTAAAATAATAAAAATGTGATTGTTTATTCTATACTGTTTCATTACAACTCATTCTTCCCTAAAGTGCCCAGTAGAATTTTGTAACCTAACATGCCACTTTTGAATTTGAATCCACATTCCACACATAACATAAAGATCTTCTGAGCCAACAGGAATTTTGTAAATTATAAGGTTCAAAGCATATTGTGAAAATGAAATGAAGAATATAGAAAAAATGTGAATCAGAGTTTCAGTTACACTCTGTCCACCCCTTCCCCTTTTTTTTAAAGTATTTGTCTTTTAGAATTGCTGAGTGGACAATATTAGAATGTATCACAGTAAATGTCATACAATACTTTATTTTAAAGAGTGATTCCAACTTTCTGTCCATCTAGGGGTTGAAAATCCTATTTCCAATTATTATATTTGCAGTTCTATTGTGATCTATCTCTCTGTTATTATCGATTATCCTTTGAGCATTATTCTAGCTCCGTGATGGTGAACTTGTGGCACGCGTGCCACAGGTGGCATGTGGAGCCATATCTGTGGGCATGCGAGTGTTGCCCTAGCTCAGCTCTAGCGCACATGTGTGCGCTGGCCAACTGATTTTTGGGCCTTCCGGGCCCACCAGAAGTCGGGAAATGGGCTGTTTCCGGCCTCCGGAAGGCCTCCGGGTGGGGGTGGGGAAGGCCATTTTCTCCCTCCCCAGGCTCCAAGAAAGCCTCTGGAGCCTGGGAGGACAAAAAACGGGCCTTCCCATTTTTTGTCCTCCCGTTTTTATGCCCGTTTTTATTGGGTATAATTACGGATTGTACAGCATTAGAGACTAAACTGATTTTAAATTTAATATCAGCAGCTAGGCTGTTGGTAGTGCAATATTGGAAGAAGGACTTTTTGCCTACTATTGAAGAGTGGACACTGAAAGTAACGAACTTAGCAGAAATGGCGAAAATTTCAGCGTATTTGAAGGACTATACACAAGAAAGATACGTATCAGAATGGAGAAGATGGATTGATTATATTCAAAATAAGTATCAGACAAGAAAATATCAAATAGCTTATGAATGAATGTTAAGTTTTAGAAGTATCACGTTATTTATAGTGGAGTTAAGGTTTCAGGAGGGGATTTTTTAGTCTAAGGATAGATAGGTTAATTTAGCTTATGATTGTTAACTGAAATACCCTGTATTTTGTTCTGGGAAGTCTGGGGGGGAGGGGGGGATGCGGGGAAGGGGTGGGGGTGGGGGGGAGGGGAAAAGGGTGGGGGGAATATTGGGGGGAAAATCTTTTTTTTCTGTAAAACTTTTCAATTAAAAAAAAAACGGGCCTTCCGGGCCCACTGGTAACTTTTTTGCCATCACATGCCAAAAGCGGGGGGAGCGCAGGGGGATCGTGTGCGCATGCGTGAGGGGGTGGGGCACAGGAGGCATTGAATTATGGGTGTGGGCACATGAGCGTGCGACACCCCCCCATGCTCCCCCCACTTTTGGTGTGCGACGGCAAAAAGATTAGCCATCACTGTTCTAGCTTCTTTGTATCCCAACCTCAGAAGTATCTGAGGCAACCCAATCAAAGCACTTTCTTTTCTCACAAATGAAGGCGAATATACGTGTCCCAGGATAATTACAGGATTCAGTGTGGGTCACCCGTCACTGGGTCTAGTCTTGTGACCAGCCGAGGTTGGATCCTGCAACTCTCTTTTCTACCTCCTATACCCAAGAAGTCTGAAATCACCAATTAAAATTAGGTTCTTGTGGGCAGAAGCTCAATTAAGTAATGATTTCTCAAAAGGCTCCTGATCAGAATTCTGCATTTAGAGTGCAGTTCACTTCTTGTATGGGCTTTGAAACTATATTGTTCCTTCAGTCTCAGTTCCCCTGCCATGCCAAAGTTTGGTTGTGAATTATTTAAGTGTAGCTGAGCAATTCTTGGTTATAAAAGCGATAATTAGTCTGCAATACTTCTTTATGCTTTCTGGATAGCATTTATGAAGTGGGCTTTATAATTTGCAGTTTATGATCTGTTGCAATATTTTCAGGATCAGACTCAATAAAGATAATAGAAGTTAAAGCTTTAAATATATTTCTTTTTAATTATGATAGGCATTCTATATTCACTGAATATTCAAGGTAGAAGCGACGAGAATGGTGAGGGTGGCTCCTTATATATACAAGGGGTGGAGCTAGGAATGGGAGTGGTAAGTTATGAATACATTAAAGTCCAAAGAATAAGTTAACCTCTGATGTTCCATATATACATTATTTACACATTGGAGAATAAGGCATTTACATCTGACAAATCCCCCTCTAAATGCCGGTTCGTTACACAACACCAATTACATTCTGATTCAGGACAATATAATACATATAATTTAGAAGTTAAATATTTGTGTTGTTTAGAAGGTAAGGGTTTTGTTAATATGTCAGCTAATTGTTCAGAAGTATCGCAATGTATTGCTTTAATGAATCCGTCTTGAGACAGTTGTCTCACATGCTTAAACTTTATATCAATATGCCTGGACCTTTGTCCAATTGCATCGGATCTGGATATTTCAATGGCCGCTTTATTGTCTTCATGCATAATAAATGGTAAGGTGGGTTTCTTCCAAACATCAGTGATCAGATCATTGAACCATACAAGGTTATTTGCAGCTTTGGACAAACAAACATATTCCGCTTCTGTAGTAGAAGTGGCTACTAGTTCTTGTTTACCAGTATACCAGTAAACTGGACAATCATTCAATAGAAAAACATAACCAGAAGTACTCTTTCTGCATGATGTATCACCAGCCCAATCTGCATCAGCATAACAAGTAATTTTTGGTTCTCTGTCATTATTGGGTTCCAACATTAAACAAAAATCTAATGTACCCTTCAGATATCTTAGAATTCTTTTGACAGCTTCCCAATGATACAAGGTTGGTTTACTAACATATCTTGACAATAGATTGAGAGGTAATGCAATATCTGGCCTAGTCCAATTAGATATATAAAGGAGTGAACCTATAACTGATCTGTAAAATGTGTTGTCTTTAAACTCAGGGGAAGATTCATCAGTGTTTCTAAGAAAATCAGTTTGCATAGGGGTGTCACAGGTTTTAGCATTATTTAAGTTACATTTGTTTAGGAGTTCGATGATTTTATCTTTCTGTGTAAGTTTGAATCCCCTTTTAGTTTTGTTAATTTGCACACCAAGGTATTTATTCACTTTACCCAGAGATTTCAGTGAGAAGTGTTCATTTAACTTATTTACAAAGATTTCCCTGCTCTCTTTATGCTTTCCAATGTATAAAATATCGTCCACGTAAATTAATACAAATTCAATATGATCATTACTCTTTTTTACAAAGAAACAGTTATCAGCAGTGGTGGCGTTGAAATCCATGGTCTTAAGTACTTTTACCAAGCAATCGTACCATCTTTTGCCGGATTGCTTTAATCCGTACAGACTCTTATTTAATAACCAAATTTCGTTCTTATTAGTGTATTGACTGTGTGGTGCTCTTACATATATTTCCTTATCTAATTTTGCATGTAAGTATGCGGTCTGTATGTCATATTGGAATACGTCCAGATTGAGTGCAGATGCTACTACAAGGGCTGTTTTGACACTCTCAGTTCTCACTGTGGGTGAATATGTATCAGTATAGTCTTCTGGGTATTTTTGTGCATAGCCTTGTGCAACTAGTCTAGCCTTGTATAAGGTATTGCCTCCTTCTAAGTTCTTAATTTTATAAATCCACCTGGTACCTATAATTGTTTTATCCTTAGGTGCGATCGCAGGTGTGAATACATTTAATCCTTGTAAACTTTCCATCTCTTTTTCCATAGCTAGTTCCCATTTTTCTCTTTCTTCATGTGGAAGTTTCAATACTTCTTCATATGTATTAGGTGTTATTTGTTCTCCATTCATATGCATTATGTAATCTTTGTATTTATTTGGTATTTGGTTTCTATTGTTTCTAATAGTTCTTTCAGGCTTGCTATGGTTATCATGCAAATATCTAGCTTCCTTTTTTGTTAATGTGTCTGTCTTTATTTTATGCTGACTATTAGTCCAAGTTTTGGTTTTGTTCTTACTTTTGTTAATATTTTGATTTTCTGTTGTTCCTTCCTCGCAAGATATCGTATCTTTACATTTATTAGGAAATATTTCATTAAGGTGCAATTTTGACCAATTGGCCTGTTCATGGAACACAGCTGTTCTGGATACTATAAATTTGTTATTACTATCAATAAATCTGTACCCTTTGGTTCCAGTTTCGTATCCCATGAATCTTAATCTCCTGGATACGTTTTCTCCCTTTCTCCTCAATTGTTTAGGTATGTGTACGTCTGCAGTGACTCCAAATATGTGCATGTGTGATAATTTGGGTTTTCTATTGTACATCACCTCATATGGTGTCTTATTCACAATACTGGACCAGGTTCTATTTTGAGTGTAATTCGAATAATGTAATGCCTCTGACCAAAATTGTTTGCCTAAACCAGCATCCTCTAATGTGCACCTAATCATGGTTTGTAGTGTGGAATTTTTCCTCTCTGCAACTCCATTTTGAAATGCAGAAAAAGGATTGGACGTGAAATGTAACATTCCTCTATCCTTTAACCATTGGGAGAATTCTTTAGACATGAACTCACATCCCCTATCTGTCATAATTTGCTTTATTCTGATATTATGTTGTGTTTCTATACGTTTGTAGAATTCCTTAAATTTCTGAAATGTTTCATCCTTGTGCTTTAATGTGTAAACAAAACCATATCGGCTGTAGTCATCCACTATTGTTAGGAAGTAACATTTTCTATAGGTAATTGAGGGACTTAATGGACCAACTAAGTCCATATGTACCAAATCAAAAATATTGTTAGTTGATCTGTTAGATTTTTTTGGTCTGGGACTGGTTTTTAGTTTGGTGGACTTACATACTGAGCATTCCAAATAATTTTCACAATTTTTTATTTTGACACCTTCTGCGTGTTCAGTCATTTTTTGTACTACAGGAAAGCTTGCATGTCCTAACTTCCTGTGTAAGATGTGAGCACACTCATCATGAATTGGTTTACCTATTTTTGGTTTCTTTTCCTTGTATGTATTTTTGTGATCATGAGTTATTCTACACTCATCATTGTCACTGTTACTGACATTTTCATCATCTGCTTCAATACAATCTTCCATATTTGAATCAATGTTATGTAAACATCTCTCTTTAGTTATCAGATAGGGTAGACCTCCTTTTATCATTACAGTACCTACATTTGTTTTGTTCTTTTCTATAGTTGCTTTCCCCTTTGAGAAAACTATATTGATATCAGATTCTCTGCTTAATTTTATGGCACTTAGTATGTTGTGAGGTATTTCTGGGATTAATAATACCCCCTCTATTTTCCCTAGACCAGGCAAGGTCACATTTCCTTTGCCTAGTACTTGAACCTTTTCTTGATTAGCTACCTTTATCACAAACTTATCTTCTATAAATGAAGATAATATACTTTTGTTGTTGGTGGTGTGATTTGTTGCACCAGAATCAATAAGCCAATTGTTATTCTCATCCTGCTGTGTTCTGGTGCTGTCTTGTTTATTTAGCCCATTCAGTGACCCAGATTTCCTCTCTTTTGAATTTTCTCTACCCCCTCTACCTTCTTTGTAATTTGGTGGGCTTCTATATTTGTGTCTATCTGTGGAAGATTGTCTGTAATTATATTTGCTCCTATATTCTGGTCTATGTCTCTATCTTGAGACTTTGGGGCAGTCTCTTCTACTATGTTCCCTGGATCCACAATTGTAGCATCTAAAGGCCTCATTATGTTTATCTTGAAAGACTACTTTCCTAAAAGGTTTGTGGTCTGTTTGGTTACTGGATCGATTTTTTCTTGAATTGTCTTCTGCTATCAATTTGTTAGATAGACTTTCTATGGATAAATATCCCAAATTAATGGTATCTAAGTGTGACATAAAGCTATCCCATGATGGATCAAGTGAATTGATAATAACACTTTTCATTGTTTGATCTGAAATCACTTCCCCCCTCAATTGTAGCTCAGCTCTTATTTTGTTTAGATTTATCAAATGCTCACTTATAGAAACCCCTGGTTTTACTCTAGAGGAAAAGAAATCCTTAGACATTCTTGTGGTTGTAGCTACGCTATCGCTGTGAAATAGATTAAACATGCATTGAATTATTTCTGATACAGTTAGGTTTGGTTTGATGCTATGATACATTGCAGGAGACACGCTAGATATTATTATGAAAAATGCTCTATGATGTAAACAATCTATTTTTAAAGTCCAAGGTCTTCTTGGAGGGCTAGTTATAAAGAATAGTAAATTTTCTTTCATGAAAATAACCTGAAGCTGTTGATACCACTCTTGTAAATTAATGCCATCAATTCTAAGTTTTGGGAAGTCACTGGGTAAGTTACCTACATTATTCTGTCCATTACTTACAACCTGGGGCAGTCCGTGATCTCTCAAGTGCAGGAAATTACAGAACGGCATTGGGATGCTTGCAATGAGTCTGCGCGGTTCTCTGGCCAGTTCAAGTCCTTCTGGGTCGTCTACGTAGTTTCGCACATGCGCGTTGCTCATTTCTTCTTTGGTGGTGTCGTGGAAGGTTCTCTCCCTTTCAGCTCTCTCGATCCGCTCCTCCTCAGATGAGTCGGTCTCTGGCTCGGTTTTTGGGGTTCTGGTGGTGGTGACGGTTCTTTTCTTCTTTTTGTGTGCGTTGGTATTCGATTTTGTCTGTGGTGTAGGGCGAAATCGGCATGGCTCTCTGGGCTCGGGCGTCGTCGCTTTCGAAGTCAGGATGGGAGCGTGCAGGTCTTGAGTCGCCGGTTTGATTTCTTGCTTCTTCGTAGATGTCTTGGTAATTTTCAGTCTTGGCCCAAAAGCAGCAAAAAGCGTTTTCATTGCTGATTTTACTTGAGATTTTGTTAAATCGTCTTCACTTTCTGATTTTGGATCATCTGAAGAGTTTGAGACTTCTTTCTCACTTTCTTCGTCTGATAGTGTTTTTCGCGCCAGAAATTTTGAACTGAGCGTTTTGATTGGCTCTGCTCCATTCTCTTTTGAAGTTCGTTGAAACCAAGATGGCTGCCATTCAAAATTTCGCGCGGGATCACATCTTTTCTTTTTAACAACTATTTTCCCAGTAGTCATCTCACTTACGATTTTTTGATCTTTGGGTTTTTCTTTAATGACGTTTTTCTCTCTCGCTGCTCCGCTGTTCTTCAGCATCTCCTGGAGGTCCGCGATGAGACTTTCATCATTCTTTTGGCTTTTTAGTATCTTTAATATCTCTGACCTGAGTTCGTTATTTTCTATTTCGATTTCTTTCTGGTCATTATTTTCACTCATTAGTTCTTCTTCTTCAGTGGTGTATTCTTCGGATTCTCTCGAAATCGCATTGGTGGATTCGTTGATCATCTCTTGATCAGTTTCTATTTCTTTGCTGTAGGCCCTGGTGTTGGGCCTATCTTTCTTGGACATTTTTAATTACTTATTGAGTCAATTAACCATCCTCTGCTACCAGCTTGTTGCAATATTTTCAGGATCAGACTCAATAAAGATAATAGAAGTTAAAGCTTTAAATATATTTCTTTTTAATTATGATAGGCATTCTATATTCACTGAATATTCAAGGTAGAAGCGACGAGAATGGTGAGGGTGGCTCCTTATATATACAAGGGGTGGAGCTAGGAATGGGAGTGGTAAGTTATGAATACATTAAAGTCCAAAGAATAAGTTAACCTCTGATGTTCCATATATACATTATTTACACATTGGAGAATAAGGCATTTACATCTGACATGATCAAATAAACAAGACATTGAACGCAACTGAAACTTGCAGTTTCATCAACCATTACTATTTAAAAGTTCACATCATAGATAAAACTCTTAAGTGTTGTAAGGATTATGAATAACAAATATTAAGCTTTTGTTTTTGCAGTTTCTTAATTTGTTTATTTTTATTGTACATTCCACAAAGTCTCTACAATTCTAGGAAGCTCTTTTAAAAAAAAATAAAGATCTTTTACAATGACTTTTCTGCATAAACATAGAAAAAACAAAGCAGCAGCCAAAACAAAAAAACCCAGAACACAAATAGCAGGGAGGAATAAACAACTAAGGTCTTCCTATAAAACTGGATTGCTCGCTTCTGAAAAGTTGTTAGTGAAGAAGTGAGACAGACGTCCCTGAGAAGGATGTTCCAAAGTTTAGGCATAGTCACCGAAGTGATCCTCTTCAAAATGAATCTCAAAAATTGTTGGGTGTAACAAGAGAGCTTCTGAACATGATCGTATGAGATAAGCCAGTTGTTAAAATATCAGGGTCCTAAATCATGTAAAGGTCATAACCAGTGGTTAGAGTTTTCCCTGGAAACTAGGATAGCTCTTTCAGGAAGAGAGTATGCTTTCTGTAGTCAGCCCTGTTAAAGTATTGATTGATTGATTATGCACCATCAAGTTGGTGTCAATTCTTAGCAGACACATAAATAGATTTTCATCATGTTGACCTGTCCCTCTTAACATATGGATGCTCAGGCAGTTGAGTTTTTCAGGCAGTTGTTTCCAAAGACTTTAAAGCCAGCACTGCACTGTAGTGATATTACAGTATATAATTTGTATGTAAGTGCCATGTTGACTAGATCTGCATATTTTAGGAAGGGCTGAGTTGGCATCCCCTCCTGACTACTGGCCTCCTGGCCCCTGTCAACATTTGGGCTTCTAGGTCATGTTTAGAAAAATTCCCAAATGAGGAGCTCACCTTTTAAAAGAGAGCAGACCATTTCATTCAATCTGAAGTTGAGAAATTATTTCATGAGCAAGGATCTTAAAAATGGAATATTAGGGAATGGTCAGGTATCCTTGGGGAGAATGTTCTTTAATGATATTCTTACTACCTCTTGTAGTAAGGCATTTATCATTTCAGCCACCCATTCAGCCACCCATTCAGCCAATCCGCCTCCGTCTGTGTTGCTATACAGAATAGGCAAATATACATATTGGCCTCACTTCTTGAAGAATCATTTAAAAAATCCATTGAATTGAATTATATATACTTGGTATAATTACCAAGGTATTACCAAGGTAGGAGCAGGGAGCCCATGATTCAGGTCCACTTCTAGTCACAGAAATTCCCTTGGTGGCCTTGAGCCAGTCAATACTTCTTAATTTTCCTCATAGAGTTGTTATCAAGGGATACACCTGGAGGGAGGAGTACTGTATATATTTCTTGGAGCTTAAGCAAGCAATATTGATTCAAGCCCATAACACAATCGCTGTTAAATGTTTTAAAGATATAGGCATGCCCTTCGCAAAACCATAAGGATTCCCTTACATGCTTCTCAAACATTTAAATTGGATCACCTTGGTAGAACCAATATTTTTAAAGCAGAAAGATTTATGACCCGATTTACTACAGAAAATCTTTTTCATCTATTTTTATCTAAAACTATATTATAAATGTTAGTTAGCCTACCCATCAATACAGTTAAATAATAAATATATTATTTATGTTTGTGTCCCTTGTCTTTGTATAATTTCTTTTTCTCTTTTCCTTTCTTTTCCAAAAGGTGGCAACACTTGATAGATTTATTAAGCATTTCCCAGACTTCCAGGGTCAACTGGCAGCTTGCAGATTAGCTTTGAGTCATGGGAAATGTCATTTATCCCATCTGCTACATCCTATCCACAGGGTTCCCACCTTTGGGAAGGATGAAAAAAATTATTTACATAATGTGCATCATTGTTTCCATCAAACTAAAGCATTTTAAAAACTATTTCTTCATTATAAATACAAGCAGTATTATACAATATTATTGTACAGTATTATTATTAAACAAACTGCCATAATAAGAAATTTTGGTTTGAAGAAGAGTAGTTGATGCACATCTCTGGCTGGATGGATAAAATATTTAAAATAATAAGTAGAATCAAAATTAACATATTAGGAAAAAGAATTTTTGAAGTTAAATGAAGTTAATGATTTGAAGTTTATATATATATAAACTTAATATATATGTATAATGTACACACAAACATATATACCGATATATACATATACATATTTTGCTGGTAAAGAAATAAAGGGAGACTAGTATAGATCTATTTCAAGCTATTTAGCTCTCATCAGCTAGCCATACCCTTACCTGGATTCAAACTTGGGCTGTCTGCATGTTAGGCAGTTGTATTAACCTCTGAGCCACAAGTTCTCCTCCCTTCATCATATGTATATGTATATATATGTATATATATATATATATGCTTTCTTCTCTTATCGTAGGTTTTTGTATGTATTTTTCTTCAACCGGGTATTTTCCTACGTAAACCAAGTTTCTCAAATTGCAGCCATAGCTCAGTGAAATCACATCCACTATCCTAGATTTCTTCAGACAGCAAGCATGCATTTTGCTGCCTATTGGGAGACTAATATAGATCTATTTCAGACTGATTGGTCCTCATCAGTTAGCCACACCCTTACCATATGTTCCCTCCCCGTAGAGGCTAAGTATTTGCTTTCTTCTCTTATTGTAGGTTTTTGTATGTATTTTTCTTGGTTTACGTAGGAAAATATGTAAGAAAACCAAGACACTTACATACAAAATACATACAAAAACCTACGATAGTTCTGCCTGGTTCTTTAGAAGCAGTAGTAAAAGCAGTGGGAGGCTCCGCCCACCTGCCCGGACGTCATAATTGATGATCTGCGCATTCGCAGAAGCACGCGCACATGCATGCAAGCAAAGCAAGCACGTGCACTCCTGTTGTGAACCGGTAGTAAAGGTAAGTAGAACCCACCCCTGGTTAGGATAGGATAGGGTGGATGGGGAGGGAAACAAAGCAATGAAAATCCAGTAATCCTTATTCTGAACAGCTCTATATATCATAAATTAATGGGGCAGCAAAATCTATTCTAGTGGACTTTTCTGCTTGCGGAAGGATTGGTGGAAAGCACTTTAACCTAAATGTGAGGAAGAACCCATTCCATGCATTTTTCTTAGCAAAATAAGGATGGTCATCCTTTCCCTGGAAAATCCAGGAATTGCTTGATGATAAGTGTCAACCAGGTCTGATCATGCTTAGTTTTTCTTGAGAATTATCACTAATATGTGGTGAGACTCACATTTCTGAAAAATCTCTAGTTAGGGCTCCTGATTTAAAATGCTTATTTAGGTGTGAAAATGAAGTGACTTCTTCAGACTTTTATAAATTTGACTGAGAATCAGTATTATTATATTTGTTGGTATCATTTTTTCCAGAAAAGCACACAATATCAATGTCAGTGGTCTCCTGTTACTGAAGTATATTTAATTACCCCTCAGCACAACAATCACATACCAACTACCATTCAGGCTCATAGCCTCCATATTAATGGAGAATAAGCCTACAATATTTCTCTAGACTCCCTGAGAAATAGAATCAAGTAGATTCCCCAATAAAGGGGAAGTTTCTTTTGACCTGAGCATGACTCCTAAAGATTGAAAGGGTGCATCTATGTTTGTTCTTGGCAACAATCTAGTAATTGTTTACTACTGAGGTCTGGATTTTTTAAAAAAAATCTGAGTCTAGCTACACTTCTGATCTTCCCTGAATATCTTGATGTGGCATCTAAATCTATTTTAATAAGACTGCAATCTTGTGCTGATTTACTCTAAAGCAGGGGTCCCCAACCCCCAAACATGAACCGGTACAGGTCTGCGGCCTGTTAGGAACCAGGCCTCTTGTGGCCCGTCAGAGGCCTGTGCGGATTGTAGCTGATTCTGACAACGAGGAGGCTGGTATGGTGCTACGCCAGCAGCCTGTGCAGCTGGCACTCAAGTCAGACAATGAGGAGGCTGGAGAAGATGTGGTGCCAGAGGCAGGGATTCAGCCAGGGCTTTCAGAACCTCCAGAAGCTCCTTTAAGTGAAGAGAACGAAGAGGAGGAGACTCTTCTCGATGCACGGGTGCGCAGAGCTGCCAAAAGGCAGGAATGGCTCCTCAGGAGGAAGTCTCCTTGAGAGTAAGGCTTGGGGCTAATTGGCCACTCCCTTAGCCTATTTAAGGAAGAACGCCGACTGAAGCAATTTGTAGGGAACAACTTTAGTTCACTCTCATTCACGTCTGAATTCTCTGTAAATTGCTTCTGAGCTTTCTGCCAACCATAGTAAGATTGTGATTACTTTATCTTTGGTTTCTTGTAGGCTGTTAAGAAAGTTTATTAACAGCCTTTGTTTGAAAAAGACTGAGTTATTTTAGTAAACTGAGTTTGGTACAGACTTTGTGTGTGCTGCGTTCTTTGGGGTCCGTAGCTGGGGCAGAACAAGGCCGCACAAGTGGAGGTGAACGGCAAGTGAACTAAATTGCACATATGCGGGATATAGGTTGCGCACACCTTTTCCCCCTACGGTCTGTGGAAAAATTGTCTTCCACAAAACTGGTCCCTGGTGCCAAAAAGGTTGGGGACCCCTGCTCTGAAGGGCATCACACTGTATTCAGTGGAATTTATTTCTCAGTGAACCAATCTAACATTTTGTTCTCAAATTAATTAAACCTTTGGCTTTCAGCTTCTGAATGCTTCTGAAAATTTCAAGTGTCATTGGATATAATGAAATAGAAAATGCTTGCGTTTTGAAAGCTTGTTATTACAGTGAAAGCTTGTTATTATAGTGGTTACAAAAATGGTTTGAAACATTTGGGTAATCTCCTTGACAAGCTGGCTTCATTCTATTCACTGAAATCTCCCACATTCCCAGATGCTGGAGAGTCAAGAGTTTCACATTCTTTGGTTGGGTTGTCCTGGTATCCTGCTGCATTTCCCGTACTTTTGCCCTAGGAATGAAGATATTCAGGGTTAGGTTGGAGCCAAATTGTTCAAAAGCACTATTTGTTGGCAGGCTATCATACTAGTTTCTTCTAAGGAAATGCAGTGCTCTCTTGCTTATCTTTTGTTATTTAAAGGGATTCTTCTCTATTAATATGGATAGAGGTTAGAAATTCCCGAAGAGAGAATCAGAAAGGAGCAGTGAACATCTGATCCAATGTAATTGATTATTTCCAACAACAGCATCATCCATTTAAAAATGACAGTCTTTATTTGCTGTTAGCTAGATGTGCCGGTGCAAAGCCTGGAGGCTCAATTCATTCCTTGTTTGTTCCTGCATGAAGATATCTCATTAATGGGTTGTTTAGGACATCAATGCTCATTGTTGTTCTCAAAAATTATTTTGAAAGAAGCTTCCTGTCTTGTTTCATTTTAGAAGGGGTTATCTAAACAACCCAGTCTCTACTGGGTTGGGGACAATCTGATTGTATAAATCCCAACTATGAAATTGGCACTACATTTCTTTGAACTACTTGGACAGATGTTTTCTGGCTTTCATTTCTTTGGATTTTTAATTCCAGTAGGAGTCTTGCATTTCACTTTTGGATTCTTCTAGGAAAATTATCTTTTGCAATTCAAACATATGAATGTTCTGAAAACATGTTTTATAGTTATCCATTCACTTTTTTTCTCAGTACTTATCATGGCATTGATTGCATCAGAATGATTTTTTAAAAATATTATTATTATTATTATTTATTTACTACTATTATTTAAATAATAGATATTTAAAAAATATCTATTATTATGAACAATTATTGTAATACCTAATACTTTATTTTTCTGCAGTTTTTCAGTAATGACTTTAGAGGTTTTGGGATGTGTTTGTTTATTTATTGAACTTGTTATGCTGCCGATCTCACCAAAGGTGACTCTAGACCAGTGTTGGTGAACCTTTTCGGCACCGAGCACATAAACGGGAGCACGTGCGTGCATGCACGGGAGTGCTGGAAACCAGAAGAGCTGAGCTTGCACATGCACGCCGGTCACTTGGTTTTCCGGTGTCTGGGACACATGTGTGCGTGAAGACCAGCTGGCCGGCATGCATGAGAGCACCGGAAAATGGAAGCTCAGCTTCCTTGCATGCACATGTGTGCCAGGGAGCTGCTCTTCCAGTTTCCGGCACTCCTGCAGGCATGAAGACCAACTGGCTGGCACCGGAACCCACGTTGGAACCTGGAAGAGCAGTGGGCAATTGCTGGCGTGGCCGGAGAGATGGCTCTGCATGCCACTTCTGGCACGCGTACCCTAGGTTTGCCATCACTGCTCTAGACACTCACAAGACTCAATATGATGATCAGATTATGATGATTGCTTGGTTATTCTTCTTGATTTTCTGAAACACGCTTTGAATCATACTTATTTGTGTGTGTTTGCTAATCAGACATATTAGCATAAATGTTCCTTTGTAACCTATCTGAAATTGCTCTATTGAGTTAAACTGACCTCACATTTCCCAGCTTATTAATATATTCTAATTACCTGCAGTGTGCAAATAATTGTGGCATTAATTTCTAATAAGTTCACAATTTATTATTTTGAAAAAGGACAATATTTTCTTTGAGCTTTAAATGATTGATTTTATTTAGCTTTTTGTTTAAAACACTGGAGTTAAATTACCCAGCTGGAAAGCATATGACGAACATCAAACATTATAGTAAGGCTTTTTGGGTAATAACTGTGAGGAAAGGGACCATATATGGTCACAGATAATTTTTTTAGCAGTGTCTATCCTCCAAAAGATGTTTTCATTCTCTTACAGTTGCTATTAGCAGATGTTCTCTTTCTGTTATTCCTTCTGTGAATGTCGATTCTCAAAAAGATGTTGGCTTAAACAGTCCTGTAGAGAAAGCCCAAAACTGGCTATTTAATGCAGAGATCTATGATAATCGAATTATGAATCTCGGTCAACATTCCTCAAGCTGCCATCTTCCAGATACATTAGATTAAAGCTCCCATCATTCCAGGACATCATGACAAACAGAGAGGCCAAATGAAGGTGATGGAAGATGTAAAGGGAATAGGAATAGCCTTGAAGGACAAGAAGTAGCCACTATCAAAACAATGATCAGACAAGTGGGGCTGGAGTCTTTTCAAGAAGTTAATTTGAAAAAACAACTCAGACAAGCCCGTCTCTAATTCACGCAATGATAAAAGGAGAGCGAAGGAATCACATTCAGGCTGTTACCACAGTATATTTGTTCCAATAAAAGGACCTATGGCATGTAGTGTTTCATGGCATGGCATGGCTATAGTGGTGCTAGCAGTAGTCAACACACAGAGTAAGAAAAGGAAGAAGCTCAATTTTGGCCACAAAGGATAGCCAAGGAGGCTTTTATGCTTTTTATATTTACTGGTAGGCCTCAACTTACAACTTTTCATTTAGTGACCATTCGAAGTTATAACAGCACTGAAAAATGTGAATCATAAAATTTTTCACACTTACAACCCAGGGGTGGGATCCTACCAGTTTAAGAACCGGTTCGCTAAGCGTGCGCTTCACACTTTCAAGAAAACTCACCTTCCGCATTGCTGCTGGCAAGCTGAGGCATGGCAATCCACTCTGCCACACCGATCAGCTGGGCTTTGGAAACAGAAATATAGGTAAGTATAACGCAGGGACGAGAGGGCGGGCCCACTTAAAAAACAGAGAGCACCAGTTCGCTCACGACTGAAAGTCGGAGCTAATGGTTTGCCCAAACCAGTCTGAACCGGTAGAATCCCACCACTATTACAACCATTGTAGCATCATCTCCTGCCATCCTCCCATCGCCCTGTTTGCTCACACAGAGCGGGCCTCCTCAGGGTGCCGTCAGCCAGACAATGTTGGCTGGCAGCCCCCAGGGGGAGAGCATTCTCTGTGGGACCGCTGACCCTCTGGAACGGGTTGCCCACCGGGCTTAGGACAGCCCCTGACCTCCTCTCCTTCCACCGCAAACTGAAGACGTGGCTCTTTCATCAAATGGGCTGATCCATTGGGGGATTTTTACATTGAAATAATTTTAATTAATTTTTAATTGGATTTTAATTTTTATGTAATTTTCGAATTTGTTGAATGTTTTCTTTGTAAGCCACCCTGAGTCCTTCGGGAGAAGGGCGGCATATAAATTACATAAATAAATAAATAAATCTCCTTGGTCACATGATCAAAATTCACGTGCTTGGTCGCTGCCTCATATTTTTATCGATTGCAGTGTCCTGTGATCACTTTTGCAACTTTCTAACAAATAAAGTCAATGGGGAAGCCAGATTTACTTTACAAACTTGTTATTAATTTAAGAACTCCAGTGATTCACTTAACAACTGTGGCAAGAAAGGTCCTAAAATACGGCAAAACTCACTTAACAATGTCCTGCTTGGCAACAGAAATTTTGGGTTCAATAGTGTTTGTACGTGACTACCTGTTCTGTCCTCACTACATGTTAGTCTGGGTGCAGCTCAACATGCAGCTAAATCCACCTATTCTCCAATAAAACAGACCACGTGCATAGATCTGAATGCTTTATTGAAGGAACAGGATATGGAGAAACTGGGGAAAATAGGGATACATACAATGGGAACCAAATATGAGATAGACAGTGTTGAGTTACTGCTGAATATAACAATTAATAAACAAAAGCAATTTAAATCTTACCAGCAATGCTCTGTGTGTGTGGGATGTAGGTTTGTCCTTGGATGACCATGTGCCACAGATTAAGATGGATTCTTCTTTGTGCTACTGCCTTCTCCAAATACTAAAAGAAATGGACTCTGGCTTCCCAGCTTTGAGAGTGCGGGCTGATGGGTAAATAGGTTCGGTCAGCTCTACACATTCATGTAACTTTATTCTCCAATTTTTCTCTCCACTCAATTTTGCAGTCTTTTTCTCTCCTTTCTCCTCTCTCTTTCTCTCCCTCTCTCCAATTTTAAGGTCAAACAGTCACCATGTCCCCCAAGTGACTTAGGAAGTGAGTCCACCCACACTTGAATATCAGGCTGGAGCAACAGGATTGCTATGTTGACATATCCCACAACTGCCTTGGTTAGCAGCCAGCTCAGTTCGTCTGCTTTGTGACAACACAGCTGCCCTGCAAGGCCAGAACAGAACTTTCTCCTCCCCCACCCCCCACACACCCCTTTTCTCATTCCCTTTGGTAACTCCCATCAGTACAACCAGGCCAGCCTACTAGAAACCATATGCCACAAAACCCATATGACATGGATCTCTTGTTCTGCTCTGTTTTACAGGGCCAACAGGAATTAGATTGCAATGTATCTGCCAAAACCCAAGGGAGAAAAGGCTAATTTCAATAATGTGTAAAAAAAAAAATCTGACCCAAAGAAAGAAGCCTCAGAAGTTCCGGTTGAGCAGATTGCTGCCAGGCAAACAGTGATGCATGAGAATTTCAAGTTCTCGGGCTCAGACATAACAGATTACACAGATGTTTCCACTTTGTATGTTTTACATTCAGCAAATGTTGAAGCTGCTTTATTTATTTATTTATTTATTTATTTATTTGTCCAATTTATATGCCGCCCTTCTCCGTAGACTCAGGGCGGCTTACAATGCATTATAGCAATAGCCTGCATACTTTTTTTTGTATATACCTGCTTATTAGGGCTTTCGCCCCCCCCCCAAGCGGTGTTGTTCTATACAAAGTTGGCTTATTGCCTCGACAATCCGGGTCCCTTATACCGTATTCAATAACTGGTCCATTTAGTACTGTACTATGGCTTTATTTTTCTAAGTCTGGAAATGTATATGCTCTGATACCGAGTTATGGACTCTCTTTCGCTCTCTCCCTCAAGTCCCTCTCTCCCTCCCTCCTCTCCCCTCTTCCCCTCTTCCTCCATGAAAATACCATTCACATACATGAAATTTGTCTATACAAAGCAAACCAGTGGTGAAATCCAAATTCTTTTACTACTGGTTCTGTGGGTGTGGCTTGGTGGGCATGGTGTAGCTTGGTGGGCATGGTGTGGCTTGGTGGGCGTGGCAGGGGAAGGATACTACAAAATCCCCATTCCCCCCCCCACTCTGGGGCCAGCCAGAGGTGGTATTTGCTGGTTCTCTGAACTACTCAAAATTTCCGCTACCGGTTCTCCAGAACCTATCAGAACCTGCTGGATTTCACCCCTGAAGCAAACTAACAGATTGTAGGATGATTCAGTAATAACAGGAAAAGTTATTAACTGAAACTGAAAAATATAGGCACATTTTGCTACTGAAAGATCTGGAAAGTAACAATATTCTAAGATTGACTCTATAATTCTTACACATCTAGTGTCAACGTTCCAACTGATGAACCCAACCGAAGCAAGCACAGCTGAGACAATCCAATCTCTTAATGCAAAACTTTATTGAGTACATCATTTCAGCAAAGATGAGGGCAAAAGCAGATCTAACCATTTCCCGTGCAAACCCACATAGTTAAAGTTCCGGTGTTCCCTCCCCCCATTAGACTAGGTCACATTGTCCAATGGAGGCTCCTGGTATTATTGTGAAAAGTTCTTTTGGCTCTGGTAAACACCTACCGAAATGTCCTTGCTTCTCACGGCTGGCATCTTGATGCCTGGAAGCTATACTCTATCAACCCTTTTCCTCCCCCCATAGTTCGTTGGCAAGCTGATAATAGTTGCAACAGCAAAAGCACCTTGTGAAGCTTGACATCTAGAGCTGAATTTGAAAAAAAATTAGAATATTTTTGAATACTTATTCAATACAGGTAATCCTTGATTTACCACCATAATTGAGCTCCAAATTTCTATTGCTAAGCAAGACAGTTGTTAAGGGAGTCCTGCCCTATTTTATGACTTTTTTTGGCCATGGTTGTTAAGCAAATCACAGGTGTTAAGTGAATTGTGCAGTTTGTCAATGAATCCTTCTTCTCCCATTGACTTTGCTATCAGAAGCTCCCTAGCAAGGTTGCAAATGACAATTCCAGGATCTCAGGATGCTGCAATCATCATTAATAGCTTTGGTTTGTCAAGCACCCAAAGCTTGATCATGTGACTATGGGTCATAAGAGTGAAAACTGGTCATGTCACTTTTTTTCAATGTCATTGTAACTTTGAACAGTCATTAAAAAACTGGTTGCAAGCTGAAGACTATCTGCATCCATTCATAACTTCCATGCTGGTGTTATACATCCCATTTAAATCACAAGATAGGGGGAAATTTATCTCGTCCAGCCCCCTTCACTCAATGGTAAGCAGAAGATCCTGGAAAATTCAGGGAGGCAAGACAACTCCCCCAACTCAGTGACTTACTGTCTCTAGAGATACAAATAGCGTAGACCTCCCATGCCACCCAGTTCTTTATGAATTTAAAACATGAATACATTTTTCCCCATTTGTGAGAAACAAAATGATCCTTCATATTTGGACACCATGGCAATGGGAGAAAGACAAGCATAATGTAAAGCAGGTAGGCAATGGAAGTCCAGTCAAGAAGGGCTTTTGTGGAAAGATAGGGAGGATTTAATTGTTCTTCTGCAAATAGAGTAGAATAACAGAGTTGGAAGGGACCTTGGAGGTCTTCTAGTCCAACCCTCTGCTTAGGCAGGACACCCTACACCACTTCAGTCAAATGGTTAGCCAACATCTTCTTAAAAACTTCCAATGTTGGGCATTCACAACTTCAGGAGGCAAGTTGTTCCACTGATTAATTGTTTGAACTGTCAGGAAATTACTCCTTAGTTCTAGGTTGCTTCTCTCCTTGATTAGTTTCTACCCATTGCTTTTTGTCCTGCCCTCAGGTGCTTTGGAGAATAGCTTGACTCCAGAGGTTGGTTTCAGCAGGTTCTGACCAGTTCTGGAGAACCAGTAGCAGAAATTTTGAGTAGTTCGAATAACCGGTAGTAAAAATTCTGACTGACCCCGCCCCCATCTATTCTCTGCCTCGCAAGTCCCCAGCTGATGGGGAGGAAATGGGGATTTTGCAATAACCTTCCCCTGGATTGGGGAGGGAATGGAGATTTTACAGCATCCTTCCCCTGCCATGCCCACCAAGCCACACCCACAGAACAGGTAGTAAAAAAGTTTGAAACCCACCACTGCTTAACTCCCTTTTCTTTGTGGCAGCCCCTGAGATATTGGAAATCTCTATGTGGCATCCCTGAATATCTACCCTGAAGTCTTTGCCTTTCCAAAAACATTTCCATATTTTGATCTGCACTTTTCAGGGAAAACCAAGGAACACTACCCTATATAAATATATTTCATTTATATCCTTCCGTCCATGGATAATTCCACCTCCAGCCTGATCGATTTGTTTCCCGTGCTGCTCCGGGCTGTTTCTTAAACTAGCTTTAGAAATTCCATTCTGGATTGCCATGAGACAGCAAGGAGACTGGGCTGGTGCTTGGTCTGGAGTCTGGCCACCAGAAGACCTCATGGGTTGTTCTTCTGCTTCTAGCACTTCTTATGTATGCAGGAATGGAAGCCTCATTGGCTGGCTCCCGTGTGGACTGGCCTATCAGTGTCTGCCTTTTCTTTTTATGTATTGTGTCTTTTTTTGTTTTGTTTTTTTTAATTTGATTTATATGCCGCCCTTCTCCGAAGACTCAGGGTGGCTTACAATGTGCTCAGCAATAGCCTTCATCCTTTTGTATATTTTATACAAAGTCAGCTTATTGCCCTCACAACTGGGTCCTCAATTTACCTACCTTAGAAAGGATGGAAGGCTGAGTCAACCTTGAGCCTTGGCGAGATTCGAACCCTGCAGTAATTGCAGGCAGCTGGTCTTAATAACCAGCTTAATAACAGGGTGCCTTAAACCCCTGTACTACCAAGGCTCTTGATCTTCACTAGTCTCCATGCCTTTTCTTTGCTTTCCAAAATGTTTGCACACATGGGTGCTTTCACACTCCCTCCCACACATATCTCATTTGACACTAATACAAAGACTTTTTCTTTTTCTTTGTGATACAATAATCAAAGCAATAGGGAACCGATTGTTCTTTTGCTCTTAAATTCCTCTGTAGATCCCTGGAAACTGATGAAACTAGAGAAGGCAGAACTGATAGTTCAGCTTCATAGAAGCAAAGTACAAGTAGTCCTCTACTTAGAAACATAATTGGGACCAGAATTTCAATATAAATCATTTCAGACGTAAATTGAGTTGCATCCATCCAATTTTACAACCATTTTTATGGTGGTCATTAAGCAAATCACGTGGTCTTTAAGAACTCCAACTTCCCCAATGGCCATTTTTTTTTTTGCTGGAAATAAGCAAAAATTGTTGCAAATCTCAATCGTACAACCGCAGAATGCTGCAAGCAGTTGTAAATGCAAGCCAACGGCCTAACACCCAAATTGCAATCATATGAGTGTGGTGATGATACAATGGTTGTAAGTGAGAGTATAGGTCATAAATCATTTTTTCTAAGCCTGTTGTCATTTGGAACGGTCATTAAATGAATGTCAAAAGTCTATCTACCAGTAAGAGTTGTGGCAGCTGCAAGAATGAAGTTAAACCTTGAGATCATCTGCTCTGATGAGCTTAAGACAGCTCAGTGTCAAGGTTTTCATTTGTGCCGAAATGATGTACTCATTAAAACAGTTCTTTGAGGAAGCCGAATGTCTCGGAGTGCTGAATTGGTTGGGTTCATTCATCAGAACCTTGACACTCAGATTGGGAAACAGCAGTTTTGCATCAAAACATGGGCGTGGGGATCATTTGCAATAGGATGTGAGTGGAAAGAAGATAATATCATTTGTTTCTTCCATCAGGAATTGATGAATGGCCTAACTGGTGATGGGCCAAGCAGATCTGCCCTATGACTAAAGAAAGCAAGTCAGCTGTTCTTTTATGGATACACAAAAGTTAACCAAGGAATTATACAGAAAAAAAAAAAAAGATCCTCCCTCCAAAAGCAGACTCTTGTTGAGTTTCAGCCTTACCGTGCCTTGGTCTGACTTGCCAATGGGATGACTTAGACCAGGGGTCTCCAACCTTGGCAACTTGTGGACTTCAACTCCCAGAATTCCTCAGCCAGCATACGCTGGCTGAAGAATTCTGGGAACTGAAGTCCACAAGTCATAAAGTTGCCAAGGTTGGAGACCTCTGACTTAGACAACTATTGTTCCTTCCCTAATTTCTCCTGCTGGCTGTGTCTATTCCAGATTTTTGAAGGTGCTTGGCCAGGTGCTCTTGGTCTGCTTCCTTCTCTGAGTCAAGTCCCACCTTCTCCTTCCTGCAGGTGGCCAAGATCCACTGATTTCATTCAGGGAAGGAACAATCCAAACAAGCACTAACCTGCTTCTCTTTTCCCTGTATATTCATTTAGGCACAGCAGCAAATCAACAGAAGAATGAGAAACCATGTCTGGGATGACTATGTCCTTCCTAAGGAACTGTGAGGCCCTCTGCAGATGCCTGTTGATACAATAAAAATCTCTTGATGGTGTTGCCGGTTCCTTTTCCTTTGCTTTACTAAGACCTTATTTTGAGTGGGAGAAGAGAAATTGCCTCTTGTTCCTTGTTGCTTCCCAGGTAGCTCAAGTGCTGATTTAAAGTTGGTCCTTGCTATTTCCTAAGAATTGTTCCCCCCACCCCTCCTTAGGAAAGGTGCCAGTCTGTTAAAAACCAAAGCCAAAAGAATTAAGTCATTGCAACTGTTTACTGATTGAAGCTTTAAATACAGAAATTCCTGGATTTAATAGCTGACTTTTATAGTTAGCCTACAAAGATTCACATCTAAAACCTTGGACTGCTACTTACACATGATAGCTAGAAGGGCCAAGTTCTGATTCACCATAAGACTATCCTATGTGTTAGGTCTACTCCTACACTGTTCTGGCTTTTCCTTGTCATAAAAACTCCCTTTTTACGGCCCTGTAGTCCCTATTCAGGTTAGAGTTGGGGCATCTGGATGAAGCTGAGGCTTTATTGGCCAGATGCTCTTCCTGACAGCTACATGGGATTCATAGCAGATTTTTTTTTCTTTGTGCCCTGACAGAGAAACATCTGCTGCTACTTTAGGATTGAACTTTCAACCTTCCAAATGGGAAGTGAGTGTCTTCACCACTAGGCCACCACATGGGTCATTTTTTTCTTGTCATAGAGTTATGCATATTGGGTTTCCGTACCTACATTATCTTGGTTTTCCCTTCTTTATTTCACTGCCTCTTCATCCTTCCATTGAAGGCAATTGAGTGGTTCACTATTGGTTCTATGGTCTTGTTTCTTTTCTCTAGGTTTGTCTTCTTTCCATGTGTAATTAAATGAAGAGTGGCAAGATAAAGCTGGATAGAGAGCAGGGATGAAATGCTCCCGGTTCGGACCGGGTCACCCGATCTGGTAGCAATGGCGGCGGGTGGTTTAGAGAACCGGTAGCAAAAATCCCTGCCCCCGCCCATGCCCAGCTGAGCTGCGCAATCATCAAAGGCTTTTTTTTTAACTTTTAAAAGCATTTTTTCTACAACCTCTTCGGCCGAAAAAATGCTTTTAAAAGTGAAAAAAGAAGCCTCTGATGATCGCATGGCTCAGCTGGGATCGTCAGAGGCTTTTAAAAGCATTATTTTCTGCAACCTCTTAAGGTTGTAGAAAAAATGCTTTTAAAAGTAAAAAAAAAAAGTTGGCCACACCCACCCAGTCACATTACCCCCCCACCAAGCCACGCCTACAAAATAAGCCACACCCACAGAACCGGTAGTAAAAAAAATTAGAACCTATCCCTGCACCATGGCCACGCCCACCCAGCAACCAGGCAGAGAACCCCTTGCTAAAATTTTTGAAGCCCACTCCTGTGTTCAGGTATAGTGAAAACAGAACTGGGTGTAACTCACTTGTGACTGTAAGGAATGAGACATAAGCAGGATCTGAGGCACCAGTGGCTGTTGTCTATGATGCAGTAGCTGTTCAGGAGGCCAAGGCAAACCAAGCATCATAATTTCTATTATATAGAGCATGTACTTATCATGTCACATTAACCCCACCACCACCAAGCCATGCCCACAGAACCGGTAGTAACAAATTTTACATTTCACCACTGATAGAGAGTACTTGTTGATAAGAAGGGCCTACGCAATACAAGTATTGTTGGGAAACCTTCTTGCTGTGCAATTCCATCCTGAGTTCACTTGATACCTTTGGATCAATTACTATCTCTCAGCCCAACATATCTCATAGGGCTGTGTGGTGGGGATAAAATGCGGAGGCGGGCCTGTTACCCGAGTAGTGAGCTCACCAGTGAAAAATGGGATAAACATAGTCAATCAAGCAATCATTGTTAGATTGCCCAAAGACCCGTGAGATTGCCTCAGGGACACATTAGCAGAGGAGAATATTTGTAGCTCAGGATTGACATGAGGGGTCCTTGGTGCTCTCTGAGCTTGCTTGTTTTCTGGCAGATGTTTCATTACCCAGACTAGGTAACATCATCAGTGCTAGAGTAGAATTACTCTACTCTACTACTCTCTCATTAGTAGAATTGTCACATAGAAATAGTTGGCAAATGAAGGTGCATTAAGATATGAGAAACCAGCCTAGTCAGAGGTTTCTAAGAAGTTGCATAAATTTCCCTTTTTCTCTGTCATTATGAGGCATGCATGGGTAAGTCAGGTCTCTGAACAGCTTGGACAGAGTTCAGGCCACTCATATATTAGCTTTCCCAACAAACCAGGCTATGTAAGTCAAAGCCTCAGTGCTCATTAGGATCTCTGCCCAAAATACTTTGACCTAATAGATAAACCAACTTGGAGCTGCAGCTGCATTGATTTCTTATTTTATAAGCAGCTGTACTTTTTCTGGCTTTAAGTTCAAAACCATTAATGTTTTGCAGAAGTTTTTTTTTTTAAAATTAAAAACAACCCGTATGACTTTGTTTCAGATTTCTTCAAAACATTTGTTCATCCCCTCAAAACCAAAAGCTGTTTTGTGTGTCCCTGTTGCCACCATATGTCAAGATCTTCCATTTAAATTCTTCTACATCCAAAGTCCTTTTGCATTTACAGATGTTTGTGTCCCAGTACTATAAATACCTAAAACCAAGAAAGACAGGATCTGTAAATCCATAAATAGTGTAAATTTTTTGTCCTTAAAAAAAAAAAAAAAAAGTGTATCCAACCAAAGAGGACTCTGATCCAATGTTCTGCTCCCACAGTGATACATTAGCCTGTAGTCACCAGGTCTCCAGGATACTGGCAGACACCAGTCTTCTTTCCATAAATAGCAGCAGTGAGCCTATAATAGTGATGGTGAACCTTTTCAGTACTGAGTGCCGAAAAGGGAGCGCACGCACATCTAGGCTGAAACCCGGAAGAGGAGCTGCCCAGAGTGCATGCGCGTGCCCGAAAATGAACTTCCGGTTTCAGCTACTGAACTTCCAGTTTCAGCCAGCTACTCTTCTGGGTTTCTGGCACACATATGCGCGCAACGATCAGCTGGCCGGTGTGCATGCTTATGCAGGAAAATGGAAGACCAGCTCTTCCAGTTTCCAGTACTGCAACATGCAAAAAGGCCAGCTGATCATTGCACGCACATATGCACCAGAAACCCGGAAGAGGAACTGGCAATGCTGCCAGACAACATGGCTCCATGTGCCACTTTGGGCACGCGTGCCATAGGTTCGCCATCACGGGCCTATAATATTCCGCCATCCAATTCCGCCAGATTCTTCAGATAAATACAAACTCATCCAAGAATGGTTATCCAGGTCTGCTGACTTTCTCAACTTCCAGCTTGTCAGAGTTAAATTGTTGTTTGCTCCCCATGTCTTCATTGGGCTTATTTTCCTTTTTAATCTGAAGACCAGATTTAATGCCTGGGTTAGGATTTTAAGGTTGTTTTAGATTGGTGCTTTTCAAACTTGGTGTCTTTAAGATGTGGCCTTCAGTTCTCAGAATTCCACAGCCAGCATGCTGATTAGACTACACTATCTATATACAATCTGAAAAGAAGGACTAGGGGTGACATGATAGCAATGTTCCAATATCTGAGGGGTACCACAAAGAAGACTCCATCTCTGGAGTCAAGCTGTTCTCCAAAACACCTGAAGGCAGGAAAATAAAAGCAATGGATGGAAACTAATCAAGGAGAGAAGCAACCTAGAAGTAAGGAGAAATTTCCTGACAGTTAGAACAACTAAAGTTGTCTCCAGAAATTGTGAATGCTCCAACACTGGAAGTTTTTAGGAAGAGATTGGATAACCATTTGTCTGAAATGATACAGGGTTTCCTGCCTAAGCAGGGAGTTAGACTAAAAGACTTCCAAGGTCCCTTCCAACTCTGTTTATTCTATTCTGTTCTGTTCTGTTCTGTTCTGTTCTGTTCTGTTCTGTTCTAATTGCTTTAAGATATAAAGCAGGGTATATAGGCTTTTAGTCTCATAATTAAGACAATGAATGGGGCAAAGGAAATTATCCTGACTTTTTTTTTCAAGTCATACCTTTTATTAATGCAGTACAATTGCATTATAAAGATTTATCTCTTCTCTCTCTTATCTATATCATCACAAAGTTCAAAAAGAAAAATCAGTTTTCAGTTCAAAGGTTTTGTCAGCATATGCTATGGCAAAAAGAAAAGGTGGAAAGAAAGCTGACCTTTGTTTCATGGTATAGATTATACTTTGGAAAAGACCCTGATGTTGGGAAAGATTAAAGGCAAAAGGAAAAGGGGACGACAAAGAATGAGAGGGTTAGATAGTGACATTGATGCAATGAACATGAATTTGGGCAAACTCCGGGAGACAGTGGAGGTTCAGGGTGTGGTGTGTGTGTGTGTGTGCTGGTGTGCTATGGTCCATGGAGTTGTGAAGAATCGGAAATAATTTATCAACCAAAAAACAACAACAACTAACAGCATAGATTACATTGAGAGTCTATCTGGCAATTTATGAGGAAAAATTTCACCATTGTCCCTAAATATATTTGACCTATGAGTTCATTCTTTAAAAGAAAGGGGGGGTGGCAAGAAATGCAGTGAAGATTTTTTTGCATCTTTATTTATCAAAATGGCAAATGTAAATGAAATCATGAGACTCATCTTTTTCTTTTTTGCTTTAAATATGTTCATTATTTTAGATGAAGGCCAAGACAGCCCTGGCAAGTAACCTGTTTCTAAGGTCAAATTGGAAAAAGATGCCAAATTAGGAACTTCAGCAAAAATCCTATAATCCTATCAATCTCTATTGTGCTCTTGGACTTTCTTAGCTATATCCATCCTCTATTTATGAAGAGGTCTAATTCAGTTATTGAAACTTCCTTTCAAAAGTAGGACTTCTAGGAACAACTGGCCCCTAGTTCTCTTTTTCTTTCTTGAATGCTGCATATTTTCTACAGAAAGGAGGGAGGGAGAAATTAAGAGAAAATATTGCAGATCTATGAGTAGAAGATGAATTTTCATCTTAGGAAAATACAGAAATTCATGTTGAGGTTTTAAAATTATAAGAGAGGAACAAAACTTTCTTCCTGAGAGAGAAAGAGATTGCATATATATGTATGTGTAATTTTGGATTACTACCTTGCAGTCACAAGGAATCATGGTCAACCTCTTTCTATTTTCTTGGATTTTCACTTGGACATGGTTTGATATATGTGTGTGTGTGTTCTTACATTTTAATGACATAGAACTCCGTTTTATTATTTAACCTGATATCATTCATACACTTTAATAAATACAATCATCTGAGCCAATACAACATATGAGATGTTTTTTCCAGGTGCCCAAAATAGTTGAAAATACAAATTGTAAACTCCATTTCTAAATCTAGACAAAAATGAATACATATGATTAGTAAGCTTTTTAAAAAAAATCATGAAAAAGGATTTGCTTTCTCTGGTGGAAGGACAAATGAATTTGGAAAAAGAAACCAGATAGTTTTAAACCAAAGTTTTCATTCAGGCGTAATTGGCATGCTGTACACAGAAGCTGTTGAGAATAAGTGGTGCATATACTTAAAAGTAGCTGGATGATTGAAAACAGTTCACCGGGCTTTGAAAATAAGAGGCAACGCTATGAAATAGCAAATAGAAACAAGTATAGTAGAAGCAAAATATCAAAGGTAATGTTCAAATAGCTTTCCCTGTCTCATTCCACTGCTTTACAACACAAAAAGCTACTTCTGAAAGTGTTTGATTGAATGCTTGATTTGCAGTTAAGATTACTTGAGAAGAGAACATTCTAATTAAATTCAGGTAGCAGCAAACAATCCTTCTTGGCCAGCTTGCCTGACTCTTAGCTACTAGAACAAAAGTCTCCCAAGAAGTTCATAGATGCTTTTGCATAACATGTTGGACGAGAGTTCAAGAGACTAATTGGTAGCGATGAATTCATGGGCCACAGCCCTAGAATGAAGAGTGATAAAGGCTGAAGTTGTGCCAAGTGGTTTTTTTTTTTAAAAAAAGGAGTGGGTGGGGAGAAAAGACTGTTGATACCCCACCCCAAAAGAAAGGTAATTCTTTTGGGGTGAAAGAAAGAACGAGAGAAAGCTTATAGAGTAGTTTTTTAACACTCACTTCAGGCCTAAATTTTCATGTTTTAGTATTTCTCAAGAAGTTCAAAGTTCCTTCAAAGGCAGGAAGGAAAGCAAATGTGATTTTACACTAAGCATGGGATTTTCTGTTGTCTAGTTTTGTGTTCATTAAGAAAATGAAGGAAAGAAATATAATGCTCCAGAATGTGGTCATGTTCAGGCAGGGGTGAGCTGCTGGGGGTTCACAGAGGTTCAGGAGAACTTCTAGCTAAGATTCTGTGCAGTTCGGAGAACCCCCAAATTCCACTCCTGGCTGGCCCCACTCCTCCCATCCCACTCAGGAGTCCCCACGTGGCCTGTTTTGGATGCAAGTAAGTGCAGGGCGCGTGCGGAGGCTTAGGGAGGGTGAAAAATGGGCCTACTGGAAGTTTGGGTAGGGCCCGTTTCTAGCCTCCAGAGAGCCTCCGGAGTCTGGGGAGGCCATTTTCGCCCTCCTGAAGGCTCGAAGAAAGCCTCCTGAGCCCAGCGAGGGCAAAAACGCCCCCCCTCCACTGTGGTGCAGGAGGCCAACTAGGCCATGCCCACCATGGCCACACCCATCCAGCAACAGGCAGAGAACCCCTTGCTAAAATTTTTGAAGCCCACTCCTGTGTTCAGGTATAGTGAAATCAGAATTGGGTGTAAGTCACTTGTGATTGTAAGGAATGAGACATGAGCAGGATCTGAGGCACCAGTGGCTATTGTCTATGATGCAGTAGCTGTTCAGGAGGCCAAGGCAAACCAAGCATCATAATATCTATTATATAGAGCATGTAATTATAATTATTTGACCATGTAACTAAGGAGAAGTAGGAAATTTAGGAAAACCAATGGACCACTGGATAAAAGGCCTAAATATGTAGTAGTACATGGTACTCCTGTATTCTGTGATCACAGAGGCTACCCTGAAACCTGTCAACACTTGTCAGTAGCACCTCCCACTTGTGATCCCAGCAACTCATACAAAAGATAAATAGTCATAATGATAGGCAGCCATTGACAGCCTTCCTCATTCATGTTAACAAATCTTCTTTGTTCTGGTTGAAAAGCATCTTTACACCATGACATTACTTCAGACTTTAATTAAGAAGGAATACTTCCTTTTATTAAGTCAGAATACCTTTATTCATCTTTATATTGGATGACCCTGGGAATTAATATTTTTAGGATAATATGTTAAACCCTCTGACACTTTTTCCATACCATGCAATATTTTATCATTCATTAGATCCTCCCTATTCAATGTTTTTCTAAGGGAAAAAGTCCATTTATTGTAACTCTTCATCACAGACCTCTATCTTCATCACAGACCTCTATCCACACACCTTCGATTATTTTGATTTGTCAAGTTTTGTATCTTTTCCAGTTTGGGTTACAAGTGAAGCCCAAAGGTGTTTTTCAAAAGGCAACTGGATTTTCTTGACAAGTCCATGACCTGAATGTTTGAGAAACTCCATAAACAGTTTACAAGTTGAAGCCATCATAATGTTTGGCTGTGCAAAATCCACCAGCTGCTAATGCCCCCTTATTCTATTCCACTCCTTCTTGTCCTTCATTTCCTTCTGCAACAGTTACCATTACAAATCCAGCAATTCTTATCCTCTGAAATGGAGCAGCGTCTGCTTGTCTTGTTCAATGCTAAGATTGCAAAATACAAGAGTACAGTTGTGCTTTTCAGGCATGTAACACATCCTGCCCAAACTGTGAGATTATGTTCTTTTATAGACTGATGGGTTACTAATTATAAAAGTAGAAATGCACCCAAGAAAGCAGATTTAGTGGAAAGCAATTTGAGAGCAATGGTGCCCCTTGGATTCAGAGATTGACATATTTTTAAAAAGGAAGTGAAGAGATACATGAATTCTGTAGAGATTCTCATCCAGGTCAAGGTGCTTTTTCAGGAGGCAAGTGGACTTTCTTGTTTTTTTTTTCTTTGGAGACATTTCGCTTCTCATCCAAGAAGCTTCTTCAGCTCTGACAGGATAGTGGGGAATGGAAGGATTTATATTCCTTGCAGACAGCTGGTCATTTGCATCCTTTTAGAAGGTTGTTGAAGCCCTTGGAGGTTTATCTGTGTCCTCAGGGTCACCTGAGTAGTGCTCCTGGTTCCTGTAGTCTGCAACTTTTCTTTCCTTTGGAAATCCATTCCTACTCCCACACCATTCAAAGGATGTTCATCCCAAATTGTATAGCTAAAAGTCTGTAGAGATTCTCAGTCATTCCTTCCATTCCCTTCCATTCCCACTATTCTTCCATTCCCCACTATCCTGTCAGAGCTAAAGAAGCTTCTTGGATGAGAAGCAAGACATCTTCAAAGAAAAAAAAAATAAGAAAGTCCAATTGCCTCCTGAAAAACACCTTTGGGACAGATACATAAATTGTTGCTCTCTGGTCTTTTTTCACTTGTTTGTGGCTTTGGTTGCTGCATTTTTATTAAAATTGCAAGAGGAAACATTTTAGGAGATGATAACATTTTGTGAGATGACATCCCTACAGAATAGAACAACAAATAACAAAAGGACAAACTTTGTTTTTATTGGAATACATGACCAGTCCACATACTTTCCATTTGCTAGGCATTTTTTTCTCACCAGGAAAATAACTCCTAAGGTCATCATAGTTCATTCTCTTAAACGGACAGATATAGATACATCTGAATAGGATGCTGTTTAAACCTTGCTTTTAATATAAAAGACTCCCAAAGCAATTTGATGGTTTTAAGAAAAGAAAAAATTATAAATGTAAATACTGATCTCTGTGTGTTCATTTTCTGTATACTTGAATGCTGAGGCTTTTGTCTTCCTTAATGTGTACTGCATAGGTCAGGAAAGCGAGACGATTCCTCTTAACATCTTCCTGTTTGAATTTAACATACCTGTCCACAGTGTTGATGTGCTTGGTGAAGGCTATTACTCTCCCTTCTTCAGAAGCAGGTTGCAGCCTAACCCTGAGCATAAGTGCCCATCGCTCGCATGAGTGGAGCTTTATGTATGAGCTTTGCATGTGAGCTTTGCATGTGAGCGCCTTCCGCTCATGCATTAAACTCCATTTGTACAAGTGTAGGGCATGCACACACGCCTCTTACACCAAAGGAACTGTGTACATGCACCTACCACTCGCACGCCACTCCCTACACTAGGCCTGGTCATCAAGGTGGAAAGATTACGGACTGCTGTTCTGCTTGGACCCTGAGCAGACATCATGGAAGAATCAAGGTCCATTTAGGTGAACCAAAATACCAAAAAAAAAGAAAAAAAAGAAAAAGCAATTGTTGGACTTAGGATATGAAGATTCACAAGATCTTGTGCATTCCTGAAGATCTTTGTATTATATATTCTGATGGTTGGAGGGAAGACTATACCAGACAGTTAATAGTGAAGTATTAATTTTAACAATAAGAAATCACCCAACGTGTAAGAACGTGAGCTTGCAAGTGTAATGTGAATTAGCAGATTAGAAATGAAGTCTGCAATGCATGGTCTGTCAATGTACAAAGTAAATTAATGGCTTTCCTGTGACTTTTGGTCTGGTCACACTTTGTTAATTTAAGCAATTTTTCTGCCTACAAAATGTTGAGAGATGCAGGTGAGGCTGTCACTTTTGGTGACCTGTTCCTGGTGCAAGAATGCCAACCTTAGATGATATTCTAGAGCACATTGGAGAGTTTGATTTGTATCAGAAAAGAGCATTTTTTGTCCTGTGTTTGCTGTCTGCTGCCTTCACACCCATCTACGTTGGTATCGTTTTCTTAGGTTTTACTCCTGAGCATCGTTGCCGGACAGCTGGTCTTCCTGAATTAACAGCCAGATGTGGCTGGAGCCTTGAAGAGGAGCTGAATCATACCTTTCCAAAGAAAGAAACTCATGGAGATGCTTTCATTAGTCAGTGCCAGAGATACAATGTGGATTGGAATGTATCTGGGCTCAACTGCACAAATCCAATTAATTTTTTCACTGCAGATAGCAACATCAGCCACGTACCTGTTGTTGCATGCCAAGATGGTTGGCTTTATGATTTCCATGGATCATCCATTGTGACTGAGGTAAGATCCCTGCAATAATCAGAAATTGCTTGCTACAGTAGGTGATAAAGCTAATGTAAAGAGCTAAACCTCTGCTAAACCATTTTGGTCAGTGCAACTGAGATGGACACCAGGGGTGGGTTTCAAGACCCATCACTACTGGTTCACTCATGGGCGCTTGCGTCCAGGCAGGTGGGTGGAGCCTCCCACCACCACCGTTACCGGTTCACCCGATCTGGGGTGAACTGGTAGCAAGCCACCACTGATGGACACTAAAGGCTCTAAACATCTCCAGATGTTTAGGACACTAAACATCTCCAGATGTTATTGCCTCTTGAAGTTAGACAGATGAAAGAGCTGACAAGCTCTCTGCCAAGATAGATCTACTAATTATTTCCATATTATCTTTTGGACATCAAACAAAATATATACTATTCATCTGAGTTCAAGGTTAACAATCACCTTAGAAAAGGTGGTAAAATCAGGCACATGATGACCCCTTTACAACCACAATTTCAGGATCAATTACGGCTGTAAATCAAAGGCTACCTGTAATTAATAAAACATATTGCAATTGGCCTATGGGGTTGACTTTTGGTGCAGCCTGTATAAATGTTCTAAACAGGTATTTTTTAAAAGCCCTTGGATGTTCAGTGGGAAATAGAGGTGTTTAAATGTATTCAGATAGGAGAGCAGTGGCTCAGTGGCTAAGATGCTGAGCTTGCCAATCGAAAGTTCGGCAGTTCAGCAGTTCGAATCCCTAGTGCCGCATAACAGGGTGAGCTCCCGTTACTTCTCCCAGCTTCTGCCAACCTAGCAGTTTGAAAGCACATAAAAAATGCAAGTAGAAAAATAGGGAGCAACTTTGGTGGGAAGATAACAGCGTTCCATGAGCCTTTGGCATTTACTCATGCCGGCCAATGACCACGGAGACCTCTTCGGACAGCACTGGCACTTCAACTTTGAAACAGAGATGAACACCGCCCCCTAGAGTCGGGAACGACTAGCACATATGTGCGAGGGGAATCTTTACCTTTACCTTTAAATGTATTCAGAGAGGACAAATATCAGAGAGGGAGACATGAGACAATAATAATTGCCTGGAAAGAATTTGGAATTAAATGACGAAGATTCAGATCTTGTCCTGTTTAGAGGAGACTCACTGATCATAATAGGACAATTTAGACATGCTGGTGTAGTTTTAATTTATGAGAGTTATGTCTTAATTTTAATGTCTATATGTTATAGTTAAATGCTGTGAACATTATTTACAGCAAAAAAGTGTGTTGGGGGGAAGAAATATATTTTTTCTATTATATCTTAAATTTAAAGAGAAAGTTACTTTTGTGTAAAATATTTGAAACATTTCGATGTACTTTCTCCAACCAACATGCTTCAACTTTTCAGTTTAACTTGGTATGCAAAGACGCCTGGAAACTGGATCTATTTCAATCGTGTGTGAATGTGGGCTTTTTTCTTGGTTGCGTAAGCATCGGTTACCTGGCGGACAAGTGAGTAAGATTTCCCATGTTGAATTGTAGTGTTTACTGTTTCTCTATTACAAAGAAAAGGGGAAGTTGCAGAGACATTCTTTAGAACAAAGTTGCCTTTTGTTGGAAAATTAACACATGGAATGAAATGTTGCATAATGTATCCAGCAGGTGAGAATATTTGTTCTCACAGCTGGCCTTTAGCTGCCCTTTGATTCTGTCCAATGAGATTCCATGCAATCTAATGTTACTTTGTTAAGAGAATGTCCATCCAGCCAACAAGAAATTAAGTGGTGTGAATTATCATTTCTTGTGGCATTTTCCCCTGGTTTGTGACCAATTAGACTTTAGTTTGGCTAATAAATTTTACTTAGCCAGTTTGGTGTAGTAGATAAGGCATCAAGCTAGACACTGGAAAAGTGTTTGTTCTCATCCTCTCATCCTTCTGAAAATCTTGCCAAGAAAACTGCAAGGACTTGTCTACTAGGAGTCAACAGGAACTTGAAGGCAAAATTTTAAAAAAAGATTATATTTGCAGGCTATCATAATCTCCAAGGGCAACTGGAGATTAGCAACTACACCGTAACAATCATTCAGTAATAAATGTAAACATTCACAGTAAACAATAAAAATATTAAATTACAATAAATGAAGTAATCCGATCCAACTGAGCAACTTTTTAAACATTTTGGATCTGGACAGCCAATGCAGACTTATGAACAGATGTTTTAAGAAGACCTGAAGAAGGGACATGGGAATGCCATCAGCAATAACATACTGCATTGCACGGCCTCAAGTCTGAACATAGATGGTCTTTGTTCTCTCAGCCTTTTCAACATCACAGCACTCTGGAGCAAGAGGACTGCTTTAAATTAATGAATAGCAATAGCACTTAGACTTCACAGTGCTTTTACAGCCCTCTCTAAGCAGTTTACAGAGTCAGCCTATTGTCCCCAACAATCTGGGTCCTCATTTTATCCACCTTGGAAGGACGGAAGGCTGAGTCAACCTTGAGCCGGTGAGATTTGAACTGCCAAACTGCAGCCAGCAGTCAGCTGAAGTAGCCTGCAGTGCTGCACTCTAACCGCTGTGCCAACTCGGCTCTTGAGTTTTTTTTAAAAAAACTGAGTTCGTTAAAAAAGAAGGAGTTTTTTTTAAAAAATTGTCTAGAGTTCCATTGGCAAATAATTTCCGTGTCTTCAATAACATTAATACTGTTCATCTCCCTTCCGCTTTCCAAGTACGTAACAATGACTATAATGTTTTTTCTCTCTAGGTTTGGCCGAAAACGGTGCTTACTGATTATCATCCTAATAAATTCAATCTCCGGTGTTCTTGTGGCTGTTGTCCCTAGTTACACATGGGTAGTGGTTTTTCGCTTGATACAAGGATTGGTCAGCAAAGGAGGCTGGTTAACAGGATATATCTTGAGTAAGAGAGTTGATAGTTTAAATATTGAGTTGATACTGCACAATATACTATTGTACATTAAGCATGCTCCTGACCCTACCCTTATACATTGACTAATTAAAATAAAATAATTACTATTTCCATCTAACAACACTGGCTAACCTTTCATTTATTGAATTAAAAGTTGCCATATAGGTTTTTTGTTATTTTAGAATGTACCAGTAGTAACTTTTGCTAATACGGAAAGCTGCTTATTCACAGTTCATAGAAGATGCTTTGTACAATTAATAAAGGATATGTGAGACATAGGAATATTTGCAGGGAGGAGTCAAACAAGGTGTTGGCCACAACTGTGCAATCTGAACCCTATCCTTCCTTAAAGTCAGTGGTGGATTGTTACCGGTTCTCCCCAGTTCTTGCGAACCGGTAGTGGAAATTTTGAGTAGTTTGGAGAACCGGTAAATACCACCTCTGCCTGGCCCTGCCCCTAATCTATTTGCTGCCTCCCGAGTCCCAGCTGATCGGCTAGAAAGAAAAAAAACTGTTTAAACTCTTGCTGAGGCGCTTCAAAGGGCCACCCTACAGCTGATCAGCAGTAAAAGGCAGTGTGGTGGTAGACCGGTGTGCTCCAAAAACAAATGGGTAGACAGGTATGGCTCTGCAAGCAGTTAAAAGCTTGGTAGACCAGTACCTCTGCCAAATTCTAAAGAATTGTCGTATGACCATCAAACCACACCCACAAAATAAGCCACGCCCACAGAACCCGTAGTAAAAAAATTTAGAACCCACCCCTGCTTAAAGTATGTTGTGGCATACATTAAAAGAGGTGGTGCTCAAGTCATACAATTGTGGCCAACAGCTTGAATGTTTTGATTCTCTTGTAGACAGCCTTGGTGGGATGGTGTGCACATTTTAATCTTGGGAAGGTTCACAACATTCCAGGAGTATACTAAATATTTTTTGATGGTGTTATAGAAAGGTATGCTTCACCATTTTGTAAAAACTGAATTTTAAATGATGAATAGCATCTCATACATTAAAAAATGGGAAATTTCCTAATTGAGCACTACATGTAGACTAAAACTGAGCTCCGTTCTGATGATGATGATGATGATGATGATGATGATGATGATGATGATGATACAGTACTATGTTTAATTTCCTCTGTCCTTTCAAAGTTGCAGAGTTTGTTGGTCTGAACTATAGAAGAACGGTTGGTATTGTTTATCAAGTGGCCTTCTCTGTTGGACTCCTCATACTTGCTGCTCTAGCTTATGGAATTCCTCACTGGAGATGGCTTCAACTTGCTGTCACATTGCCAAATTTCTTCTTTTTGCTCTATTATTGGTAAGTAAGGCTGCCCTTCTAATTAAAACAGAAAAGAAAACAATAACAAGAATGCAAATAAAATATTGTAATCAAGAAGAACCTTTGGGGTCGTTTTTTTAAAAAAAAAAAAATTGGGACCTAACTAGATACTTGTATTTTTCCAGGAAAAATGCACCTGTTGCCAGCTTTGCTTTGACAGTATTGCCCAAATTTAATATTTCAAGATGTTAATCTTGGGAGGTGTGTAAGACTTTGGATTCAGAACGTGAAGGGCGATGAATGTAGCAATTGTCTTTAAAACAGCTGTGTTTTTTCTTGCCGTCATTTGATAGCTACAGAGGGCAGCTGCATGATCCTATGAAAAGTCATGGTGCTTTAGCGCGGCAGATAGGTGCTGCGTTCACGGTTCTGTGCACTCTAAAGTCTATTTTGTCAATTATTTCCAAGATAGTATATTTTAATTAGGAAAGGTCATTGAAGATTGGCAATATTAATCTGTGCGAAGATTTTAGAAAAGAACTATTGTGTTATAAGAGTTGAGTTTGAGCTGGCTTTTCATTTGTGGAAGTTTTATATCCTACCTAGGTAACATCTTCAGTGCTATGACGTTGGGAAAGTGAGATTTGCTGCTTATTGTGGAAACTGCTTATATGGAAGTGGATAGTCTATGCTGCTGCATTTTATTGCTTTCTATGTGATTGCTGGGCCACTTTTGTTATACTGATGTGGTGCCACCTATTGTAGTGTCTTCTCATGCAATTATTAAACAACACCCAGATGAGCCGCAGATGATACTGCGTGAACATTACAAGAACCAAATAATATGTCAATCACATGGTAAACAGCAGCACTCAACTGCATAGCTCACTCAATCACATAAAACTCTGGTAAGACAGACCACTATACATTCCCCAGCTAACTAACAAACCTCATTTCTCCAAAGTGAGATATGTCAGGCTTCAAGAACCAAGAAGAACATATAGTGATTCTTCTAAGCAGATACCTTTATTGTTCCATACCTATAGACAGAATCTTACCAAACTAAAGCAAACTACTTCCTATATGAAGCATACACTTTGGGTACTATTAGGGAGGGGCTGTCTTCGCCCTCTTTCTCTCACACCAACTAACTGAACTAAGTTGCTAATTACTCCTCTGAAATGCATTTCCTCCAGACTACATTCCATGAAAGATATGACCTTGGTGGGTCAAACCAGTGGTAGGATTTAATTTTTTTTACTACCGGTTCTGTGGGCGTGGCTTGGTGGGCATGGCAGGGGAAGGATACTGTAAAATCTCCATTCCAACCCCACTCCAGGGGAAGGTTACTGCAAAATCCCCATTTCCTCCCAATCAGCTGGGACTTGGGATGCAGAGAATAGATGGGGGAGGGGCCAGTCAGAGGTGATATTTACCGGTTCTCCAAACTACTCAAAATTTCTGCTACCAGTTCACCAGAACTGGTCAGAACCTGCTGAATACCACCTCTGGGTCAAACCTAGACAACTCCTGACACTCCAACCCTGAATAACATATAGGTAGTCCTTGACTTATGACCATAATTGGGCCCAGAACTTCCATTGTTAAGTGAGATAGTTGTTGCATGAGTCATGGCCACTTTTACCATCATTTTGTGTTATGGTTTGTAAGCAAATCACCATAGTTGTTAAGTGAAACACCCGGTTGTCAAATAAATCCAACTTCCTCTATTGACTTTGTTTGGTGGAAGCCAGCTGGGCAGGACACAAATGGTAATCATGTGACCTCAGGACACTGCAACCATTGTAAATGCATGTCGGAAGGGTTCAAATTCTCCTTGATAGTTGTAAGTCACTTTTTTCATAACTTTGAACAGAGTATAAACAGATAGTTATAACTCAAGGACTACCTGTGTATTCTCTATCATCACAAGATTCAACATGTTACAAAAAGGGAACTTGGTCCAGATTCTGCACACTTGCTACAAAAAAGCTGAATCTTGTTTCCAAAATGTTTCAGCCAACTCAGGACAAGTCCTATGTCATCCTGATTTTGTGTTACCATCAATGTTACACAGATACTGTACACTGCTTTACAGGTGTCTTCCAGAATCCCCAAGATGGTTGATAGCCCAGCAGGAAAATGACAAAGCCCTGAAAATTATTAAACGTATTGCCAAGGGGAACCAAAAGAAGCTGCCACCATCCATGGAGGTAATCAGACCTATCTCCTTGCAAAACTATCCCAGGAGTTGTATGCTGTGCAGATAATATTCCAAAATATGGATTTAGCATCTCACTTGGTAAGCCAGGATTCTGGACAGAACTTGTAATTTTCAAAGTACTCTTTGCAGACATATTGCCTCAGTTCACCCTACTGTGTCTTGTGAGTAGATATTTCTGTATATTATTTAGAGCTTCTTGAATGGAGAATGCAGTATACATATAATAGCAAATAAATAAGAAGCTCAACAAGTTAGTAACTCCAAAGCAAAAGTTATCCCAACAAAATTGCTTCCATGTGGACATCACCATGAACAGCATAGAAAGAGCAAAATAACAACAACAAGAAGAAGAAGAATCCTGGTTAAGTAAGACATTTGCACAAGGAAATAACTGTAGAAGGAGGCTGGTGGAAGATTATTTTCCTCCCTAGGTTTATAAGAAGTCTCTGATTTCTCCTACTCAGATCAGTACAAATCCACTCATGAGGTCCAACAGCTTTTGGGAAATGCATTTTTGGACAGATTGGACTGTTGTGGTGAGGAGAAGATGAGAAACTCACCTTATTTATTGGAACTTTGACTTTGACTCTGTTCTCCATGTTCATTTCCTGACTGACAGCAATTCTCTAATTGCTGTCAGTCAGGAAATGAACATGGAGAACAGACACACGCTTGAGTTACAAAATAGGACACGTTTCCTTTCTTTATAGCTGACTACTGTGTTTTCTATGTATTTTTTTTTTACTTTAAAAAATCAAAAAGTTAAGTCCTCCCATCAGAATCTGATAACATGATTTCAACTACATCCAACATTGAAAAATTTGTTTTTGTTTTTGTTTTGTCCTAGAAACTTCGGCCTGAGGAAGAAATGAGCGATAAACCTAATCCTTCCTTTATAGACCTGGTGAGAACACCACAGATAAGGAAACATACATTAATCTTAATGTACACTTGGTAAGAAAAGTTCATTTTTTTATAAAAAGGTCCAAAGACATCTCTATGTAACTGACTAGCTCAGGGGGAGTCTGCAGAAATAGTAAGCGTGGCAATAGGAGACCAGAAGAGATAGCATTGAAATCAAGGATAGAATCAATCAGAATGTCAGTGGTTTTCTTTTTTCATTAAACTTTAATTAAACAACTTATTTAATTTAATTAACTGTTACTTGTTTAGCTTTTGACTGTGATATGGAAAAGGTTAGCCTTTATTACTTGAGCAGAATGTCTTGACTCAATCTTTCTTCATGAAAGCAATCCATTTTCTCTCACATCCACAATACCTACACTTAAAGGAGCTCTTTAGTTACTTGATTGAATTTGCACACTGTGGTAAGCAGTGGTGGGCTGCTGCCAGCTCAGACCGGTTCGGGCGAACCAGTAGTTTCGATGATCAGCTGGTCCTGCCCACCTGCCCCTGCTCTATCCTGTCATATATTTTCTTCTCTCTGGCTCAGCTGATTCATGCAGCACAGCTTATTTCCGCATCTCCGCTGTTCTATTTACTGGGGCTGCCTTAGAAGGCAAGCAGCTGAGCTTCAAATTGCTGTATTTGAATGTTGTGCACAAAGCCTGCGTGGGCGCCAGTGGTAGGTTTCTACCGGTTCGCCCCAGTTCGGGCAAACTAGTAGTGGCGGAGGCGGGATGCTCCACCCACCCGCCTGGACATCATCATGGACATTCTGCACATGTGCAGGAGTTTCTGTGGATGCTCAGAAGTGCTCTGCATGCGAGCAAAGCAAGCGCGCACATGAGCGCACTCCCGGTTCCGAACCAGTAGCAAAGGTAAGTGGAACTCACTATTGGTGCACGCGCAAAGTGCATGCTTACAGAGTCAGTTGTTAAACCGGTTTCAGCCCACCACTGGTGGTAAACCATTGTTTGGTTAGCTGCAGTTCAGTGATTTCTCTCAGTTAGCAAACTTAACATTCTAGGCCAGGGATGTCCAACCTTATCAACTTTAAGACTTGTGAACTTCAACTCCTAGAATTCCCCAGCCAGCCAGCCAGCCAGCCACTCTCAATTCTGGGAGTTGAACTCCAAAAGTCTTAAAAGTTGCCAAGGTGGGATACATCTGTTTTAGGTCACAAAATGTGGTTTACAAATCACAGTGTTTAAGTTCACCCAACAATATGCTATGCCAAAATGAAACAAACTACATTATGGCTAAAGAGGTGTGAAGGAAACCTGCTTTTATAATGCAATGTGTCCTGGCATTAATGTTGATAGGTAGCCCTCAAAGGTACACTTTATATGCATTAGTTCTCAAGCTCTTTGGCATTAAACTATATTCACGTTTAATTTCAAAATGTCTTCCAGCTTCAGAAAATGGTGTGAGGCAATACAGTACAGGACTTTCTGGGGGAATAACTCTTTGCAAACAAAAAAACCAACAACAACCTTGGCTTCATCTAGTTTTACTTCTTTGCCTAGGTTTACCAGCGCTGTAGTGTATCAGGGCCTCATCATGCATCTGGGAATCGGCGGAGGCAACATTTACCTGGACTTTTTCTATTCTGCTCTTGTGGAATTCCCTGCTGCCATCATACTCATTGTCACAGTTGACCGCATAGGCCGCCGTTTTCCTTGGGCTGTGGCAAATTTTATGACAGGAATCGCCTGTCTCATTACTGCCTTAGTTCCGGAAGGTGAGTGTTGTAGTGATACATTTTGTGTGCCCCTTTTCTCTCTAATCTAGGGGTCAACAACAGTGACCTTCCAGTTGGGTTGAGTTCTGACACCCACGAGTCCCAGGCAGCATGACTAGTGGTGAGAAATGAAAGGAGAAGCAGTCCAAAGACAAGTAGATGCTATTCTTTGCAACTTTTTTTCTACCAAAATATAATGTATACAGCTTGTACCATTCCCCTCCCTCTCATGGACAAGGGCAAATAAAATTTGGAAATAATTCTGCAAATGAAGTGGTCCAATTAGGAAAGAGTTAAGCAGACATTTCTTTGTCCATCCTTCCTTCATCCCAATTTCTTCATAAGTGAAAGCCATCCTTTTGTGTTATAGGCATGCAAAATTGTCTCCCCTCCCGGGGGTGAAATTCAGCAGGTTCTGACAGGTTCTGGAGAACTGGTAGTGGAAATTTTGAGTAGTTTGGAGAAACGGCAAATATCACCTCTGGCTGAGTAGGGTGGGAATGGAGATTTTCCAATATCCTTCCCCCAGGAGTGGGATGGGAATGAAGATTTTGAAGTATCCTTCCCCTGGAGTGGGGTGGGAATGGAGATTTTGCAGTATCCTTCCCCTGCCACGCCCACCAAGCCATGCCCACCAAGCCACGCCCACAGAACCGGTAGTAAAAAATATTTAATTCCACCACTGCCCCCTTCCCACATGTGCTTTGCACAATGGCTATTGGGTAACCTTGACTCTTGAAGCATGGACATATGTATAAATGCCGTGCATGCTCTGGATTTTTTAATTTATTTAGTGAATTTATAGGCTGCCACATTTCATCTGGGTAGTTCAGAGTTAAAACAGAACAAAAATAGTGAAAAAAACCCAACCAGAGTAAAAATGCATCAAAAAATGACATAAAAATAGGAGCTGAGAAGAGTCACAAACATTCAAACAAGTCATGACATAAGCTCACCCATGCTATCAGACCCCCAGGCTTGATGGTAAAAGCCAGGTTTTTAGTGCTCTGTGAAAGACTCATCTAATTTCAGCATGGGACTTGATATTCTCAAGGGCAGGCGTTACGGTAGAAAAGACCGTCCTCCTGGGTCCTGAGAGACAGCAGCCCTCTCTCCCACAGACAGAGAGATCTGGTCATCTGCCAGATCTCATAGACAAGTAGACACCACTGAGTACATAAAGTACTATATGCTTTTTTTATCTAAGTATTTGTATAATATATAAATATTCATTATGTAAGCATTTATTTAAAGAAGTACAAAGAAAACAGCAGCTGCTTGGGTCATCTAGATTCTAGAACACGCCAAATCCAGAACACAAGGCAACTTATTTCTATGCAGTTTGGAGGTTTTGTGCCTATATATTATCCCTTAATCCCTTATTCCCTAATGCATATCATGTTATTTGAGTAGTTATCACTTGTCGAACAAACTAGATTTCCTTATTAGGTATGAACTCCTCTACCAGTTTTGCGTCCCCCACTTATAAAAAAAGTATAAAACCAAAAAAAAAAAAAAAACCCAAGATGTTAAAAGACAACATTCAGCTGAGCATCTCTTTCAATATTTTTTCAGATTTCTATTGGCTAAAAATGACTGCATCTTGCTTTGGCAGGCTGGGTATTACAATGTGCTATGAAATGGTTTGCTTAGTCAATGCAGAGCTCTACCCAACCTTCCTCAGGTGAGTGAATCCTCTTCCATTATCCTGGATTGGGATGACCTTTCTGGGTTGGATTGGGCTGAACTAAGGAGGAATTTCCTGACAGAACAATTAATCAGTGGAACGACTTACTGTATCTGCAGAAGTTGTGGGTGCTCCATCATTGGAGGTTTTCAAGGAGAGACTGAACAGCCATTTGTCTAGAATGGTATAGGGCTGTGATGGTGAACATATGGCATGCATGCCCGAAGTGGCACACAGAGCCATCGCTCTGGGCACGCCAACCATCAACTGTTGCTCTTCCGGGTTTCAGCATGCACATGTGTGCTGGCCAGAAAACTGGAAACTGGAAGACCAGGTGACCAGTGCACATGCGCGTGCCAGAAACAGGAAGCTCAGCTTCCTGGCGTGCACATGCGTGCTGGGGAACTGGTCTTCTGGTTTCTGGCGCTGCCCCGCCCACACGGGCTCCCATTTCTGCACTTGGTGCCCAAAAGTTTCACCAATACTTGATAGGGTTTCCTGCTTCAGCAGGAGGTTGAACTAGAAGATCTTCAAGATCCCTTCCAACTCTGTTATTCTGTTATTCTTGCTCAAGTAGCTTTTGATATTCAAAGCCAAGTTGTGATGCATGCACATTTCCATCTGGTCCTACCAAGTTCATGAAAGTTTTTCTCAATTCTTTTGGTCTCAAAAGCTAAGGGGAATGGTGCTACCATATATTTCTGGCTTGAGAAATATGGTTGATTAAAAAAATAATCATCATATTGTTTAGGGATCCTTTAAATATGCTATTGATAAAGATAAGGGTTTTTTCCTGTGCTTTTTTTTTCTTTTTTAAAGGAATCTGGGGGTTCTTGTCTGCTCTTCCATGAGTGATATTGGAGGGATCATAACTCCGTTCATTGTCTATAGGCTGGCAAATATTTGGCACGAGCTTCCGCTTATTGTCTTCGGTAAGAATGACCTTTTGTTCTTTTGAGTGATTGAGAATAAGGGCACCATTTGTGCTTCTGTCATAGCAAGTTTCAGATTTCTTCCTGTATCTCAGAAGTATCCTGGCAGAACAGCACAGCCTTGGGGGATTTCTGGTCAAGCTTCTTAAAATAAGATCTTTAAATCTCAGGGTCAAGGCAATGGAATTTTATCTTGTTCTATTAAGCAATTCAGTTTAATCAATGATTTACTGCATGTCACTAGAGATATCTAGGGAGGAAGAATTACATGGACAGGCATTATAAGAAAAGGCAAGGGGGGAGGATAGGAATGACCTCACCACATAGCCCTGAATTCTGGCATAATGATCAGTCGCAACAGTGAAAAGACCAATTTTAAGACCAATTTCTCCCTTGCCCTTGTGAATCAGCCAATCTGGCAAATTAGTAGGGCAGCCTTTGGTTATTCTTTAAAAAACAAAACAAAACTTGATGTCATTGTTTAAGAGATCCCATCAGTGGCCAAACCAACCACTCCCTGAAGGTTTATTTTAAAAAGAAGGCTGCCTAAGAGCTTTCATTGCAAAAAAAGCCCGGATTATGGATATCTGCCTCTCCAAATTCCTACTTTCTTTGCACTTGTCTGGAAATTCTTTCCTTCATACAATTTTGTGGTGATATTTAAAGGATACATTTGATTCATATTCTGATTGTTATTTTAGTATACCTAAAGGCTTGGTGGAGAAAAAAAAATAATCAATGCATTTCGGGAGTGCGTTTTTTACAAATAAATGACTGAAAAGGCATGGTTGGTATGCCACCTCCATGACAGGAGTCACAGGTGGTTCCTTTTGTTTCTTCTCTGTTCCTGAAGCTGTCATTGGCCTTGTGGATGGTGGTCTGGTGTTGCTCTTACCTGAAACCAAAGGGAAAACTTTACCTGAGACTATTGATGATGCTGAAAATCTGCACAGGTATGGGCACGTGACATTTCTTAAAGAGGAATATTTTCTGTTCAGAATCAGAAAACAAGGTTGCATGGTGATGCAGGCTGAATGTTCCTCTCCTTCCCTAACATCCAAAAAAAGAAAGTCTTAGGAGACAAACTTTATGAAGACTCAACCATTGGTTTGGGGGTTGTGATAAAACTGACTAGCTTCCTAGGATAAAACATTCTAGTAATTTTAAAACCTGGATCATTCTTTCTGTAAAGTGAGCCAGAATTCAAAGGGCTTCAATTAATCAGGGAAATCTGCCAACCATTTCCCAAAATTATTTGTGAACAGCCCAGCTCTCCTCAAAGCTTAAAAAACAATTTCCCAAGAGCTTCATGCTTCACCTTTTTCCAACCTCTGAAAAACTCTCAGCCTTACATAGAAAAAAAAATGCACTTACAGGCTCTCATCCAGGTCCTTGAACTAGCCTAAAGCCTCATGCTGCCAGACTGTCCTAGCAGATGATATCAGATGACAATAACATTATTTTCTTTAGCATCCTAAGACACCCACACCAAACTGAAGCAGCATGGGGAACTCTCAGGAAGTTTTCTTGGGGCAGATGTCCTATTGGGGTCCCAATCTGAGGCCCACATCCGCCCACTTTGACAATTTACAGCAGCAAATTCTTATTTCCTGTAGTGTTCTATGATCTGGCTGACATTGAGATAGCTTGGTAAATTTAAAATAGTCCTCCTTCTTTCAGTTATTAGAGTGAAAGCCTGAAAAAAGTCAGGGTCGTGCAAGTCATACAGGGTCTAAAGTATTTCTTCAGCTAATGCAGAGCCACTATTCTTTTTCTTTCAAGAATAAATTGGCCAAATAGGACATTATAATACACACAAGAATTTGGATGAAATGGTTGTGGTTATCAGTTTGATTTATTTTATCTGTTCCCATTAATCTCTTGGTTCCTTTACATAGACCAGGGAGGCCCAAAGAAAAAATGATTTATCTTCATGTGCAGAATTCAGATGTGTCAATTTACTGAAGAACAACTGTGTTCCCCACAAATGTCCATGGATGCATAAGGAGAGAAAAGCAAAATGGTGGAGACAAACATAACTCTTCATGGGGGCTCTGAAGTCTTTAAACATTCGATATCCTCTGCTTTTTGTGTGCAGCTATGACTGTGATATATTCCAGAGAACTCTGTGGTCCTGGCAAACATTTTAAAGTCTTCCCCAGGGTGGTCCCCTTTAGTTATGTAATCTGTCTTGAATTTCTCAGATTGGAGAAACCGGGCTAGGGACAGTGCCTATTAGTAGGCCAAAATGTAACATGCAAATTATGGCCTTCATATGTATATTTATATAAGCAGCATTGAGTCTAATAAGCCCTAAATAAAATTAAGGAGCCATACGTGGAGATACCCCTCATTCAAATGGAGATACTTTTGTGTAATGTAACATAAAATATGACCGAGAAATTGACATTGCCTGAAAACTTGATTTCAACCCATTCCTATTTTTCCCTTAAGTATTGTTCTGTTTCATTTATCGTTTTCTGTTTCTCACACACAAATGTATATGCATTTTCATGAACATTTCTTCAAATATAGAATGCTGTTAACAATGCTCCTAAGATACAGATCTCTGTGAGAACTTTTCAGAAGGAACCAGCATTCTGGGCCAGGGATCTCCCTTGGTTTAGGGGAGACAAACTAAAGGACACTAACCAAATAGTAATGCATAGTCTCAAAGCATCCCCCAGAGTTTCATTTTATTCTGCTTATGTGTAGCCAGTCTTCATTGGGACTGGTGACTCAATCGTTTAGCAAAACAATCACTAAGTAAAACTGCAGCAGTGCTTATGATCTTACTTCAAATTTCTTTTGCTTTACAAGAACATAAATGCAAGGATCAACCATAAAGTTACTTTTTCATCATCATCATAACTGCAAACAGTTGTTCAACAAGGCAGTTGCTAAACAAGAAGTACTTGCAGTTAATCATGCGATCTTCTGTCCGTTAAACATTATCATTTGATAACAGCTTTTGGAAGCTTCCAGAGAAGGGCAGTAATCAAGATTTCAGGAGAAATCTGGGGCTCAGGATCATTAACCTAAATCCATCCTGTGAGTGGATGGTGATTTTTGCAACCCAGAGACCTTTCTGACTATGAGTGGCAAAACCAACTGTTTATAACCATTTTCGAGGGAGAGGAAACAATTTAATATACATTTGAAAATATGCTTAACCATTATTTCAAAAAGACATGGAAAAATGAGACTCTAGAAAAAGTGCAGAGAAGAGCAGCAAAGATGATTAGGGAACTGGAAGCTAAAACATATTAAGAACGGTTGCTGGAACTGGGTATATCTAGTTTAATGAAAAGAAGGACTAGGGGTGATATGATAGCAGTGTTCCAATATCTCAGGAGCTGCCACAAAGAAGAGGGAGTCAAGCTATTCTCCAAAGGACCTGAAGGTAGGACAAGAAGCAATAGGTGGAAACTAATCAAAGAGAGAAGCAACTAAGAAGAAATTTCCTGACAGTTAGAACAATTAATCAGTGGAACAACTTGCATCCAGAAGTTGTGAATGCTCCAACACTGGAAGTTTTTAAGAAGACATTGGATAACCATTTATCTGAAAGGGTATATTGTTTCCTGCCTGAGCAGGGGGTTGGATTAGAAGACCTCCAAAGTCCCTTATAACTCTGTTATTCTGTTAAATTAGAGAAATAGCAGAAGACCTATCACCCCTCATGTAAATAAATAATATGACCTTGACCAATTTGCCTCACTCTCCAACCTGCTCTGGCTCTTAATTTCTATTCCCCCAAGTGTCAAACACCTGTGCTTTAGAAAATGTGCTGATTCGTTCTTTTCTTCCTAACTCTGGCTGCAACCTGACAAAATTGAGAATTTTGAAGATTATGCAAAAATCACACAAAACCTTTTCCTAGGGCGCAATTTCATATCCCTAGGTACGCATCACACACACACACACACACACACACACACACACACACACCACTGCCTACCTGCACTTGTATGTGCAGTCTTCCTTTTCACCTCCCACTTTTGGGGATGATTTGGGCTGGTGGTGTTCTCTCAGTAAAACTGGACACTATGATAGAAGTGTTACATAACTGAGATGCTGGGGGAGATGCATCCAGAGGGATCCAATTCAGGGGTGGGCTTCAAAAATTTTAGCAAGGGGTTCTCTGCCCGGTTGCTGGGAGGGCGTGAGCATGGTGGGCATGGCATAGTCGGCCTCCTGCACAACGGGGGGGAGGGGGGCATTTGTGCCCTCCCCGGGCTCCGAAGGCTTTCCTTGAGCCTCCAGGAGGGCGAAACGGCCTCCCCAAGCTCTGGAGGCACTCTTCCCAAACTTCTGGTAGGCCTGTTTTTCGCCCTCCCTGAGCCTCCACGCTGGCCCCGTGGGGACTCCTGGGAGGGGCAGGGTGGGGATTTAGGGGTTCTCCAAACTGCACAGAATCTTAGCTAGAGGTTCTCCCGAACCACTGCGAACCACTGCCCACCCCTGATCCAATTGCTTTCCCCTACTGTGAAGATCTATAAACATAAGCATGTTTATGTTGTGCAGAGAGCAGGTTATAGTGAACAGGGATGTTTTTACCTCTTTCCCAAGTACCCCTGAAACTAGCATTTTTCTCAGGGTTTCCTATTTTACACTTGGAAGTAGGCAATTATAGGGACAGAGGATGAATGTTTTCTTTTTAAAAAGGCAGAAATCTCTTGGTTACCTCATTAACCATTTGAAATCCAGAAAATTTGCTGGATCACCAGAAAGGAAATGAATGATTCTGTGAAAGTGGGGAAGTGAATATGCATTGCATTGAAGGGATAAATAAAAGATTAATTAAAACCCTGAGCTTATGAAGTAGAACTGGTTCCCCGTTTTAACATAATTGCGGATCCTGAATCCAAGGAGTTGATTCCCCAACCTCACAGCAGAGATCCTACTAACGGTAGTGCAGTTCCCGTAATCAAGCCTGCTGCTGAATCTTCTATCCATAAGGAGATTCTAAGGGGAGAATTCCCACCTTCCCCCTGGGCTTTCCAATAAGGAAAAAAAAATATCCAACCTCTTGAATAGACAAGAAAAACTTTACTATTAGCAATAGAAAAGCAATAAACATACAGATTTACAGACAGTATCAAATAGGCACAGGACTAATTTTAAATAAAAATAAGGTACTGAGCTCAATGGGGTGATTTTCCATATGTCCCAACAGGAGCTTGTTCAGAGTCAGCAGTTCCTACATCCATACAGTATATATACTGAGCAATTGCCTTCAACGTGCAGCGCATCCAAGGCACAGTGCATATTTAAACGATCTAATTCTCCTTCCTACCTCGTAAAAGGCCCAAAGAGTTATCTCTGCAAAAATCTCATGGGACAGTTCTCCCCCTCTCTTGTGGGCTGCTTAACCCCCCTCCCCCCAAATTAATCAGTGGAACAGCTTGCCTTCAGAAGTTGCGAGTGCTCCATCACTGGGAATTTTTAAGAAGAGTTTGGACAACCATTTGTCTGGAATCGTATAGGGTCTCCTGCTTGACCAGGGAGTTGGACTAGAAGACCTCCAGGGTCCCTTCCAACTCTGTTTTTCTTAAATTTCTTCCTGCCTGGCCCATCTGAATCCTATCTGCTCTTCCTCTTGGTCCTCCAAGCTTCTATCCTCCCACAGCTGATTGATCTGCTGTGCAGTTTCCCCCAACAGTGAAATGGTCAGCTGCCTCTGTCTATCTGCATTGCCCAAGTCGATACTGTACTTGTGAATCTTTGCACCTTCGCCACCTCTCTACCCTTGTTGGTTGCATGAGTGGAAACCTCTTGCTTCCTCTCTCCTTTAACTCTTATTTCCTGGATGGTCTTTTTCCCTACCTTAAGACTTGGCTCATATTCCCTTTAGCTGTTTATGTTACATTTCTCTTTTTTTTCCTTAACTAATATTCTGCTTCTTTCTTTTTCTGTCCTTGATTCACCCATGTTTGTGAATCAAGGATAGTTTTGTATGTGCATTCAAGCTTTTTTTGTTTCCCACCCCCTAATCCTTCTGGATTTTGTTTCTTTCTCTCCATTTTTTGGGACAAATCTTCATTTCCTTCTAGACGTCTCCCATGTTGACTTCCTGATTCAAAGCTATCCAATGAGAAGCCTTTTATTGCTATCTCTGTTTATCTTAGCATCTCCAAGGGTGATCATTCCTCCACATCTGACTCCTTTCAGTTCTAGGCCTGTACAACCAGAAACAAAACACCCATATTAATTTCCTTACTTGTCCTGGCAAACTCTTGCCGCTTTGCACCAATTTTACCCCCTTTCTTTGCCTATTTTTCAACTCTGCTGTAACTAATAATATAGAAATTTCCATTTATTTATATATTGATCTCTTTTACCTGCAAAAGGATGTTTATCTTGGATCTGGGCACTACAAAGAATCCCCCTAAGATTTACAGCATACATATATGCATAGAAAACTAATAAAGTAGCAAAAGTTAAAATAAAAAGAAGGAATAGTGTTTTAACAAATCTAGAACCTCCAGTCATAACACAATGTTTAAATATCAGGTAAAAAGTATTATTTTCACTGCCCTCTGCTTATGTTTACTGTTTACATGCTGCGTTTGCGTTTGCATTTGCTATATTGACAATGTTCATCAGTGGAAGAAATGAGCGCTTTGTGTGTGCATAAAATACCTGTCCAAATGAAAGACTGTATAGTGTAATATTTTTATTAGTTAGTGATTAGATCTGGACTTTTTATGGACCATAAGCTGAGCACACACATTTCAAAAATAATTAAACTTGAATTGGCTTCAAGATTTATTGTTTAATGCAAGTTTGTGGAAGTTTTCTATGTCATCAATGGTCTCCGGCAAGGTGCTTCCTTTGGTCTCAGGCAAAAGCAGCACTGATCCAGCAGCTATTAACCCTATGACAGCTGCAAATAAAACATAACAAAAGAAAACATGAGAAACCAAATTATGAGGTATTGTCAAGATGGACACACAATCATTTTATTTTGGATGTTTTATTTCTGCTGCATCAAAATTATCTGTACAGCTAGTCCTCAACTTATAACAGTTCATTTAGTAATTGTTCAAAGTTACAATGGCACTGAAAAAGTGACTTGTGACCGTTTTTCACACTTACAACCATTGCAGCAAGCCCATGGCCACATGATTTACATTTCAATGCTTGACAACTGACTCACATTTATGACGGTTGCAGTATCCCGGACTCATGTGATCCCCTTTTGCGACCTTCTAACAGGCAAAGTCAATGGGGAAGCCAGATTCACTTAACAACCATGTTACTAATTTAACAACCGCAGTGATTCACTTAACAAAGGTGGCAAGAAAAGTCGTAAAAATGGGACAAAACTCACTTAACTAATTTCTCAATTAGCAACATAAATTCTGGGCTCAATTGTGATCTTAAGTCGAGGATTACCTGTCTTAAAAATTGGGATTCTTAACTTTGTCATGCCAGGAGTCCCTTTGAAAGTCTGGTGACCTAGCTTGAACATCTGGCATTTCTTTTTTCATATACAGCTCCTATTTATGTTGAATGATCCTAAGCATTATTTCACTAGCATGTAAAATTAAGGATATCGTATTATTGTTTGCACACTCTATTAAGTCTTTTTTGGTAGTGGAATGTAGATTGATCCCTTCCAGTCTGTTGGCCAAAATGTTGTTCTCCAGATTTGCTGGCATAGATTGGTTAGAACTTTTACTGATTTCAACTTCTGTTGCTAGTCATATTTCAGTGTGGATTCCATCACTTCCTATAGCTTTCTGAATTGGTAATGACCAGAATGCTGATCTCTTAAGTTCATCTTCTAGGACTAGAGATTCTTGTAAATAGGGAATATCTTTTAAGGCATCTTGGATATTGATCTCTATACTGTACAGTGCTTCGTATACTCCTTCCATCTTTGTTTGATCACCTTTGAATTGCTTAAATTACAATATGTCAGAGGTGTCAAACTCAAGGCCCGCGGGGTACTTAAATCTGGCCCATGGGGAATCTGGCCTGGAAATAGCAAAGGAGCAACCGGTGGTGCATCTTGCAGCCAAAATGGGGCAGGGGGGTCCACGCGCAGTCCCCCCACCATGCCCCATTTTCAGCCTAGACAGCCTCTTGTAGCACTCTGCTGCCCAAAATGGGGCACGTTTTGGCTGGCAAAGTGCTGCAGGAGGCCATCCAGGCGGAAAACAAGGTGTGGGGGGGAGACAGGATGGACGCCTCCTGCAGCACCCTGCTGGCCAAAACACACCCCGTTTTGGCTGGCAGAGTGCTGCAGGAGGCCGTCCAGGCCAAAAACAGGGTGTGTGTGGATGGTCTGCACATGTCTCCCGTGCCCCATTTTGGCCGGCAGGTTGCTACAGGAGGCGTCCAACCCATATCTCTCCCCCCGCAACCACCCCGCAGAGAACTACAATGCTGATCCGGCCCTCGAAGAAATCCAGTTTGACACCCTGCAACATGTCCTTTGGAGTAATTCATTCAATTCAAGGTTGGAACTAGTTCAAATATCTTTTTTTTTTTTCATGTCTGTTTCCATTCTTCTTCCATTTGAATTGGTAATGATCAGAGTGCTGATCTAATGTCACATTCTGGTACTTGGGGTTCTTGTAAGTAGGTAATATCTTCTAAGTTACCATGAATGTTGGCATCTGTACCTGGGATGTTAATTAACAGCTCTCTGATATAACTTTATTACGTTCCTTTCGAAATCCCAAAGGTGCTTTGTTTTCAAGAGGCATCTGGACTTTCTGGGTTTTCTTTGAAGATGTTTCACTTTTCATCCAAGAAGCTTCTTCAGCTCAGAAAATATCTTCAAAGAAAAACCAGAAAGTCCAGTTGCCTCTTGAAAAAAAGCACCTTTGGGACAACCATGACCAGGATGACTGAGAATCTCATTAGACGTTCCTTTCTGAGATTTTTCTCTTACTTGGCTTTGGTTTCTCTTCTCTTCTTGGCAATTTCCATACCTTCTTTTATTGAGTTTACTTTCTTCTCTTTCCTCATTTTTGGCAGTCTCTTAATTACTTCTTTAAGTTCATTCCACAATTCTTTTGGTTTTCTATCAATGAGTTCAGGACTTCAAAATGACTCCTGATGTTCTCCTTGAAAATGGTTGGTATATGTTCAAGATCATATCATGGAAACTGGCTGCTTTTCTTCTTCTTTAGCTTAACTTGAAATTGGCACAGGAGCAGTTTGTGATCTGTTCCGCACTCAGCACCTGGCCAAATCTTGATGCCATATATGAACTCATCTATTTTCTTTTATTTGATTTCTATATACTTCATCTGGTAATGTCCATGCATAAAGCCATTCTGATTATTTGAAGACCATGTTAGCTGTTTTTTTGGAGTGACAGAAATAGATAAAATGGTCTTCTGCTTCATGTTGGTTTCCTAAAGCATGTAATCATACTATAGTTTCCTCTTTTGTGTTTCCAACATTGGCATTCCAATCTGTAATCACAAGCAGTGCATCTTACCTGCATATTTTGCTAATTTATTGTATGATACAGATCTACATAGACCTAAGCCAGTGGTGGGATTCAAACCATTTAACAACTGGTTCTCTGCCCTAAAGACCGGCTGGGTGAGCGTGGCCATTGCCAGGGGTGTGACAGGCAGAACACCTGCACCCCCTTGGGAGCAAAAATGGGCTGTGGAGGGGGGGGCGCACTGCCCCTCCTTGTGCTCCATTTTCGGCCTAGTAGGCCTCCCTGCACTTACCTGGGAGCCAAACTGGGGCTCATGGGGACTTCTGGAAGAGGCGGGGAGGGGCCAGCCAGCAATTTAACAACTGGTTAAGCCGAAGTGGTGCGAACCAGTTGAATCCCACCACTGACCTAAGCCCAGTTAGATTCAGTTGGACTGAATCCCTGAATGGATACAAAAGTGTATGATGGAGCATTAATGAGCTGTAGCTGCCACAGATAGAATATTACTTACAGAAGACTACAAGAGGTAGTTCATGCCAGAACTCTGCCAATCTGTAGACTATAAATGGGGAAATGATTCCACCAAAATCGCACAGGGAAGAACATACCATCAAGCCAAGGTTTCTGAAAGACAGACAGAAAGATCAGATTCAATGATATACATACATACATACATACATACATACATACATACATACATACATATAAAATAAATGAATAAATGAGAAATTGTCTTATTAGAAATCCAAGAGCCAAACCTTATTATCATTTTCATTCCCTAGAATAGCTCTGACCTCCAGCTAAACCTATGAGTTTGATGGGTGGTTGCAACCCAGTCATTTGTCTGAAATGACACTGAGCCCTTCAGATTACTCTTCATAAAGGGATCAGAAGAAGGCATAGATGGATTAAAGAGAAATGACAAGTTGAACAAATACAAATTCTTCCCCACTGAATTCATTTGTCCTGCAAAACGTCTGGGGGAGATCTGATTTTAAGATCATCTGATTCTCCGTAGAGGTAGGTGCATGAGACATTGTTTTTAAAAATCAAAACTTTACCAATATTTTCCTTTTTTTCCACTTCTTTGCAGAAAAGTAAAGAGATTCAAATTTAAAGGAATTGAAAGTGGGAGAAAGGAAAACTAACAAATTTGTTTATTTCATATATTAGTTGCTTAACTCTTAAAGGCCTGAAGTTCAATTCCTGTTTATAGTCCTGAAATAAAGCCTTTCACAGCTACATGATAAGCTATTTCTATTTAATCACTTCCATGCTGGAAACAACTGCCACTGATTAAGTCTATCTAGTGCATAAAAGTTAAAACCCCTTTTGATTTATGTTTTTATAAGAAATTAATGTCTTTTTGAACAGAATGGAAAGAAATATCACTAAAAATCAGTTATGAGGGAAAGCAAAAGTGGCAGACCTCTCTAGTTTGGGGTTTATGCTGATTTTTTTTGTTTTTACTAAGAACATCCAGGACAACTGCAGACCTCATATCCTAGGCTTATTTACAAATGTAGATACAAAGCAGGGAGGAAATAGATTTATGAAGAAGGCAGCACAGTCAGCTGATGTGCTTCAGGTTCTCCAAGCCAGAAGTGTCAAACTCAGGGCTTGTGGGCCAGATGCATCATGCACTGGCCACACCCACCCGTTTAGTGAAGGGGGGAAATGTCATGATACGTCACGTGACGATGATGTGACGATGCAAGTTTGACACCCCTCCCCAAGCCATCGAATGGAGTGACTGTTATATTCTCTTCTATGGCATTCCAGTTCAAAACTGCCCCTATTTCTAGCCACCTCCTTGTTTATTTCCCTCTTGGTGAGACCAAGGTTCCTCCCTTAGATGTGGTGAAGGCCACCATCTCATCCCCGGTATTGACCAAAGATTCCCCTAGTTGGCTTTTACCCATGGAAAAAGAGATGCCATTGGTCTTGTCCTGCCTCATCTCCAACGTTTCCCCACTTTGGCTTGACATGCTAATTCTATTTATGATGTTAATTCAGAGGGATAGTGCCTCAAAATTGGTGATAGTTGAGTAATCAGAGATACAGAATTTCTACATTAAACCATTCTTTGAAGCAGCACCTACCTAAGAAATGTTGGGTACAATTCAGCATTGACAAAGCAGACCATTTCGAAAGCCATAGTAATTCCCAACCTGCCAAAGGAACCTGCAAGAATCTTTAACCAATGCATATCTGAAAAGAAAGCATATGTACATAGTTTACCCAAAATAATTTATTGGAGGAAGATGATTAATACTGGTGATATAATAGGTAGTCCTCATTTTGCAACCACAATGGGAATTGGGACAACTGGGAAGTGGTCGCTAAGTGAAAAATCACATGACCACAAGCGTGCTCAAAATTTTACTTCAGCTTTCCTTTGTTTTACTGCATCAGAAGGATACAGCTCTAAATAGCCAGGTGAAGCTAAATGGTGGGGTAGGTTCCTGGAACTCAATTCACAAGGAGGCTGGATAAATCTTTTAAAGTCCTTTTACCCAATTCTCCCACCCTTTGAGATGCTCACCTGGCACTGGGATAATTAGCAAGAAGAGAATTAATGTTTATTTACATTCATTGGAGAGGAAGGATTACAAGAGAGTATGCAAGTAAGCAATGGTGAATATACATCTAAAGCAGGGGTCAGCAACCTGCGGCTCTGGAGCCGCGTGTGGCTCTTTCATTCCTCTGCTGCAGCTCCCTGTTGCTGGTCAGCTCCACAATTGATAGGGCTTTCGGTTAGGGCAGGTAGAGGAAAAAGGACGCCACACTAGGAGGAGTCTCTATGGTGGGGGAACTGGGCTTCTGGTCGGCTCCAGAATTGGGCGCTTCCGGTTAGGAACTTTGTGGCTCTTTGAGTGTTTAAGGTTGCTGACCCCTGATCTAAAGGAATAGGGCCTACAGTTGAAAGCAGAGAGCTTAGGAGGCAAACAAAAGACTTTAGCATGTAAGTGATTAGAGTCTTATCAGTGTCAGGCAACAACGCAAGCCATAGAAGAATTCTAATCAATTAAGGTCACCATTGAGCTTGTTAATTTGCCTGAGTATTTTTTAGGGATGCACTGCACTGCAGAAAAAAGCAGCTCAGGAAGAGATAGCTTGTTTAGGCAATCTCTCTACTCTGGAGGTGGGATGGAGAAAAAACATATGTCATATGGGCATTGGTAGCAAAGTTGCTTTTTTCATCACCATCATAACTGCAGATGGTCACTCACTGTCCAAAGCAATCACTAAATAAGGACTACCTGTGCAATTTCCCAGAGAACTAGTGATAAAGATAAGTCCCCCTAAAGCAGGGGTGTCAAACTCAATTTCATTGAGGGTTGCATCATGGTTGTGTTTGACCTTGATGGGGTGAGGAGGAGGGCATGGTCAGGATAGGTGTGGACAGGGTAGGGTAGATGTGGCTAGCTCAACATCACTCGTGTTGGGGGCACGTTTCGTGGCCAAGTGCTAAGGCAGGACTTTTTTTAACATTAACATTAACAGAGTTGGATGGGACCTTGTAGGTCATTTAGTCCAACCCCCTGCCCAAGCAGAAGATCCTACACCATTTCTGACAGAGGGCAGTCCAATCTCTTCCTGAAAGCCTCCAGTGATGAAGCTCCCACAACTTCCAAAGGCAACTTCTGTTCCACGGGTTGATTGCTCTCACTGTCAGAAAATTTCTCCTTATTTCCAGGTTGAATCTCTCCTTGATCGGTTTCCATCCATTATTCCTTGTCTGGTCTTCAGGTGCTTTGGAAAATAGCTTGACCCTCTCCTCCCTTAGACTCTCCCTTACTCTCATTATAATCTCCTTCCTTCCTTCCTTCCTTCCTTCCTTCCTTCCTTCCTTCCTTCCTTCTTCTTTTTCCTTCCCTCTTCATTTTCCTTTCTTTTTCCTTCCACTAGTTTTGTGCAATTAGTGAGAAAGGGCTGTTCTCAACTTTTGGTTCTGTAAACAAGGGAAACAAAAGTCTGTTGTCTGTTCATAACTAGAAGTGTCTTGAGTTTTGGAGATATGATGGCCCTTAGAGTCCTCCCCTGTTGGGACAATTACAGCAAATGGGGTGGAAAGGGATTTAGGCAGGAATTAGAAAAGGCACTCTTAGGACATATTAATAGCACATAGCAATCAATATAATAGAGAAGGAGTAAATGGCCTGTTTCTAATCATGTCCTTTTGCACATGTCACTATCCATCTCTGAATTCAACTACTTACAAAATCCATTTATTTATGTCCTTGTTAATTATTTAACGATATGTGTAGTAGGTCTGTTCAAAATACATTTCAAAAAGCTATTTGATATTCTTTTGCACTGAAAGTAAGTGTGAAATCCACCAAATAGCTTCATTCTGACCACTATATTAGCTTTGGTGAAGTGGTTCAGTCCATTTCTATCCGAGCTCAGAAAATCTGAATCCCCCAAACCTCTTTATTCATCATCACAATTATCATCATCATCAGGACTACGATCACCATCATTTTTATCCATATTGTGCATAGTTTTTTTCTCTTATCAAGTGACCCTCCACATCTTGGGTTGTTCCTCTTGATGTCCCTGCAGAAAGGCTGCTTCTGACCATCATTTTGCTAAAGTAGATTCTTGCAGCATTTTCCTCCAGGCTGCCCTTGGTCAGGGCAATTAAAAAAGATGGACAGACATTATGTACTTACCATCTGGGCTGAAAGCTGTAATAAGGCAAGCAATTCCAGCCACCAGATTAGAAGCTGCCCAGGGATAACGACGGCCCACACGCTCTATGGTGACGATGAGGATGAAAGCAGCTGGAAATTCAACAAGGGTGGCATAGAAAAAATCCAGGTAAACATTTCCACCAGCAACTCCTATGTGCATAATAAGTCCTTGGTACATAATGGCACTTGTGAACCTAGGAAAAGAGGAGGGACAACAGTTAATTCGGGCTAGATTTATTGTCTAGCAAATCTTGAAAGAATCAGTGCTCCAGATTTGACATGTCAATCCCACATTGTATTACTAATATAAGCAAGCTGATGCATGATCAAGTTTTGTTAGTAGAAGCTTTTTTGTCTTCTGGGATTTTGACTGTTTAAAAGAGTTTGGTTCTCCATGTGGGCATGTATGTTCCTTAGATATGCATCCATATTTCTTCTATTAGAAGAGAATATATGTAGCTCAGAGTTGAACTGTGGAGTCCTTGGTGCCCTGGTGATGTTACCTAGTTAGGTAATTAATCTGTAACCAAACAACCAAGCTCAGAGAGCACCAAGGACTCCATGATTCTTTTCTCCTTCTGGAATTTCCTGCCATTAACTGATGAGTAGCTGTGTGAATGGATTAAAAAAAGTAATTAGGTAACAGGAGCATGCTGGAAAACAGGAAGTTGTTTCTATTAGATATTGCAACCCCACAACCCCAAGACATCCACAATTTATATGAATGGGGAATGAACTACTCCCATCTCTCCCTTAACTTGCTTCCTTTACTTGTTTATGGAGCTGCCCCACTCCAAAATATGAATGAATGAATGAATGAATGAATGAATGAATGAATGAATGAATGAATGAATGAATGAATGATAGAAAAGCCTACAATATCTTCTCAGATAGTCTACCATTTATGCTGAAGTTGTCAATTTAAAGCCCATCTAATATGGGCTGGCATTGGGTTTCCCTAGTCCTAAGCCAACACTTCACATGCTATCTCTGAACATACTGCATGAGAATTGGAAACTGAGCAGAGAATTGGGTTGTCTTCAATGATCCAAATTCTTACATCCTATTTCCCCTCTCCTCAGTCTCCAAGCACTCAGGTAGATCTGAAAGCAAAGAATAATTATATTCACTAGTACACAGCTCACCATGTGATCCTGGTAGACTATCAGGACCCCAGATTACAGAAAGAGCTGTACTTGCATCTACATGAATGTGAGTGTAAATTTTGCTTTGCTCAGTGCAATGAAGTTGACAACAGTAAGAGGCAGAATAGCCTAACATTAGCTTTGTGAAGTAGATTAGATAGGAAGCATGGCTACAAGAGCTAATTCTCCTTTATAAGATTTCAGTAACAGAATCTTGCAAGTCTGAAATTACATTTCTCCCCCTGTCCTCTTTATAGCTGAAGAAACTACAGAGGCTCCCTTCTGAGATATTTGCCACAAAGTTGGACCATAAGAAAGGCTGAGCGCCAAAGAATTGAACTATGGTGCTGGAGAAGACTCCTGCGAGTCCCTTGGACTGCAAGGTGATCAAACCGGTCAGTCCTAGAGGAGATCTACCCTGACTGCTCTTTAGAAGGCCAGATCCCGAAGATGAAACTGAAATACTTTGGCCACCTAATGAGAAGGAAGGACGCACTGGAGAAGAGCCTAATGCTGGGAAAGATTGAGGGCAAAAGAAGAAGGGGACGACAGAGAACGAGGTGGCTGGATGGAGTCACTGAAGCAGTAGGTATGAGCTTAAATGGACTCCAGAGGATGGTAGAGGACAGGAAGGCCTGGAGGAACGTTGTCCATGGGGTCGCGATGGGTCTGACATGATTTCACAACTAACAACAACAACATTCCTGCTGTGGCTAAGCTGTCACTTATCCAACCATTGCCCTGGTTGCAGCCTCCTGTCTCCCAAGGTCATTCCTATATAGCAGGGGTGAAGCAATCCTGCAGGCCAGTTGCATCATTTGCTGGCCCCGCCTCTGCCCGGTTTAGTGAAGGGGAAAAAAGTCTCAATACATCATGTGACACCACCACCACGAGTTTGACACCCCTGCTATATAGCATTACAGCCAGCAGGGACAGGAACAAAGTTTGGTGCAATTAAGATGTTGGTTAAGGCATCAGGCTGGAAGCGAGGAGATTATGAACTCTAGTTCCATCTTAAGTATGAAGTCAGAGATGGTTTGGGGTCAATCTTTCTCTCTCATCCCTAGGAGAGAGGCAGAAGCAAACCACTTCTGCAATTTTGCCAAGAAAACTGCAGGGTCTTGTCCAGACAGTCACTAGGAGTCAAAACTGTCTCAAAGGAACATACACACACACACCAAAAAAAAAAAAAGGATGACGATACCAATCTCAAATTGTAATGTTTTCAGGGCAATACAATTTCAATGTATTCGGAACACTCAGTATGAAAAAAAGAACTGTCTGAAGCAAGGCTTAATGTTATAGAAAGATGATGATGATATTATCCATTCAATCATGTTCAACACTTGGTGATTCTATGGGCCATTCAGTGTCTCCACATCTGCCGAGTCTTTTAGTTTGTCTCTGCTGTAATTGGTGTCAGTTTTGATGGTGTTGTTCTGACTTAGGCTTCACAAAAACATGAAACAGACTCCTTGTCCTGACAAAACCCCTTTTTATTAAGCTAATGTAATTTCCTCTCATTGATATCCAGCAAAGTCCTGGCAAGCAGTCTTTCAAGGGTGAATTTACAACCATAGACCTTATCAGGCTTGGAGAGCTGCCAGGTCTGTACAAGAAAATAATTGGCAAGGAGTCTCTGAGAGTCACTAACAAATCTTCACACTAATTAAATGAACTAATTGTCTCCTGCAAACACCGCTCCCCTTTCGCTCCTATTTATTTCCTATGGGAGCGGCCATTCAGCGTCCCCTCGTGCTTTTACTTCTGAGTCGACCTCTGTTCCTTAACTGTCTCTTGACAGCTCTGCACATGCACACATCGGGAACAGGCTCCAGCTGTTCTTCAGCCCCACTTATCTCCGACTCTGAAGGTAGCTGATAACTGGCCCCATCTCTGCCTCTGACGCAGAGCACTCATCAGAGCCTTCCCCAGGCTCCAGGACTGGCCCATGTTCTTCTCCAACCTCCTCACTGTCTGAGTCTGCCGTCAGCTCTACTGGCCGCTGGCGGGCCACAACAGGTGTTTAAACACTGTGTTCTTTGGTGGCCTGGTTTTCTTTTACCACTAATAATGTTATAAGAATATGGACCCAATTTTCTAATGAGCAGAGGAGTCTGAGCTTCAAGCAAAATATGAACTCTAACCAAGGGTTTACCTGATCCTCAGTTGCACAAAAAATTGTAAATGTAACATATTAGGGTTATGTGTACCAACAGAGCCAACATAGCTGGCATAGCTAAAGTAAACAAGGATTCAGTGAATTGCATGAAATAAATGGCCTCTTACCAGTTATACATCAAAATTAATGTGTATTTCCTGATCTGTGGTGTCTTCACAAGGTCCAGCAGTGAAGGGCTGAGCTTTGTGTCTTCTACATGTTCTTCTTCAAGATTAATATTCTATAAAGTAACAATTGCAAAATAAATAAAAAGACAAGGAACATAAATACATACATATCCATCGCATTGTTTTTGTTCAGGATAAATGTTACGCTGAAAACAGAAATTGAGTAAGAAATGTAAGGCCCGAGATAAGAAAAAGTTAATCTAAAAGAAAAAGTTAAAGCTAATTAACAGACCAACATCTTCTCCCTTTGAAGAATACAGTCTTTCCAGTCAACCACATCTTTCTTGGACTTCTTCTGTTTCTCTATCCATTCGCTCTGCTCAGGGCATCCTGCACTGATCAACTATGACATCAAAATTGCAGGTGACCAGGCAATCAAAGTCCTTTTCTAGCATGTATCAAATGCATCACATGTAAAAGGGGTAGAGCTTTAACACCCACCATTTTGATGTTAATCACAGCCTCTGCAGATGCACCTGACTCTTCATTTATTTATTTATTTTGCAAATTTAGCCCTCTTTCATTCTTTTTCTACGACCAACTCTACATTCATTCAAACTTTTCACTCACTTTCCTTCTCAATCTACATTCATTCATACTTTGACATCCTTGACCCTACAGCTTTTTTCTCTTGCTCTACATATCTTTTAAATATCTCATCATGAGATTTTGTATTCACATTGATAAAAAGTCTTATGGTCTGTTTGTAAGACTGTCAGTAGATGCAAACACAAAGCGTCCGCCCTTTTACTCCAAAAACATAAGAAAATAACCCAGAACTTTGCTGCTTATATTGCCTGAATATAATTTTCCTATTTGGAAGTAGAGTACAGGCTAGAATTCATGTGTTGTAACCTCACCTTGCATCTAATAAATATCATCAATCAGAACTTTGAGACCTTTGTTAGATTAACCATTTCCATTTTGGATAACCATAGGAAATGTCTGATGCCACTATAGTCAACTTACTTTTATCTTTTTGCTAGCATACTTTTATGTCTGTTCCATCAGATGACCATCTCCCTTTTCTGTTGTCTGATGTTGTTCTATACCAGTGATGGCTAATCTTTTTGCCGTCGCGTGCCAAAAGGAGGGGAGCGCAGTGGGGGTCTCGCACGTGCCCACACCCATAATTCAATGCGTCCCACCCGCTGTGCATGTGCATGTGACCCCACCCCCACACCCCGCTCTTGGCACGCAATGGCACGGTGGGCCACGTAGGCCCATTTTTCGCCCTCCCCAGGCTCCCCAGGCTTTCTAGGAGCCTGAAGAGGGCAAAAATGGCCTTTCCCACCCCCCTGGAGGCTGGAAATGGCCCATTTCCCGACTTCTGGTAGGCCCAAAAGGCCCGAATATCAGATGGCCGGCGCGCGCATGCACGCTGGAGCTGAGCTAGGGCAACACTCGCATGCCCACAGATATGGCTCCACATGCCACCTGTGGCACGCGTGCCATAGGATCACCATCAGGGTTCTATACCTTTACTTTTAATTTTGTATGCTGCTCAGAGAAGTCAAGAAGTTGGAGGGCTTTAGAAATGTAAATAAGTAAATAAATACTAAACTCCCACTTCTCTATCATATAGTGGAGAGAAACAAGCTCTTAAATGCAACTTTTTAGCATCATTCAACATTCATTCCTCAGAACCAGCAACATGACATTCTACCAGTATTTGCATGTCTTAAAATATTTCCATGCATTTTCCATCTTCAGTTAATCTTTTTAACAAGATATGTACATTCATCTACTTGCTCTAGTTTTTTGTCAAGTATGTATAAATTGTAAACATTCAGTTCATCTTTATACTAGTGTTTCTCAAAGTGTGGCTCAAGGATCCTTCTCAGCTAATCTAATCAATATTACTCGCCAGACTATGTTGAAAAATAATTGATTGATTAAGTACCATCAAGACACTTTCAATTCCCAGCAATCACATAGATTTTTTTCCATGATGATCTATCCCTAACATGTTTCCCTATGAAAAGTAATACAATATTAAAATCCCATCAAACCATTGTGAAAAGCGGTAGTGGCAGCAAATGTGTCAATTTTAGTTTTTAATATAGTAAATATGGATAATATAAACCATACAAACAAAGTTTTTTGGGGGGTCCTACCTACCTAATTTTTAAAAGGGGAAAGGTCCTAAGGGAAGAAGTTTAAGAAACACTGCTGTATACTATTATCTAAAAGTACATTAAATAATCAAGAACACGGCAAGCTCAGTATTGAACCATTCACTAAGCATTTGATTAATTGCTTTTTTCCATCATATGCCATTCTTATCATATCTTCAGTGTTGAAATTCATATTCACAAAAATATACTACGATTTAAATCTTTTTTTAAGTTATATGTTATTCAGAAATAAACAATCATGCAATTAACTTTCCTTCTCACATTCATACACTTCTCAGTGAGCAAAAATCTAATCTGGACATCCCCTAATGGGGATGACATCAAGTGTCATCTGATGACTGAAGTGTCCCCTGATGACATGAAATCATAGTCCAATTCCAAACTGGGTTTATTATCACTTTTTATACTCTTTCAAGCAAAGTTCTACTAAACATCTTGCCAGAAATGCTTAATAAACTAATTCCTCTGTAGTTTTTTGCATTCACTCCTGTGTCTTTCTCTTAACATTAAGGAAAAATAATGATTCCCCCAGTTGTTACCACATACATGTTAAACAAGTAGCACAAGCATCTTATGGTATCTATTTCCGTATTTCAGCATTTCCAAAATTATACTATATACTCAGGCATATAGTATAATTAATATATCTCAAATTTCTGGTGGAATACTTTTAAAGAATAGAAACAAACAGAGCAGAATGGAACAGTTCACTGATGTTCTCCGTTGTTGTTGTTGTTGTTGTTGTTGTTGTTGTTGTTGTTTTGGGGGGGTTGGCAAATAATTTTTATTATATGAAAATTTTACTTATATTTAAAAAAAACTACAGAAACAAAGAAAAAGTAGGAAAAGAAACAAAATGTAAAAGAGTAACAGAAAAAAGAAAGATAAAGAAATCTAAATAAGTGACTTCCAATCTTCTTTGCAGCAGTTAAAACAGTATTTTATTTTTTATTTTATTGCATTAAATTTATATGTGACCCACTCATTCTCCCAAGTGACTCGGGCAGCTTACAACAGAATTATCATCTCCACCCTCCAGATTCACTGACATTATCATGATTATGGGATTATTTATGCTTATCATGGTTAGGAAGAGATACACTATGCCTATGAAATGTCCTATCATTCATGGTAGATGCATCTTTCTGGCAGCCTGCATTCTGCTCTCTATCTCTCAATTAAAGCCAGGGCAAGAAATCATATGATAAGTTTTGTCCTGGGGCCTTTTCATTTTAGAAGGTATGGGCAGCTGCAAAAGAATGGAGAACGGGGTAGTGCAAATGTGTAGGAGACACCACCCACTGTCCATCTGTCTGCTCAAACCCACCACTGAAAGATTCAAATCCATCTAATGAGGCAGAGGTGGAAGACGATCAGCAGAAGATTAATGGACTGCGACAACATCCTATGACAATAGCCTACCAATGATAAGTAAGCACATGTACCCTGTTTCCCCCAGAATAAGACATCCCCTGATAATAAGCCCAATTGGGCTTTGGAGTGCATGCACTAAAATAAGCCTCCCCTCGAAAATAAGCCCTCCCTGAAAATATTTAAACTCAAAGCTGGAAATCAGGTAAGATGGCAAGAGGAGCCCCAACTTGTTCCACGTGCCCCAAAATAATAAGACCTCCCCAAAAATAAGGCCAAGCACTTATTTTGGGGTTCAAAAAAATGTAAGACAGGGTATTATTTTTGGGGAAACATGGTAGTGTTTAAGACTCACCTCAAAAAAGGCAGGTACAACTTTTCCATTTTTTTTAGCAATTTCATCCACGAGTTTCATAGCTCGGGCATGCTGTCCTTGAGTGATCAGCCACCTGGGTGACTCAGGGAGGCACCTACAAAAGAACTGGAATCATTGGTCTGGTCCAGAAATGCTCATGGCAAAAAACAAGCTCATAGGGTGGGACCAGACTTCTACCTTCTTCTACATGCATTAATTTAGGCTTGTTGCACTTTAAAGATATAACCAGTTTATTGTGGTGTAAACTGTCATGTGATACAAACAGCATTATTCCATAAAAGGAATACTTCCATAGCTATGCTTATCGGGACAGGTTAAACAGCAGTAACATAATTCAGAAGGAAATGGAGATGTAGGAGAAGCAAGCAGTGAAAATTACCTATTGTTCCTGGCTATTCACAAATCAATTGTTGGATGCAACACAAACATTATTTTATTCTTGTAGGATGATAAGGGGCCTGGGTTTTTGTTTACTTCTTGAGAAATAGATGACTATGACTACATAATCTTGGTTTCCTTCACTTCTTTGCTCAAAGGTGACTTGTTTGAGGTCAGAGGCAGCACAACCTTTGAAGCTGGAGTGGCCCCTTATTGGTGACAATGCAGGGGTGAAATGTTCCCGGTTCGGACCGGCTCGGGTGAGTAGGTAGCGATGGTGGCGGGCAGTTCGGAGAACTGGTAGCAAAAATCCCTGCCACCGCCCCCCATGCCCAGCTGAGCCGTGTGATCATCAGAGCCTTTTTTTTTCTTTTAAATGGCTCTGATCAGCCAAGCTCTGACGATCCCAGCTAAGTTGCCTGCTAATCAGGCAACTCAGCTTGGCTTGCCAGAGCCATGTAAAAGAAAAAAACTTTTTTCCTTTTAAATGGCTCTGCCTGTTAATCCCTCATCAAAATCCCTCCCCCTCCCCCCTCATCTTGCTTATTTTAGCTGCTGGTTGCAACGCCTTGCTGTAATCCCTGCAATCCATTGCATCAGCAAGCAACTGAATCTCTCTGCCTGCAATCAAGCAGGCAGGGAGTTGTGGACTTCAACTCCCAGAATTCCTCAGCCAGCAAAGCAAAGCTGGCGGAGGAATTCTGGGAGTTGAAGTCTACAAGTCTTAAAGTTACCAAGGTTGGAGACCCCTGTTCAATTGGGTAAGTTTTTTTTCCCCTTTGGGAGCTTTAAAAAAATAGTTAATTGGAGTTTTTTTTAGTTGTTCTTTTTTTAGACCTAGCCATTTAAAGTTTAGGAAGTTTTAAATGTAGCTGCTTTTATATAAAAATAAAAATAAAATAAAATAAAATAATATTTGTGCAGCTTTCTGAGATTTAGTGTGTTTCTGTAGTGTTTCACTCTAACTACACAATCACACAAAATCTCACAAAGCTGTATGTGGAATTTTGTGTGTGTAAAGTGTGAAAGTTGTTTTTTTGGGCTTTTTGTGGCTGTGTGAGGTTCCTGCTTGTTGCAGGGGCCATTTTTGGTCTAGCACAGCTGCTTTTACATTGTGGGTGAGCCAGTTGTGTTGTGTTGTATTGTGTGTGTGTAAAGTGTGAAAGTTGTTTTTTTTTAGCTTTTTGTGGCTGTATGAGATTTCTGCTTGTTGCAGGGGCCATTTTGGGTCTAGCACAGCTGCTTTTATATTGTGGGTGAGCCAGTTGTATTGTGTTGTGTTTTATAGGTTAAAAAAGGGCAAAGAAGTGACATTGACTTGGCCACGCCCACCTGACCAATAAGCCACGCCCTCCCAGTCACCTTCCTACCAAGCCCGCCCACTAATTAAGCCCCGCCCACAGAACCATAGCAAAAAAATTTAGATTTCACCCCTGTGACAATGCCTATTGCAGCCTCTATTGGCTTACACTTACAGCAATAAAAAGAAGCTTTTCAGGGGAGGCTGTTGATACCAGATAATCATCCTTTAAGGCCATGGTTCTCAATCTGTGGTCTGTGGACCCCTGGGGACACAGACCACAATGGGCCACAATGTCATCATAGGGGGTCCGCGAAGGCTTGAAGAAATATTATGATTTAAATCTTGGTTAAGACTTGGGGGTCTGTGGCCATGTTCCATGACCACAAAAAGTAACAGGTAAGAGTAACCAAGTTGGGAGGGACACTGGAGATCATCTAGACCAACCCCCTGCTCACACAGGAGACCTATACTAGGGATTCAAACTGCCGAACTGCTGACCTTTCTGATTGACAAACTCAGTGTCTTAGCCACTGAGCCACTAGCCAGTATTTAAGGATTTAAAGGTTGTCTGTGGTAAAGAAAAGGTTGAGAACCCCTGCTTCAAGGCAATCTCAGCACACATGCCTCTCAAAAAGGAGAATGTTTTTATTATAATAAACTCATCTCTAAGTCTATCCTTGATCACTCTAGTTCTTAGGATCTCTGGTGGCAACCATGATTTAGGCTAGACTGGCTTAGTGGTTTAGTAATTTGTGAAAAACAGCCACTAAATAGAAATAATTCACTTATATGCAGAAGAGAGGAAGATGAGTTACTGAGAATCAAGCTTACTCATTTATTAGAAATAAGCAAATAATTCTGGGGCTTGTGGTGTTGTTAAATTACAGCTTCCACAATCCTTCAAAATTGCCATGGTAGACATAGCTGCTGGATGTTGGAATCTAATATCACCCAGAGATTCTCCATCCATGGAGAATCCATGGCATAGGACCCGGGTACCTTCGAGACCGACTTCTGCCACCAATAGCCTCCCACCGGCCAGTTCGCTCCCACAGAGAGGGCCTCCTCAGGGTGCCATTGGCCAAGTTATGTCGGCTGGCGACACCCAGGGGGAGGGCCTTCTCTGTGGGAGCCCCAGCCCTGTGGAATGAACTGCCCCCGGAAATACGTAAGATCTCCGACCTCCGGGTATTTCGTTGTGCACTCAAGACCCTGTTGTTCCGCCAGACTGGGCTATCAACATAACAATTTTAGATTGGCTTTAAAATTTCTGGGGTTTTAAAATTTAGCCGAATTCATTTAATAATTTTAAACTATTTTAACTGATGTTGTTTTGTGTTTTTAATAGGCTGTAGACCGCCCTGAGTCCTTTGGGAGAAGGGCGGTATAGAAATAAAATTATTATTATTATTATTATTATTATTATTATTATTATTATTATTATTATTATTATTATTATTATCATCTATTCCTTGGATATTATAGGCAAAAGACTGACTCTAAGCAAGACGTTCTTACCAGTAGTAGAGTAAGAGAAGGAACATTGGAAGGGTAACAGCAAGTTGAAGCCATCTCCAGTTGGGAATTGCATAAGCCAAACCATTGAGGATGAGGAGGCCAAAACCATATGCTAGTTGATAGAGAATGGCCACAGTCCTCCTGTAGCTTGGACCAACAATTTCTGTGACTGGAAAATAAAATGAGGACTTTCCATATTAATTCTTAATTGAGAAATAGCTTTTTTGTAGGCTTTGATTAGGAAGAATGCTTGTAAGCAAAAAAAAAAAAAAAAAAAACAGTGGAAAGCACATTTGTTTCAAACAATAAAAAACTAATAAGCTCTGGAACCCAGGTTTAAAACTTTTCCAGACACTCAGATGTCAACTGGTAATGAGGCTCCTTTGGATTTGTGCACTTCTGGAACCAGTGCTATATCTCTATTCAGCTCTTCTTGAACCCTGAATTAGCACTTTTTGAAGACACTCATGCAAAACTCTTGCAGAAAACGTATCTGGTTTTATCCCACCTCCTCATGATTGATGTATGTTTCTCCCCCAGATGATAATGTTTGGTGGGAGAGGAAAGGAGGGAAACAAGCCTGGGGAAATCTATAATTCCTTGTCCCTAACGTGTCTTGTAGACATTCAATAGGAACAGCGCACGTTTTTGGCATTAGGACTGTGGCAGGAACAGCAGCTTTCATTGCTGGTAGATCACCCTGCTGGCTCAAGACATGGATAGATTTAATTTAATCTGGTCATGAGAAGGAAGCCTTTAACTTTAGCATATTAATATACCTTGTAGCAAAAGTATCACAAATTAATAAGGCTGCAAAAGGTTGGCAGTTTAAGACCTAAGTACCCCATGAAGGGGTGAGCTCCCGTTTTTGCCCCAGCTTCTGCCAATTTATCTAACTAGCAGTTCAAAAGCATGCAAATACTTCTCAAATAGATAAATACTTCCTACTTTGGTGGGAAGATAACAGAGTTTCATGTTCCTTGGCATATCGTCATGCTGGCCACATGACCATGGAAAATGGTGGCTCCCTCAACTAAGAAACGTAGATGAGCACTGCTGCCCCCTAGAATCAGACATGATTAGGCAGGGGAAACCTTTACCTTTTTTTAAATCTAATGCAAAATGATTTTTTAAAGCTTCAGAGACATTTTTCCCTGGAATTATTAAATGTATTCAAAACTTTAGATTTGAGTTCCAAGAATAGGTTTGATTTATTAGAGTTGGACTTGATTACTACTAATTTAGGAAACAGTGTTAAAGATTAATTCTCTTTTTAATCTTTAAAAGAGTTAAATGGGTTCCACTAATATGTTAGATTCTGTCCTCTCACAGAATACCAATCTGTAGAAAAGTGTCATACTTACGCAAACTGTAACCTGCCATCCAGCTGCCCTTGCAGAACAGGCCTTGGATGAAACGAAATATCACAGACCATAAGTAGCTTGGTGAGAAGGCAACTAGTACTCCAGAGATTGTAGTTACCAGGACAGAAATTAAAAGGCTTACTTTCCGACCAAATCTGCATTAAGAGAAGCAATAGATACGTGTGCTCAGAAAGATACAAGGCAAATCATATGCTGAAGTTCTACTTAAGGTGCCCTAGTGATATAGGTTGTCCTTGACTTATGATTGTAATTGAACGCCAAATTGATGTTGCTGAGTGAGAAATTTGTTAAGTGAGTTTTGCCCCACTTTATGACTTTTATTGCCACAATTGTTAAGTGAATCACTAGAGTTGTTAAGTTAGTATCATGGTTGTTCAGTAAATTTGGCTTTCCAAAATGACTTTCTTGCCTGAAGGTTGCAAAAAGTGATCAGATGACCCCAGGACACCCCAACTGTCATAAATATGAACCAATTGTCAAGCAGCCAAATGTAAATCATGTGACCATGGGGATGCTGCAATGGTCATTTCTCACATGGTGTGAAAAATGGTCATACGTCACTTTTTTCAGTGTTGTTGTAACTTTGAACGGTCACTAAACAAACTGTTGTAACTGGAGGACTACCTGTTCTGCCCTGAGTAGGAGATATACTTGTAAGGTATCTTCCAACTGTCTCATTCTATCAAATTTGTTTAGCTCTTTCTAAGTTCATTATTTGCTGCCTGAGTTCACACAACATCTAAACCCTAAACCCAGATTCAAATTTGCTCTGCTCGTATAAAATACTCTGCCCAACTAAATTAGGCACATATGGCTTCCGATGATTTATAATTCATACAACCTGCTAAGATTATGACTGGTCTCCCACAACACACTGAATCCTACACTTCCCAGCTCTGTGTTAGATTAATGTAGTGTGCTGAACTAAAGTTTTGAGTTACTAAGAATTTTTCAATTTTCTTCAAATTTCTAGGTTCTACCATATCGCAAGATCTAAAATGGACAGCTAGCATCAAAAACGTGATCAAAAAAGCACAACAGAGAATGTTCTTTCTGCGCCAACTCAGGAAGCTCAAACTTCCCAAGGAGCTGCTGATTCAGTTCTACAGAGGAATTATTGAGTCTGTCATCTGCACCTCTATAACTGTCTGGTTTGGTTCTGCAACCCAACAAGACAGATACAGACTTCAGAGGATAATTAGAACTGCAGAAAAAACAATTGCTACCAACCTGCCTTCAATTGAGGATCTGTATACTGCACGAGTCAAAAAGAGGGCTGTGAAAATATTTACAGACCCCTCGCATCCTAGACATAAACTGTTTCAACTCATACCCTCAAAACGACGCTATAGAGCACTGCACACCAGAACTACTAGACACAAGAACAGTTTTTCCCCCGAATGCCATCGCTCTGCTAAACAAATAATTCCCTCAAACTATTTACTAAGTCTGCATTACTATTAATCTTCTCATCGTTCCCACCACCCATCTCCTTCCACTTATGACTGTGTGACTGTAATTTTGTTGCTTGTATCCTTACAATTTATATTGATATTGTTTCCTGATTGCTTATTTGTACCCTATGACTATCATTAAGTGTTGTACCTTATGATTCTTTTCTTTTATGAGAGCCTATGCACCAAGACAAATTCCTTGTGTGTCCAATCACACTTGGCCAATAAAATTCTATTCTATTCTTTTCTATTTCTTGAACATCATGAATAAAAATGGATTATGATGAATGCATCCCTGCCTCGGCTGACAAAACCACTAGCTGAGCAGCCTTGCCTAAAGGAATAAATGTTTTTCTTCAGCAATAGTAAGCAGCCTGCATCATAGTGTTTGATTAACAGTAGTGAATCTGAACACAAGGTGGCAGTGTTCACAGCAATATAAAGCATTGTAGGTCCAATTTTGTATTCTTCTCTCTGATGAGACATTTATACCTTATCTGCACTCTAATTTTGTTTTGTTTATTCACCAGGTTTAGGAATAGTAAAACTCTACAAAACCTGGAAGAGAAGGCAAAAAATATTTCAATAATCTTGATACCCATCAGTCAAAGGGACATAGCAGTAGTGAAATCCAATTTTTTTTACCACCGGTTCTGTGGGCGTGGCTTAGTGGGCATGGCAGGGGACGGATACTGCAAAATCTCCATTCCCACCCCACTCCAGGGAAAGGATACTGCAAAATCCCCATTCCCACCCCACTCCTGGGGGAAGGAGATTGCAAAATCTCCATTCCCACCCCACTCTGGGGTCAGCCAGAGGTGGTATTTGCCGGTTCTCCGGACTACTCAAAATTTCCGCTACCGGTTCTCCAGAATCTGTCAGAACCTGCTGGATTTTACCCCTGGGACATAGTGTATACACGTATGTGTATGTGCAGGAATTAATGTTTGTTCCTCAAGCACGTGTTCTTTTTTTCAAACTGTTAACCAATGCTTTTAAAGTACAGATTAAAAACTGAGGCTCCAGTTGTGTTTGGCACAAGGAGAGCAAAACCTTGCCTTAACCCCAATCAAAATATATATGTTGAAACAATGTTAACTGCGTTTGCCATACGTCTAATAAAGCAATAATATAGACTTCGAAGTGTGATAACAGAAGTAATTCACCCTTAAATCATTATCCACAAATGGTTAAAATTTGAGAGTCATTGAGGCCACTTGAGGGTTTTCCTGTGTCCTCAGGATCACCTGAATCAGAGTGTAAATAAGTATGCAACTTTCTTGGGACTGCTGAAAAGACTCCATTGTAAATGGAGATAGGTGGTGTTGTATCCAGTGGGAGGATTCAAATAATTTAACAACTGATTCTCTGCCCTAATGACTGCCTGGGTGGGGGTGGCCATGGTGGGCGTGGCCAGGGGATGTTACAGACAGCACTCGGCCTCCTGCACCCCCCTGGGACCAAAAATGGGCCACAGGGGGGCCCTTGCTTCCGTGCCCATTTTGGGCCTAGGAGGCCTCCCTGAAGCCTCCTGGGAGCAAAAATGGGACGCAGGGGGCCGGGCCTCCCCCCGCCACACCCCGTTTTGGGCCTATTAGGCCTTCCTGCAACCTCCTGGGAGCAAAAATGGGATCCGTGGGAACTCCTGAAAAGGTGGGGCGGGAAGGGCAGGGCCAGCCAGAAATTTAACTACCGGTTCGCCTGAACTGGCCTGAACTGGCTGAATCCCACCACTGGTTGTATCCCGCCCCTTCTTGGATGAAAAGTGAAACATTTTCAAAGAAAAAAAAAAGTCCAGTTGCCTTTTGAGGGGGAGGGAAGCACCTTTGGGAAAACCATGACCTGGATGATTGAGAATCCCCATAGATATTTTCTTCTTGCTTCTTACTTTTTTGCACTTTGCAAAAAATTGCTTATCCTAAAAGCATGCTGGCATGAGTGTACCTTTCATTATACATTTATTTTAAAAAGTTGGCTGAAAATTTGACTATTAGGATAACAGTTTGAAAAAGAAAGGAATTCTATAAAGCTTTTAAAAAAAAGACTAGAAGGATGGTGCCGCTTTGGCAGGAAATGTGAGAGGAGACACTGGGAACATTATTAGCTTCTTAGGGCTAGGTATGGTGGAATCCCTGTTGCTTTCAGCTAAACTAACAAATCCCATTGAGAATCATGCACTGGAAAACAACATAATATTCAAGAACAAAGCACCATGGAAAGAAGAATAAATAAAGCTTTATTTTGTTTATCCTCTCTTCTCCTCATCCAGAGGAAAGCGGGGTTTTTTTTACCACTGGTCTTTTTAGCAAGCTTTAAACAAATTTTAAGAAACTTAACAAGGAAGAGGTCACCCAGCAATTAGTACCTGCAGCAGGTATATAAAGCAGTAGTACAAGGTCTTTGCAAGCCAAGATGTGAATACCAGTTTGGATTTTAATCTCTGTTTATTCTCTCCATCAAAAACCTCATTTTAGAATATTGGGATTTTTTGCAGATAATTCCTTGTAATATTATTTTCCTAAATTGTGGCTGTCAGAATAGTTAGCAAATATGTAAGACATCAACTCTACATGTAGATGTGTTCCAAACTTTGTATGTTCCTCTATATTATCACTTCACCTGTAGTTGTATGGTTAGTCCATTATTCTGTTCTTTTACAATACATCTGAAATAGATATTATAAATAGCCTTGAACTTACCATCACAATTGGAACTGGAACTTCAGTTACTAAGTGAGATGGTCATTAAGCAAATTAAGTGAGTTGTGGCCAAACTTTTTTGCCATTGTCATTAAGCAAATCACTGCATTTATTAAGTGAATTGTGTGACTTTTAAATGAATTCACCTTCTCCCTTTAACCTTGTTTGTCAGAATCCAGCTGGGAAGGTCACTGAGATTCAAAAATTTTTACTACCGGTTCTGTGGGCGTGGCTTGGTGGGCGTGGCTTGGTGGACGTGGCAGGAGCAGGGATACTGTAAAATCTCCATTCCCTCCCCACTCCAGGGGAAGGTTACTGCAAAATCCCCATTTCCTCCCGATCAGCTGGGACTCAGGAGGAGAGAATAGATGGGGGCGGGGCCAGTCAGAGGTGGTATTTACCGGTTCTCTGAACTACTCAAAATTTCCACTACCGGTTCTTCAGAACTGGTCAGAATCTGCTGAATACCACCTCTGATGTGATCTGCTGTAATCATTGTAAATACATGGCAGTTGCCAGGTTTCCCAATTTTGATCAAATGACCACAGGGATGCTGAAACAGTCATAAATGCAAGGACTGGTCATAAGTCACTTTTTTCAGCACCATCATAAATTCGAATAATAACTAAATGAGTAGCTGTTAAATCGAGGACTTCCTGTAATTGGAAGTCTCAAATAATTATGGATAGCAAACTGTAATAACAATATATTAGCATACCATCTGGCTTATATTTTATTTGATGTTGCAGTTTTGAAGATAAAGAGCTCTAGTAGAAAAACATATATTTTGTACTCAGTTAAGCTTTGCTCCATAAACTCACTTAGATTATCAAATGTTCAGTTCTTCAGTTTAGTTAGAAGTACAGTATAAAGTATCCTATATGGAGAGTGTAAGCATAAGTGTATCAGTGGTGGATTGCCCCCGGTTCGGACCAGTTCTATAGAACCGGTAGTAAAACCGGAGGGAGGCTCAGCCCACCGATCCCGACATCATCAGAACGCTTCTGCGCATTCTGCGGTAGTAAAGGTAAGTAGAACCCACACCTGAAGTGTATGTATGAGTTTATACAAATACCAACCAGAGATGAAATTTCAGATTGAATCAGCAGTGAAATCCTTGGGCGAATTGGTAGTGATAAAGGCTACCGGTTGGTCCGAACCGGTATTTCCAACAATCAGCTGTGAAGCGTGATTTATATTCGCTAGAAAGCAGGAAATCCTACTTTCTAGCGAATCTAAATAGCGCAGCACAGCTGTTTCCCCCCTGCTGTTCTACTTACCTTGTTAAGTGTCCTTTTTCCGCTTGAAGCGCACGTTTGGTGTGCACTGCACATGCACATGCAGCATGCGTTTGGCGTGTACTGCTCATGCATGTGCACGCAGTGTGCATTTGGTGTGCACTGCGCATTTGTGCATGCAGCGTGCCTTTGGCGCACACCACGCATGTGCAGGCAGTGAACCAGTGGCAAACCGCAGAGGATTTCACCATTGGATTGAATGGCCAGGGTATAGTTTTCTGGCATCCTGATGTTTGCAGGCAGCTGTGGCTGGTGTCTTCAAAATGAGCAACAGCACCAGAAAACTAGACCCGGCTATTCAGCCCAAACCTCATCATTGGTTGATTGACACCAACTGTAAAAACCAATATTATACAAGTTTGTATATGCATATAAAGACATGTTCTCATACATTGCAAAAAGCTAGCACAAGTAAAACCTATTTCTCTTGTCAAATATAATTTGCTTGGTCTTTGGTACATTACTTTTCAGAACCGTCTGCCTTGTTTCATATATTAACATTCAGGTCTCAATTGACAATACACAATATTCCTGAATTCATATCCTCTACCAATCTACTTCATCACCATCACAAACATTCCTTATGCTTTTATTAAATAGACAAGGATACTTATCTAACCTCCTGTGCAATTTATGTATTCCCACACATGCTTTATTTAAATCATATATTGTATATAGTTGCATTCCTCAATCAAACTTCAATTACATAATCTCACAAAAATTCCATACTGGTAGGTCTCGAATGACAACAGTTCATTTAGTGACTGTTCAAAGTTACAACGGTACTGAAAAAAGTAACTTATGACCATTTTTCTTACAATCACTGCGCATCCCTGTGGTCACATGATCAAAAGTCAGATGTTTGGCCACTGAGTCATATTTTTATGATGGTGGAAATGCCTTGGGGTCATGAAATCACCTTCTGCGACCTTCTGACAAAGTCAATGCCAGATTCACTTAACAATCGTGTTACTAACTTAACAATTGCAGTGATTCACTTAACAACTGTGGCAAGAAAGGTCACAAAATGGGGCAACACTCAGTTAACAAATGTTTTACTTAGCAACAGAAATTTTGGGCCCAATTGTGGGCATAAGTCAAGGTCTACCTGTATTTCAAGCTTATTCATTTTACCATATGCTTTCTCTAAATTGGCTCACTTTCTTGATCATATTCAGACACATATTGCATCCCAAATAAACTATTCACTTATTTTTAATTCTATCTACTCTAGTGGAGGCAATTTAGTTTTCTTCACCTACTTTCAGAACAGGATTTTTCATTTCACCAATCCTTACTTTCCGTCATTCATATTTAGTTTTAACAAAATTGAATGATGTACCCACCTGTCCGCTATGTAGCCAGCGAATATAGATCCAACCAGAAACCCACCATTCACAGCCGACTGAAACACATCTAGTTTCCAGGAATCTTCACAAACCAAGTTAAACTGAGAAGACAAAAAAACAGAAGTAAAATTAGTTCTAATCATTAAGACAGTTCAGAGCTGTTCACAGAGAAATCTACAAGGAAAGGGGAAACAGATAAAACCAAATAAACCAGATTCGTCCCCACAACCCTCCCTGCCAACTGCTTTGCTCCAAATTTAGGAGAACAACTTCTCCAAAATGTTGTTATTTTTGGTTGTATACCACTAAATTATTGCTGAATAGGTCAGACCTTTAGTTTTCTCCCGGGATTCAAGCAATTAGGGAAGACAAAGGAAGATACTGTTTGGCAAAATGTATGTATGCATGCATGCATGCATGCATTAATTAATTAATTTGTTTTTTTTTTCTTATCTCATTTGTGTTCTGCCAGAAACATATGACTCCTCATGGTACGACTTCTTCTCAAGAGCTGTGGTGACACAGTGATTATAATGCCATACTACAGGTTAACTCTGCTCACAGCCAGGAGTTTGATCCTGACCGGTTCAAGATTGACTCAGCCTTCCATCCTTCCTAGGTCGATAAAATGAGGACCCAGATTATTGGGGGCAATATGCTGACTCTGTAAACTGCTTAGAGTGGGCTGTAAAGCACTGTGAAGCAGTATATAAGTCAAAGTGCTATTGCTATTGCTATTAGGAAATTTCACTCTACAAAGAAACAAAAAATACTGATGTAAGCCTTGGGAAGGCCTCACATGGCCAGCAGCTGCCTTGTGAAAGGCCGGACCAGACATGCCTTGCCAACTGGGTGAAGAAGATGGCAAAGGTCAGTTGGGGGCAGTAAGATTGGCAGAACGAAGGCAGTCAAAAGGGCAAAGATGGGGAGAGGTGGACATTTGAGAGGAATTGAAATGGAAGTGTGTGCATCAGGGCAGGAGGAGCGAATCACCTAATGATGTCATGGTTCTGGTCTAACAACTGCGATGGAGACTACCAGAAATGCTGTCACTACATGGTGCAGTGCAGTCACCTGAGGTTTCACTTAGTACCTGCTTTGTTTAGTGACAGAAATTGGGACTGTCAGGGAAGAGGTTCCCGAAATGATATCTGGGAGCCCTAATCAACGGTGGGTTGCCGACTGATTGTTCTGCAGGAAGGTTGGGCAAGACAAACAGTGCAAAACTAAACTGTAGCAAGTGAAGGCCCTCCACTCTCATCTTCTCCAGAGGAGCAAGTCACAGTCCAGGAAATAACTACCACAAGTTCAGAAAACATGTCAAAAGGATTTCAAAATGAGGAAATGACAATTCAGCATTTTTTAAATGACAAGTCCGTTTCTTCATAACTATATAGGATATGGACATCTTCCACGGTGTTGACACTTGATTATATAACATGCATACATGTAGTCAATGAAAGAAATGCATTATGGCTGTCCTCAATCCAGTTATCTATCCTGTGGATCCTTTAATGTCATAACCAGCAAATGCTTTCTCTTTTTTGATTATCCTCCCCTTATGGATTAGGAGTTTTCAGACAACTATCAGACTAGACAAGACATGTGTTATAATGGTATTAGTGAAGACATTGAGGATGGCAACAGACATGAAAAAAAAAACTCTAAACTAATTCCAACCTTGAATTCAGTGAATGATTCCAGTGAAGAGATTACAAGTAATTTAAAAGCAATCAAACAAAAATTGAAGGAGTATATTGAGGATTACAGTAGAGATATCAACATCCGAGATGCCTGGAAACATATTCCCTAGTTACAAAAATCTCTAGGACTAGAAGATGAAGTTAGATCAGCATTCTGGTCATTATCAATTTGGAAGGCTATAGGAAGAGATGGAATACCCACTGAAATATAGCAAGCAAAAGAAGAAAAGTTCTAATCAAGCTATGCCAGCAAATCTGGAGAAAATTGTGGTCAACAGACTGAAATAAATCAATATACAATCCAATAAAAAAAAAATCAAATATATAAGCCATAATATAAAATTCTTAATTTCACATGCTAGCAAATAATGCTTGGGACAGTGGTGAAATCCAATTTTTTTTACTACCGGTTCTGTGGGCGTGGCTTGGTGGGCGTGGCTTGGTGGGCATGGCAGGGGAAGGATACTGCAAAACCTCCATTCCCATCCCACTCCAGGGGAAGGATATTGCAAAATCTCCATTCCCACCCCACTCCTGGGGGAAGAATATTGCAAAATCTCTATTCCCACCCTAGTCTGGGGGCCAGCCAGAGGTGATATTTGCCGGTTCTCCGAACTACTCAAAATTTCTGCTACTGGTTCTCTGAACTGCTCAAAATTTCCGCTACAGTTTCTCCAGAACCTGTCAGAACCTGCTGGATTTCACCCCTAGCTTGGGATCATCCAACACAATTTAGTGCTTCTTAAGGCCATTCACTTCCTCTCAGCCTTAAGAAGCAAGCAATAATAAAGCATTTCCAAATCTTGTCAACAAAACTGTAGGTATTAGTCCAGGCAGGCACCGGGAGTAAACATTGAGTCAAAGGCACATGTACACATGTGCATGCACAAACATGGAGAGAGAGATAAATCAGTTTAGATTACACTTTATAATGTTTACAAAGTCTAACCCCTGAGCATGCATATTCTAGAATTCTCTGTAGTAGCCATGGGAGAAATGCAGGAGTAAAATGCTCCCGGTTTGGACCGGATCACCCGATCCGGTAGCGATGGCGGCAGGTGATTCGGAGAACCAGTAGCAAAAATCCCTGCGTCCCTATCCCTCCACATGCCCAGCTGAGCCACACGATCATCAGAGGCTTTTTTTTTTTACTTTTAAAAGCATTTTTTCTACAACCTCTTCCGACAAAAAAATGCTTTGAAAAGTTTTTTTAAAAAAAGCCTCTGATGATCGCGCGGCTCAGCTGGGATCGTCAGAAGCTTTTCAAAGCATTTTTTTCTGCAACCTCTTGGCCGAAGAGGTGGTAAAAAAAATGCTTTGAAAAGTCTCTGATGATCCCAGCTGAGTTGCCTGATCGGCAGAGGCTTTTTAAAGCATTAGAAAAATGCTTTGAAAAGTTTAAAAAAAAAAAGTTGGCCACGCCCACCCAGTCACATTACCATCACCACCACCAAGCCACGCCCACAGAACCGGTAGTAACAAATTTTACATTTCACCCCTGGAGAAATGCATTTATCTTCTTGTTGAATAAATCCAAGTGGAAAAACATGACACACGGCATATATTTTTAAAACAAAATTTTATATTAGATTTTAAACAACTGCAAGACCTTACCTCAGTCACAATGGATATGACTGAAGCATCATAAACCCAGCCATCTTGACAAGTGGTCACAAGGAGGCTCCTGTTCTCCAGACTGGTGAAGTCTTCCAGGGGATTTGTACAGCTCAGCCCACTTTCATTCCAGTTGACGTTGTATCGCATGCATTGAGGGGTGAAAGTATCCTCTTTGGATGTCCCTTTTGGAACGGTGTGATTCAGTTCATCTTCAAGAGTCCAGCCACACCGGTTGCTTAATTCAGTAACTCCTGGAGTCCGACAACGGTGCTCTGGTATAAACCCTAGGAAAACAACTCCTACATAGACTGGGGCGAAGGCAACTGAGAGAAAGCAAACAAGGAAAAAGACCTTTTTCTGGAAGAAGTCAAATTCCCCAATGTGTTCCAAAAGATCATCAAAGTCGGGCATTTTGGATGAAGGCTGAGTCAATTGCAATCCAGTATTTAATTGTACTGAGAAGAGAGGTGCTTATACAACAAGGCATTTAGCCCCAAGATAAAGAGTTAATTTATGAATGATTAAGCCATCCATTGCAATTTTTATAGATGTTTCACCAGAGGGAAGATTATCTCAGTAAGCTTCAAATATCTTTAGTGGCTTGTTTGACTTATTTAGCAGACAATCAGGTTTGATAATAAACTTCTATGAAGTATTCTAGAGATCATGATTTCTCTGGCTTGTTGTGGGTAAAAAATCAGCTGGAACCAAATGAACAATCTGAATTTATTCATCAAGGCAAATATCAGTGTGAATACCAGTAGTGCAATCAACAAACCTCTGGTGGAGAGTAAAGTTTCTTTCTCTTGCTTCACTAGATTATTTGTCCAGCGTTGGACACTCTTGTATAATCATGTACTCTGCATTCCATAGTACATTTCTTCAAATGTTGTCCCTAATTTACCCTGTAATGAATATTCTAGGAAAAACCCATCATGCGATAGACTGGCAATCTGGAGAGAGGTACAAGGATTCTGTTACAATTTGACTTTCAGAGCTATTCAACAGAGCTATCAGCTACTTGTTAATACTCTGGGTTAGTACAATTTTACAGTAATACTTCCATTATTATTTTTTGAAAGCCCGAACAACATATACACAAATCACATACATACTGTATAATATGGACACTGTGTGAGTGTGTATCTGTGTATACATACATAGATTTCCTAATAAGGAAGTATGTTTAGGATCCTAATTGATTCACGGATCTTCTAACTTCTGAACTACCTAAGTCAACAAAGACATGATGAATCTCCATTGCTTAATTTCCAACATTTTTATTTAGCACATGCTAACAAATCTAAGTAATACCATTTGACTTTCTACAATCAGAATCTTACTACCACAGCAGACAGTATTAATACTTTTTCCGAAAACATATCTTCATTTTTCATTAACTATTGCATAATTTAGCACACCTCTAAAAATACTCTCCTATTTCATTTATTCATACATATATTTCAAAACAATGTTTTCCTATTTAATAGCAGCTTAATATAATTTCAGGCATACTAATTAAACAGAAATATTTAAGTTATTTTAAAAATGAGTATATATCTTAATGGTTTTTCCTTACCCGATTTTCATTTAAACCCAGTTGTGGCCATGAATAATCGATACTGCAACTTTTTTACCCTTTATAAACATTTTTCAAATCTAGCAGTCAGTTTTGTGCTATTTTTCATGTAGACAATATCCAGATTGGCATATTTGTTTCTTTGACACTAATTCCACAAAATGCTCCATTTGTTTGTTTATTGCATTTGCATCCTGTCATATCTGCCAAGATGCCCAGTCATTTACAACTACAGTTTACAGTGAAGTAAACAGCAAGTAAAGCAAAAGTAAAAAATAATAATAATAATCATGAATTGTACAGTGCCTTCATTAGATGGCATTTGCCCAAACTGTATCAGCTCATTCAGAGAGTGTAAGGGAGTTGAACTGGTAGCTAAGAGCCCTGGGAAAGCAGACGGCTCCCATTTATACCCTTTAAAACGTTCTCCCAAATTCTGAAAAACAGTCCCAATTCATGCTTTTGAAATTCACTGGCAAAATTGCTACATTTTGGTAGTGTAATTTGGGGGATTTTGAACAAAAAAAAGATTGGGGGATGTTTTAGGTGCAGAAATGGAAAATGATTGCTTCCTGAGGCCACCTGACCTCATTTTATTTTTATTTTTTTTGGAAACAAAATCAGCTATTTTGCCATAATTTTCACATCTCAAAGTATTGGGGACTGCACATAGTCTACAGGTTGTACACCCCTCATTCAACGTATTAATTTTCACTTTATTCCAAGTAATGTCTTATTTTAAAAAATTGATTGTTTACCACCTAAGTTTTTTTATCATGAATGGTTGATAGGATTGTTAATAGAATGTCATTGGAAGTGACATCCCTTGAAAGACTGCAATCCTGTCTCCCACCCCCATAGCTCCCTTTAAGACAAAGATACTCAGTTCTTTTAACCAATCTTCATAGGATTTTGTTTCCAAGTTTTTCACCCCTTTCAGCGTTCTTTAGGCTGTTACATTGCCTTTTCACTTTATAAAGTAAGAAAAAACATAACCTCTCATTCCACCCCCTCCAATTAAAGCTGGCAAGTGTATTTTTTCCAGCTTTTTTTCTCAAAAGCAAAACTCCAAGTAAAAATGCAGCAGTTATTGATCAGATATCATCATTTCTATCCATGTTGAAATATAGTTCCATTAGATTAAATTGCAATATTATACATCTAAACCTCAAACTGATCATATGTAACACGTTTATTGGAACTGTTGTGTAAAATGTATAAATGTATAATAAAATGTATGCACATATACACATCTGTGAGAAGCAGTTTTATGTAATTTTGTTGTAATTATATTTATTCTTTTCCCTTTTAGTATTCTTTTCTCTTTATTATTTAGTCGTAATCATAATTTAACATGCATGTTAAATTTTATCTAAAACTATATATTCTTACATTCAAAATTTCTTAGATGTAAAAAGATAACTTTTAATAAAACAGACTTGGTTAGTTAAATCTACCTTGAATCAATAAAAAAATTGACAATCTTTTGCTTCTTTTAAAGGAAAAACAAGGTTAGGGGAAAGAGAGAAAGATTTCTGACCTCCTGTTTGGATACTTACCTGTTTGAGTAGTTTCTGATGTTCGACGGTATCAATTCCTTTCTTATAGTGATTTTTCGCTCCTTCCACTTGCTTTACACAGATATTTCTGCAACTAAACTGAAGCAATAATTTGAATTGCTTCCATTAGAAAATGGACGGCTGTAGATTTAAATCTACAGTATTTACTTCTCAACCAAGTTCTACTGTTTGGCTGAGTCAGGGAGAATTGCAGGGTCAAGGTATGAAGAGAGCTGCAATCCGGCCTGTTTGTTCATGTGTGGGGGTATGAGTGCTTATGTTCAAGAGAAGAGAGAAAGAGGGACCTTTTTTTTAGTGATGTGGAAGGTTCATCAAACAGCAGAGATTCCTACTGGTTAAGGCGGAGGGACGATATATATTTTTGCCAATTTCACAGTCTCTGCAGCAGTTCCTCCCATGCTGGGTCAGAGAGTTTGTCATAACCCTGGAGTACATTTGTAAGAGACCCAGAGAGAATGAAAAAGGTAAATTGAGAAAATCATCTTCCTCCAAATCTGCAGGTAGGAAATTTTCATGATTATCATTGTTGTTGCTGTCTTTTGGACACACTTGGTTCCATCAATGTCCTTCCTAAAATCCAACTCCCCAGAATTGGATGCCATGTTTTAGACATCGCCTGACCAACACAAAATAGAAAGCAGCTATTACCTCTCTTGATTTTGATCCTGTGCTTATGATGTTGCAGCTTAGAATTGCATCTTTCAAAAAAAAACCTGAATATTATATTTAATACGTATTCAGCCTGCAAGTTATTAAAATACCCAGAACCATTATTCATGTACTGCTATCCATTATGGTTTTCTCCACTTCTGCCATCTGATTTTTCTTTCACGTATGCATATGTCCCTCTTGAAATGCAGCTTGTTTGTTGCCCATTGTATGAGCTTGTCAATGTCCTGCTGAATTTTGATATTATTCTCTGTTGTTTGCCATGCTACTTTGGTGTCATCTGCAAATTTGATAATTGTGTTTTCTAACCCTCATCCAAATTATTTATGAACATGATCAGAGCCAAAATGGAACTGGACTGGAATTCAATTCAATTCTTACTTCTGAAGTTGAATCATCGATATACTAGGATGATAGTTCAAGTAGTTTTATACCCAACTAATAGCAGTTTAGAGTCAATTTGGTACAAAGGTTAAGGCACCATGCTAGAAATCAGGAGCCTGTGATTTCTGGTCCTACCTTGGACACAACGCCGGCTGGATGACTTCGGGCCAGTCACTCTCTCTCAGCCCTAAGAAGGGGACTATGGCAAGCCACTTCTGAAATCTTGTCAACAAAACTGCAGGAACTGGTCCAGGCAGTTGCCAGGAGTAAACACTGACTTGAAGACACACACACAAACACAATGGTAGCATTATCCAGTCCACGTTTTACTCTTATCTATCAGGGTTTCATGGAAAAATGTCAAATGCACTTTGGCCACCGTATTCTGTTGGTCAGCAAAACGAGGCAATCTGTGGGAAAAGAGGTCAGGTTATTTTGAGTGGAATATTTAGTTGGATTATCAGGTTCACCACAGAAATTCATTAAAGGCCTTTGACACCATTGCAACTACCTTCTATTCTAAAAACTGTGTTTTAAAACAGATAACTACTAAAAATGCAATGTGGTACAACATAAATATAAACTGAAGATCTGATGGCTATATGAGCAGATTGGCTCATATAGCCATCAGATTCACAAACAATTAGTGTTTGTCAGTGTGTATCATTACTGGGAAGACATGATAACAAGGTCAGCCAATGAATAGGCATAGCAACTAGGTCAGCCAATGAGATCTGCTCTGCTGAATTGAAACTGAAACTGAAAGGAGCCTGGGCATGGCTCTGTATTAAATTCTGAGCTCTAAAGCTGCAGACCAGTCTGCTGTATTCTGCTTGTGTTTTGCTTGTAACTGCTACTGGTATTGTACATTTATGTTCATGTGTTATATTGTATATAAAGAGAAGTTAATGAATCCTGCTGAATCAGTTACTCTGTGTGTGCTTTCTGAATGTTTGATTTCTGCAACAAACTCTTGACAGTGTTTTCATTTATCATTGTTCCTTTTGCCATCTAGCCATACCCACAATTTTAGATTACTACCTTGCAGTCTACACTTCTGAGGGTTATCTATTAGCTCTATTTCCAATACTTGTGCCTATTGCTTCCAAATATTTAAAGCTATACATTATTTGCTAATTTTATATTTGGGTGAATGTATGACCTTCTTAATGTTACTGACTCTAATCTTTCTTCAATTTTCCTTCTTTTCAGTAAAAATAAAAAAGATAGAAGAAATAACAGTAAGATACTGTAGGAAGTTAGCACCCACCCCTTTCCTAGAAGAATGAAATATTTTAGGAAATATTAAAAAAGGCAGAATATTATGTTTCCCTGGATGAGAAATGTTTCATTTTAAAAACGAAGCAGCTCCCATCTTCCTGCCCCCACCCTTTGTCAGTGGGCCAGAGACAGAAACTCAATCTTTGTCAATGGACCATCATCTGCAACACAATAGGACCCATCTAGCAACAGAAACTAACACAATAGGACTCATCTAGCAACAGAAACTCACCACATGGCACCTGGGAAGATTACATCAGCCAGCAAGGCTAGCTAAGACCCCCACCCCCTGGGAGTCTGACAACCAATCAGGATACTCTTTCTAGGCCCCAGGAAGTTCAAAGCCAGAGAGGGCATAAAACCCGGGGACTTGCTGCATCTCGGCCCTTTTCTGTTCAGGAACTCAAATCATGTGATCCTGTCCACCATTAAACCATCTTTCCAAGCAGTCTCCATGTTTCCAGTGTCTTTTTCCCCACTTGGAACTGAACTCAGAAGGATATTTCTTTCTACAATACGAGAAGGTTATATGTGGACATTGACATCATTCAGATCTCCCATAAAATTATGTGAGTAAGGAATCATTATTGCACAAAAAAAATCCTCCATACTAATAATTTATAGCATCACCCAACCATCCTTATGTTGATATAACTCATAATAGACCCATAGAATGTAACAATTATATGGGACCTTAGTGATCTAAACAAATGTAGGAATTCACTACTGTATAACCACAATGACAACAAAGTTACCTCATAAATATGGGTACAGGGATGTTCTACAGTAGCAAATTTTTTATCTTATGGCCTGGCGACCTCAGAAGTCTCCAATTTACTAATAACACTGACCTGCCACTTTCTAGATGATGACAGCCTCCTGTTTCTACTTTCCACATTAAATCAAATATCAGAATAGAGTCGGAAGGGACCTTGGAGGTCTTCTAGTCCAGCCTCCTCCTCAAGCAGAAGATCCTGTACCATTTCAGACAAGTGACTGTCCAGTCTCTTCTTAAAAATGTCCAGTGATGAAGCACCCACAATGTCAATCATTGTGTAAACACATAGGGATTAATCAAGAAGGGTTTTTCAAATGGGAATTCTTTCAAGGGTTTTTGCAAAGGAACATGGAAAAGAAATGGGGAAATATATATCTCATAACATAGGCCCCAAGATAATCCCTGTTGAAAATTGACACTTACTTGCTATAGGGCCAGGCTACCTGCTTTTTCAGGTACCACTTTTTAAGTGAAAATTTATTCACTGATTTAGGATAGATTATGTGCTCTCCTAATTTCTTAAGTGGTGGGGAAGCTGGAGAGCCAATGCTGACTATTCTAGGTTTTCTTTGGCTGGGAGAACTGCTTGTGCTATGTTTTGCAATTGCAAGTTGCTGTTCTTGATTTATTTGAGATCAGATGGGGACTGCAAGAGGGAAGAGAGAGGAAGAAGCTCCCGTTGCATAAGCTAAACACTAGTCAGCGCCCAGCAAATTTGGCCCTATAGACGGCTGCTTTTCCTGTCCTCAGAAGGCTAGTAGAGACTTTGCCTCCATCACTGAAAACTATTCTTCTCTGACTAGAGTATTGTTGTGACAATGAATTCTATGAGCCAGGGATCAGAATATCAGAATTAATGAAGAAGGCTTTTTAATACAGGAAATCTTTTCATTTGCAATGAAATCCCTGCACAAACACTGTGCGAGGTACTTTATATGGAAATATGCATTACACAACATAGGCCCAAGGGTGAGGCGCTTCTTTATCATGATTGCCAAAAAATGCTAACATAGAGAAAGAGACTTAAAACAAATAGTGTAAGCTTTAAAGTAGACTTACCTGGTTTTTAAGTTCTTAAAAAGGAAGAGACTCCACCCACCCCTCCCCAATATTTTGCTCAAAAGCACGAAGAAAAATATACAACCTCGCTCTGTGCCTGATATGGTTCCCTCAGTTTCTGGGTCATTGCTCCATCTCTGGGTTTTTCACCCATTTCCAACATCAAGAAGAGGTGACAGCCCATAAGGCATTGCCCATCTCTGCTGCATTAGAACTGAGATAATGTGCAAAGTCACATTTCTCAGGCTTCCTCTGAAGGAGAAAAGCTGATCGAAGAGGTAGCTTGGCCTTCAGTTTGCTAAAAAGAACTAGCCTGATGCAAAGAAGCATAAGGATAGCAACAGGTTATACAGTATGATAAAGCAGAAGGGGAACACCTGGGAAGAGATGTGAGAACACTTATGGACATTTTGTCTACTATGATTAGATAAGACAAAGATGGCTCTGGGTGCCAAGGGAAGGGTGCTGTTGCTATGAACCATTATCTGACCAAGCTCTGTAAATTGTTTCTCCTTCCTTGCCCAATGAGCAGAACAATGTATTTTCCCTCTGTGCAGTTACAATAAACTTGGCTGAAAGCAGTGAGTGGGGCCTCCACTCAATAAAAAGAGTAAGGAGCTTGTTCTTCCTCTTCATCTCCTAATGAGAAATGAGAACTGGAAGGTATATTGCCAAAGTGCTGTGGTTAAAAATTAAACCATGATTATCAATTACTTTTGCAAGGAGGACACTGGGAAAGGTCAAGAACAAACTCTGTTGTATATAACCTACTGACATCTGCTACAGAGCGGCTTGGTTTTTTAAGCACCTCTTTTAAAGTAGAAATGTACTCACAGTTTTAAGAAAGATTGTAGCTCTCCTAATTTTCTAAGCAGTGGAGAGCCAAAGCTGGCTGTTTTAGGTTTTCTTTGGCTGGGAGAATTGCTTGTATTATGTTTTCCATTTGCAAGTTGTTGTTTTGCTTGAGATCATATGGTGACTGCGAAGTGGGGGGTGGGAGAAAGAAACTCACATTGGGTGATCTAACTATTGCTCAGCTCCCAGCAGATTTGCCCCTATAGACCTCTTCTTACTGTTCTCAGAAGGCCATTAGAAACTCCACCTCCCTCACTGAGAGCTATTGTTCTCTATTTGTCTATTGTTGCAACAATGATTTTTCCAAGCAAGGGTCTGCAATAATGTACTGTAATCACCACTTCAGACAAGCAAGCATTCCAGATCATTGAGTACAGAGATACATTTAGAGTGTTATTAGTATCTCTATCATATCCCAGAATCCAGGTTTTTGGCAAGACTTTCTAGCAGTGCTATAAAGGGGATTTCATCATGAAATCTTAAGAAGAAAATAACCGCAAATAAGGAAGCAATAACTGAAAATACAAATGCATGACAAAGGGAAAGTACATAAAGGTTGACAATCCTGCTACAGAAACGAAGGGGCTGTAATCCATGAAAATGCATGCAGTATTTAATAATGTTAGTCTTTAAGGTGCTGCAAGATTCATACTATGATAGAATCCTAACTGGGTCATTGAATCCAACCTACAATCTATTAATGAAATTACCTGATTTTAAAAAAGGAAGATTATAACCTGGCAAAATGTGGACTTGCAAATCCACACTGACTCCTTGTCAGAACCATATTGTTCAAGGTGAATATTTATCATATTTATATCCCGAGGCAATGCTTGAAGGACTCTTGGAGATTCATTGTTAAACGGTCCTCAGAGGTTCATGAAAAAATAAACCAGTGAAAAACCTTGTTTATCTAAAGAAAGTTGGAATAGGAAATATCAGATAGTTGAATGCCATTAAAAATAAATTTTGAGACTTTTTATAACATACAATTTATAAATGTGGTAAACAACATATATATATATTATATATATATATATATATATATATATATATATATATATATATATATATATATATATATATATATATATATATATATATATGCTATATATCAAGTATGCTATATAGTGAATCAGATACCATTCATCAGTTATGGATTAACCCTCTTTTACTTGAATAGTAGTTACAATAATTCATTATTCAAATGTGTAACATCAGATATTTTTGTTTTGCTTTTGATAAAAGTTATCACCTTTACCCACAAGCATTAAAAAAAATCGGGATAAATAACCAGACACCCCTCAATTGCCTTTTGTTTCATTGGGATCTTTTTTAACTCTGAGAATTTAGAAAGATGTTTAACCAGAGATCTGGATAAATGCCATCCAACCCTTAGTCTTTAATTTCTCCACTGCTTCCTGTTGGATGGTGTTATAAGATCAAACTATTTTTTCCACAGGTAAATAATCAAGGAGCACAAACGACAGAGTGACATTAGCTATTTCAGTCAGAGAAAATTCATCAGAAATACCTGGATAGTGGGATGTGTTATTTTTGTATAGATAGTTGTCTAGAAACTGATGAAGTTTGCCATGTTATGCACTTTGGATCCTATGAAATTGTGACAAATAAGTAGATTCCTTTGCAGAAAATATTTCCTGTTGCATCTATAGATCAATGCAGATATACTTAAATGTCCATAGAGGAGTATAGGAATAGTCTGAAAGAAGGAATGCAAGATCAGTTCCATAAACCTCAGTTTAACCCTGAGAGGGAGGATAGCGAGAGAAATCTAAGATTGCTCTATCTAGATTCTCTCTGGTGTAATGGAGTGGGGGTGGGGGTGCTGAACTTCTGCAAAAATAAAATATAATTCCATGAGTCCTTGCAGAGTCTGTTTTCTGGTCTGGTCTGGTCTGCCTTGAAGTCTGACCATATTCCTAATTCCAAACCTGGTACCTTAGTGCAAATTATTGTGGTTTGAAGTCAGCAGTCTTGACAGCATCACTGAGTATAGACATGTGCTGCTGTTATTAAATCCTACTTTTGAATTTAGACTGCAGTTGAATTCACCCATATTGTTTTGTGAGGTTTGTTAGAAAAGTTATGGATTCACTTCAAAAAGAAAAGCTTGGAACATGCAGGGGAACAAAAATAGCATCCATTTGAAATTCCTTAAAAAGAAGCTAATTTTCCTGTCCATGGCTACAGAACAATCCCAGAAAAAGATATACAGGTAGTTCTTGACTTATGACCAGAATTGAGCCCAAAATTTCTGTTGATAAACGAGACATTTGTTTTGTCCCATTTTAACTTTCTTGCCACAGTTGTTAAGTGAATCACTGCAGTTGATAAGTTGGTAATCCGTTTGCTACTTGGCTTGCCCATTGACTGTCAGGTCGCAAAAGATTATCACGTGACCTTCAGACACAGCAACCTTCATAAATATGAACCAGTTGCCAAGCATCGGGATTTTGATCATGTGACTATAGGGATGCTGCAAAGGTCGTAACTGTGACCTTTTCAGTGTCATTGTTAACTTCGAACGGTGACTAAATGAGCTGTTGTAAGTTGAGGACTACCTTTATGCTACTGTACATGCATACCCACAGGCCTCCCAAAGAAATTTCTGGAATTTAATATCTAGTACTGTGTGGTCCAATTGGTCAATCTGTAGTTCAGTGCATTGGACGAACCAAGCTTGTGTGATTAAGTTTACAGTTCGGTAGGTTGCACAAATGCAGTTAGGATGAGTAAACCTAAGATAATGTGGTGTAACTATAACATACTCTAGAAAAAATAGATACGATACAGATTAAAATGGGGATCAATTTGTCTTTCTTGACAAACTGAGTAGGCTTCTACTCAATTTTCTTGAGTAGGCTTCTACCTACTTAAGCACTGCACTTAAGGGGGGGAGGAAACTTACACGGTGGCACAGTGGTTAGAGTGCAGTATTGCAGGCTACTTCTGACTGGCGGCTGCCTGCAATTTGGCAATTCAAATCACACCAGGCCCAAGGTTGACTCAGCCTTCCATCCTTCCAAGTTGAGTAAAATGAGGACCCAAATTGTTGGGGCAATAAGCTGACTCTACAAACCGCTTACAGAGGGCTGTAAAGCATTGTAAAGCGGTATATAAGTCTAAGTGCTATTGCTATTGCTGCAGTGCATGCCAGAAGCATGCTGTTTTTAACAACCCATCTCTGTATTAGACCTATAGTAACTCTAAACAGTACTTATATTTAAAGGCAACTTTGCAATTTTAAATGTAAAAGTATACTGAGTATTGCACGAGAGTATGCAGTCCTTCAAGTTTCCAATTCAGTACTAGTTTCAGCAGCCCCTTATCATTGTAGTTCTGCCTTTGAAAGACTATTTTCTAAGATTTACCTTAGTGCCCTTCATGTAACTGGAGAAGTCAGCATTTTATTTACTTACTAACATTTTATGCTGACCACCTCCCAACAAATCTGCCATATCGGTACTTGAAATGAACTTTTTCATACCATCCTTCTTTCACCCATTTTAACATTATCGTGGTTCATCACTATTTTGTAAGTTATTTGCATTCTGCATTAAGGCCTTTGGAAAGGTTTGGCCCTTGCTTGTTTGAAAACCGAGCATAATAAACATGCGAAGGCATGAAAAAACATGTACTACACAGATTCCTACAGAAACATAATTTAATTTTTATTTATTGAAATTCTTTAAACACTTTGTTACATCAAATCCAGGTACCAAGAGGAAGCCAATCTTAAGTACTCCAAGGCAAACAGTACAAGGTAGAAAGGAGGAATGAAGGAAGAGCCTCTGACCAGCCTAAATACTGGTGCACAGTTCTTAGAAACTCACATGTTGGCCATGAGCCTCTTAAAAAGCACTAAGATGCTAAATACTGCAAGAAGAACTTGTTCCATCTTTCCCTTAAGGTTAATTGTTGCAGCATGTAACAATGATGGAGTTCGGTGACAATATCCAAAGAGTTTTACCTTTCAAAGGAAATGCACCTAGTACCAAAACCTTAGTGTGCCCATGTTCTGCAAGGCTGCGGCTTTAAAACAGCGATAAAAAATTGTAGGGCAATAAAGCTGATACGCTAGTTTGATCTGGAATTAGTTGGCAATTTCCCAAGAAGGAAAAAAAAATATTGTTTAAGCTTCTGATGAGAGACAGCATTCGGAAAAAGGTACACGTGTTTTTTCATCACAACAACAGTTGGCGAGAAAAAGCTACAAGCATTAGTATCTAACCTGAAAGGGTCTTTGGGAAAGGGCATACTCTATTATTTTTTGCCCAGCTAATGTTGAAGGATAGCACTGGGTTGCTATACCAACAGTCTTGTAAACACTGATGAACGACATTATATGACTGGTACCAAAAAACAGACTTAACATGCAAAGGACAGCCACAGCTCAAGGCTAAAGCTATAGGATTTATATCTTCCAGCTAAAACATTTTTCAAATCAAATCAAATCATTTTAATTGAATAAGATTACAGAAATCAAATATACAGGCAAATTCAAGATACAGACCAGCTCCAAGATGTACACCAAAGAAACCCAACCTAATGAGATGGGTGAATCTACAGAAGAAAATACCCTGCCTGCAGGAAGAACAAATTTTTTTTCAGTGAACCTGAGTAGTGAGAGCAATAAATATAAAGTGTGTTAAAATGCAAGTCTCACAATGAAGCGGAAAGGACTTCATTTGGATTTGAGCCCATCATTGTAAAATATGATAGTTTCTAAAACCTTCCCAAGGGATATGTGTGAGTGTTCTAGCTAAGGAGAATTATCTTTATTTCATTCATTGAATGCTAGAAACCCAGCTGTCACTAATCATTGTAAACAACTAGGACTGACCCTTTCTCCCCTTCCCTTGAAACAATCCCTTGCTAAAGGCATCTGCAACTCAAGTCTTCGTTTTTTTGGTTGGAAGTGTTTTGCTGTCCCACCTTAATATATTTAATATACATATACACATAAGGAATTTTCATTAGGCACAATTGCAGGTTAAACGTTCAACAAGTCCTCATCACTATCATCATGGTATGATGCAATGTTCATGGAATTCTGCATTTCTTCTTGACCAAAAGTGGGGCTGGTTTTGCTATTCTTCCTTCCGTTAGGCAGAGCAGTTTTTCCACTGCCTGAAGGCTTATAAGCTTTGTTATGATAAGGCCTTCTAGTGCTGCTCAAGCCTCTTGAATCAACATCTTTTGCTGAATGAATCTTCACCTCTGGTATTGTCAATACTTCATCCTCGCTGTCCATGTCATCCACCGGAAGGGACATGAGGGTATCTGACATGGCTGCCTTTCGTGCTACGTGGCCATTTATGTGTGCTTCGTTTCCTGAACTGTGATTGGGTGTAGCTACTTCTTCCATGAGCCATTCTGTTTCATTCTCATTTACTTCTTCAGTATTTATCTGTTAAGTCCAAGGACACACAGGTAGTGAATGGTATTAAAAACATGATAATTTAGTTTACTGAAAAGCAAGGTATGTCTGATTTTGGAGAACTATATTCAACAAAATAAGCGTTTTGCAGTTTCAATTCTTTTACTAGAGAGAATCAGGAACAAACAATGGGAAAACCTTTGCCTGAGATCTTGAAAAGCATCTGCTCAGGTTATATGGATCACTGGGCAAAGAACACAGTGCTTTATGGATCTCTTCAGTGGTGCTCAAATATCTGTGAACCCCTTTGAATGTTCAATAGTTTTGCAAAAATATGACCTAAAACGTGATGTATTCTTCACACAAGTCCTGAAACTAGATAAAGAAAGGTCAATTAAACAAATGAGTTTTACTATACTTGTTCATATATTTATTGAGGAAAATTATCCAAAACTACATATTTCTGTGTGGCAAAAGTATGTGAAGCTCTAGAAATATAAATTCATTTAAAGGGGAAATTAGAGTGATCGTGATCAGATGTGAATGTGGGAAGTCCTTCCTTAAAGAACAGAATTCTGGGAATCCACTATCAAAGTCTAATCTTTATGATACAGATACGTAGAAATATGTAATAGCTAGAACAAAGGAGACCTCTGAAGTCCTCTGAAAAACAGCTGATTCTCAACAGACTAGAGGGGGTTACAAGGCTATTTCCAAAGGGTTTGGACTCTGGTAAGGCAGATTGTGTACAAATGGAGGCAACTCAATTCTACCCTCCCCAAGAGTGTTTGATCCACTAAGCTCACACCAAGAGCAAGGTGTATAATATACTGGAAGCTTTCAAAGAATCCCAGGTAATGTTTTAGAAACTGAGGGTCTCTTTTTCATTGATAAATGGCAGTGTTCGTGAAACCATCATCAAGAAAACAATGAAGAATAATGGTGTGCATGGCAGGATTGCAAAGAGAAAATTACTTCTCTCCAAAAAGAATATTGCTGCCCATCTACAGTTTGCAGAAGACCTGAATATGACAGAAAGCTATTGGAAGAACGTTCTGTGGATGGATGAGACTAAAACAGGTTTTTGTTTTTTGCCTTGAATGAAAAACATTCTGTTGGTGAAAGGCAAACACTGCATTCCAGCACAAGAACCTTGTCTCATCTGTGAAACACGGTGATGGCAATATCATGGTTTGGGCCTGCTTTGCTGCTTTTTGACTAGGATGGCTTGCCATTATTGTTGGAACTATGAATTCTGAATTATTGTATGGCCAACTCTAAGGAAAATGTAAGGATATGTGTCCCAGAATTGAAACTTAAGAGAAAGTGGATCATGCAGCATGACAACAGCTGAAAACACACGTCATAAAACCAAAGAATGATTAAATCAAAAGAAAGTTAATGTATTGAAATGGCCAAGTCAAAGTCCATACCTTAATCTAATAGAAATGTGGAAAAACCTGAGAGAACAATTCATGTGAAGAAGACCCCAACATCTCTGAGTTGAAGCTATTCTGTATGGAGGAATGGACTAAAATTCCTCCAAGCTGATGTGCAGGACTGATTAACAGTTATCAAAAAATGTTTAATTGCACTTATTGCTACCCAAGGAAAGCATACCAGTTACTGAAAGCAAAGGTTCATGTACTTTTACCAATAGTTTTGAATCATTTCTTTCAATAAATAAACAAATATATATATTTGGCTTATTTATTTATTTGAGTTTTCTTTATCTGGTTTTAGGACTTGTATGGAAAACAGATCGTGTTTTACATCAAATTTATGCAGAAATATTGAAAATTCAAAAGGATTCCCAAAGTTTTACGCACCACATTATTTGATTAAATACAAACAGCCTTGTTCCTACATAAAAGAATTTAGTTGTTTTCTACAGACAGGATGAGAAAGTTGTCACCTTCGCTTGCTAACTATATTTTCTAAGAATCTGGCATGGACACTGATAGGATGGCTTATATTTATAGTTCAGAAGGCCATCAGTTCCACAATGTGATCTAGAGGAATAGGCTGTAAACCTCTACACCTTCTCTTTCAAAAATCTGGCTGCTTCTCCATTTGGCCCTTATTCCTTTTAAATGACACACAGCCATGCTTTCAATATTTTCCTACAACCGTTCAAACATGAAGCTTTGGAGGAATGGAAATATTTTTATACAGTTCTTTCAAATACTGAACAATAGCCAAAAATCTCAACTGAAAGCTATCAATAAATAATGCTTAGTGAAGGTAGGGCAGATTGTAAATTTCATCCAATTATTTATACTTCATGTTTATATATAATTAAGTAGCGCTAATTTTAAACGGGATATAGCTCTGCACACAGTATAGTTATGATTACAATACAGAGCTGTAAGCAGAATATTTGATGCACTTATATAATAAAATACCTTAGTATATTTATAAGAAACATTTGATGATCTCCGACAGCAGTTGACTATCTTCTGCTTCATAGATTCTCTACGAAACAAAACATCAATGTTATACACTTTATATTCTGAGATAACGTAAGTTTGGGTGTCTTCTCAATAAAACAAGCCATTATCAAGTTGCAAATGAAAGGGGGAAAGAGGGATACCATGTTTGAAAAAATAAAGAAAGAAAGAAAGCCCACATGTCAAGGAATAGCACTGCAGGCTTTGAAGAGGACCCTGATGGCAGACTAGAGGCAGGAGGCAGTTTGGTTACAGTGGATGACAAAAGTGGGAATGACATGCTACTAGTAGCAAAGTTTTAACACCAATAGCAATTTCTAAAGATGCCTGTAGACATTAGCTCTTTCAAAAACACTTGTGCTTGATTTTTTAAAAATGAGGTGTGGTCTGATATCAGAATATTGACCGGTACTATTTTGTTGTGTGCTACTATAAGAGCTGTGGTGGCACGGTGGTTAGAATGCAGTATTGCAGCTAATTCTGCTCACTGCCAACAGTTCAGCAGTTTGAATCTCACCGACTCAAGGTTGACTCAGCCTTCCATCCTTCCGAGGTCTGTAAAATGAGGATCCAGATTATTGGGAGCAATATACTGATTCTGTAAACCGCTTAGAGAGGGCTGTAAATCACTAAGAAGTGGTATGTATGTCTAAGTGCTATTGCCATTTCTACTATCCTTTAAGAATAGTAATAATATTTAATGAAGAAACCGTTCTAGCACAGTTTTATGGGTGCTGGACATGTTGTTTTCAATGATACTCCAAGCTTTCTGGCTTTAAAACTTTTCCAAAATGTTATATTGGGGAGTTATTGCAACAGCAAAACATCTTGAGCATTCTCTTTTGTCCTACCTTCTTTCTTTTTTGTAAAGTAACAGGATCACAAGACATGCTGTGAGAATCACAAGAAGTAAACTCAATAGTGCTCCAACTGCTTGGCTTCTTCCTGAAAGGCCTTTAGAAAAATCTTCCACATACTTTCCATCATTTGTTGTTTCAGAGCTACTGCAAATGATTAAAGAAATGGGAATTTGAATTCAAAAGGTATCATCTGTTCTGCAAAAGCAGCCCTCCTGTTCTCTCTATTCTGTCCACTAGAATGGGTCTCTTTAACCCTTGGAAAGGTTTGGTGCAGAGAAGAAGAGACAAGTTAGCCTTACTCAGAGTACATATTTCTATTGTATTTCCCTGGACTCAGTTCATAAATGATCCTTGCAAACTTTTAATTAAATTTAATAATGTATAAAAAAAAACTCTGTTCAATTCTGAAACAAGAGATGAAGGTTGTATATCTTTCAATTATATTGTTTTTGTTTCCTAGTACGATTTGATAGCTTATTAATAACTTTGACTATCACTAAGTCAATCTAAGAATAAAGAATGAAGTGTATCTTTTTATTCTTGATGAATGTATTTTATTCTCCTTATGTACACTGAGAGCATATACACCTAAGACAAATTCCTTGTGTGTCCAATCACACTTGACCAATAAAGAATTCTATTCTATTCTATTTGGAAATGATTAACAACCATGTTCCAATACATTCCTGGAAATAGAATAAGCTATAATTATAAGTACTTTTTAAAAATTAATTATTTTAATCCTCCCATTTCAGAGGAGATTAATCAACTTCCAACCAAACAAGCAAAATTTCCCGGCATTGGTTTTTTTACTCAATTTTAAGAGACTGCCAGTCTCCAGAATGATTTTGGGTTACAATTAAAAAACAGACAAACAAACATGGAAGTAAGAATTAACAAGAATTATTCTCATGAAATTTACTTACACCAACTGGCAAACCGCCGAGGTGTACCAGGTGAATAAGTACTGGCAGTCCATTGATTCATGAAGAAATTCTGGGATGCCTTCTTCAGCATCTTTATCACAGTGGAAGACAATAGTTGAGGACACAGATTTTTGGGAATCTCTGCCACATGTGGAGTCAGAGACGAACACAAGATCCAAAACATCATCTGCAAAGGAAGAAAAAAAGATAAAAAATTCACAATCAATTGTTGGTTGTGGCTATTTTGTGGATATCTCAAAAGAGACATTCCCTAATTTTTGGGCTGTTAAGGTGACAGGGAAGAAATGTACTTTCAGTCTTGCAGGTTTCCACAAGATACAGCTGCTGGCCTACTTCCTCATTGTGTGCCTACTTATTCTGTTATAAATCCTTCCTCTCCAATCTCTTTCTTTGCCAGAGAGGGAAGAGGGAGTAAAAAATGGGGCCAAGCATAGGAGCAATTGCCTATTTAAAAAATCACTCCCCCCCTTCCCCCCCCCCAGAGCAGAGATTGCTTAAACAAGCAACTGGGGGGGGGGGGGGGAGAGGAGGAAACCCAATCAATTTCTGTGGGCAATCTCTCCTGTGCTTGACTACCATGTTTTCCTGAAAATAAGACCCTGTCTTATATTTTTTGAACCCTGAAATAAGTGCTTGGCCTTATTTTCAGGGAGGTATTATGATTTTGGGGCGTGTGGAGCAAGACGGGGGCTCCTCTTGCTGTCTTACCTGATTTCCAGCTGTTTCCCTAAACCTAACCAGAGGAAATGGCGGGGACCGACTGCGCATCCGGTTAAATATTTTCGGGGAGGGCTTATTTGCAGGGAGCACCTTATTTTAGCGCATGCGCTCAAAAGCGCAATTTGGCTTATCAGGGGATGTCCTTTTTTCAGGAAAATAGGTTATTATTTTTTAATAACTCCTCCCTTGTATTTCTTTCTATGTACTTTCCCCATTGTGTGCCTTACTCCCGTCTTCTCCAAGTTCTCTGCTCTGCAAGCAGGACGGGAGAAAGATCAAGCACAGAACAAGTCATACTAACTGTAAAGGCAATCACATGACTGAGGGACATTGTGAAGATTGTGAATATAGGCATTGGTCCTAAAGTTACTTTTTTCAGCGCCATCCTAACTGAATGGTCACTTAGCAGTTGCTAAGTGAGGACTACTTGTTCTTATTTATACAAAAAAGTTGCTAAATTCTCGCTTAGTAAATAATGTTGTTCTTGCCTCTCATGGAGGTGAGCTGGCAAATTAACACATTAAGTTTCCATTCGTGTAATGAATGGAAGGAAAAGAGGTAAGTACACAAAGATTGATCTTTTTTGTTTTCCCACATTTGGTTTAAGCAAATGAAAAAACAGGATCTATGTGTATAAAAAAATAATTTTTTTTCAACCATTCTCCTCTCAGAAAGCAAGAGAAGATGCAGTGAAAAAATTATACTGTATATCCAACAACTTATCCTTCACTCTGCTCTTCCGTTATTAAGTATTGCTTTTTCAGTTCTTTAACTTGGAAAGGAAATAGAGGGAAGATAGAAGGGTGAAATGTAACTCACTCTCTCCCCCCCACCTCTATATATAGGGATAAGCAGAAATAAGGAGCCATTTTATCGTCACTCCCTGGGATAGGATAAGGTCAGAATCAAAATCCTAAACGTGCTTTTTCTTTGAAGACATTTCGCTTCTCATCCAAGAAGCTTTTTCAGCTCTCCTGAGAAGCAAAATGTCTTCAAAGAAAAACCAGAAAGTCCAGTAGCCTCTTGAAAAGCACCTTGTCAAAGACAACCATGACCTGGATGACTGAGAATTTCCACAGACAGTCAGATCAAAGAATTCCCATGTCCAAAAAAATAGGACTGTTCACAAATTCTCAATGCCTCTCAATTTGCCTAAACAGCTAAGAAAGGGTATATGCTAACATCTGGAGGGACAAGAGGATACATTAATATCCTTCGGAGTTGGGAGTAACTGACAGGTTATTAATAGCATTATTCAGTTCTACTCACAGGAATTGAAACCAAGAAGGTGAATTTGGAGACATTAAGAAATCAACAGGGAGAATGAATAAAGAAAATACACTGATACTGAGGCATCAGTATAATTATAACAAATAAGTAGATGATGGGGATGTGCTTTATTTATATATGTTTTATCAAATTTATATGGCTGCCCTCTCACACAAAAGTTACTGGGTAGATTTATGCTCAAATAATTTAGGCACAAAACAGCTACTGCTGGCTAGTTCTTTCCTCAATTATATGGAATGAAATGTGATTGTTTTCTTCGAGATACACATTGAAATATGTCCTTCTGAATAGAATTGTTGGGAGGGGAAGGTGAGAATGGAAAAAAAAAATCTCCCAAAATCAAACTTTAGGAGAGCCATAAAAAGGTGGCTTTTTAAGAGAGCCCTAAAGCAGGGGTGTCAAACCTGCTCGCAACGTGGGCCGCATCGTGACATATTGCGATGTTTTTTGCCTTTGTGAAACGGGTGGGTGTGGCCTGCGCGGGCCACTGGCCCACGGGCTGCCAGTTTGACAGGCGTGCCCTAAAGAATCGGAGCACCTGTCTTGGATTGTGTTGGGATGACTGGATATAGCCTTTTTGAAAAAAAAACTGAAGGGTGGCAAAAAGGATAAGAAGGAAATACACTGGGAAGATTGAGGATGGGCATGTGAGTGAGATATCTGATTATGGGACATAGTTACATTCTGGGGCTGATACCTCAGCAGACATGGGGCTGGGTGGTGATGGTGGTGGAGAGGCACAACATAGCAGACTTGCCCTACTTGCTTAGTAAAATCACTTTGGAATCACTCTGGATTTCAACAGAAGATTTAGAAGAAACTAGGAATAAGTAAAACATTCTAGATTTTATTTTTAGTGAACGGTGGAATAGTTCCAACAGAATTCCCAATACAATTGGTTTAGTTTGGGTTTCTATTTTGCATATAACCCAGGCTGTCATCATCCCTAGCAAGTCACCACTTACCTTGAATATAATAGTGAGCTTTTTTTGATGATCCAACTCTACGAATACGTTTATCTGATATTTTAACTTGACAGATGTTAGCTCCTATGCACTCTGGATTCTTTGAACCAGTGATAGCAGAAAGCTGAATCTCATAAATGTATTTGTCCCCATTTGTTCTGAAATCTCCTGATGCATTGTATAATCTGAAACAAAAAAATAAAAATAAAATTACATAATACTCACACATATACAGAATAATGGTACAGAAATAACCAGAGCTAAGTCTTTGGAAGCACCTCTTTTCACCTAGCTAATTACTGCTATTCTAAAGAATCTATTTTAATTCACCTAAAATCTCAAGTTTAATTCCATCTAGCAAGGACTTTCCTCACCCATTTCCAAGTAATCTACAATTCCTCTATTTTCATTTTACCTAAATGCTATATAGGTAGTCCTCAATTTACAACCATTCGTTTAGTGACCGTTCAAAGTTTAAATGGCATTGAAAAAAGTGACTTATGACTGTTTTTCACACATTACAACCATTGCAACATCCCTAAGGTCACATTATCAAAATTTGGATGCTTGGCAACTCTTATATTTATGACAGTTGCTGGATCCCTGGGTCACCTTTTGTGATCTTCTGATAAGCAAAATCAATGGGGAAGGCAGATTAACCTAACACAGTATTTAGCTTTACAATTTCAGTGGTTCATTTAACAACTGTGGCAAGAAAGCTTGTTAAAATGGGGCAAAATTCACCTAACAACTGTCTTGTATAGCAATGGAAATTTTGGGCTCAATTGTGGTCATAAGTAGAGGACTACCTGTACCCATCTTCACTATTATTTATGAAAACCATAGGTATAATGCACAAGAATACACAGTTGGGTTGGAGAAAATATTTTGTTCAAATATCCTTCATTCTAGAACTAGTTTCTACTTTTAATGATAGGCATAGGGATAAATTTAAATGATGGGGTAAATTTAAAGTTATATATTTATCATAGCTTTATAATATATCTACAATAAGTACTTTCCTAAAGATTGGAAAATCTACCATATAGCTTTTGCATCAATCTACCACATATACACAAATTTGCTACTGTACCTCCTGGAGTGGAATTTACTTCTGTTCTATGGATTTACTTACTAGTCTATGGATTTATGTTGCACTAAGAGAATCTTTTTTAAAAAAAAAATCCAACAGATTAAGATGAATCTGTCTCTGTGAGAAAATGGAGTCTGTTTTTCAATATGCACACATAACTTTGTAACAGTAGAATTATCTATTTAATTTACATAAATAAGCCATACAAATGCAAAATTAGTTAATTCCTTAAGAAATGTATTAACCAATACACCATATACCAAACTTTAGTTCTTAAACGACCCTTCTTATAAAGTTGTCAGTACATCCACCCAGATTTAAAAGTTATTGCATCACTTTAAAAAAAAATCCAGATTGATGGTTATGACTTGAAACTTCACATTTCTAGAAGTGGCAGATAGACATTTTGCTCAGCAGTTCATCTAACAGTTTTTCACTACACCAATTGGTAACTAAAAAGCAGATTATTAAGAGTCTTCTCCTGGTCTCTTATAAATATTTAAAATGTTAACTTACTTGTAATAAATATTACCCAAACTGAAATTCTTTCCTGTCTCTGGATTTATAACTGTGCCATTCTCTATCTTTACTTCTTGAGGTTTCACAGCACAAGCAGCTCGAGTTTCCCAGGTAATATAATAGGCACAATTTTCTTCATCAATCCTAAAAGGAAGCATTTGGGAAATTAACAGCAGAGGCAGAAATGGCATGATAATAAAGACTAAGAGGTAGAGAAATAAAATTTGCTATTTATCTTTTCTATTGTGTGGATGTGATGGTTGGATTTACACATTTCACTGAACTTAAATCAAGCACATATTTTCCCGAGTTCCATTATGGTTATTCTACTTCATAATTTAATGTTCTTTTTGAACCTAGCCAATTGGGTTTATTCAATAAAGTTTAAACAAAAAAAAAAAAAAACCTTTTTCTGCTGTGTAAATCAGAATGAAATTATGTAAAGAGTTTCAGTTTTAAAGAATTACTTCAACGCTTCTTTATAGCCATAAGAGGCAAAGGTTTATAAATCACCCATTTAGAACAGATGGTTTTATTTAGTAACCCAATGTAAACCTTTAGAGAATTTGACCTTGACCGGCATGCTGTCAAGAAAAAAAAAAGGGGGGGGGGGAATTCTCTTCTATTTCTTCCACACTGCCTCATAACTGAGCAGAATGGTTTCATGGGGGGTAACAGTAACAGAGTTGGAAGGGACCTTGGAGGTCATCTAGTCCAACCCCCTGCTCACGCAGGAGACCTGTACTAGGGATTCAAACCGCCGAATTGCCGACCTCTGCAGCTGGTTTTCAGCAGATACAGACATTCATGCTCAAAAAATGGAAGAATTAGAACCAAAACTAGACTGGAACATAGATTTTATTTTCATTGGTACTGTTAGCATGACAATTATTTTATTTCTACTATTTAATTTGGTGATAAGTGTAGATCACTCTTCCACACCACAATATTGGTCTTTCTCAACATTCACTCACTCATTCATTTTATTGACTTCATTTGTATGGCCATATTGTGGCTGATTAGGAGTTACTGAAATATATAGAACACACTAGATCAGGGCTGTCAAACTCACGGCACGCCCATGCCTAGTTTAGCGAAGGAGAAAAAAGTTGTGATACGTCACGTGACGCTGCCATAACGACGCGAGTTTGACACCCCTGCATTAGATTAAAGAAACCTTCCCTAAAACCTAAATGATGCCATGTGCATAATATATACCTTGATAAAAGCTGAGGTGGCCTTTGTTATGCCATAAAAAACCAATCATCCATGTACCTCCTTACCTGTTGAATCTTGGCAACCCAACAGTTTTTCCACATTTCAATTCTATCACCGTTGTTGCCTTTTTGTTCCTCTGTGGACATTCATGACCATTGGAGTAGCTGACAAGAACTTTGTCACCTGAAATAAAGCACCAGATTTTATTAAAAGCAAATGAGATTCTGAATCTAAAGCAAAATGAATTTAACTAGGTGCTATTTGTGAGGGTTTTTAAAAAAAATTAAAATTCTTTATGACTTGGCCTTAGTAATATTTCCTTCATCAAAAATGATTGGTTATATCTTCAAGGGCTAATATTTTATAGCTGGGGCATATGAATATATTTAGTATATGTCCATATTTTGATTTCATAGATTGATATCAATATTTTTGCAAAATTAAAAATATTTTGTTCCAACAACTGTTTGAATTTTAAAGACCCATATAAGCACCGAGCACCAGGAGGTTTCTTTCTATTTCCACATCTGCAGACTATTTCTACATCACTTTATTTAAGGGGAATTGCATGGAGGTAATGGATAATATCTATTAGCTTTAGGGTTTTTTTCATGCATCCATATGCAAATGAGCTCATGTAACCCTAATGAAATTAGAAAACAAAATTAAACCTAAGGATAACTCTAGAGTGGAACCCACTGTTGCAAGATCAACACATAGCTTGCAGCTGCCACCAACAGGCTTCCAGGCCCTGTTTTAAGTGCTGGTTATCACCATAAGACAGTGGGTCTCAACCTTCCTAATGCCACGACCCTTTAATACAGTTCCTCATGTTGTGGTGACCCCCAACCATAAAATTATTCCATTGACCATTGAAAATATGTGTTTTCCGATGGTCTTAGGCGACCCCTGTGAAAGGGTTGTTCGACCCCCAAAGGGGTCCCGACCCACAGGTTGAGAACCACTGCCATAAGACTATTCAAGGAGTGATCAGTTCACATTAGGGACCTCTTTACCCACTCATTATCTACAAACATCTACAGAGTATCTTCTTAAGTTCCTTTCTCTGCAAAGGATATGGACCAGTGGTGCCGGCTGGTCCGCAAGAACCGGTAGTAAAATTGGCAGGTGCCTCCGCCACTGACCTGGACATCATCAGAAGTGATCTGCACATGCGCAGAAGAGCGCACATGGGCATGATGCGAACCAGTAGTAAAGGTAAGTAGAACGCACCCCTGATATGGACATAAGCTAGAAAACAGACTTTATGATTCTTTCCACTTGGTGAAACAAAAGTGCACTCAAGCACCTTCATTCTGGCATCCTGGATGGCACTAAAAACCTTATCATTTTTTATTGAATATTTAGCTCCTAGCAAATGAACATTGGGACACTTTTAACTTGCAAAGCTAACAATTCTGCTTTTAGCTGTGGCTTAAGTATTCGTTAGTAATGTGGGACCAACTTAATCTTTTTATCACAATTTTACTGTATACCACCTGGATTTGATTGCATAGGAATACAAAATGGTGCAAGGCAAATAATAAATAAATGTTAACAAATTAAGGCTATTTTCACTTTCCCCTGCATAAAATAGTAGGGGACACCAGAGACATACCTGTAATATTAAGTTTTTGCGTATGAACTAACCCCAGAACTTGGACAGCACCATTCTGATTACGTCGGCAAACACTTGCCCTGTCAGGACAGCCTGAGGGTCCTTCATGGACTCTCTGACAAAGGTTCATGTAGTAACTAAATCCAAGAAGGAAAAGACGGTCATTTCAGCAGACCTCCCATCAGTTTAATACAATTCAATTCAAATTCAAATCTTTATTGTCAGTGCACAACATATGTAATAATTATTTAAAGCATCAATACTCTACCTTTCACTCAAAAGTTTTTTTAAAAATAGACAATCAATATAGGACATCAATAAGGACTATCTTATATTTTTTTAAATTTCCAAGTACATGAAATGGAACATTGTCTATTTATGACAACCAATTTATGTAAGGTTACTTGACTGAAAGAATTTTCCAAAAGTTCTTCTATAAACTTCAAAGATCTTTTTAGAATTTTTTTACCATCTGGCAATTTCTTAAGTGATTGTCAATCTAAACACAGTATCCCAATGATTCTAGGTTATTCAACAGAGCAAAGCTGAGTGGTCAAATAATTCTAGTAAAGATATACCCCCTTATAATTAGTAAGCACCCTGCATTTCCCTTTGATGTACGTTTTCCTTCAATCAGTCCCTTGACTGAAAAAAAACAGGACTACAAAACTTGATTTAAGCACTGCCTAATCTTAGACACTTTCCTGAAACTTAGGCAACCTTGCCTGAATTACAAGATACACACTTGGAAGAATGATTAGCTATGCTGGCAATGAATAACAAACTAGTCAACTGAGTTGAGCACACTCACGAGCTGCCCTTGTCTGCGAAGACCCATGAGCCTGTGAGTGAGGAAAGTATTCTCAAATCGTAAGTTTTGTGCTTCTGAATAAATTTGCATTCCATTTTCCTTGGAGGACATAGAAGCTGTGTCCTCCATTCAAATGTGACAGAGCAGCCAAGGGTCTCACTCAACAACTGAGGACTTCCGCTATTACCATTTTCATCACACTTAAAAATAATAGTAGATTCACGCTGTCCAGCTTCTGCAAGATATAAACAAAAGCTTATAAACAAGACTGTAAATCTTAAATTCTATAGGAAAGTTATTAACAATAAATACATCTATCTTTGCCTTGTAATGTTCATATGGTCCATAGGGTACAATGGTTCAGTAGTGTTATATTTGGGGAAAATTGTATAAGTCTAGGCATATCAGCTATCTGAGTTAGTGATCAGAGCTGGAATTATTATACTCCAATTCAAAGTAATAATATCAAAAGGGACATAGTGAATTTGGGAAGGAGGGAGGTTTCAGAAAGCAAAGCAATCTTATATATTTCCTATAAAATTCTCATTTAGAAATGTATTTAAAATAAGCTGAGTCTTATTGATTTTGGAGGGTATTAATATTCAAGTATACTTGGAATCCCCAATCTTAATATTCAGTCACATTTTCTTCTTCAAGAAAACATGATAGGGGGTTAATTAACCTGCATGAGGTTTCTATTTTTCCTGGCCTCAGCAGGAAACCCAATTATAGTAGAGGTAGTCCCTTGACTTATGACCAGTCACCTAACAGTTGTTCGAAGTTACAAAAGACTCCAAGAAAGGTACTTATGACTTTGATGATTCAAAGGTTCTGGCAGCCAAAAAACTGAATTGATCATGTGATGGCCCACTTAACAACCAGCATAATTCTGGGCTGAATTGCAGTCGTAAGTCAAGGGCTACCTGTAATTCATCAACAGGCAGGGTTAATGGCCAGTTCTCTCTGAATGATGCTCCCAAATATGGATAAACGTATGCTATTCAAATACAAACACTGTGGTATTTATTGTCTGTATTTAGAGCACAAGACTGATGTTAGTGCTGTTACAAAACAACACCTAAAGTGCAGCAATACAAATTACAGGTGGTCCTCAACTTATAACCACTTGTTTAGTGACCATTTCAAGTTACAATGGCATTGAAAAAAGTGACTTATGACAATTTTTCACACTCACAACCATTGCAGCATCCCCATGGCTACATCAAAATTTGGACACTTGGCAATCGGCTCATATTTATGACCGTTGCAGTATTCTGGGGTCGTGTGACCATCTTTCGCGACCTTCTAACAAAGCCAATGAGGAAGTCAGATTCACTTTACAACCATGTTAATAATTTAACGACCGCAGTGATTTACTTCACAACCATGGCAAGAAAGGTCATAAAATGGGGCAAAACTCACTCAATAACTGTTTCATTTAGCAACAGAAACTTTGAGCTCAATTGTGGTCGTAAGTCAAGAACTACCTGTATCCTGATTGGATTTTCTTTTCAGCAGCTGTTGTTTTATCTCAAGCCACCAGATATTCCATCACTATACAGTACAGCTGTGCATCTTAATGCTTCATCCTGTGTAGCAGAGCTTGATCTCCTTACTTACCATTTACACAGAATCCCCATTTTTGGTCTCTCCCTAAGTTATCAGTTGTGGCACACCATGGACGCTCTTGTCCCTCCGCTATGCACCTGTCATAACTTTTACCATTATACTGGAAAGGGAAGACACAAAGCTCACCCTTTTCAGTCACTGGAAGTAAAAAAACAGACAAAATATTTAATGGGCAATACCTATGAAATATAAACAGTAAAATATAAATATTTCTTAACAAAAAACTTAGCACAGAAGTGGTTTGTCAATGGCACCCAGAATTAAGAAAGGCCATGTTTTAAGTAATAATTTATGTAACTACTGCTAGCAGCCACCATTTTTCTACATAAAGTTTATTTTAGAACAAACTGAGATGGTCTCAAAGATCATCACTCTTGGCCACTTTCACCTGGAATGCTTCTGCCTACCAGCTCTCCTTTCAAAACGACATTGTACAAAGAGGAACAAGACGCAAGTCCAAAAACAGCATCTTACAATGTTCAAGATGCATGTATTTATATATGCATGAAGACACTCTGTATTATCCATCAATTCCTCCTTTTCACCTCTTATAATTAAATAGTCCAGAATGGTACGTAAGTTAATTTATATCACTGGACAAAGTTCAATCTCAAAATCACTCAGTAAAATTCTATGGGTGAATTCAGCCTGAGTAGCCTTAAATATTACCTTCCTTAAATTCTCAATGGAATTATTTTTAGGATTAAATAAATTAAGGAAAGAAAGTTTATCTTAAACTTAAAAGCTGATGAATTAAGATACCAAGCAACAATGGTGTAATTTTCGAAGTAAATTCCTTGCAAATCTCATACCTGGAGGACATTTATCACCACCCTTATATTGCAAGAAAACAGCTTCATCTTGATGCCTGTAGTCCAATTTTATTTCTTTTTTGTTGCCAAATGAGATGGCATTACTGCCAGAGATAAGACAAACTGCAGCGTCTTTGCATTTTCCTTGAGGTATATCTGCTGCTTCTGAACATACCCCAAGATGGTAGCTCCTACGTCCAGAAGGAACCTGTTTTGACAGCCAAAACTATACCATTAAAGAACTGTAAATGGAATCAGAGAAAATGCTAAATATTTTTAAAAGTTCAGTATGGCCATGCCAAGGGCCTCCCCAGATTATGTAAAGTAACGTGTGAAGGGTCTCAGAATGAATCTTCCAGAGAATGTTCACTTTATACAGCAGGTTCAGAGGGTTGCTTTGCTCACTTTCCAAAATACTCCTGTGAATATGATGCTCGTAAAATTTCCAACCGTTGTTACCAGAATTTCATCTCACACTCATAGGGGGAAACAGTTCTAGGAATGCCTTTGATGGTATTTATTCATCTACTGATGATCAATGCATCTATATTATATGCATGATTTTTAGGCCCATGTCTTGCAGAAAAAGAAATCTTTCTGTATGATGAGCACATTTTATTATATTATGTACACCCTATTTTACTAGAGAAACTCAAATTTATGTCCACGGGGTTTCTTGACATATTTTGGCCTAAACAATAATGACTAACCCAAATGCTGCTGTTGGATTCCACTCCCAACGCCTTAACTACTACTCTCAACTTCTCATGTTTTGGAGAGAAAATATGAGAAATGCAGCTCAGTCCCTTGGGAGTCATTGACAAAATAATTTGATATACATAAAATTTGCCACTGTGCTGCAACCTGATTCCCCTCTTACTTTATCCCAGAATATGTGATTTGGGATGGTGCTAAAAGCATATATTTTATCGCTGAGCTCTGATCACGTGGCTCTGCAACAGACCAACTCCACTTTTTTCATGTCAGAACAGTATTAACGGTTCCCCTTATTAGCCACAGCAATACAATCACCTTATAGGGCTTTCCTGCAAGGCTTGACAGGTTGAAAGCATAGTGTAACTGTTCATCCATGACAGAGCAGCCCAAAACATTCTCTTCATCAGGGCATACCACTGGGGTGCTCCATTCAAATATATATTCACAGCCGGACTTTTCTATCATTCTGGGCTTCCCCTATTACCAACACAACAAACAAGGGAATAAAATGGTTAAGCTTGAGAATCAGATGTCTCAATAAGAAAGCTAAATGACTGAAAATTAAGCACACACTGAAGTTAAATAAACCCATCTGCTTTTATTTATATTATGTTGGTTTTGCTTGCTGTGACTGAGGTTGATGACACTGGAAATAATCAAGCTTCAAAAATTTCTACAACAACAAAAGAATAAGATCATGTCCCAACTTCTGTTGCTTCATGCTGACTTTCTGGAGACAACTGCAGATCACATGCTTATATACAAATCTAAGACAATTTTAAAAAATAATTTGCCTGTACCAGAGAAGGGTTTGATATCAGGTTATGTACACAACTTGAATATTCCCTTTGAGCCTTCAAAATTCATTCTTTCTCCACTTCTCATTTAGTTAAAAAATGGAATAAACAAGTGCTTGATAACTGACAAAAGCAGAAAATTAAATACATTTCCCCCTCATCATCATCATGGACTCTGTTGGCAAAGTATCTATTTTACTAATCAGAAAGTTGAACCGTTGTGATGGGTGAAATTATTTAATTTGTAGTTAAGGAACCTTGCATATCTATTAGCACATTTAATATCCCTCTAATGTCATGCCTCACTAAGCATTCTACAAGGACATATCAACATAATGCATCTCCAAATCAAAGATGAGGTCAGCCAACTTTGAAATGTATCGATCTAATGTGGAAATAAGTGTTTTCAATCTTCTCCCAACACAAGCTATGCCATCCATTCGATCTGAGTCGTTTGGTGGTAGATAATGATGCAGGAGGGAACGGATGTGTCCAGCACCTATTTTTTGGTTTTGTCTGGTGTGGTCACCTGTGGATGGGTAGTGGTTGTTCTCAGAATCTTCTTGTAGCATGGTGGAATTTGAGAGGGAAGGATATGTACTAACCTCTCCAAGTAGATACAAGTGATTTGTTGATTGAATAGAGGCTTCCAATGAAGCAAGGGAGACTCTCCCCTCCATCTGTACCCATCTTAATCCTCCTATATCTGTGTACCTAACCTACCCCATGGATCTGGCACCATAGGTGATGCACAAGAAAGTTATGGGTTTCCTGGTAAAGCAGGACAAGAAAGCCCCCCCCCCATCTACTCCACAGATCAGTTTCAATAAATCTAGTTTTCTAATCATCTCCAAAACTCTCCATTTTCTGGAGTCCCACTCTCACTCCACCAGAAAAGCAATTGAAGAATGTCTTCTCTGCCACTAGAAAACCCACCAATTACTGCACATTAACTTTCCTGGCAGCAGACAACCTCATTCACCAGTCTCATTAGTGAAGCAGAGTAGGAATTAGCTATGCAAACAGAGCATAGCTCTTTTGCCTCATGCTTTCTGCCAACTCACAAACTGGACAAGGTTAAACCAGCTGTTTGGTTGTGCCCTATGCCTGGAAGGGATTTTTTCCCCCCAACCTTTTCTTAATTTGTAAATACTTCTAAGTTTTTGTCAACAAGCAAAATAAAACTATGATTACCAGATTTGTTCCTTTTTTGCAGTGAAACACAATAAGGGAAGAATAGTTGATATTTTTATCTTCTGGACAAGGAGTGGTACTGTTGAAGGCAATATTAACTTCATTTGTTGCACTGTTGAGCTGAGGAGGTGCTGTGATTCGACCAATATCCTAATTAAATATAATATAAATATGATTGACCACAAAATGAAACTGAAGCTTCAGCATCAACTGGGAAATAAATTACTTCTATCTATATACAAATTGTAATAACATGTGTTAAAATAAGGGACAGAATGAATGAATGAGTTAGAAGGAATCCATCCATTTTTATGATGTATTTCTCATATGATGAGATATGATTTCAATTACATTTTGTTCTGATGTACTCAAAATCTTTACAATAGTACTGCTAAAAACATAGGCAAGATCAATATGATCCATTATCTGAAATTGCTATCCATTTAGCACAAAATGGCCCAAGAATCAGAAGCTATATATTTCAAGTAGTCTGACCCGGTTTGAGTTGTTCTACTTTCAAAATCGTATTAATTTTAAATAAGTCAGCTGCTTAAAGCAGTCAAAATGTTTCTTCCTGTTTGTATAGAAGACTGAAAGAAATTGGACTACTTTAATGAATAATAAGCATAATCTTTACTTGCCCCAAGGTTGTAGATCTTTTCAATTTTTAAAGAGATTTGCCATGATATGTGAACACATATTGTTCAAAATTCAAAAACCCTTTGAAAATAATTGAAATGTTTCCTGAAATTTGGGCCATGACTTTTTAGTAGTGGATGTGTCCCAAAGTGAAACAGTTATCCCAAAGATAACATTTTCCTCTCCTCCTTTCAATATTTTATCCTATATCAAATGCTGAAATTGCGTTTCCAAATAATTATTTGAAGAATGTGAAGTGACCGAAGAACTGGGCTCTTAAATAATACATTAATCTACTAAACCAGCTTATTATTATTATTGTTTGGCTGTTCACCGCCCTGAGTCCTTCGGGAGTAGGGCGGTATACAAATCGAATAAATAATAATAATAATAATAATATTAGCTACAGTACATTAGAAATTCATTCTAATATCCTGTTGTGAAAAAGAAGACAATTTGATACATGCTGATAATATTACTTACTACAGGAGAGCCATTAAATGGGATCATGCAGACAGCTGCTCCAGGTGGACAACTGACATCCTTGATGGAATTTAATGGTTGGCAAATATTTATATAGAAATCTGGATTCTGGTCAGAAAAGTCATCAAATATCTCATAAGCACTTGTCCAATGGATTAAAGGGGAAAGGTCAATTACTCTGCTGCCATTGGTAACAGAGCAGTCTACCTGTAGGCGGGGGAGAGAAGATTCACATATCAGTCGAAACAAGCATTATGACAGATTATAGATACATATTGGAAAAAAGAACATAAAACATTTCATCCATAAAAATTGGAGGGAAAGAATTTATTACAGTAGGAAGTTAAAAAAAAGAAAAAGGAGGAGTTGTCTTGTTTTATTACTGTTATTATCAAGGAACTATAAAGGAACTATCACCAATACTGACAGGGCAGGCTATTCTATATAAACAGAGAGCAAACCCTGCTCTTTTCCAACATGAAGATGTTGCCTAGCCAAGTAAGGAAATATCTGCACAAAAACAACAGAGAGCCAACTTGTAAACGTAACTGCTAAGATGAGATATCATTTCTTTGCAATCTTTCCTTAAACTTTTTAAAATTTCTTATACTTTTAGCTTTCCCCTTGATTTTTTTCTTGTATTATTGTATTAGCTTTTATCTTTTTACAAACTTTTAATAAAATTATTAAAAGAAAGAAAGAAATTTGATTGTTAACATTTATAGATAAATCTGTATTGAGTGAATAAGGGAAAAACGGATGTATGTCACCGCTTACTTTCAGCAGCTTTCAGCATGGCATAGCAATAATACTTATATGCCACTGCATAATGCTTTATAGCACTCTCTGAGCAGTTTACAATGCCAGCATATCTTTTTACCGATCTTGGAAGGATGGAAGGCTGAGTCAACCTTGAGCCGGTCCAGACTGAATTCCCGTCTGTGGGCAGAGTTAGCCTGCAATACTGCATTCTAACCACTGGACAACCATGGCATAAACCCATGGCATTCTCTTATTTCCATCATTTATGTTCCAGTATGGCATATAAAACCAGTTCACCTGCACCTCATCTCTTTCCTCCCTCTCCCTTCATCTGTTGCTGATATTGCAGCATATCTCATACCTCTAGACTCCCCATTCTTCCCAACACCTTTCCTTCCTCCCTTCAGCCACCATTGTCCTTGATTTTTTTTTATTATTTCCACCTGCCCAAGATAAAGTAGCCTGATTATGGAACTAAACAATAACCGTATGTGCGTATTTTGGTCTGGACATGAAGTACACCAAGCCAGTTGAGTTATGCCTGGAATGTTCTGCACATACTAATTACGACAGAGAGACTAAATACAGACATGATGCTATTCAGGGACTTAGTTGTGAGATTCTGGGCTCTCTTCTTCAGCCTGACATCTCATAAATAAATTTGTTCTATCTCTTCCTTCTCCTCCTCCTCCAATTACTCTGGCTAAGATGAATTTTAACTGTCTTTCAAAATTACAATGGCTTGCTTCAGTTTTGTTAATCATTAGTTGTATTATGTCTGTGTTGTCCTAGAGTTGAGTGCCTTTTTGGCAGAGAGATTTCAAGTGATCTAATTAATAAATACTATATCGCCTCTATTATGCTTAATAAGACTAGCTTATTCTACTTCAACAACTGCGATGCAAAATAGCACAAATGAGTGTAATAAATCTGTAAATGTATTATGTTGCAACTCCCTCCTCCCCCAAAACAACCCTAGAGGATTTAAGCTTTTAAAAAATCTTAAATAACGCCAGGTCATTTTAGATAAATTTAAGTTGATAAAACAGTCAATTTACTTACCACTCTTTCTTCTTCACAGGCTAAAACAGTATGCCAAGAGAAAAAATAAGTGCATGTTTTCTCATCAAAAGAAATGAGAACCGGCTGACTGCCGGGCCCAGCATCCAACCTGCATACAAAGGTGAAATAGCTTGTGTACTTCAAAACAGGATCTGCAGGACAGGACTCGCCTTCTTTGTAGACAAGTTTCAAAACTCCATCTTCATAGGTTAATGCTTTGCTTAGTTGTCCAGCATTAATTGATGGCTGATGGCCACCCGTGATGCAAACTCCTATTAACAGAATTAATAGAGCAATTCTAGTGCTTTTTTTTCTTTTTCCTTGTTTTTTGACAGAAGAAATATTAACTTCAACACAATTAATAGGGAAAATGCTACATTATTAATACATCAAGAAAAATATATGCTTTTATGATTTTGGTTAAAAAGACTTCTATTTATTCTCCAGTGCTGGGATCAAGTTGCTCAATGATTCACTGAATAGTCCTAATACAGTTTTGTTCTTTCAGACTTATTTTTTCAATATAAAGTGGTCAATTAAGGCTTACAATGCCTAACAGGAGGCTATGTAGGTTTCTTAACATCAGATAGATGGGATAGTATCTCCACCATATCCACTCCACAGCATGATATGCAGTGAATATGCACCTTTTTCCTCCACCTATCTTGTATCTCATTATGTTAACAATATAGCAAGTGGCTGTTTAAATAAATATGGCATAATGGACTTCAGTGCACACTTGTAAAATATAACATGCATATGCACTCCAATAAGCATTTTACTGCTACCCCAGGTAAATTATGGAAACTAAGAAATCTGAGCCGTGTAGCAGGTTTTACAGTTATCTATTTTTTTAAGTTACAGATAGATCACAATTAGAGCAAGTTTGAATAGTGCAAAATTTGATTTAGCATAGTTTATAAACTGATACCAAGCCTCCTTTAATGTAAGTCAGCATTCAATTAGTGCAAGGCTGCATATATACAGTTGAGGCTCGTGCATACACAGCCACAGTTGGGGTTTTAGAAGCTAATGGTCTTTTGTGCAAAATGGAGAAAAGGAAAGTTCAGTTTGAAGAACTGCAGCAGCATACAGAAGATATCATATATACTTTGGATGTGGGTTTAACCTTTTTTACTTTTATACAGTATTCTATTAATAAACATATAAACATTATGTTGCATTTTAAAACTGCCTATTTCCATTGAGCTGGAACCAATTACCCTACTTCCCATAGAAAAATCTCTTTGAATAATGTGAATTCAAATAATGTGACCATTTGTGGAATTCATTAATGCACTAATTGAGACCTACCTGCACAGATTGTATGAATAGCTGATAAACTGGATATCCGGGGAAGGAAGGAAAAGCTTACCCCAGGAGAAGAGCACATATTGTTATCCAGATACTGTCCTACATTTTTATTGAAATGTACTTTACTACATTACTACTGTTGCGTCACATATCAATGATAACATAGGCTTAAGAAAACAAAGTATCACAACAATCTCTTTCCATCCTATGAACCTGGGTTCAATATCAGCATCTCAGCAAGTCAAAATTTACCAATGCCTCCACCACATGAAGTGTTGGGTTCATCACACACACTCAACTGGAACATTCTTTGGTTCCCAAAATCAGAGAGAGTGTAGCCAGCCTGTCTCTTTAAAGGATTAAGGTCAAAGAGATGACCTGAAAGAAAACAGAGGAGGGAGAAAAAAAAGAAATATTACTATGGAAAACACATTTTTATTAAAACAATCAAGATGCTGAATAAGCTGACTCCAGTAGAAGGACATCAAAAATTCAAAACCAGTATAAAAGTCATTCATTCAGGGCTTTTGACATATTATTTATAAAAATAATACAGTATATCAATATATACCCACAGAATTTTAACATGAGCCATAAACATAAGTGCATATGGTATGATGGTTTGCATCTCAGTATAACCATAAGGTCCATAGAATGAGACCCAAAGCCTTCCTGTTACTGTGGTCAAACAAGAGATAAAAATTTAATATAATAACGGTTATGGCTTTTATTCTGTACCAGTGGATATAGAAGGTCATGATGACAGTTAGGACTGAAATTTCCATCACAAAGCGATCCAGTTTTAAAGCATGATGTCACATGACTGCATCACTTAGTGATGGCAATCCCAGCAGTCCCCACTGCTGTGGTTAAACAAGGACCAATGGAAAGAGGCAAGAATCAAGGCAAGCAGGTCAAGACCTTTGATGGGCCAGGTGATATGTATGCCTATGATGGGCCAGGTGGGCATCATGGATGGGCACTAAGGAGTGTGAGCAAGCACTATAGGGTATTATGTGGGCAGGTGTCAGAAAAAAATGGCAAGAGTTGGGAACAACTTGCTTTAGTGACTTGCAACCTCCTGACAGCTTCCCCATTCTCCTTGCTTGTGGGAAAATTACAAATGGGGGTCACATAGCCCAGGGGTATCAAACTTGCATCGTCACGGAGGCATCACGTGACGTATCACGACTTGTTTCCCATTTGCTAAACTGCGCATGGGCGTTGCCAGAGCGGCGCATCCGAGCTGCGAGTTTCACCATCCTGACATAGCCGCAGGATGCTGCAAATGTTGCAATTGTGAATGACTGTATTGCCCTTTTCTTCTATGCAAGCTTCCTTTGAAATTATATGGTGTGCATATTTTCCTGCAATCAGATACAATAGCAAATATTTCCAAGGTTTTGTGTGTGTGTGTGTGTGTGTGTGTGTGTGTGTGTGTGAGAGAGAGAGAGAGAGAGAGAGAGAGAGGGAGGGAGGGAGGGAGGGAGGGAGGGAGGGAGGGAGAGAGAGAGAGAGAGATCAATGAACATTTAAATGTGTAATTGCTGGAACTTAGATCCCTTTGCTTCACTCTGAGACAGCAGTAGCTGTAATGCAGTGCAAGTAGCTTCAAGGAAGTATTTTAATTTATAAAGCACACATCTGAAGATTTTGCACAGCTGTAATCAATTCATTACTTGAAGAAAAAAATGACTTGGGGAAAAAAATACCATTACCATAAAAGGAATGAGGAATGGGGAACATTCATCTCAATCAAGTTAAAAGGAAAAGGCTTTAATATATAAAAAAATAATAACAAGGCAGTAATCCACTTCATTAAAAGAGAATATTGATTAATATGTGTATTGTTGTCATAAATCAGTCAAACGCTAGTTCTAAAATATTCTCAACTAAACACTACAGAACAAAATATATAGGGAAAGGAAAGCAGCATTTACCAAATATGGAGAGAAAGTGGAACTAAGAAATACCAAGAGGCATATGGGTATATAGACCAGAGGGCAACTTACTTGCTGGTAAAGATGAGGAATATGGGGATTATGCTAACAAAATTACAGGACAGAAAAAAGTATAATTTTTCTAAATGGGAAGGTAACAAGTCTAATTCTGTAAAAAAGCACTTGCTTCCTTTTGGATTTCTTAACCTTTTGTCTATCTTTGTCAATGAATGTTGTCAGAGCTTTCTATGGGTCTCAATGAACCTCTCCCAAATTTATTAATGCAACCAACATGCAATATGCCAAAAAGAAAACAAATCACCTCACTAGATTCAGTAACTAATTGTTCTATCTTTGGCTGTAACAACTGCAACCAAACACTTTTGGTACTTAGTGATCAAGATTTTGTGTGACTACATGGGAATTATGGCCCATTCCTTCAGGGCAAACTGCTTCAGTTCAGTTAACATTTGAAAAAACATTGAGCATTTTCTAGCATGAACTGCTTGTTCCATATCCTGAGACATTTCTATGGCATTAGATGTCAACTCCAGTCCTCTTTTCTACTTACTTATTACATTTAGTCAACCCGCATTTAGAGAAAAATATTACCTGTACGAGGGTTAGACACAGTGCAATTATTGTGCATATTGCTTTTCAGAGGACATGCAGCAGCTGTATACCACATAAAATTATATTCACAATCCATATGGGCTGTTACCAATTCTGGATTGGAATTCTGGCAGATAAAAAAAGGAGAATATGAGTACATGCAAAGCTGATAGACAATGGTTTTCTCAGTATTCAAGAAACAACATTTCCACTTAGAAAAATAATGAAAACATGGCAAGCTGGGATCAGTTCATCTTTTTTCAGCGGTCACATAAAAATTGTGACTAATATTAACTGGATAATGCTAATGAATTTACATTTCAAGACAGGCATGGAGATGATCTCCACATACTCTGAAGCATTATTACATCAGTATAACCAACGTCAGGAATTTTGGAAGCACTGGTCTAAATTTCTGGAAGATACCAGTTTGCCTATTATTACTTATAAGAGTTTTTTGAAGCAGAAAACTTCTTTTTGTTTTTTTTCTTACAGTCAATACTGGTTATCTGTTATCTTGCTACTATACCCAAATAGCTGTAGCTAAATAACTGTTTCCTCCTAAGAAATGAAAAGATGAATTTTATTCCATGTAGAGGCAAATTTATGAAAATGAGATCCAAATAAGAATTAGGATTCTAATTCTATGACCATTATTTTCATAGGAGCCTATGAAATGTTTTCATCAAGCCCTCAATAAATGAAACATACTTACATCTTTCTTTTCATCACATTTGAAATGGATGATTGCAGATTTCTTCCGGATATGGTCTTCACACTTCTCACCATTTATATATTTAAGAACAAAAACACCATTTTCCCATCTCAGCCCCTCAGCCACTTCACCTAAGCTTATATACTTAGAACCATTCATTAGGCAGGCTGCAGCATCTGGGGGACAAAAATCTAAATTTGGAACAACAACAAAAAAAACCCAGTAAGAAAACAAAAGTAATTTAGTATGGATAAATATATACACACAGAAAGGGTACATTAAAGAAATGGCATTTTTTTAAAAAAAAAATCTGGATCTGGCAAAAAAATAAAGGTTACTTCAAGATGAGACAATCCTTTTTATAGATAAGATGTTATATAGATGAAATCATTGCTCAGGGACTGTTTGCAATTACGGAGAACCCTTCAAAATTTACTTATGACCTGGTTCCATTGCAGCGTCCTGGTGGTCATTTGCTCTTACAACCAACTATAGGGACACTGCAGCATTCCCCACCCACCCACTCACCCATCTATTTCCCTGGCTTGCCCAATTCTGATCTGATACATCATCACATCTGAATGGTAAGTAGTTGGCCAATCAATTTAAACAAAGGAATGTCTTTTTCAGAATCTTCATGGCTACTGTACCAAATGCTATGTGATGTATTTCTTGACTGCTTGTTCCTTTACTGTTGATGGCTGAACCTAAAGGCAGAAGTTATCCACCATATCAGTATCTTTATTACTAATTTTAAAGCTGGTTGTTCTATCTGTTGGCATTTATTGTTCTATCTTTATGTTTAATTTAATCACTTTTTTCTCTTAGCTTTTTAACTTTTATTACTAGAGCTTATAAATCCTTTGCATTTTCAGTTATCAAGGCAATGTCATCAGCATAGTGCAAGCTAGTGATGTTTCTTCATCCTGTTTTAAAACCATGTTTTTCTTTTTCCATTCCAACTTCCCTTAATACATACTCAGCATAATCCTCGAGTTACACCAGTGATTTGGACCAGAATTTAGATCGCTAAGTGACGCAGTCAGAAAATGCAATGTCACATGACTACATCAAATAGCAACAGCAATCCTGCTAGCCCCCCCCCCCCCCCATTGCCATCATTAGCCAAGGACCCACCATATCCAAGCCATTCTAGGCTTGGTCCTTTCCCAGACCTAAGCCTCAATTTTTCCAAGATAAGGGAATGACTTCCCTTCAACTATTCCCATTTTTCCCATCTTTGCCCTTCTGGCTTTCCTGCACTGTGCCTTGTGGTACAGTAAAGAGCCCCAGGGCCACTCAACTCAGGGGTTTCTTGGGGCATCACGACTCAGGGAGCATCAGCTGCTCCAGCAACCTGGCACAAAGTTGCAGCCATCCCATCCCAGTCTCAGCTGCCCAAGTCCTAGCTTGATCCAATAGCGTGGCACCAAGCTTACAGTCTGCTGGCGACTATTTCATTGTCCAGATTTGTATAACTGATAATGAAATTTTATTCATTAACACAGATAGGAATTTACCAGCAGATAGATGGCAAATCAGGCATAAAAGGCTAGATTTAACTTGAGCAAAATGACTCACCACAAAGATACTGAATTATTTTGTTCAGAATCTGGTGGCACATTCAACCTCCTATAAAACGTCTGAGTAAATAGCATACACTTCCCCCAATTCTTACCAGCTCCAACATGAGGTACTAATGATCTACAAACATTGATGTAGTATTTCTGTGAAGAGCTAGTCTTTGAAATAGCCTCCCAGTTTTTCTTTTGTTGGGTCAGAGGAGAGAGATCATAGGAATAGCCAGCACTATCTCTACAAAACAAGAAAAAAACATTTAATGATAACTGAACAGAGTAAATATATTCAAGATGTAGACAACTTTTATTACAAAAATCCAAGTGAAATATTCAAAACAATCGTATTTACATAAATTTTGAATGTATGCACAATTCTTTTGAATTCCTCTCTAACCGCATAAAGCAATTCTAATGCACTACTGACATCCAATGTTGTCCATCATCCAAACTGCACACTGGAGCATTAGGGCTAAAATAGACTGCGATCCAAAGCCCAAGATTTGTCCCCAGTTTCTTGGCAAGCACAGCTGCCTGCAGGAGAAAATTGGGAAATTTGGAAAATTGAGCCATGATGGCGCAGCAGTTAGAATGCATTACTGCAGGCTACTTCTGCTGACTGCCAGCTGACTGCAATTTGGCAGTTTGAATCTCACCAGGCTCAAGGTTGATTCAGCCTTCCATCCTTCCAAGGTGGGTAAAATGGGGATCCAAATTGTTGGGGTCAATATGCTGACTCTGTAAACCACTTAGAGAGGGCTGTAAAGCACTGTGAAGCGGTATATAAGTCTTATTGCTATTGCTATTGCTATTAATCTTAGCCTACAACTCTGACAGGCATATTGGAATATTGCAAGAAAAGACTTAAACATATACTAGCATTTGTCTCTATTTTTCAATATTTGTAATTATTGTAATATTGTAATATTAAAGTAATTAATTACTTTAATTAATTCCTCTTTTGTTTGAGTTAGACCACACAATTTTACCTTGACAGCACTCAAATGCTGCTCATGTACAAGTAAGGCTACAGTTACAGAAGAGGAAAACTCATGTTCTCAGAATGTCACAGCAAATCTTATATCTGGTATGGATTAAGCAATAGATCAATAAAACAGAAAATCCTAAAAACACTCTGGGGAAAGACAACTTACTTATAGGAGCATTCAACAGATTTGGCAGGTGGGCAGGCAAAAGGAGTGTGCCATTCAAACATATAGGTGCAATCTTCGGTTTCCTTCAGAAATACTGGCTATGGAAACAGATAAAAAAAAAACTATTGCATATTCTAGAGTCTAGACCACATCAGCATCACAGCTAAAAATATTAAATCATGGATGGAAATTTGGAAGTGGATCCTCAAGCTCTTTTGCACAAGGGAGTAATTCCAAGACTGAAGAGTGGAAGAAAGAAGGCAAGGCCAGAAACATGGGCTGGACTCTTCCCACTGTAAACCTAGAAAGTCTTAGCAATCTATCATCAAACGAACCAATCCTTTGACAGAGCCTCTGTTCTGACCCATCTCCCCAAACACGACAAACCGTCTGAAGTTAACTCAAAAGATTCCTTTATTAGGAGCGCCAGCAGCCCTGGCAAATAGTTTCTCTCTCAATGCAGGCTAACAAGTCTGTCCAGCCAGAAGATGAATAGTTGTCTGCCACAACTATTCATCTCCGCCCCCTACCTTTTATCCCCAGAGCTAAGGTGGGGCTTCACAAACAGCGGTGGCTCTTCCTTCCCAAGGATTGGGCCACGGATTTCCACTACTCTCCTCTTCTCTGCCTTCCACGCATCTGTGTGTCAGGCACTGGACCCAGCTGTTCCTCCTCTTCCTCATTAGCCACCTCCAGACCTAGGGGCTGTTGACTCTCCATCTGAGGGCTGAGGGCTGATGGCTCTGCCTCTGCCTCTCTCTCTCTGCCAGCTCCATTCCCTCTTTCCCCTTGGAACTCTCAGGTTGCCTTGATGCTGACACTGACTCCCATGCCTTCTCCTCCTCTTCTGATTCAACTGCTGGAGGGGCCGGCGGCCGACAGGCCACAACAGCCTCTTCCTTTAAAATAGGCATCTCGAACGTTTCGGCTTGCCTGGTCCATATTGAGTGAAGACGAATTAAATTGAGTCACATATAAATATATAGTTAATATATATACAAACACACATAAGGGTAAAAGTTTATGATCTTGTGGGGCTGCGTTGCTAGCTGTGGCCCGAGGGCTGCAGGTTGGAGATGCCTGCTTTAAGCTATTGCAATTTCAACCTTTTTTTTATTTCCATGCCATTTATCAGGCTTTCTTCAATAAAAGAATCAGAACATATATAAATGACAGCCACTGCAGCACAAAATTAATGAAAAAGAAATGACAGTGACATGGCAAGAATTTATATATCTTATTTATTTATTTTAATTAGATTTATATGCCGCTCTATCTCCATAGGACTCAGGGAGGCTCACAACAATTAAGATATACAATCTCAATCCAAGTAAGAAACATGTTAAAATACATATTAAACGCATATTAAATACATTAAAAATCAAAACCCCATCAGTCCAGTCTTATGTCCTTCAAGCAGGGTAATTCTTTAAGAGAAGCACTGCACAGGACAAAGCAATGAATAGGGTTAGGGTTAGGGTTAGGGTTAGGGTTAGGGTTAGGGTTAGGGTTAGGGTTAGGCCTGGACAAAAGCTACATATGATTTTCTTTAAACTTAACTAAAATAAAAATTAATTAAATGGTGAAATTACATATATTTAATATTTTTCCTTCTGACACAATGCAAAAAAGGGATTGTCCTTGATCATTAGCAGCTTCATTTGCATCTGAGGACTCAGTATATACCTTTGTCCTTAATAAACATGTTATCTAATAGGCAGTTCTCGGGATTATGCAACTCTAATCTCTCACTGCATTTAATTTTTGTATGGTTGATCTATACAGACCTTCTTTCTCTTTCCAAGTTTAGACAACTGCCAAGCCACATTTAATTATTCTGGAACAGACTAAAGTCCCCAAGGCCCCTTACCTGCAAATTAGGATTAGGATCACAGTAGAAAAATATGGCTGTTGATCTGTTAAACACCTTGTGACATATGTCCCCACCAGTGTAGTTTATCTTAAGCAATCCATTTTCATATGTCAGTTTTTCAGTCTGCAAACCTAGTTACAGAAATGTATATGACAAAATATTAAGAGAAACCTATTGAAAATGTATTAAAGTTTTAAGCATATGTGTGCAGAGAGAGAATGAGCTGTCCTTATCTGGAAGAAGATTCTTAGAGTTGTATCAAAAAAACTAACATAGTTATGTTTCTGGGAGAAGAGAATGGAAGCTTAACAATTCAGTTTTAATCACAGCATACAATACCCTACTAAAACTTCCAATGCTAGTCTTTACATTAAGTTGAGCAGTCACGCAAACTATTTCCTGCATATCATTTGTTCAAGACCCATCCCTGCAACAAGGGAGTACCCACATGGAGAGGTTTTATTTATTCCACGTCTATAGCCATCCATATCTCAATGACTCTGGGGGGGCCCTTACAATGTGGATGGCATCCCATTGCCTGTTCTGCTGCAGAGCATCCAGGCATCCTGCCTGTGGTCTAATTACCTTTACTTTATCACACAAAAAGAGAATGGAAATTATTTAGTGGCATAAGATGTAAAGATAAAAATTAGCAAATAAAAGTGTACCTAAGATACATAAACTGACAAGTATATGCATTTATATACTGTATATATAGATTTGCATGTTTATAAAAATGTACAGAAATTAAGAAGTCCACAGTGCTTTCAGATGAATTTAAAATTCTGTGAGGGTACAGGGGGAAAGGACATTAACAATCAGCAGCAAAGAATTTCATATTAGTTGGCCTATTGTAATCACACGGAATTATTAGCACACCCAGAGGACTGCTGGCTCAAGTTAGCTAGAGTAATATCACTAATGGAGATTCAAGAAAAGTTCTATGATGACATTTGTTTGGATAACAAATCAAGGCAACAATCTGAGAATGACCTTACCTGCTATTTTTTTAGCACGTGGGTCTTGTTTTTTAATTTGACATGATGACACAACATCTTCATTGTTGCTTGATTGTTTGCAAAGCCCTGTTCTTAATCCATCACAAATTCTAAAGTAGTAGTCATATTCTTCGGTGCTGACTTTAATGTCATTCCCACGAAGTGGTGACAAGTTATATACATAACTATATCTTGGATCTTTCACTTGACAGTTCTCACCTTAAAAAAAAAAAAACCAAAGCCACACGGGAAAAAATTATGATCTAATGCTGTAGAATGACATACAGTTATCACTTAACTTTCTTTCAGCAAATTAAACAGAAATTCCAGTGTACAAATTTTTGTAAAGCAAATTGACTATCATTAAAACTGCTTTCACAGTAATAGATTATCCAATGCAAGTATCAAAAGCAAAAAAAAAAAAGCCACAAAGAAATATGGAGCCAAGGTGGCACAGCGGTTTGAATGCAGAATTGTAGGCTGCCTCTGTGCCCACAGCCTGGAGTTTGACCCTAAGGTTGACTCAGCCCTCCATTCTTCCAAGACTGAATGAGGATGCAGATTGTTGGGGGCAGTATATGCTGACTATTGTAAACCACTTAGAGAGAGAGATTTAAGTACTATTCCTATATAGCTGAACCATTCTAGGTATGATGCAGGTTGTCTGAATTAAACTTGGAACAGCTTGATTGTTCCGGGTTTTTGAGCACAAAAAACAGGCAGGTCTTATGACGCAAGTTATGAGGTAAGGCTGATGCATCCTGCCCCACTTTCTCTGTTTCATACAACTTCCTTTCCAATACCTTCCCTTAATGACTACTCTTGTTTTTTCCTTCATCTCCTCACTCTGAAACTATATGGCCAAGGGGTATCACTAAAAAGCAAACTAAAGAATATACAAGATGTAACAAATGACTCCACACTTCTAAAGAGAATTAAAAATTAAACATTTTATGTATTTTATTTTTCTTCACAAATCCTTCCTTTTTCCTATATATTTTACAGTATATAATTAAAAATATTAAAACTAACAGTACAGACAATTTTTAGTTACACAATACTTCTGTTCCAAAAACACCTGAATCACCTGTTTTCTGAATATATTACATGCATATCACAAACATACAAAAAGTAAGGCAATCTCTTCTGGTCCAAAGCCTATCTCTGGTTTATAACAAATACTGAAGGCTCCAATTCCAAAAAGTAAAAGGTAGAGTTAGGTCAATAACAACTTTTTATTTAATTTACATTAAATTAAAAAATAGTTAATATTAGCAGCTGTAACGATAACAATTTTGGAGTTGGAATGTATATGCATAATCATAATGCTCCTATATGACATATTTGGAAGTTAAGACTTCTGTTATACACAAATTAGAAAAGAACTGACAGGACATTAAAGTTCAAGATAATACCTGCCTTTCAACTGGCATATTAAATATAAACCAGTGGTGAAATCTAAAATTTGTTACTACCGGTTCTGTGGAGGTGGTTTGGTGAGGGGGGGTAATGTGACTGTGTGGGCATGGCCTTTTTTTTTTTTTTTACTTTTAAAACCATTTTTTCTACAACCTCTTCAGTGAAGAGGTTGTAAAAAAATGCTTTCAAAAGGCTCTGACGATCCCAGCTGAGTTGCCTGATCGGCAGAGGCTTTTTTCCTTTTAAAAGCCTTTGATGAACCCAGCTGAGCTGCGTAATCATAAGAGGCTTTTTTTTTTTTTTTTTACTTTTAAAAGCATTTTTTCAGCTGAAAAGGTTGTAGGAAAAATGCTTTTAAAAGTTAAAAAAAAAAGCCTCTGATGATTGTGCGGCTCAGTTGGGCATGGAGGGGGAGAGGGCAGGGATTTTTGCTACCGGTTCTCCAAATCATCTGCCTCCATTGCTACCAGATCGGGCGATCCGGTCCGAACCGGGAGCATTTCATCCCTGATATAAACGTATTCACAAGTTTTAGATATACAGATTGAAGAACAAAACTCTTTTAAGTGCACATACTTACCTTCTGCTCTGTGCACAGGGCAAGCTGCTAGTGTTCTCCAGAGAAACACAAACTCACAGTCCTTTTCATATTGAAACACTGGTGATCCCTTAAACATAAAGATGAATGGTTTGACAGGTTTCATGCATTCATGAATGAACTTCTGATTCTCCTATATGCTACTAAATCACCATTTTCTGATTCATTGGCAATCCATTCTATTCAAATTTCATTTGTAAAAACAAAAACAAAAACCTGAAAACCTGAGAATTTCATTTTTGACCTATCACTTTACAACCCAACAGGAGAACCAATCAGTATTGCCACATAACAGATATAATCTATGTTGTGGGACAATGTGTTTTTTTTTTTTTTTTAATTTGATTTATATGCCGCCCTTCTCCGGAGACTCAGGGCGGCTTACAATGCGTTAAGCAATAGCCTTCATCCTTTTGTATATTTATACAAAGTCAGCTTATTGCCCCCACAAACTGGGTCCTCATTTCACCTACCTTAGAAAGGATGGAAGGCTGAGTCAACCTTGAGCCTTGGAGAGATTCGAACCAGCAGAAATTGCAGGCAGCTGTGTTAATTACAGGGTGCACTAAACCCCTGTACTATCAAGGCTCTTTAGCTTTATCCCCATTTTAAATATGTTCGCAGCAGAATCACAGTAATGATTGTGGGGGAGGTGACATGATTCTCAATTTGCAGACATTTCATCACATACTGGCTGTTTTTGTAACCTATGGAAGCAGCCTTTGTTCTCATAATACACTGGCTTCTTTAGAGTATTGATAGAGTATATTTATTTATCAAATTTGGAGACTGCCCATCTTACTCACACAGTAATTCTGGTTGTTCTACAATTAAAACATAAAAAAACCATATAAATATTTTGGTCCCATAGGGGGTAGTTAAAATAGGAATAAAATAATAAAAGTTAAAAAGAGGGGGAGGTCCTTCAAGGCCTTGGTACTACAGTGGTTTAAAGCACCCTGTTATTAACACAGCTGCCTGCAATTTACTGCTGGTTCGAATCTCTCCAAGGCTCAAGGTTGACTCAGCCTTCCATCCTTTCTAAGGTAGGTTAAATGAGGACCCAGTTTGTGGGGGCAATAAGCTGACTTTGTATAAATATACAAAAGTATGAAGGCTATTGCTTAACGCACTGTAAGCCGCCCTGAGTCTCTGGAGAAGGGCGGCATATAAATCAAATTAAAAAAAAAAAAAAAAGGCGCTAACCCATCCCAAGTGGATCTGTGAGCCCGAAATGAGTCAGCAGAGCTAGGTTTTCAAACACATATCTAAACACCTACGGTATCTATCTACTGTCTACATTGTCTCTACCAATCTTTCCTATATTGTTTTTCTTCATTCTTCCCTCTGCCTCTGTTAGCTTAGCTCCAACTTCATTCAAATGCACAATAAACAATAATAATTAAGCAAGTGATTTGAATTGCAACTCTTCTCCATACTGCCTCTGTAGATCACACCATCAAGTTTTGGTGCAGGGAGGGAGGGAGGGAAGGCTAAGACGCTGAACTGTCAGGCAAGTCATCAGACTTAACTTAAAGCTTTTTAAGCCTAAATGAATAAACTTCCCATCAACCTATATTGGTCACATCCCCTGAGGCTCTCTCTGAAGTGGAAAAATGGAAATGAATGTTCAAATTGAGCAGTATGTATTGCTCAATGTGAAATAGTCATTTTTAAATAATGAGAAAAAACAGAGCCTTTTATTTTATTTTTACTTAAAATTTAGTGTCCTATTTTAGTGTCCTTCCTATTTAGATTTCAAATAGGAAGCATCCATTGATTAGTTCTTCTAAATTTATTTTTACATCTTTAGAAGCAGAAGGAAGTTTGTGAAGCTATTCCACCCAAATCAACTACACACAATCATATGACACAGGTACAGTATGTTATTACTTTTGGAGTCCCTGATTCTCTTCAGGTGTAGAGGAAGGTGGGGGAAGGATGTTAAAGACTGCTCTAACGGAGCCATGACAGTATCCCAAGAAACCATCTGGGAAAGGGATAATGTGCAGCTGTACACTCAAGTTTCTTCCAACCAAAGCCTTTGAGGTTAGAAAAAATGAAGTCTTGAAAAATGCACCTATGCACAATTATTTGATATATATTTTTAAAGGAACAGAATTCCTAAGCTTCATGACACACTAGGATAAAGAATGCTGCAACAATACAAACAAGTTGGAAAAAGATATGAATAACAGATATAATTCCAGCCTGCAAGGTTTCAAAAAGCAATCGTGTTATGGCATCTAGATACTAGACCAGTGATGGCAAACCTTTTCAGCACAGAATGCCGAAAAGGGAGCGCACATGAATGCACACTGCACAGAGTGCCAAAAAGGAAGCACATCAGGGCAGTGACCAGGAAGAGGAGCTGCCCAGGGGGCATGCGTGTGCTGGATAAAGTACTTTCGGTTTCAACTAGCAAGTCTTCCGGTTACTGCCGTGCATGCGCCAATCAGCTGGCCGGGGCGCATGCTCATGCTGGAAAATGGAAGACGAACTCTTCCGGTTTCTGGCACTGCCACACTCACAAGGGCCGGCTCATTGTCACCTGCGCATGCATGCCAGAAACCTGGAAGAGGAATGGGCGATGCCGCACGTGCCAGGCAATATGGCTCTGCATGGCACTTTGGGCACGCGTGCCATAGGTTCGCCATCACGGTACTAGATTTTGCATATACAGTACATAATGTTTTTCAAACCTGGCAAGTTTAAGATGTATAGATTTCAACTCAGTAGGCTGGCTTTGGAATTCTGGGATACCACACATCTTAAAGTTGCCAAGTTTGAAAAAAACTGCCCAAACATGAACTTACCATAGCTTGATCACACTGGAAAATTATCCGGGTTGAGTACTGTAGTTTATCTTTGCATATGTCTCCACTTAAATACACAATAGTAAGGGATCCATCGGTGGCAGCCTGAGGACTTATTTGAATGACACCAAGATTTTGGCTTTTATCAGCATATTTCACACAAGCTCCCAGTATGCCAGCTGTAGCCAAAAGACACATTTCAAAATAGATGTTTATGTTTTCCAAAAAGGGTTGCATTCATTCTTTTTAAGAAGGGCTCACAGTAATTTAACATTATTTTCTCCTTTTCTTAAGTTAATCATATCTGAACTGATGATGGGCTAGTTAAATATAAACGCTATATGACTTTGCTGATATACAAGGATTTTTCTTTACTTCCCTTATTTTTACAGTTGTCTTTTTGTTAAAAAAAATTAAAATTGGTTTAAAACTATTATTTCTATCTTTACCTTACCCAAGCATCGAGCTGATAATTGCTATTCTCCCCAATTATAATATACATTCCAACATTAGAATTCAAGCTGACAAAGATAGAAGAATAAAAGCCAGCTTAAAAGGCTTTTAGAAAAAGTTCAGTCAATTTTTTAAATCATTTGAAGGTCCTTAAACAAATAAACTATTGACAGGTTTACATAAGAAATGTGGCGAAACTGTTTATTTAGCTTTGATTAATATGATTGGCAAATGAAGTCACCACAATGTTGGGAAAGATGAAAGAAAAGAGAAAAAGAGAAGGACCAACAGCCATGGCGAATGGATTCAGTTAAAGCAGGGGTGTCAAACTTGCGTCGTCACAGCTGCGTCACGTGATATATCGGGACTTTCCCCCCCTTTGCTAAACCAGGCATGGGTGTGGCCAACGCGTGACACATCCGGCCCATGGACCGCGAGTTTGACAGCCCTGAGTTAAGGTGATGACGAGTGCACCATCAGAAGACATGAAAGACCAGGTTAGGGATAAATCATCATGGAGAAAATTTATCTATGTAATCACTTAAGAATTGACAGTGACTTGATGGTATATAATCAATCAATCAATTCAATTCAATAAAGCGTAACAAAATTACAACTGGGGAGAAGCTTGCAGCTCATGAATAACCGGATGCAGATTCCTGATTCAATCTATTGCCTGAACCTTATCCCTGTAGTCTGTTCAACCATGTCTGCTCATTTGGATTCTAAGCACTGGGAGCTCAAACCTACATCATTAGTTAACCCAAGATACTTACCTGGACATCCAGGTATATAGGGAAGTGGCCTGCAAACATTGAGATAGAAAGTTCTTTTTTTGGCATCTGTTGTTGTATCCAGGGCAATCCAGGGTTCATGGTCTCTGCTCAAGTCACTCAGATCGTATTCATTGCCATCAGAATCTGAAAACACAAGCAGGAACTGGAAATGCTTGATTAAATCAAATCCTCCTTATCCAAGTCAGACCCCAATTTCCAACAGGTTAGTCATCCAAGCCTGACATTTGAAGAGCAAAGTAATAAAATAATATTAAAACAAAATATGCATTATGAAATCAGAAGATTCTACAGATAAATGTTGGGTGCTTCACTATACTTAACTTCCCAGTATCTTTATATCAAATATTCAAGCACATCTCAAGAAATAAACAAAAATGTATGTATGAGTGTGTGCATGTGAATGTGTAAATAATATAAATATAAATTCTGGACCTCCTACATTTAAAAAAATAATTTTTAAAGTGACTGAGCATTTTAAATTTTCACCTAAAAATACCTTTGCAGTATTAAGTCAACAAAAACCTCTTAAAAGGTTTCTTCTTTCTTTTTAAACATAATTTACAAGAAAAACCACTACAGTACCTTAGGTAAAAGAGACGATTTGTAGTATAATAAAAAATAATTACTAAATAGAACAAGAACAAAATGACTAGCACCTCAAAATCAAAGATTATTCTACTAATATGTTTAAAAGCAGTTCATGCCTTCTGTGGAAGGATAATGAAGTCACTCTACATGTGAGCTCAGAATTTCTTAAATTCTACATCTTTTAAACCATGTTCCACTTGAACGATCTTTGGATTCTAGAAAATAACAATATACGGATGTCCATAACTCTGAAATTCCATTACCTACTATTTGAATGTAGGGGGGAAAAACATATATAAAGGCACTTAGTGCCTGACATGGAAAATTTATCTTTTCTAGTTTACTTACCAGTGACTTGGCAATCAACTGGAACAGGTGGGCAGGCTAACGCCGTGTAGAAGTTAAAGTAAGTATTATGAATATTTCTTGCAGAATCCATTTCTTCATGTACAAATTTGAGTTCTCCAGGATAGGACCGATTACAAGTAAAAGTGATGATGAAACTGTCATTGGGCCCTGAAGAATGAACATAAAACGTCAAGACAAAGTATTCTCCAACTCTTTTCAGGTAGTGGTAAACTACAGTACTTGGAGCTGGGAATTCCATTGCCAAGTCTGAGTTGCTGTCGTGGTGGGGCAGTGGTTAGAATAGAGTACTGAAAACTACTTCTGCTGACTGCTGGCTGCAATTCAGCAGTTCGAATCTCACCGGCTCAAGGTGGATTCAGCCTTCCATCCTTCCGAGGTGGGTAAAATGAGGAACAAACTGTTGGGGGCAATATGCTGACTCTGTAAACCGCTTAGAGAGGGCTGTAAAGCACTGTGAAGCAGTATATAAGTCTAAGTGCTATTGTTAGGCAAATCTCACTTAGGCATAACATCGCAGGATTGTCATTTGCAACCTCCTGCTGATTTCCTATTGGTTTTGCTTGTCAGAAAACAGTAATAAACGCAGCAAACAGCAATCAAGTGACGGACATTGCAAGGTTGTAATTGTGAGCCAGTTGCCAAACATTCACCTTGCTCTATCACATGACCTTGAGGACACTACAACAGCCACAACTACACGGATTAGCCATACATTTTGTTGTTCAGCACCATCATAATTTCAGTCACTGAACAAGTGATTGCTGAACAAGGACTACTGTATATGTTGTTCCTTTAAATCTGCACACATTGGAACATCAGACAGTAACAAGAGCAAAAAAAAAACAACAATAACAACCCACAAGAACAATACAGTTAAATGTAAGGAGAAATATGATGGTTTTCAGGGATGGCAAGGGAAAGATTTTCACCCAAGTTCAGCATGTACTTTTAAAAAAAATAAAATGTCGTTTACATGACCGAGTCAGGATACATTCACTAGCATAGATTAAAGAAATAGAAAATATTAAAGTATGATGGAGATAAATTATACCCTTTAAGCAAAGAACATTTTCTACAATCTCTCTTATTGGGCTTTTTTTATATATCTTGAATTCCACATCTCCAGATTTTTAAGCTCCAAACTCTTTTTTTTTTTTTTTTTAACAGGAATGTGGAGAAGCATTAAACCTTTATGTCTGTGAATTCAGAAGGTGGGCAAGAATATACAATTTCTAAGGCAATAGCCAACAAGCTGTACATTATGCATTGACTCTTTACTTTCCTTTGAATTAACAATAATAGGTGTTTCTCTAGATATGAGCTCTTGGAACCACAGATTGCAGAATAAAGCCTGATTGGATGAGGGGGTGAGCACTGTATAATGACTAAATATTACCTCTCAAAAACATGTAATGACTATATTGGAAGGCAAACATTAACAAAGTAAGCCACACTCACTTTACCTGTATAAGTAAGTGACAGATATCCTTCTGTAGACAATTGAAGAGTTTTGTTCAATTTCACCAAACGAATGTGTTCCAGATCTTCTGTTTCACACCCACCAATTGAATCATCAACTTCAGTACCATGAATAGGCCCACATTCCTTGGCTGGTCTACAGATACTTACCTAAAAGATTGAACACAATCAATGTTAAGTTTTCTACTATTTGATGGACATGATTATCAAGACCACACTTAGTAATTGCAGCCTCCTGTTTTATTCATGTTATCTTTACAAGGTTTTTAGCTCAGCCAAAGTGATAGAGAATATAAATGTAAGCTTTGATTTTGACATGAAAAATTCTAATTCCACAGTAACAACTCTGTAAGTTGCCTTTTACCCTTCTAACTAGCCCATATAACTAACTCATCTAACTCGTATTTTCTGTTCTGTTTCATAGCAGCTTTGCAGGATTTAAATGATCTGTCTTTTATCTTTAACTACTAAATCCTGCTTATAAATCATTTGTTCAGTTCTTGGGCTAGAGCTTTTCCCAGTGTGTAGCTCACAGTATATTTACAGTATTTGCTGTTTATTAACATTACTATTATCAGGAATTCTTTTTACAATGCACAAGATATGGTTCTGTGTGTTTTCTATACTTCCTTCAAGAAAGCACACCGATTTATTAACTCACTTCAGAAAAACCGTAAGAATTAGAAACGAAAATTATTACCATGTAGCTCTTTTTAATTCCTTCGACAACGTATGCTTTTTCCAAAGCTAATGGTTCCAGGTTATATAGAAATCCAGTGTTTGGGTCTTTTACAGAGCAGCTCTGGAGGGAAAGACACAATTCATAAACTTAAAACATTTTCAGCCTTAAAAATAAAGAGACAAGGAAGTAGTATCTACCATATGATTATGATTATCTAGAGGTAAGTTCAAAACTATTTATATTCAGGATATTTATCTTGTTGAAAGTCAAAGTCAAATATCAAGTAAAGTAAGGTTAGTAATATTTACAAAAGTGCCCTCTATCTACAGCAGTGTTAGTACCAAATCACATACAAGGTTTAAGGGTTATGCCATTTGTGTCTCAAATCTTCCTTGGAAATTTTTTAAAAAACAGACTTTAAGGTTTGTCCCAATAAAATTGATCTAGGAAATGATCTAGGGCAGTGATGGCTAACCTTTTTGCCATTGTGTGCCAAAAGTGGGGGGGTCGTGTGCCCACACCCATAATTCTATGCTCCCCACGCTTTTGGCATGCGATCTCCCCAGACTCCAGAGCCTCTCTAGGAGCCTGGGGAGGGCAAAAACAGCCTTCCCCACCCCCACCCCCAGAGGCCCTCTAGAGGCCAGAAACAGCCCGTTTGCCGACTTATGGGTGACCCAGAAGGCCTGAAAATCAGCTGGCCCGAGCTGAGCTCACGTGCCCACCAATATGGCTCTGCGTGCCACCTGTGGCACACGTGCCATAGGTTCACTATCACGGATCTAGGGGATGATCTAGGAAAATCTGATTTAAAAAAAAAAAGATATTGTAAGAAGTTGAATAAAAGTGAATTCTAACATCAATATCCTATTTAGAGCTCTTTGTAAATTTGTTTGCTTCAAGCGCTTGCCTCTACTGTCTTAATCATCTCCCAGAAGCCTTTCTACATATTGAAAATTAATAAGGAGTTGTTGGGTAAAAATGTAAAACTAGAATTATTTAGTCTTTGCAGAGGCGAAGAAAGAAGAGGCAGATGAAACAAAATTTCACCTATAGCATGCATGCAAGCTTTCTCAGACTGAATTTGAGAGCAACAAGCAAAAGATGGATTATGAGGATTTACATGTATTATATATGGATCCATATATAATAACATGTATTATATGTGGATCCTTATACTTGCATGCTATTACACATAGCATGCAAGTATAAGCCTGTTCTGCTCTGCTCTTACCTGAGACTCGCCTTGTGTAGTGGTGACTGGACAGGCAGCTTCAGTTTCCCACAGAAAAGTTGCAACACAATCTTTCATCTCTACAAATCTTGGGCTGCTATTCTGGAAATATAACAGGTCCAAAAGTTAAGATAAGGAATATATTAAAAGAAACACACATATTTATTTTGCCAATTTTGGAACAAAACTTTGGAAGGCCAACATGTCAATTTTGAAATTGCTCTGGAAGAGAGATAAGTGAATCTGAAATGGGTCAGTGTTCCAATCTGGGCAATACTGAAAATCTAAGCAGAGTTGGACTTGGTTAGTACCTAGGCAACTAGAAAATAGCATGCCTATAGACGAAGCGAAATGTACTCTACTGTCCTCTAAAACACAGAACTTACTTAGCCATCATCACTTCTACTTAGTAATGAAGAAATTGAAAAGCCTAGAATAGTTCATCCTGCAGTTATATCATTTTTAATAATATAATCTGTGATAGAAAAGTTAAATTAGTCCTGTTTAATTAACTGGATGCTCTATCCCGGGGGGGGGGGGGGGTGTCAAACTTGTGACGACACGTATCGCAAATTTTTTCCCCTTTGCTAAAATGGAGGTGGGGGTGGTCAGCATGCGACGTATCCAGCCTGTGGGTCGCAGGTTTGACAACCCTGCTCTACCTTATTCCCCCCTCTGTTCTGATTTCCCAACATTGGGAATTATTTAGCATACTATAATAACTACATATATGTGGTCCTTGTTAAGGTGCTTTGAAAATGTTCCAGTTCTTCATATTTCTGAAAATTCTAGGGTTTTTTTTGGTTGTGCTTTATTTCCACTCTTGAATGATACTTCAGCTGGATGAAGATGAAATGAATCACAAAGGTTTCAAAGCATATGTTGGAGTATTATGATATAAAGATTATTCATTCCACTCTTAACTGAACAAGTGTAAAATCCATCTACATTTCATCACTATGCCATCTTTGCTGCTCAATGGAATTATACTGCCTGAAGTAGACCACATATGCAATCTGGGGATCCTTGTGGACTCACAACTCTTACCAACAAGCAGGTGGCAGTCACAACATTGTATTGTGCATCAGTTGCGCTCATTCCTAGATCAAGTTCTATTCACATTCCCTCATCCCTAGTCACCTCCCTGTTGGACTACTGTAATGCACTCTACATCAGGTTGTCCTTGAAGAGTATTTGGAAACTTCACCTAGTGCAAAATGCAGCAGCGCAGACAGTTACATGTGTTCTTCATAGAACACCTGCTACATCTCTGCTCCATGAGCTTCATTGGTTGCCAGTTTTTTCCCAAGTCCAATTCAAGCTGTTGTTTTTGACCTTTAAATCCTTACATGGCATGGGATTGGGTCATTTCAGGACTCTCTCTCCCCAATTACATCTTTCTGAGCCACTGGATTTAGTAGAGAAGGCATGCTATAGGCTCCGTCACTCAACTACATTTGGAGGGCCCTAGGTGGCAGGCTTTCTAGGCTGTGGCATCTGCACTGTGGAATATCTTTCCAGAAGTTAGATTGGCACCTGGTCTCGCGATCCCAGAGAACTGGCAAACTAGTAAAATAGTTCCATTATTATTGACACCCCTTCAAGATCCATTTTTTTAGTTGGGCTTTTATCGTTTTTAATGTTTTTAATAATAATAAACGGCATTTGTGTTTTATTGTTATTTAGATGTATTGTATGCTACCTAGAGTCACTTGTTTTGTGAGATGGGTGGCTGTATAGATTTTTAAAATTAATAAATACATAAAATATGACAAGAGGAATCAAAGAATTCATCTAACAGTGGTTCCCAACGTGGGGCCCACGCCCCAGGGGGGTAGTTTGATTTTTAATGGGGGCAATTCGAATTCACGTTGCGCAGCCCTTCGTGTTAAATCCAAACAACTAAGTCCAATTGATCATAATAAGAAATTAATAAAAGTAGAAATCCACAAAAAACCAACAGAAATAAACCTTAAGAAAAAACTGACAATGTCAGAGAAATCTAACTAAAGTCTCTTCAGCTAGACTGAGTGAAAAGACTGAAGAGCAGGAGCAGAGGGCGTGGCTACACCAATGGAAAAAATTATTTACACTCAGTCTCTAGCAAAGCAAGAAGTGAATATCCATGCGTGGATTGTCACTGCAGCGAGTCTGGAAAATATGTGGTGTCTGGAGTCTAGACCTTAGCAACACTTTTTAATATATGCATAGACAAGACTCAAAGAATTATATGTCACAGGGGGGGCATCAGGATTTTAGAGATGCTTAGGTGGGGCATGGCCAAAACATGGTTGGGAACCACTGATCTATAAGGTGAAATCTATAATTTCTACTCTTATATAGTGGCGGTCAATTCCATAACACTATGAACCTACAGTGCGTAAAACAAACAAACAAACAAACAAACCATCAGAAACTTACAAGAAGGCCCTTGGCACAAATAAGATGGATGAGGCTTGAGAAAGGTTCTGACTTCTCATCATCTGCCCTTATGCATAGTGAGCCACCAGTATAATTTAGGAGGATTCTACCAGGTCCTTCAAAAATGGGACTTTTCCAGGCAATCCCAAGGTTACTATTGGAAATTTTAGAAGAGCCAGCCTGAAATGAGAGAAATGAAATATTTTTAAAGCAAAGGCATTTATAAGAAAAAAATATTTAAAATAATGCAATAAGAAATGCACACATTCTTTCTGTAAAGATTATAAAAATTCTCCAGGTCTTACCCATATATTGTATAAATACCCAGGAATACAAAGAAAAGGAGAACTCCAAAGTTAGTTTTGATTCTGTCTCTCTATACAATGGACATACTTACACTCTCGCCCCTTTTGAATGTCATTTCACAGATGGATGCTCTTCTGTCACATCCTGGGATGGGGCTCAAAGGTCGGCAGACATTTATGTAGTATTTTTTGTGAACAGTCTCTCCAGAGTTGTCCATTGCAAACCAATTTTCTTTTACATTGCCAAATAATGATAAACTAAAAATAGACCAAACATTATTAAGCCTTTATACATCAGTTTTTAAAAATAAAAAACAAAGGTTACAGTTGGCAATAATGTATTCAGAAACAAGACAGAAGTAATTGTATTCCTATATTTCCCTACTGAGATAAGCATGGAAATGCACTAGAAATTATCCATTGTTGATTTAAAACACACTATTGAGAAAATAAGATTTAATCCACATCAGAGATAGTAGCAATACTGATGGATGAACAATTAAAACTATACCTTTAGGAGTTGTAAGATAACAAGCGATTTTTCCACAACAAACTGATTCTCTGATAGTTAAGCATAATGACAGCACTGCTGGTCAATGCAAGGTAGTGTTAAGATTAAAATATAAAGTTGTTTTTTGGCTTGGAAAAATTGCTAGCTGAGAATTCCACATATTTAAAATTTACATTCAGACCTTTGTTTTCTTATTTACCTTGACAGATCATATTGCTTCATGGTTTGAGGATCTGTTACAACACATTCTGTGGGTATTTCTGGGCAAGCATACTGAGTATACAACTTGAAGTTATATGTGAAATTGTCTTCCTTCTAAGTTATCATGATCAAAAATATAGAAAGCAAAAAATCAAGATTGGAAATAGAACACCTCAATATTATGACAGTTCAAAATGAGAAGTTTCAGCTTACAGACTCAGATTTTGTCTTTATAGATTCAGGCTTTTCTACCAGAATGTTCAGTAAAATCTATATTTATACTTGCAATTAGAAGCAGCAGACCCCAAACAAAAACTTTCAATATGTATGTGCTTAACTACAGATTCCTCAATGCGGTGCCCAGGACAACAATGAAGGCACCTTCTTTTAATGCCCACTAAGCTTCTCCTTTCAGATAACTGAAACTATTAATGTTTAAAAAGTTAAAGTTAAAAAATTCTATTAAACTTTTCTAACTGTAAAGTTAAAAAAGAAAACAAAACTGATGCACAGCAAAGTGCCAGGTTCCAACATCATCTCTACTTCTAAAAGGTTCTCAGAGCCCCCAATAAGCCATAGAGGCTTCACTGAAAAATTTAAAAAATATAAAAGCACTTTGCCTAGAAATATAACTTGCCCAGATAAAGGAAAAAAAAGTTCGGATAGGATGAAATGTCCTATATCAGGAGTGGTTACAGAGGTTGGTAGATAGCATTCTGGTAAATTGCCAATGTGTAACTGGAGATGCCCCATATGCCAATTTTATGAATGAGTTAGCAAGGGGACCCTGAGCAGGCTACTTTAAAGCTGAAATGTATGTGTACTTCATCCCAAAGCATAAGAATTATATGAAAATATCTAAAATTGACATCAAAGCTGATTTATTGATGCTTTCTAGGCAATCTATAAAGATAGATCTCCAAGGCATATAAGACAGGGGTGAAATCCAGCATGTTCTGACCGGTTCTAGAGAACCGGTAGCGGAAATTTTGAGCAGTTCGGAGAACCGGTAGCAGAAATTTTGAATAGTTCGGAGAACCGGCAAATACCACCGCTGGCTAGCCCCAGAGTGGAGTGGGAATGGAGATTTTGCAATTTCCTTCCCCCAGGAGTGGGGAGGGAATTGGGATTTTGCAATATCCTTCCCCTGGAGTGGGGTGGGAATGGAGATTTTGCAGTATCCTTCCCCTGCCACACCCACCAAGCCACACCCACCAAGCCACACTACGCCCACCAAGCCACGCCCATAGAACCGGTAGTAACATAATTTGGATTTCACCACTGATATAAGGCTTATATGGAATTAGAATTCCCCCTCTATCATCTTCTTCTTGTGCCATATCCATCACTGGACATTGGCAATCAGGTTGACGAGTCTATTTTTATCAACACAAGGCCACAAGGGCCTGGTGGCTCAGCAGACTGATAGCATTGTGATTAACACCAGCTGTCTGCAATTACTGTAAGTTCGAATCTCACCAGGCTCAAGGTTGACTCAGCCTTCCATCCTTTCTAAGGTAGGTAAATTGAGGACCCAGTTTGTGGGGGCAATAAGCTGACTTTGTATAAATATACAAAAGTATGAAGGCTATTGCTTAACGCATTGTAAGCCGCCCTGAGTCTCCGGAGAAGGGCGGCATATAAATCAATTAAAAAAAAAAAAAGCTGCACGATCCCCCTCTATACCACTCAAAAAGTAAGTCTGGTGAGTTAATTACCCGTTTTGTTAGCCCTTCAAAAGCTGACTTAAAGATGCAGTGCAAGAACAGAATTAAAGGAATTTTTTCTTATTCAGCTCCTACCTGATACTCCAGTACACTCTTGTTTGCATCACGATCGCACAGGAACGTTATATGGGTAGACCGTCTTGTATGCTCCACATTGTTGTAGGGTGTGCCATTCTGATAGTTTAGCTGAATAATTCCATCATAATAGGACAGCTGAGAACTGGGCATCCCAAGATTCCAAGAACCCTGGCCACTAAAAGTATACAATAATCCAATTTCATGTAAGTTTGTTTTAAATGTTCCAGCATAATCTCACATTCCCAAAAATTAAGCTGCATTACAAAACCATATGTAACTATCACATATATGTTTCTTGACTGATAAGTTCAATCTTATGAACCAACTTTCTCTATAATGGTTTGTCCAACTGTGCTATCGCTCATCAAAGATACACTCATCTTTGGATCATGTTTTCCGATCATAATCAACAATAATCCATATTTTATTTAGAAGGCAAATTGCTAAGGCCACATCCTAGCACAAATTTATAGTCACCCGATAAAATTAGGAGCTCAGGTCAAGTATTAATCAGGAGTTCATGCCACTGGGCAATTCATGTAGTGGAACAGCTCCTTGGGATTGATCACTTGGGACTGGAAGACATGTCCTAGAGCTTTTTTGGTCCCAAGACTGTTTTAGAGGAAGCATTCATTCAGTATTATTATTGTTGTCATACTCCATTCAGTAAGTATATGAATAAAACATCCATGACAGAATTATAAACCAAAACCTTAATGTCATGTAAACAACCTAACAAAACACAGAATAATATTCCAAAATGTAATTAATCTTTTTCACCACCTCACAATCACTTAGCTAAAGGAACCAACTCATTCTGAAGATACAACATATTTTTATTTGCACGTCAACAGTAATCCTGGGTCTAATTTGGCCTTGGGGTTGGGGAAAAAGGAAACATCACTTCACCTGATGAAAAGACTGGATTCACTTGAGTTGTGAAGGCCATGTCAAGATTGGAACACTGGTTTTACAGGACACAAAAAACGCAGAGCGGGTAAAGCAACAGCCCTATTCATAATTTTTGGTTTATTTCATTCTTTGAGCGCTGCCCTAGATACTTTCCTAATTTACAGTAAGGACCAAAAGTATGTAAAAGCCATCAAGCATCCCATAAAATGGAGATACACATAATACTTACCTTTTCTTTACTTGACAAACTGCAGACTCTGACTCACAATACTTATTTGACAAAGAGCCACAAATACTAATGTGAAAGGTATAGTCACTTGTGTTTATTGAGAAAGATTCATTCATCAGTGGCGATAAGTCGAAGGAAACTCCTAAGTAGAAATTTTAAAAAGTCTTCTTTAATAAAAAGTCATTGTAAGAGGGAAGGTATATAATAACATTTCTAAGTATGTATGACCCTATACTTAATATTGGGTTGAAGATAAAAAACAGTGTTGCTAGTTGACACAAAATGTTAACTGACACAAATTCAAACAGGAAATCTGAATTTTCCCATCATAGATTCTTTTTAGCTACATACCAGCTTGAAGATCTGAAACTTTGCAGTGGTCTCCTTTTGTTTTAGACAGGACACAGGCGGCAGCAGTATGCCATTCAAACTCAAAAAAGCATCCATTGTATCCATAATTAATCAAAACAGGAGCACTTTCCAGATCACCTATCAACAGAAAAATACTGATCTGAATAGTCACTCATCTTCAAGAACATAGTAACAGAACTTCCCAGATTATCTGATCAGATATGCAATCAGTTATTTAATCAGTTTATATTTCTTCAATCAGAGTATTTTTCATCACCAATAAAATATAAACAGTGACAAATGCCACATTCTTTCCTATCTGATTTTCTTTCAGCTGTAAAATTCTGATTTATGGACTAGAAGCATGCATTCTCTTATTCAAACCATTCTCAAGCAGAAAATTGGCCATTTCAAGCAACTTAGGTGCATTCTGAGCTCAGATAACTTTTGGAATAACTAAAAATAATTGTTCCATTGCCAAAACAGCTGTTTCACACTCAAACCAGGGTGGTTTTAGTTCAAAATGGTTCAAATCAAAACATTTTGCATAAACTCACTTTTGACCTCTTTTCCACATAGGTTTGGATCATTTTCCTCAATAAATACATGAACAAGTATGGTTTTTTAAGATATTTAAAATCTTTAAAGAGCCTTGGTGGTACAGCGGACTAAGTGCTGTTATGTAACACTTAGCTGCCAGCTGCCTGCAATTAGTGCGAGTTCAAATCTCACCAGGCTCAAGGTTGACTCAGCCTTCCATCCTTCCGAGGTAGGTAAATTGAGGACCTGGATTGTGGGAGCAATAAACTGACTTTGTAGAAACACCGCTTATGGGGGGCCAAAAGCCCTAATAAGCAGGTATATACAAAAGAATGAAGGCTATTGCTATAAGTGCATTGTAAGCCAACCTGAGTCTTCGGAGGGGGGCGGCATATAAATTGAACTAATAAATCAAACAAATAAATAAATAAATTGTGTTTTCTACCTAGTTTTAGTACTTGTGTGGAAAACAGATCATGTTTTAGTTCATATTTATACAGAAATATTGACGATTCAAAAGTGTTCACTTTTAAGCACTACATACACCACTGTATATGCTATGTCGAAGCTTTGTAGCGGTAAACCTGAATACTGAGATAATGAATCTTCACTATTCTGTACCCAAAAATAATTTAAAAATACTTTGTAGAGATACATTAAAGACTCAAAAGTCAAAGCTTGTAAAAATATATACAATTACTACAATGTATTTTGATAGAAAATACAACTGGAATGATTCCAAGGATTTCTTTTTGCATAATTTTATATCAAATCAGCTGCATCAATCAAACTGATTGTGTTGGAATATAATCAATTAAACAAACAACACAAGTTTTCAATTCATTACCAGATTTAATTCTTAAGGCACTGGTTATTGCCTATAAAATCTTAATTCAATGGGTTAGAATCAAGTTATCTGCAAAACAATCTCACCACATAGCAATCTGTTTTGCCATAACAACATATTAGTAATTCTATGAAGTAAATCTAAAAATCTCCAATAGATCAGTTCACATTTTGAGATCCTCAACCACACTAGGAACTACTATACCACTTCCATTTGAGACAAACAAGCCTTCCCAAGATAATATCAAATTTTCTTGCATGTGTAAATATGAAAGAAGGTACTCTAAGGCTGCAAAAGTAGCTTGAGAATGGTTTAATTATTAATGATCAAAGTGAAAGAATAAAAAAGATGTCCTGGCAGACTTTAAGGTCTCACTGCGACTGCATTTAAAATTTTACTATTCTCTATAAAGGTCAGATATTTAAGGTTTAATAATGAAATCACATCACTCACCTGGTTTACATATAAGGATTATACTTGTTTCTATTTTTTTATTGGGTGCACATTCGTCTCCATCTGAATAGTGAAGCTCAATATTTTCTCCAACCTTTTTGGGCGGAGACATGAAAGTCCCAAGATTTCTTGTATTATTGTTTTTATCTAAAAAGCAATACAATATAAAAACTATGAACACTGGCTTTCACAGAAAAAACTTTCACTCTCAAACTGGAGGGTTAGTGCAAGTTGACTGCAGGATTGTATACAAAATAAAATCTTCAATATAGGTGGTCAGATGGAAAAGATTATTTTATCTTGAAAGTAAAGGGATTCAAGAATTGTTTTAAAATTCTGTTATAATAAACCACAAAATATTGTTTTTGTGGTTTATTATTAAATCATAACTAAAAATACCAAGTTTGTATCTGGTATAGATATTCCTATGCAACATGAAACTCAACGAGTCCAGGAAATATGCCTCCTCTTCTGTTGCTGCCCCAATCCTAGGGAACAGCTACCCTCTATGAATTACCCTTTTCTATTGACACGTAGAAAATACCGTATTTTTTGGAGTATAAGACGCACCGGAGTATAAGACGCACCTACCTTTTTTGGTGAGGAAAAGAAGAAAAAGAAATCTCCCTCTGCCTCTGAGCAATTTTGCCACATTACAGCAAACAGCCTGCTTTACTTTGATTTTCATTTTCATCATAGATTGATTAGCACAAGGGGAAAAAAAATCTGTTCCAGCAATTTACCTCTTTGCAGCAAGCAAGAGAGCCTGTGCAAAACAGCTGAGAGCAAATCAGCTGAGAGTTGGGAGGACGATCCAATCAACTTGTGCTAATGAGGCTGTGAAGAAGCTGAAAGGAGCTGTTTTTTCTTGCTGTTTGCTTGCAAGGAGGTAACTGCTGCGAGGCAGAGGCCAAAGGGTGGAGGGCAATGGGTAGGCGGGGCTACATTTGGTGTATAAGATGCACCTAAATTTTCATCCCCTTTTAGGTGTGGGGGGGTAAAGGTGTGTTTTATACTCAGAAAAATACGGTGAATTAAAAGTTTTCTCTTCTGCCTGGATTTTGGACTTAAACCATGTAAGAGTAGTACTTACAAGGTACTATTTATTTTATTCTATTGCAATTATGTATTTGATGGCTTCATTTATGCACCGTATTTTTCGCATTATAAGACACACTTCCCCTCCCCCCCAAAAAAAGTGGGTGGAAATGTCTCTGCGTCTTATAGAGCGAATATTGCGGTGGTGGGAGGGGGTTGGTGTGGCGGCGCCATTTACCACCGCCACCTGTCACTGCTGCCACTGACTGCTGCTGCTGCAAATCACCAACTGCCGCCGCCGAATGGCAGCAGCAGCGATAGGCAGCGATCCCCGCCGGCTAGAACAGCTGATCGACGGTATTTCAGAAGGCCAATCCAACCGCCGATCAACTGTTTGGCAGCGAAGGCTCCAGCGTTCCCCAGCAGTGGCAGCAGCTCAGCTCAGTTGACCAGTGGTGGGCGCAACGAAGCAGAGCTCTGATGAGCCACGTGTTGGGGCTGAAATAATGTGCTGAAGCTGACCAGGCTGTTTGCTGCAAGGACGCTAGCCAGATGAATACGGATGGATGCTGGGAGGCAGAGGCAGATTTTTTTCCTGTTTTCCTCCTCTAAAGCTAATGTGCGTCTTATGGTCCGGTGCATCTTATAGTGTGAAAAATACAGTAATTGTATGCTTTCCACAGCTATGTGATTGAAATAATGCAGCATGGAAATAATGTAAAGTAAGTATTAAAAATACAAGTCATCCAAAATAACAACAATAAAGGAAGAGCGAAGATGATAGTTATTAAAATTCATGGCATAGCCTCCTACAACAGATGCTCTTCAGTGAAATTTATATATAAATGTAGCAGATGTCTTACAGATCACTTTCGCAGACCTATACTGCTAAATTTGCTCTCCTTCTTTTGTCAACTCTTAGGATGTGGATAGCTACCATTTTTATAATCAATCTTAGAACTAAAAGATTTATCAAATCTTCTAGAATATTAAGCAAGAATTTCCTAAGTGCAAGGTATGTTGTAATTTTAATGCAGATACCATCTTAAAATTTGAAACATGAGAAATGAAAGAAACATATAAAACAGAAGAAGTGGGAGTGCAAATTCTAGAGCAGACATTTTGTCCTTCAGACTTAAAATAAATTATTGTTGTTGTTGTTCTATGAAAAGAAAAGCAACTTAGCTTTTATTAAGAGAGAGACTGAATTTAGACCCCTACTCACCAACAGAGCAAACTGATGCATCTTTGGCACAGTACATGGCTTCTCCTTTCTGGAGTACCTTGTGACAGACATTTATGAAGAAACGTTTCTTTTTTGCATCAACGGGATTGATATCTACAGCTTCCCAATTCTCCTCTGATTCTAGAATTAAGATGACATATTTTGGATTAAAATATTTAGATGCCACATATCCATGTTATTTCCCTTTGGGGTAAGCAGTTATAAACATTGCAGAAAGGGAGTAAGTAATTGTAAAACAAAGTAGTAAAAAGTAAGGGATAAGAAAATATAGTATATCTAATTTACAATAATACAACTCATGATAACTCTTCGTACTTTTCTTTCCTAGTTTCTACCACAGCTATATACTGCCTGCTTGCTTTCTAATGCCACATTATCTAACATTCCACACTTAATTCCCTACCCAAAATGACAATTAAGTTCAGTTATTGTAAGACTTTTTTTAAAACTCAAGAACAAGGTTCAAAAAAGGAATGCAAAAGAGAGATGTACAAATGTGGTCAGGTCAAAATACTAATGATAAACCAGAGCCTTAACACTATCGCATACAGCAGACTATTAAAAGCCACCACAAATTTGTCATTTGGTGTATAATATAAAACCATACAACAATTTAATGAAAACCATACTCATATCATAAAGGAGATAAAGTTCTTCGTCCAGGTAGTCAAATTGCAGTGTTTGTAGGCTTAACACAAATATCAAGTATACTTTTTGGAGTATAAAATGCACTTCCCCAGCCACAAAAGTGGGTGGAAATGTCTGTGCGTCTTATACAGCGAATGTTGCCAAACCCCCACCCACCCGCCACACTCCACCCTTCAGCCTCTGCCTCCCAGCAATTTACCACTTTGCAGCAAACAGCGTGGTCAGCTTCAGTACAACCTGATTTAGCATGAGCAGCTGATTGGCAGTTGGACTGGCCTCTTGGAATACCTCCTATCAGCTGTTCCAGGCTGCGGGGATCGCCACCACCCATCGGCGCTGTCTCCTATTACTCCGTCCATGCACCCCATATTTTGCCCCCGTGCATCCCGTTTTCAGCCTCCGTGCATGCCATTTTCGGCCTGCTCCAGGCGACGAGGATCGCTGGCGGTAGCAATCCCTGCCGCTTGGAATGGACCAAAAATGGGACGCCAACCAGTTGTTCCAATAGTCAATCAAAAAAGAGCCAACCACCAATCAGCTGCTCATGTGAAATCAGACTGTGCTGAAGCTGACCGCGCTGTTTGCTGTTTGCTGCAAGGAGGCAAGTTGTTGGGAGGCAGAGGCAGATTTTTTTTTCTTGTTTTCCTCCCCAAAAGCTAGGTGCATCTTTGGAGCATTTTATAGTCCGAAAAATATGGGTACTTGTTGTGATATCCAGGATTACATAAATTTCCAAGGCAGCATGCCCTGGAACAACGGAAGAGGATAACTGCCTCATGTCCAATGGATCAGATTGATTAACATGTGACACAGAGCGCTGGATTGAATACACCTTAAGGTTTTCTTAAAATGTTAAGCTAGCACCATAGACACCATGGTGACATGAATGTGTTGGGAGTATCGCCTCCTGTATTGCACCTCTACAACCACAAGAACTCACCATGTTCATTGAGTAATGTGCATTGTGCATTATATTCAAAAGTAAAACAAAGAGCTTTTCTACCAATGTCTCCAAACATAAATCCTTTTATCTTGGAAAATCATCAATATTCTACTATTTACCCGGTATATTTGGCAACAATATGTTATGTTTAGGACAACATTTCAGGCAACTAGTTATATATCAACTAGAGCTTTTAAAACAATTAAGCAGACAATAGATTTTTTAAGTTTCATACCAGAATGACGAATCAGTCGTGTCAAGTCATATTTTTTCTTCTTGTCTGAAACCATGCATGGCAAACCTTCTTTTTCACCGACACAAGCATATTTAGTTTGCCAGGTGAAAAAATATGAACAGTCTGTTTCACCATTAAATTCTGGATGTCCTTTGCCATTATTATCTTTAATAAATTCACAAAAATACAGGAAACATTCAGATTAAAAAGTGTTAACATATAACAGGAAATATATAAAAAGATACCAGATTAAAGTACTGATACTGTCCATTGAATATTCACATTTAGGCTCATGACACATAATCAAACATAAGAATAACAGAGTCCAGCCATCCCAAATAATTAAAGAGAAGCTAAAACAGATTAACATTTAAAAACTTGAAGTCAAATATAATTTAGCTGGGAATCTATTTCCATAGAATTGGCATGAGCCAATCCATCACAAGTTGAAATAAAAAGGCTTTAATACTGCAATTAATATTAGAGTTCACACACTACACTTACCTATAATTTGTTTAGTACATTCATTTACCAAATAAGCCACAACTTATTTTATTGATCACAGTGTCCCTTTGAATGACATGGGTGGTAAGGAAATGAAATATCTAGTTTTCTATATAACATTTTTCTATATAATGTTGTTGTTGTTTTTAAAGTATCAGCAGTTACTCCAATAGAACAATACTGCTCAAATTAATCCATTAACACCCAGACTGGTACATTACCTGCAGTTTGATTGCATTCAAAATTTATGACCGTCATTCTCTGAAAACCCGAGCTACAACTATCTCCTCCTGGATATGTCAGAATAAGATCTCCATCAGCATACCTGATTTCAAAAAAACAATAGGATTCTACTTAATTAGTTTTATTGGATGCTGCAACAGCCAGAATTTCAATAACCAGTGTAAGTATCACAGTGCCATCAAAACTTTGTACGATTACTGAATGAGTAGTAATAATTTGAGGACTACCTGCACAGCATTTTATGTTGTGAAAAATATCTTCTTTCAGAAACAAAAGCTATTTTTCTCTAATATCAAACCAAATATTTTTGGGCAATATCACAGATTTTGTTTCCAAAAGAAACATGTTTACGTTTCTGGATTAGTACTAACCTGAGAGTTTGATTGGTAAATCTTCCTGCCGCTTTCTGCTGACTTTTCTCAGATTTAACTTGGCATGAAGACACATCCTTATCTTTACAAACACCGCCAGCTACTTTCCCACATACGTTCAGATAATAGTTATACTCTTTATCTTTTGCAAGATATGACACATCACCTAAAGAAAATATGATTGAAATCCACATCTGAAATACTCAAATGATCATACAAATGGAAATATATATTTATGACACCAAAATACTTACCCTGTTTCCCCCCACCCTCCAATTAAGACATTCCCTGATAATAAGCCCAATCGGGCTTTTGAGCGCATGGCAATAAGGCCAACAACTTATTTCAGGTTCAAAAAAATATAAGACAGGGTCTTATTTTTGGGAAAACATGTATATGATATGTTCATATGTATATGATCACTGTATAGCATTGTTATAATCTGCCTCTGTGCCACAAGTGATGCTCTTAGCCATTTTCTAAACTTACCCAATGATTCAGGTGTAGAATTTTGCAAGACAAATTTTAATTTCATGAAAACTATACTCTAGATATTTATAATTTTCTCCATTTCATCCTCAAATTCAAAACAAGAGTCTCCTCACAAATTTTCTAGTTTTTTTCTCCATACCCCAGTTCTGGAGGGGTTAAATTGAATGCACTCTCATACTGCATCTAGCATTGTGAAATCCCATGCATGTCTAAAGCTGATAAATCAGTGAAAATGCCTGTAAACCATGTCACTAATTTTTCTCTTTATAATGTTTTTGTTTTTTGTTTATTTTTATTTTTGTTTTAGTATCTTTAAGCTTATGTGATCATCATCCTCATTTGACACAACCAAAAAGGAAATCATGTTTTTGTGATTGCTAGAGCAGGGGATATAATGCTACTTCCACTGTGTTTGATCAGATTTGTTGTGATTTCTAAATTGCTAGCTCATTAGATTTTAGAGCACTTATTGTAATGAGCAATCTGTAATTTCAGTCTGTTGATTTATTTGTTGCTTTCGTTTTAATGCTTTAATAAATACTGTATTTTTGACAAAAAAAGCAAGTTAACCGTTCCCATGCATAAAAATACATTCAAAATAGATAATCTTCAAAATAGTACAATCTCATGAATGGTGATTTCATTTATATATCCATCCATTTGGTTCATTTTCAAGACCAAAACACGTAATATTTTGTACCATACATCTATACCAGAATTTGAAATTTGTCAAATTCTGCTATATTTAATTTTTGCTATAGCTACTGGTTTTACTTGTATAAAATATCATGTTGCACACACTCTAAGGGAAAAAGGATAGTTACCTGGAGATTGCGTAAGAGGTGTCAGATCCACATAAATACCATGTTGTTCACTGCTCAGAGTACAATTATGACTCTCCAGGTAGTCCCTGGCACAAGCAGACTCAGTAACCCATTCAATCTCATAGCGGCAATTGCTTTGAGCAGTGAGCGTAGGATTTGTATCCTGTATTAAAAGAATAACTAGTCAGATCAGAGAACTTTGATTTATTTACCCCCAAACATAAGCTCACAAGTCCAGTACAAGTCTCCAGAATTAGAGAATAGTAACACAATCTCTCATTTTAATACCACCCTATTTAAATGTTGCTAAAATATGTTACTTAACATTTACCTAAATGTTAAAACTCGGTCACAGAAATGCCATTTCAGTGTCTGGATCCTACCAAGGTGGTAGAACAACTGGCTCTACAGTTTTAGTTTGTTCCCTTCATTCCATTTTAGCCTACATGCTCTGTAAAAGCTTTTTCTGTTTACCAATTTAAAAAAAAAACGTAATGTCATACAGCCATCATTGTTTCCCTCTTCAAATAATTCTTTGTGCGTATTTAGTAATAGCTGGTAGCTGACAGGAAAAGCAAAGGTGTCCTATAGCAAGACATAGGTGCAGTTTTCCAATACAAAATCAAATTTGGATTCTGAAATTTTCCAACAGAACAACATATATGAACTATTTATTATAAAATACAGTAGTTTAGTTTCAAATGGCTGCTTGCTTGCTATATACTGCTTTGTCCTTCTAGCTCTCAGATTTTGGATTTTCAATAGCCTAAACTGGGGAGGGTGGAAGATGACAAACTGTTTCATGTTGTGCTTATGGCCTCTTATAGACCATTTTTATTGTTTCTAGCTTCTAGCTGTAACTTGGAGGACCATGCCATCAAAACCTCAATTTTCAGCAGTAAAATGTAGTGTTTTTCCCACCCAACAAATATCACCCTAAAATAAATGATTAAAGCTTTGGTATAATTTATATCCTTTTTTCTGTTTTTAATTAAAGCATCCATCCACTCAAAATAGAAAAACTGGCTAAACATTTTAGCCTATCACTTCTGTGACTTTACCACCATACCTCTAGCAGTCTTTAGAAACTGGACATAAATGAAAACAAAACAAAAAAATGAAGTGCAACACTTGCTCAAAAACAACTGCCTTTGGATTTTAAAAATCCAAGTAATCAATTATCCAACATGAACGAATATCATAAAAACTCCCTAAACCTATAAATATCCTTGTCCAATAAAATCCTTAACTACTAGAAAAATCAGGGCAGTGCCTGTCAAAAATTGTTTGCAGTTTAGAGTGTCATGAATTATGGCAAAGATCTTAATGCCTCAATGAAAGGGTCAACACAGGTGATTTTGGGTGTCCAGAAATTGTCATAATTTAATTCATTAAATTAAAATGAATAAATTTAAATTCATTAAAACAGTATTTTTGTTGTCAGGAAGGGGAAAGACTTGTCGGACATTCTGCCTCAAAAATAATTTTAACAACCTTTATACTGAACTCTGATTGGTCAATGAAGAAAGGTATAAGAAAGAATGATCACGATATTTACTTTTCAAGCAATAGGTTATCTTGACTTGGCCCTGTAAAATTGAAATATGCTGATACATTTATTTTTAGTTAATGCTATGATCCATTGGTCTTCCCAGTCAAGTAACAGTGCTCAACATCCACCATAGGAAATTGTTGATTACCTCTCTTCGCCTTCCCTCTGGACATACAAAAGTAATTGTAACTGCTGGATCATGGCTACCACAAAAGTCTGGTCTCTCTTTTACATTGCTGTATCTCAGCTGAAACCTGAAAAAATAAAGAAACATAAACATGAAAAAAAATATCAGGAGATTCACGCAAAGCAAAGTTCCCAAAGTGTAGTTGAAGTGTAACAGTTATGAAACAAGAGGGTTATAAGGAAGTGGAATTCAAACTTATCTGCAAGATACCAAACTTGTGAACAAGTAGAATCTAGAACAATGGTGTCATAATAATTTCAAATTGTTGTTTACTTTACAAGATGACTCAAATCATTTTATATTGTTTTCCCAGGTTAAAACTACACTAATTCTATCAGTACCCTTGCATAATCCTTTAGCCCACCCCAAGGGAATATATAGTCACAAAAAATAAAATAGCAAGTAAGATACTTCCAGGAAGATGCTGGGCACTTCGAAAGAAATATTTGTTGAAATTTGCTACATTAGCACAAGTAAATAATAAAGGGATAGTGGTGGGAAGAACAGCTACAAATTCAGTGAATTCAACAGAATAATATAATATACAATTAGAACAAAATTAAGAATACAGTACCTATGAAAACAACGTTAGTGGTTTTCTAGGGATTCTAGGCCATCCTCTAATAAAGTTATTTTTTGTGCTCCAAAAACATACAAAAATAGGCTAATTTTAAAACTGTTGTAAATTAAACAAAGGACATGTAATTCAACACTCAATACAAATTCCTAGTAATAGCAGAAACATGTAAGAGTTAAACTTTGCATTAATATTTGAACTTTATAACTACATTCTTCCAACCTTATTAATCATAAATAGCACTGACATGCTGATGACTTTCAAAGATCACACAAAGACTTCAGCCATACCTGTCTTTATCAAGCCGTTTTAGTAATTCTTTGGTATGGCCCAGATCAAATGCATGACCATCCTTCACCAAGCAAGCTGCACTGTGCTCTGGACAACTGCGAGTTTCACCTGATGACCTTCCTGTTAAAGCAATGATGAGTAACAACCTATGTATTACTGATGTATAAGTATGTTCCTTGGTTAAAGTTTCGAAAAGTTTGTTTAAATCAAACTAAAGATATGCTCTTTAACCACATCATCAATAAAAAATAGAAGAGACAAGCTATTTAGCCAAGTTATGAATCAGAATTATGGCAATCAAGATTTTATTTTATATACAATAGATACTAACATTGCAAAGTGGGCAAGAACATTTTAGAAATTTATATGACTGAAGTGATATCGGTCTTACAGAGGTACCTTGATCAGAAGTTCCAGAAATAAGGCAAATATATTTATCAAGTTATTTGCATGAAGTATTATGCAAGATTACACTCATTTTTAGTACCTCAAAATGGTTTTCACAGCTTTAAGAATAATATCATGCACCAAAGTCATATCTTCTAATCATAGAAATGGCATTCTCAAAGGAAGCTATAAATCAACTTTATACCTATTAATATATGATCTAAAATATTTTATATAACTGAAATTGTGATTTCCCCCCAAAATTGAATTATATTTAAACGATTATCCACAAACTGATTTCCATAAGGCAGTCTAAAAACCCTACAAACAACAGTCTGAGAAAATCTTGAGTTCAAACATAGTTTTTCCACACATTTAAGGAAGATCTTACTATTATTGATAACTAAAATGGAATAAGGTAGCACCAATAGGTTATATTGAACTATAGATTAATCAACAACCAAATATCCAAGATAAATAGGCATAAACATTAACTAATAATTAGACAAAAAGTTATGCGGAAAATGTGGGAAAGAGTTGATCAGCAAATTCTGCAAAGCCACAGGTACAAGAGGAAATTTAGAGTATATTTTCAAAAATTGGAAAGTCTCATAAATATGAATGGTAAATAAATTTCTGAATGTTTAATAAAATAGAGGTATTAAATGAAATGGAGAACTGGAAAACACTGAGGAATCAGTGTAACTCAAATAAAAGCACTAATATTTTATGTATTTCATCCTGAAGGGAAGCATGGTAAAATTTTAGATATAGAAAAATGTCTTGCCTTATGGAGATCAGAGAAAATTACCCATTTTTAGTTGGATTTCATACCTATGTTTCTACAGATGTTGATGTATAACTGTGAATCATCATCTGAGTCTTCTATCAAGTATCCACCAGAAGTCTTAATCAATGGATTTAAATCACGTTTCTTTAGGTTTTCATCAAATATGTAGCAAGGTACCTAGAAATTTAAAACATGTCTTGAAAATAGGATCATACACAATATAGGGTCATTATCGGCATTCCATCTGTCATTCTATGTTTCAAACCTGGTCCTATTTTTTTAACATGCAGAACTAATAAAGATATTATGCTTCCATCTTGTGGTACTGATGAGTGTGCGCACTCATTCAAAGCTACTATTTATTACTCACAGCTTGAGCAAATCAAACCAGAGTATTTAGTAAGTGTATACAGAACTGTCTAATCAAACCTATAGTATTCTGGAAGGGCCATCAGAATCCATAATTTTCTGTGATTATTGTTTAATACATACATGGTCAATTGTTAAAAAGCAGCTGCTATATTCATATCTGGGTTGTTATTTTATTCCTGTCATGTAATTGATTGCCTGTTTGCCCAGCAGTTTTCCAGGAAGGGGCTCCCATCACCCAGGCTGCAGCCCACTACTGGGCCTTGAGCCTTTCGGAACCAGGCCGCAGATATACTGGAGAGTGTATGTGCATCCCCACTTCCACAAGCAGTGGGCAAGTGTGTGTGCTTCATTTGCGTGAGCGGCTGGCACATATGCCCACCACTCACACAAATGGAGCTGAGTGTACATGCCTGCTTGCCCACCACTCGTGCAAAACTATCCCCTCTTCTCCCCCCCACCCCCAAAGACAGAAAGTGTGGGGAACTCTGTTCTATGAGACTAAGCAAGCAACAGCAAGGATGGATTGGCGATATGGGTATATGAAAGAATGTACACAATTCAATACACAATCTACCGAGATAAAACCATATTCAAAAGATAAAAATGAGTTCTCAGAGTATACAAAGTATCAATTTCTTTCACATACTGCAGAATATTTAACAAACAATAGAAATTATATAAGCAGCACTAGAAGAAGAGAATAACATCTTTATAGCTAGATTCAAAAAGTGATAGATTGTTCAAACTGAAAACATGTTTGACTACTATTTTAAAATTTTCATGATATTACCAGAAACCTAACACTAAATGGCATTTAATATCACTTGTAAATAATATGAGATGATAATTTTTGGAGCCCTGAATTGGTAAGAAAATAATAAATTGAGGATGCATTGCTTAGTTAACCTATTTGGCCCAGTGAATCTAATGGACTGACTTCCCAAACAACATGCATATTATGATTTTTAGTTTATGTTCAAACAGAAATTGTGTTACCTCTTCAGCTGATGTAAATAAGTCCTTCTTGCATGCAAGGAATGTTCTCCATTCAAAATAATGAACACACTCAAATGAAGTCACAAATTCTGGGGAACCCTAATTAAGAAAAAAGTGATGCACAATACTGATCAATTTGTATTTGTAATTACAATTAAAACCTAAATAATAATAAAGTTTAAAATAAATTCTACTGGTTAGTATAGTTTACATTTCCAAGCAAGAAACTACTTTTATCCAGATATATATCAACTCTAGAGTGTGGAAATTCTCCATAAATTAAAATAACTGGGAAAATAAAACAAAATTAACATTTCAGAACCTAGACAGTATGAAATTAAATGCCAAGAGCTAAGATTTTTATCTTTAATAGCACCGTACTGTTTTGTAAGCCACCCAGAGTCCATCTAGCAGGCAGATGGGTGGCATGAAAATTTAATAGATAAATAAATGATTTTAAGACATTCTGGTAAAGAAACTTTCCTGAAAACAGATAATGAAATGCCTTAAAAAATTTTACCTAATACCAAGCACATAAATTGAGTGGCAGATTTTTTTATCAATTTTTAAGAAGCACTAGTTTTATGCAATCTGACCAATTTGATATTTCTCTTTCATGTCGGCACATTAATTAAACACCTTTTTAAATAGGGTCATTAAATAGTACAGATTGCACATAAGCAATCTGTACTGCTGGAACATGCAGATACATTCTAGGACAAACATAATTCTTCTGTCAGGACTGGGATAGCTTATCAGTACTTAATAATTAAAAATAATTATTGCCTATTTAGAAATAAAATTTTCAGCAGTAACATACTAACCAAAGTCTTCCCACAATAGAAATTGATGTTACTTTGCCATGTGTGTTGACTTCCCTTAGAACAAGTTTGTGTAGTGTTGAATTCCAAAAGTAAATTAGACCTTCTTATCTGAGAGGATTCCCCTAAAACAAAAAGAGCATATATTATATATTAATCTCAAAAGGAAATTATATGAGATACAGATTAAAACATACAAAAATTTCACACCAACAAAGCATAGAAGAGAAATCTGTGGAAAACTAAACAGATTATGAATGCCATATATACCAAGCACAATAAATCTAGGCAAAAAAAATATGCCCAGTATTTGTGAACAGTTATCAAAATGAAAAAGTACATTACATCAACAAGCTCTTGATAGAATTTCTAAACTTTCCCTTGGGCCTATAATATATCCTAATAAATTTTATATTTGCCTCGATTAAACCACTGATGCTGCCAATTCAAGGAGCTATTTAAAAAAAGATGTAAAATTGTAGTAGAAATGCAACATTTGCCATGAACCAGGATAAGCGATATCAATCAAACAAATGTCATAGAGTCCAAAACCTTACACAGATAAATATACAGATGTTCTAAGCAGGGTGGCAAAGCAATGTGACTAACAGCTTTTTAATCACAGTCCAAAGAAACATCTGAAACACACATAAACACAGGCCAAGGTCACTTGCCAAAAAAGTGGTCCTCAAAGAACTACAGTACAATCTTACGCAGGTCCACTTTAAGTCATGGTGACTGAGTTTCAATTGAGCTTATCCTCAGGTTAAATTCACCTACCGTAGAATATCCCCCTCTTCAAATTCAGAAATAAAGAAGTGTGATATTACTATCCATCTCAAATATTGAAGTAACTGTACTTTGGAATAGATCGTAGAAAAGCTGGATAGAAAGAATATAGACCCTTTTGAACGTTGGTTGTGGAAGACTCTTGTGAATACCATAAGCAGCCAAGGAAACAAACAAATGTCTCATTAATCAATCCACTCAAGGCACAAATGTTCTGGCTCAAATTAGGTATCCTACTTTGGATGTATTAATTATGTGAAGACTTTGTTCTCTAGAAAAGGCTCTAATGCTGGGAAAGGTGGAAGGAAAAAGAAGAGGAGAAAGCTATTAGCAAGGTGAATGGATTCAGTTATGAAGGATGCACTGTTGGAAGACCTAAAGACCAGGTTAGGGACGGACTGTCATGGATAGCACATAATCTATTTAAGGAAAATCATCTGAGCACTCAAGAACTGTAATTTTAAATCCCATCCTACCAACCCATAAACCTACTTATATACATTAATACACGATCCCAAAAGGATACTAGCATTTCTCTCTCCAAACATCATCATTCTGAAAGATTCAGAATAATGGCCTTTCCTAGCAGTTTTCCTTCCAGTGTTCTAACCCTTCCCCAGAGAAATTCCGCGGCACCCTGAAGAACAAACCTAAAATCTGGCAAAAATACTACTGACTGCCATTGGTTTTGTGATCATTCTCCCTAGGGGGGGCAGGGAGATGCCTAGGCCTCCCAGACATGATGAAGGTCCAGGCCCTCTGCTTAATAACCTATGCAGTCACTTAACAAACAAGCTGGAACAGCCAGGATTGCTGTAATTGAGCAAAAAAGTCACGTGGTATCTTGCTCAATGACCAAGATTCTGGGCCCCATTGTACTCATAAGTGGAGGATTATCTGTAGTTCAATGCAGCTTAAGTGCATGTAATTAAATATATATGCCACCCAACCCACATATGTATGAATGTGAATACATACATTTATTCAACCATCTTATCTTTATCATCTCAGTGAAAAGCAAAACATGAAAACCTGAAATTCAGGTCTTTATCATTTCGATAAGGATAGAAATTATGTCAAAGTTCCCCTGGACAGTGGAAGAGTAACATATCCTTCAATTGTTGCCAAGGAAAAGGGAAAAGAGAAAGGTTAATATTTTGCTTAAATAAGGGATGGAGCAAAGAAGGAAATAGAGAGGACTGGTTTAAGGTCATGTTCTGACAAAGGTACAAGTAAATAGCTTTAGACCAATGTAGTCTGTTACAATAAAAGGTATCTGCCAATTATTTCTCCTGTTCAAAATTATAATACCTCCAGACAACTGCACCTGTGCAGTGGGAAAAAGAGGCACAAGAGAACATATTGTTTGTGCTATAAATATGATGGTATTTTATATTTAGCAGTTGCTAGAATAATTCTTAGTTGCATTCTTTGTTCTTGCAGTAAACATACTTATCAACAAGTTGTCTCTATAAAGTTTCTACTTCTAGTTTCAGATGAGAAAAGCCTAATGCTACAGGTCCCACAACATTCAACCATAATGGAGGCTGCTGATTAAGGTCCTATATTGTGATGGCTGCAAGATGAGTTGTTGTTTTTCTAGAGTTGTTAAGTGAATATGGCAGTCATTAAGCAAACCAATGGTTTGCTACAGGCATGGTTTTGCTGAAAACCAGAAAAACAGCACAGTTTTCAGCAAAACCATTGTAAAACGTGGTGTTGCAAATGACAATAAATGCATCCAAATTTCAGTCATGACCATGGAGGGAGCCCAATCAAAATTTAAATTCAAGTTGCAAGTCTCCTTTTTTGGGAGGGTCATAACTTCAAACAGTTACTGAATGAGTGGTCATAAGCAGTGGTGGGTTCCTCCCGGTTCGGCCGAGCCAGTAGCGGTGACGATATGACGTCACCGAACTGGTTCTGCCCCCCCCCCGTTATTCTTACCTTTTATTTGACCCCACCCCCAATCTATTGCTGCCTCCTGAGTCCCAGCTGATGGCTAGAGGGAAAAAAACTGTTTAAACTCTTGCCGCAGGGCTTCAAAGGGCCGCCCTACAGCTGATCAGTGTTAAAAGAAAACAAATGAGTAGACTAGTGCCTGCAAAAATAAATGGGCAGACCCAGTGGTGGGATTCTAAGTAGTTAAGTAGTTAAGCAGTTTGGAGAACTGGTTGTTAAAACAAATCACCTTTTGTTTTTTTCCACTTTACAGGGTTAATCCTGTAAGGATTAATTACAACATTTGGTGTTGTTTCCTAGCCTAATCTTTATTACAGAAAGTGCCTCTCCGGCAGTATGCCTAGACTTACTGTCACTTCTGGTTCCAGAGGCTATTTTTTTGCTTGACTTTCTTAAAGGGGAAGGGTTGTTTTAAGCTTTTTACACCGCTGTTGGGAGGAAATACTCCCCTGTTGGAGTTCTTCCAGCCAGGATGCAATCATCAGCACTTTGAAGAAATAATTGAATCCTTTTGTGCATATGGACTACTCAGAGGACTGAAAAAGTTATTTTTGACTGGTCCTCGCACTTTTGACCAGTCCTCAAACTTACGACTGTCCTCACATTTTACGTTTTTCGCCCTATCTTGTCACCATGGTGAAGAGAAGAAGTTGTGAAATGAGTGACACAGTTGTTAAGAATGCTACAATGGGCATAAATGATGACCAGTCATAAGTGCGAAGACCGGTCATAAGTGGGAGGACCTGTCAGAAATCACTTTTTTCAGCCCTCTGAGTAGTCCCTATACACATAGCCATGGCCACGCGGTCACATGACCAGCTAGCCATGCCAACCCAGTCACATGACTTACAAGCCACGACCACAAAATAAGCCACACCCACAGAACCGGTAGTAAAAAAATTTAGAACCCACCCCTGATCATAAGTCAAAGACTACCTGAGTATTGTATATATTCAATATAAACGTTTTCCTACATAGCTTCAAAATTTCTGATATTTCAAAAATGCTTTGCATCTTTATCTAGATATACTTGCAGCTGATGTGAGATTAGAACATCTGGTATTACTTTCCTTTCTTTCAGGAAAAGATCCTGAAAAGCTTGACTAAATATAAAATCATGGGGAATGGTTCCCAGACGTCAGTAGTTTTAAAATAATTGAGACAGACAAGCAATGTTATTCTTTCAATGGCAATTCTTTGATTACTGACAAAATATAAATTTCTCCAATAACATGGCTTCAAAAGCTATTTTTCTAACAAATAAGCAAACAAACTAACCTTAGACCACATCCCTATGGCATACATAGGTAGCCAGTCTTATATACAGAACCAATATAGGAATGAATGCCAAATCTCAGAACGGAGGGTGTTTGCCCGATTACTGTAACTGCAGCCTAGGCAATAAATTCTTCCTTCTTACCAGTTAAACTTACAACAGCCATAACATAACAGTTTGATTTAAAGTCATAACTTCAGTTTCCACCCAAGCTTTCCAATTAAATGATTTACCACCAGATTTCAAAGTAGAACTTTTCCAAAGAGAAAAAGTTACAATGTGGGGCATTTATTGGAACAAATCAATTCTGATTTATACATGGATGCAAATACAGACCATTCTTAGTTCTGGCATAATAGAGAACATGATACAAACTGCAGTTACTATGTTTTAAGCATGAATAATATATTTATTACAAATCCTTTTAGATTTGTAAATAACATACTGATTGCAAAAAGAACATAAAAACTTGTTTTAATTTTCCACTAATCTACTTTTCATTCCTTTGACTAAGATACCTAGGGACTCAATTTTTAAAGTGTATAAAAGTTGATCAAAACTAAGGGTGTGCCTACAGCAGCATCTTTGTATGTATACAATAGATTTTATTTTCTCGTATAGCTGACCTTCTAGCTTAGAGCAAATAGTTCAATGCAACTAAAATATGTATCTCTGTATATTGATATAGACATGAAAAAGGGATTGGAGAAGCATCAAGTTCTTCCTTGAATGGGTTAGGGAGGAAAGGAGGAAATATAGAGGAAGAAGGTGTACCAAAAGGCTCTGTTCTGGTAAGGTTAGAAGCATCCTTAGACCAGTCCAGTCTGTTACAATAAAAGGCACCTGGTAATTATTCCTCTTGTCCCAAAGTATGAGACCTCCAGACAACTGCACCTGTGCAGGTGGGAAAAAGAGGCACATAAATAGAGGTGGTATTTTATATTTAGCAGCTGCTGGAATAGTTCTTTGTTCCATTCTTTGTTTTTGCAGTAAACTTATTTATCAACTATTTGTCTGTAAAGGTTCTAGTTTCAGCTGAGAAAAGCCCAATACTAGTATTACATATATTTCAATATAGATATTTTTCTCACATCGCTTCAAGATTTCAGATATTCAAGATGTTCTGCATCTTTATCTGAATGTTACCTGCAGCTGATGTGAAATTATATCAACATCCAGTATTATTTGTCTGAAAAGATCCCCAAAAGCTTTGCAGAAAATCATGAGGAAATTATTCCCTGAAGTCAGTAGTTTTTAAGTCATTGAGGGAGACAAAATACACATTTAACAAGATACACATTTCTCCAATAATATTTCAACAGCTGTCTCTTTGACAGACAAGCACCAACCTTTACACGACATCATTTTGGCATACTTAGAGAGTAGCCAGCCTTATATACCAAAATATTTGCCAATATAGGAATAAATGCCGAATCTCAGAATGGAGTAAGAGTGCACAATTACTGTAATTACAGCCTTGACAAGAAATCCCTCATACTTATCAGATAAATTTTTGGAATGCTTTAGAATAAATTCCATCCAACATGGGCTGTGATGGACAGGGCTCTTATACTAAGTCTTAGTGTTGAAGCAACTCATTCCTTTTCTGAGTCTATTATCTATCAGCTCTACAGACTGGACTGAGAGGATACATTCGGCAAGATAATGCTTCCATAATTAATGACGCTGCTCACATTGCTTCTGCCACAGGCTGCTCACAGGTATTACCATACCAATTTCTGCTTGCTTTCCAATTTCTAGTTTCAGCAGTTACTTCAAATTGAAAGATGGGCTCGCAGTGGTGATGAGGGTATGAACCCAGGTTTTCAGGGGGGTTTTCCCTTCACATTCTAAATGCAATGGCTTCAATGCAGCCCCCATTCAGCAGCTGTAGCACAGCTTGTCTGACACTCCCAGAATGCAGATAAAGATACTGAAATCTTTCGGGACCAGCTGCCCACCTCACAAACATCATCATCATCATCATCATCATCATCATCATCATCATTATTATTATTATTATTATTATTATTATTATTATTATTATTATTTATTTATTTATTTATTTATTTATTTATTTATTTACTGCCCTTCTCCAACAGGACTCAGGGCAGTGAACAGCCAAGATAAAACACAACATATAAAATTTAAAAGCAGTTTAAAAGACATTAAATAATTTTGGCCATCAATTTAAAACAACCCAGTTAAAACCAATTACAAATTAAAATCGCAAGGATGGGATCAAGCCAGCCCGGCTAGATGAAATAGATGTGTTTTCAGGGCCCGACGAAAAGTCCGGAGGTCTGGTATCGTGCGTATCTCTGGGGGTAGGTCGTTCTAGAGGGCAAGTGCCGCCACAGACAAGGCTCTCCCCCTGGGGGTCGCCAGCCGACATTGTCTGGCCAACGGCACCCTGAAGAGGCCCTCTCTGTGCGAGCGAACTGGCCAGTGGGAGGCTATTGGCGGCAGAAGGCGGTCTCGTAGATACCCCGGCCCTAAGCCATGGAGCGCTTACATGACTCTGGGCTGATAAATTCTAAAACTGTACCACTAGTAAAATAAAAACTAAAGACAAAACAAACAATGTGTTGGAGCAACCAAGGAAACCAGCAATCAGCCTAACTAGGCTCAGCTAAATTCCCAATCCCATGCTGAGAAAATATCCAGGTCTTAACAGCTTTCTGAAAAGCCAACACAGTACAGGGTCAACCTAATTTCAGGTGGACAGAAGACAACAAGAAAAGGCATGGTTCCTGGGTCCCATATGATAGCACTTCTAATATATATATGGGATCCAGAACATACCCCTCTTATCAGATCTGACAGGACACTTAGAGATGTAGATGGTCCAGGTATAGTATTAATCTAAGGGAAATAAATTTATTTTAAAAATGTCATTTCAATATGCATATTTAAAAAATTAGCAAAACTGCATCTCATAGGCCAGGGCATTTTTGTACAAAGTGATATCCCATTTAGCAACTTAATTATCTGTTAATCAGTTTGTTGAGCTCATGAATATTTGACTTAATTTTATGAAGGAAAATCTTAAGAAGTCAGTCTTTTCACTTTGGGTTGCTGAAAATCCTGTTGAATTTTATTTTAGAATCTGTAAAATTAGCAAACTTGAAGCTTCAAACATTTAGTGCCAAGATAAGAAGAGTCTTAACTTTTTTTCTTTTGCAAAGCTATGTGTTCGTAAGAAAGCAATTAAGAAAAAAGCACAAGAGACAATATAATGGTACACTCCCATTTTATAAACAAATAAGACAAATACTCCCATACAGAATGGCAATTATGTAATGAGGAATAGAAACCTGTGGGCAGCTAAGGCAGATCTGTCTTTAGTTTGGCACACCTTAACATGCTACTATTTCATAATACCAATATAGGGAAAGGTTCAGACTATCACAGGTAGAGTAGCATTTCATGCAGACCAAAAGTATCAAGCTGAACAGCTCTACCCCTGCTTCTTCTTAAAAGCTCAATTCAGTTGATATATTGTTGAACTAGTTTTTAGGGATAGCCTCTCCATTCAGTAGGCTCATCCTGGAATATCTTCATGCAGGAACTAAGATTATACTCTGTAATGTAAGTCAGAAAATGTACTAGTCATTCCTATAGAGGTCCAGCTTCAAATTTCAAGCTCTTTTCAGAACATTATCCTGCTCATAAAAAAAAAACCCAACAACAAACCTATGGGATTCAGTCACCTGTTGTATTTTTACTTGACTGAATTAAAGAAGAATTTTGAGTTTATGTCTCTTGTATTTATACACAATTGTATTTATACACAATCTCAAGTATTTATACACAATTTTATTATAGAACATTCCTTCTTCTTGTCCTGCTGGCTTTCTTTCCCACAAACCTAGGGTTTTTAGTTTTTTCTTATTCATAATTAGTGGTCCAATGTGCTGTAGTTGTTAACGCACCAGGCTAGAAAGCAGGAAACTATGAATTCTACTCCTTGTCAGGGTTCCAAGTAACACCCCCAATGAAAAGAAACTCCAAGGCTTGGATTTTCTCAAAGCTACAATTTATTAGAGATGTCATATTGGCACATCTAGGAAAACCCGAATCTGAGAACTTCCAGGTTTTCTCCATCCAAAAGAAAGTTCAAGTCCCTGTCCAGCACCCACATGTCCATCACACGATCTAATCAGGCACCATCCAAATCTGAAGATGCCTCCCAATCACTTCTTCGCAGCTGCAGGGCAAAGCGGCCTTGACTTTCTGGAAAGAACGTTATTCAGACTACTACATATCACCTACTCCATACAATTCCCACTCCCATTTTCCCCCGTGTAGAAATTGTGGCAGGCCTGAAGGCTCAAAGGTAAAAGATGGCTTCCAGGTCCGACACTCCTGCCTTGGGTCAGTTACTCTCTCTCAGTGCTAAAAAGGAGCCAGTGGCAAATCACCCCACTCTACCTCACCCCCCCCCAAAAAAACGTGTAGGAAACTACACAGATTAATCCAGGCAGTTGCCAGGAATCAATACTGACTCAGGAGCACCCCCCCACCCCCCAAAAAATCATGTCTTTACTTAGCACTAACATAATCGTTTTAAAGAATGGATGGCAGAAATCCACTTAATGAGATTATGGTGGCGATTAGGATTTATTAAATTGTTAAGCTTAAATCTATGTCATATTATATCACTTTTTCCTGCTGATTCTGAGGAGGAAAGGGAAATAACTTACTCAATAAGTAAAAAATAACCCTTACTCCTTGGGTTAACCAGATGATGGGGATTGAGATATTAGCAGAAAATCTTGCTAATTCAGATAAGATTCTCTAACAGAACAAGTGTTCAAGACCACAGCAGAATCACACAAAGCCTTGGATAGACTACTTACATATCCTGCCTGCTCCTGTTTGAGTCCAATTAAATATACTGTAAAGAAATAGTTTCTTCCTGGCAAACACAGAAATTGACCTCTGAAATCTATTACAGCTTTTCTTAACCTGAAACTCTCTAGATACATTTGGCATGACTATATTTGTGGACTATACCTGGAATCATGGAGAAGTAGAGCCTACTAAGATAGCTCAGGTTGCATTTTAATCATTTGTCAGTACACTCCACATACTTCTAAGTTGATGGGGTAAAAGTCATAGGGTGGTAGCTTGCAAGGTAATTTCTAAACTATAAATCATAACTTGCACATAACAAAGCACAAGAGCTTAGGGTAAAAATCAGGTTTTGATTCTACTTATGTTGTATGGTTCAAACCAGATGTGTGCTTATTATTGAGAATGCTGTGTATGGCACAAGTACTACTAAGGTAAGCAACACAGGTTATACTTTCCTTAACTTATTAAAAAGTATTATTTGAAAATCTCAATTTACCTAGGTCATGATGGGCTGCACAAAGCAATTATTTATGATCTCATAAGGTGATAATCATGGCACAAATACACACAAAATTGAAATATAAGGGGAGTCAGTGGCAAAGACCATGAATCCATAAATGAAATAAAAGGTAAAATTATTGTATGACTATAAACTAAGAGAAAGGGAAATGATGTAATAGGTTTGAATGAAAAGGTTTGATTTTGTGAATTAGAGTAATTGAATGCATCAATATCTGCAGGGGAATGAAAAGGGAAGGACCAAATATGAGTTCTGGGAAAGATTATGCAAATTCTAAATATATTAAATTCCAGGGGAAAAATTATTCCATTAGGTGACATAAATGGATGAGAGACAAGAGAACTCATAGTTCATAAAAAATGAATGGATAAGAGACTCAGTGAATAAAAATGGTGACAGGTATTTGGATTGAAAAAGTTTTGTTTCAAACACAAGGTTTAAACACAAGTCTATACATATGTTCACATGGCAAAGAATAAATACAAATCTAGAGACATACAATACTAAGAAAAGCTAAAAAAAACTAGAACAGTTCTGAATGTGAAAAAGGCCATTATTTGGCAATATCAAGAGTCAACCTTGGGCAAGATTGGATATGGGAGAAATGAAACAACTAGAGAGAAAGTAAAAGGATTATACAAAGGGAATATACAAGCTATGTATGAAAAGTTATAAAACAATGAAAATAGCAGGTGCTTGGAACAAAATAAATTACCAAGTGCTACAGAAATATGGAACAATAATGAGTAGAATAGAAAAGGATGCCTCTGGAATAATGTGAAAATGAAAATTACTGTTGAAAAAATAAGGATGTATATAGATAGAAAAAATAGATGCAAAAAAAGTAATTGAATGAAACAAGGAACTGTAAAGATTAAAAAAATAGAATGCAAAATGATTTTGACTGAAGTTAACATATTATTCTGAAAGTGAGTAAAGATGTCTCTAGCAAAATGAAACTTAACTGAAATAAGTATGATGAAATGAATTGTGATGAAACAGCAACATTTAGAAACTTTAGAAATACTAGCAATATGCCAAATATTACATTTTCAACAAATATAAATCCAAGAAGAAATAGTTGCAAAAAATGTCATAAAATGCCTTGAGGATGTTGACAAATGTTTAAGCTGCACATATGACAATATAACAGAGAAAAAATGTATAACAATTATAAGAACATCTTGTTTCCCTGTACAAAGGAAAAGTTAACAAGAGTCAAAGAAAAAACTTCAAGGCAATTACTTTATTATTAAGTGTGCTTATGAAGTGAACCAAATTCGACAAGTTTTGAATCAGTCAAGTGCTGAGTGTAAAGTGAAAAGTCTTGAGTAACGGGAAGGAAGTTTGAAAGTTGTTGCCACCTGCCAAAAGGACTCCAACTCATCTCTATAGGCTGGCTGGAAGAGTAGCTTGCTGATGGATTTCAGCTCCATGCAGAGCTCAAACCCTCTGGCATGCAGCCTTTTCACTCTCAAAGAACTGTAAACCTGGAAAGTTTCAGTTCTACGAGGAACTCAAATTCTCCAGCAGGCAGCCTTTTCACTCTCCAAAAAAAAAAGAAAAAGAAAAAGAAAAAGCCTGCTAGAAGGCAGGTGGCTGCTTTGCTGTCTACATAACAACATGGGATATAACCTAACAACCGCAAATAGGAGTGCCAGAATTATGGTAGTTGAATGAAGTGGTCACATTGACATCTTGTTTAACAACCGTTTCACTCAACAACCAAAATTCCAATCCCAATTGTGGTCATATCGTATCATGCCTTTCGTTTCTTTGTTCATTATTTCTTACTACTTTAGGGCATTTCATGTCATACCACTTAACCCAAAAGGAAATGTGAAGGGTATTTATATAGATACCTTCTAATTTTAAACTGATTTAAAACAAGACTTCAGCATTAATATTTATAAAATAAACAGAAGCTGAACAGATGGCATTTGACATTTTTAATCCATGGAGCAAAAAAGCCTTTAGACTTACCTACTGAGAAAGAGAAATGTTGTTTTAGGTCATAGGCACAAATGGCACTGGATCCTGTACAATTTCCTGCACCACCACAGGGATTTATTTTATAATGCACTCTATCAGGATCAACAGCTTCCCATGTATAACTGGAAAAAAAGGACGGAAAGTATTATTGCTATGTTTTAACAAACTCCACAAATAACTGTTTAAACCCAAATTACTGTGCTCAAATATATCTTCATTCATCCATTTTTTCATCCACACTGACTTGCTCATTGTCAATACCGTGCTTATGTGTTAATTCCGTGTTTTAATTAACATAAAGTTCTTGTACATTTTAAAAGTATTAATGAAATAATATAATTTTATTATTCATAATGATCCTAATGATAAAAACAAAAAGGAGTGTGGAAAATTATGTTATGAAGCTAACTCCTCCAAAGCCATTCCACTTGATAGCTTGAAGCTTAAACATTCTGAGGTGTCATATATACAAGGCAAAATATTTTATTTTGATGTTATAGTCATACAAAATTAATTTCATAGAGTTGACAGCAATTTTTTATTGTTTTACCAGAAGACATTTAAGATTCTTGAATTTGCATAAATAGTGGAGTATCTTCAGCATCTTTAAAAGTTAGTGACTAAGGAATCACAGTTAATTCTTCCAAACTGTGAGTGATAAGATTGGAAGAAGTTACAGCATTTGAACTAGATAATCTGCATAACAAATACTTAAACTGTATAAATTGCCAAGATAGTAAATAAAACTTTTTAGTTCTGCGAAGTTTTAAAATATAAACAATTTTAAAGAACTGAGAATGCCTTCAAAGGCATTCCTAGAATTAAAGACTTAATAAAGGAAATACAACTTGGTAAAAGTGATCATTTTTTTAAAAAACACACATTTCAAGTTTTGAGCCAATGAAAATAAAGGTAAGAATTCATTTTCCCTTCTCATTGATTAGGGTTACCTAATCAATACCTAATTACTGAAAAAAGCATCTTAATTATGAAGTACAAATCAGACAAAATTAGAATTTAAAGCTGAGGAACACAGCAAAGTGATCTCATTTGGCTGAATTCACATCATGCATTAAATATGATTGTTTAATAATGGTTTAAAAATTAGAGTAACTGACCTCACATATAGCAAGAAAGCCATACAAACTGCATTTGATTCAGCCCTGGGTACAAACCATGCCATTGCAACACATCATTTTCCATCTATAGCTGTGGTTCCCTACCTTTTTTTGGCCATGGCCCACCTAAGCATCTCAAAAAATATTTGTCTCCCCTCCCCACATATTATTCTTACTATTCAAAAAGTAAACTCCTACTCAGAGGAGGAAGCCTAACTTGGTTTAAACAAGGTTCCAATTGCCCCCATTAAAAAATCAAATTGCTCCCCTGTGGGGTATGGGCCCCATGTTGAGAACCATTGATCTACAGCAAGGGTAGAATCAGGAAAGGAGATCTAAATCTTCACCTAATTTCTAGTTAATCAACGCAGATTTTTAAGTTCCAAGCGCTTGACAAAAAAAGAGCTATCCCCTTATTACCTTCATAGAAACAGCTAGCAAACTCAAGGAGGGAAAAGCAAATTATTTGCATGAAAGCATCAGTGAAAACTAATTTTAATGCTGGTCATTTGCTCTTTTTCTTCAATGCTTTACTTTTCAGAGCATGAATTTTATGCTTGGTGAATATTAGTAATTCTAATGAAAAAGCTAAATAGATCCTGCAAACCTAAAAGTTGAACACCCTAGTTTAGCATTTTAGAGAAAAAAACACACCATCTGAATATATAGCATATAGATAGATAGATAGATAGATAGATAGATAGATAGATATAGATATAGATAGATATAGATATATTGATATAGATATAGATATAGATATTAAGCATTGCAAAGATCATAAAACACAAGTTTCATTTTAAAGACATTTGTCTATGATTACTTGAATAGACTTTTCACCAATTCTTATATTTTTAAAAACTTTTATTACTAACCTAAGTTACAATTATGTCTGACTTCTAAATATATATAGAAGTATCAGATGGTAGTGAACTGGGGGAAAAGTGTCAGCAAACCTAGCTATAATCATTAAGAATCAAAACTTACATGCCTTTATTTTAAAATGCTAATTAAATTGTACAATTAAACATGTGTTTTCAAGAATGTTTTTTCACTGCACATATATTTTTTGAAATGCCTATATTCCTCTCAAAATATATTTCTCTAATATTGTTTTACCTGTTATGTGGTTAGGCACAAACTTTCCATAATAGCTGTAAATGATTCAGCTATAGGCCTAGACAGCTAACTAGATGAATCACAACGACAAAAAGTGATTCAAACATTGGAGCTAACTGCTCTGTACTATACTGTATATAAAGCTTTTCTGAGCTTTATTCCCAATCATGTGACTGTCAGTCAACCAGGATGTCTTAAAGTACACAAAGGCAGAAAGAAACAATTGTTTAATATCACAAAATATGGTATTTCTGTCCTCACTGAGATTATTCTGTAACTCAATTGTTCTACTTTTATAGCACGACAAGATTAGCCTATCCATAAAAATTAAGGACTTGGTCAGAGAAATGGGTTTTTTTTACAGGTAGTCAACTTATTATCAAGATTAAGACTAGAATCTTGGTTGTTGAATGAAGCAGTGGTTAAATGGGATGCCTACACGACCACTTTGCTTAACAACTGCAATCTCAGCTCTTCCATTTTTGGTCCTTAAGTAGATGGCATAAAAGAACTGCTTGCCCAGCAGCAAGATTGGCCTTTGTGCAATGCTGGAAGAATGCAAGGATGCCCTCCGATGACTTAATAATCAAAAAAATCTTTGATTGCACTGAAATGGACAAACTAACATTGGAATTGAAAGGAATGACAGACTTGGAGTATTATGTATCATGGGAGAAATGGTACAAATGGATTGAAAATAGAAAAATAAAATAGATTCAGATATAATACAATTTGATGAAATAAAGTGCATAGAGTACAAGAATTTAGTAATGACATGTCGTGTAAAAGGTCAGTTCTGCACAAAGAAAAAATTGTATTTATGTTTTTGTTTTTTGTTTAAAAATTAATAAAATATGTTTTTTTTTAAAAAAAACTGCCTACCAAAAGAGGGCAGGTAGCTATCCTCTGTGTTCTGTCCCCGTCTCACACACGCACACCAGCAATCGACCAAGAGTTAAAATAAACCAGCAGACAAGAATTTCCTTTGATAACAGAATTGGCAGCAACCCAGTGGCTGCTTGCCAACAGTTTTTTACTTACAAAGGGAGGTTTATCTCCTCCGACCGAAAACATCAAAGTCCACAAAAGCCAAAGAATAGTCAAGTCCAGTCCAAAAAATCAGTCCAAGCAGAGCATATAACAAAGTTCCAGAAATGCAGAATGACTTGCTAGCTTTCAGTTTTGTCCGTCACAAAGCGTGAATGGCCACCACACCCCCTTTTATCCCCTGTGGGGTGTGGTCCAGTGACTCAGCTTAATCTCTGGCATGCCTCCTTCTCTGCTGCGTGCGCTTGTCTTTCCGACACTGTCAGGGATCCAGCCAAGACTTATCTCCATTGCTGTCTAACTGCGGCTGCTCGGAAATGCCTGGCTCCTAGCCTATCTCTTCTCCTTCGGAAGACACCTGAGGCATTGCCAGAGGAGGGTCCTGGAGAGGGAGGCCTTGCCAACTCCTCTCCTTCACTTTCAGAGTCTTCTCCCTCCGATAAGACAGGCTCGGGGGTCGGAGTCACAACACTCTGTGAGCAGAAGGGAAGACGTGCGCTAAGGTGCAGGAATGGAGCTTCAATCTTCAGAATCGTTTCGTTTGTCCAGCCCAACACAAGGAGTTCACCTCCCCTCTGTGTATGAAAGGGAACTCCTGCACTGGGGCTAGAGGAATGAAGCTTGAATCTTTGCAATCCATGCATTATTTCTGCAGCCTGACAAAGTCAATGGGGAGGTTGGCATGGGAAATTGAAAGCTGCCAACACCTAGAGAAGTTTGCAAATGGTGATCAAATAATTGTGAGGATCTTGGCAACTGGTGTTAAGCATGAACAGATTGCCAAGTACTCACATCACCATTACCTGATTGGGGGAGGGGTTAGGAGTGGCAAGATGCTTTACAATGACTGAAAGTGCTTTACAGACTATAAAGTCTCCCTTTCCAAGCTGTTGTAACGTGAAACGGTAATTAAACGACTGATTGTAAGTCAAAGACTACCTGTAATTAAGTATTATTATTTACTCTTTTATTTGCAGGGCTTCTATGGCACTCTAACAAAAATTAAATTTTTAAATTAAACATATTTAACTGTATTGGACCAAAAATATTCAATTACCTGTTTTGATCATTGTGTTACATACGAAACATATTTGTTAAACTGTCAGGTTGCTATAAATTCATTCTATCTTTGGATGAGAAGAAGTGACAATAAGAAAACTCTTGTATCTTCCAAGGGTAGGTTTTAATCTCTGATCTCATACTGCTTGTCTGTAACTCCTCTCCTGAGCTTGAAATGTCTTTTCAGGGTATGCATAGCCCCATCTGCTCTGTAGTTCTAATCTCAGGAGAAGGCTTTCCTTGAGTTTGCCATGTAATGTTTACAAGGTACTAAAAACTTTAAAAAGTTCTCAAAACTGTAAAGATTTTTTAACTTCCCTTCCAGCTCAGAACAAAGATAGATTTGTGAAAGTAACATAGAGTCACTTTGGCAAATGAACCTTGATGATTATGCTACAATGACCAAATTCATATATCATATATAAGCCATTATGTAGTTGGTCTGAATCAAACTTAGCATACTGCATGAAACTAGTAGCTGAGGTTTGCTTCAATGGCATGTTTTCACCAACCCCAAACAAGTTATATTATTACTGTAATGAACTCAACAGATGAAATCTTGATTTTTTTAAAAGTGGTATATTTATTTCTTGGCCAATCCAATCAATTGATTGATGATGGAAGGCTGTAGAAATTCATTTTGCTATTTTGGAGGATAATAGTACCAGGAAGATTGATTGCCCCCCTAGATTGTTATATAAATATAGAACATAAAATTAACAATTTTAAAGTCATAATTACCATCTTGAAAAATCATTACATGTATTAACTAAGCAATTATTCAGTTATTAGTGTTCCAAGGCAGCTGAGCTGAATAGCAGCCAATTTATTATTGAGGCATCAATAGAGGCTCGTTGTGCCAATGGAGCTGTTCATGGCACACCACGAGGCTCGTCATCTCACCGGTGAAACCGCTTGCGGCACAAGGCTGCAAGGCTTGTTGCACAGTGGAGCCGCTCGCATCAGAATGCTGGAAGGTTCGTTGTGCTGGTGGAGCCACTTGTGTCAGAATGCCACAAGGCTGGTTGTGCTGGTGGAGCCACTTGCAGCTGGATGCTGCGTGGCGTGTTGTGCCATCGCATGCATGAGTGGCGGCACCAGCGAGATGAGCCTCGCAATGTTCTGCCGCGAGTCACTCCATTGGCACAAGCCTCGTTGCATTATCCCTCCAGCTGCTCCACCAGTGTGACGAGCCTCGTTGCGCCAGTAGAGCCACTGACAGCAGAATGATACTAAGCAGGATTAATTGAGCTCTTACTCTCTCCATTCTTAATGCAATTCTATATACTTTAAGAAACAAGTTCTCCTATACGTAAGCCCCTGGAAATACGTAAGATCCCCGACTTCCGGGTATTTCGCTGTGCACTGAAGACCCTGTTGTTCCGCCAGGCTGGGCTATCGACATGATAATTTTAAATTGGGGTATTTTAAATTTCTGGGGTTTTAAATGGAGCCAAATTTATTTAATAATTTTAAATTTTAAATTGATGTTTGTCTTGTGTTTTTAAATAGGCTGTACACCGCCCTGAGTCCTTCGGGAGAAGGGCGGTATAGAAATAAAATTATTATTATTATTATTATTATTATTATTATTATTATTATTATTATTATTATTATTATTATTATTATACTACATACGTATGCATACATACACTCCAACAGCTACAACTTCTGAAACATCTTTTGTGTGCTTGAAAATTAATCACGTTCAAGTCTCCAAGTAATACCAGTACTTTAGCCTGGGAAGTTAGAAAAATATCCCAGAAGAAGGCAAACCTCTGTAGTGCTGCTAAGAATATTAATGGATACTTCCATGAAGACTTCACTAAGACTTGAACTCAACTTGAAGATGTTTGTTTTCCCTTTCCATCTCTATAAAGAAATTACATATAATTTATTTGGAATATAAACCCCACAAAATTCTATGGTATGTAGATCATTAATTTTTCTTTTTGAAACGCTGTAATTCCTTAGTTCGGGGCAGTCAGGGCAACTGAACGCAGCTGAGCGTTCACTGGCTAGATGCCCTTCCTGACATCTACAGGGAGTTTGCCGCAGATATTTTCTCTTTGCATCCTGAGAAACATCTGCTATTACCTAGGGTTGAACTCTCAACCCTCTGAATGGGAGGTGAGCATCTTCCCCACTAGGCTACCACACCGCTCAGATCTTAATTTGATTAATAAATAATAAATATAACTGTGCTACAAATAGTGATGGAATGAGAAAAAAATTTCAGGAAATTCTAAATTAAGAGCAGGTCAGAAAATTGGCTTCTATTTTTATGAACAAATTAAGACATTGGACAATAGCTCTGTGCAATATAAGCATTGTTGATGTCTAGTAATGACCAACCAACAAAAATAAGCTTTTCTCCCAACTAAGACACAGACTTCTGAATCATGACAAAATAATACACAGCTAAAAGGGTATCATTTTGCATGAGCTTAATTTGCATTAGATTAATGTAACCTTTAATGAAAAAAAATATAATTGTAGACAGACTATGATTAAAGAGAATTGGCTTGGATTTTTGCTGTTTTTAATTCTTAGATTATATGCTATTCAGAACCAATTGAAAGAGATAAAATAAATAAAACAATGAGCTAATTAGTTTCTAATGCTCATAATAGATTAGTTGAAATACCTTCACTGGAAAGACAATAGTTATGTTCTCCAAAGTATCATTTGGAGATTCCAAGTGGCTTACATGAACTTGTTATAAAGGAGACCCAAATATTTTTGTCAAAAATTTAAATATATATTTCATTTTAGTTATGAAAGGAATCATACAAAGTTCTATATCACTTATGAAAAAAACATTTGTCTGCTGCTGTTGGTACCTTAGATATTGCTCTGAAGGGAGAAAGAATTCACAATTAAATGTTGCATTCAGAGAAAGTGAAAATGAAGAAAACCAAAAGTCCAGGTTGCATTTACTAGTGGTGCAGTCTTTATATGTTTTTAACAATTATACATTACCATAAGTGCTTCATTTACACTTGCTTATGTATGAAATAAAGCAAGCACAACATACATTTCCAGTGCTCTTCTACACAGTGGGTATAATTTCTTTGGTACTGCCTTAGACTATACTACTGAGGAAGCAGAGATTTCATATTAATCTGAGGACCCAGATTGTTGGGGGCAATATGCTGACTCTGTAAACCGCTTAGAGAGGGCTGTAAAAGTAGCTATATTCTAAACTAACCAGAGTCTGGGATTATGCCTTCCAGAAAAAGATTGTGGCTCAGTAGGAGAGTGCATGTAATACATTCTTACCATCATCAGGAAAAGTTGAGAAAATTTCCTGTCTATCACTCTGTTGCTCGTTTTAATGGACTATTTAAGCTATATTGTACTGTAGTATGAAGCAGCTTCAGCTAACCTTTCACCTTAATATAACAGATAATGGTCCCCTATTTACATACACCTGGTTCACATAACATGCTGAATTATGTGTTTCTTATGGTTATCACATGGTTTATTTAGCATGTTGTAAAAACCCAGCTGACCCAGGTATTACATTGGCTAAACTAACTATAACTGAACATATTGCATAAACTCAGCCAAACACACTGAACTAGAGGCCATTCATCAGCAACCCAAGAAATCCCAGCAGAGTTTTTAGAGCCAGTTCATTCTCTTATGTGAAAGGTACTTTCTTTCACCCCAATCTCTTTTCTTTTGCCTAACTTGGGAAAGAAACAGGTTTTTCTTGCTGTTTAGGTTCACAACAGCCCCTATATTTAAAGACTGTTTTGAACAACCCTGATCTCTAAACCACAAAGCATTTAGGTACTGTTTGTCAGTATGCTTAGAGGAAACCTGAACAAAGAAATTAATAGCACTCCGCAATAGCGTTTAATAAGAAAAATACTACACAAACATGTATTAAGCTTAGGAATTTTGTGCGGGTTAAATTTAGGAGAGGGCACCATTTAAAGAAATGACAGCAGCTGTTACACCTCAGTGAAAGTCATTACAATCACTGCCTCCAAAATAGTATTATACTATAGCGAATGACATGCAGCAAGCTTTTCGGGGAAACCAAGTTGTTGAACAAGGGGGTGATGCTGGTTATCTGAAACGCCAACTTTGTTCGGTTACTGTAAAAGGTCGCTTTTTCAATCGCAGTTCCTCTTAATTTAATCATGGGGTAAATCAGAGGAAGCGTAAAAAGGCAATTTGGAAATCTAAATGCGAAAGCACTCTTAAGGAAGTCATGCAAATGCGCATTTAAGGTTTCAACATGTCCACACTGCCTGCCAAAGAGAAAACGACTAGAGAAAACGACGGTCACAACCCGGGACAATTTCCTTCGCAAACCATCCCTTCCCACAATGCTCCCGCGGAGCTGCAGCTGTCCCAAGCAAAGAGCAGAGTTCCCGGAGGGCTGGGCGCTTACTTGCATAGAGCCTGGTAACTGAAGGCGTCCTGGGCCGCTATGGTAGTGGAGAGGTCTCCCTTCTGGCCCGGGAGGAGAAGCAAGAAGAGGGCAGGCAGCCAGCGGAGCCGGAGGGCAGCAGCCCCGCAAGCTGCGGCGAACGCGACGGCGCGTCCCATGGCAGGCCGAGGGAAAGCTCCGCGAAGGTTACTCGGCTAACATGAGCGAGCAGAAAGCGAGAAAGCGCACTGGCGGAGGAGTCATGTGACTCGCTCTCGCCCTCCCCTCCGTCCGCGCAGCGCCGGGTCACCTGACAAACCCGGAACTTGTCACGTGCTGGTAGTCATGTGAGGTGAGGCGCGAGGGTGATGGAAGCGCGCGCGGGTGGGGCAGGGAGGAGAAGGCAGGTGGCGCAATCAGGGGAGGGGCGCCTCCTCGCGCTTCTTTGAACGGGCCCTCGGGCTCCCTCGCCTGGGCGCGGCTTTGGTTGGCGCGGTTTAGATTAGAAGGAAAAAAATCGCCTCGGCTGGGAAGGGCTCGTTGGTGCCTGCGACGGCCATCTCTTGACACGGGGAACGAGGAAGACTTAGAACATACTTAGAATAATTATATTGTTGCTTTAAATGTACACCAGTCGGTATATATTAAAATGAATTCTTGTTGCCTACAGCTCTCAAAGGGTCACTCTTCCAATATACACTGCATAAACATGACAAATGTGCATATACCCACATATATGACACACAGAAAAAGCACGGTCTAGTTCGGATGTATTACATGTACATAGCAAGAAAAGCAAATCTTGCCAGTTTACCAGACGGCATAGGGAACAAAGCTGTTACAGAATCTAGTAGTCCTGCCAGAAATACTTCGAAACTTCCTCCCAGAGGGGAGCAATAGAAACAAACCATAAAGTGGGTATGTGGGGTTTCTAACAATGCTTTGATATCTAAGCACCTATGGGTTATAAGCAGTATCAGTGGGTTGTCCCCGGTTCGGACCGGTTCTGTAGAACTGGTAGTAAAACCGGAGGGAGGCTCCACCCACTGACCCTAACATCATCAGAAGCGATCTGCGCATGCGCAAGAAGCAAGGCATGTGCGCGAGCAAAGGGATCGCACGTGGCCAACCCCATTGTGAACTGGTAGTAAAGGTAAATAGAACCCACCCCTGAGCAATATCCTGAATGGGAAGCAAGCTTCCTATAATCTCAGCTGTCCTTATCACTCTCTGTATGGACTTTCTATCTGAGGCACTGCTGCCACCAAAACAAACAGTGATGCGGTTTGTTAAAACACTCTCAATCGTGCCTCTGTAAAAAGCGGTCAGGACAGAAGGAGAGAGATGTGCTCTCCTCATCCAAGGCAGAAATGCAGATGCTGGTTTGCACAAAAGATGCATGAAGGAGCGAGCCGCAGGCTTAAAGAGAGATTCAGCTCTGTGGGGAAGACATTGCTCCAGAAGGCGAATCTCACTTCTGTTGAATAATTAAAAGAATAGTGCAGATTGAACATACTTTAAAATTAGGAGTAGTGCTTGATTATTGCTAGCCCCATTTTAGTAGACTGGTATTTTGTTTCTTAGGGCGGCGGGTCAGATGCCCCTGCAATGTCCCAGCGGGAGGTACAAACATAATTTCCTCCTATAATTGGTATTTGAAGGAATATTGCCCCTAGATGCCTCAAAATTATTATTTGTTTGAACTATCCTTTACAAAGTAACACCATCCAAGTTAGTGGCCGTCATTTATTTGAGTTAGCTGAATTGTAGCCCCATGGGAGATAGACAGCAAGTAAATTTAACAAATATAATAATTATGTGCTGTATGAAGAGGTCCAACCAGTCACCATCATGTGACTTTTGTCCATGTGATCACAAATGGATAATGTATTATATTACAGTACTTATTAATTTAATTATTAATTTATTATTATTATTAATATAAAACAAATAATTCCCTCAACACTGTCAAACTATTTACTAAGTCTGCACTACTATTAATCTTCTCATCGTTCCCACCACCCATCTCCTTCCACTTATGACTGTATGACTGTAACTTTGTTGCTTGGATCCTTACGATTGATATTGTTTTCTGATTGCTTATTTGTAACCTATGAGTATCATTAAGTGTTGTACCTTATGATTCTTGGTTAACGTATCTTGTCTTTTATGAACACTGAGAGCATATGCATCAAAACAAATTCCTTGTGTGTCCAATCACACTTGGCCAATAAAAGAATTCTATTCTGTTCTATTCATTTAGGGGTTTTTCCTACACTGAAGCTGGGCATTATATATTGAATAGGACACTTTGGTTAGGAACCATTTGCATAACACCTGTGATGTATAAATCTATTTGTTTGCATAACATGCTAAGGTGCAATGTGATTTGCTTCTTTGTGACCTTTGAAGTGTATAAACAAAAGACATACAGTTTATATAAACATCCTCACAATATGTTCAATTACAGTATATTTAATAAGTATGTGTTTTTTGGCTTTTCTCATCTTTGGATCTTTGCCAGCACATTTCTTTGATTCAGTCTAGTGTACTATAATGCAAGCAACATGGTGTTGGTTCTTGATAATTACATTTTTGCAACAGCATTCTGTCCCTTATAGAAAACAATTGGGCAAGCAACATTTGTACACATCTGTGTCCTTTTTTGCCTCTTGTCTGGATATTGTGGAAAACATGTATACCTATACAATGAGCCGTGGAGGCGCAGTGGTTAGAGTGCAGTAATGCAGGCTACTTCTGCTGATCACCAGCTGCCAGCACCTTGGCAGATCGAATTCCACCAGGCTCAAGGTTGACTCCGCCTTCCGTCGTTCCTAGGTCAGTAAAATGAGGACCCAGATTTTGAGGGCAATATGCTGACTATGTAAACCACTTAGAGAGAGCTATAAAACACTATGATATATATAAGTCTAAGTGCTAATGCTATACAATACTGGTTTCCAAGAAGACGGAGCAAAGATAAAATAGTAGATCTAACTGCCTGAAAGTTAAAAAAATTCATGAAGATGCTGATGGGCTCAGTATTTCTAGGTGGGGTGGGTGGACAGGATATCAAGGTTACACACAAATGGTTAGAATGTATTTGTTTTCCTAGAATCATTTGGGTGCCCTTTAATGCCTTTTAGTGATGGCCTTCTAGTTAGCTGTTTATACAAACATAAATTAGGCAATCTGCATTTTTCCATGCTGTATTTTGAAATTTGTCAACAGAAAATACCCATATGAGTTTCTCAACAATAAAATAACTATACTGTAATATACATTTCAGAATAGCATGTTTTATATGTTCTCAGGTTGAGAATTTTCTTGAGAATTCTTGAATTCTTGAGAATATTAGAGTTGTGGTATCTCCAAATTCCAGGATGCCTAGCTAGGAATCTTATGCAACATTTGTGAGAATTTCCATTTAACCTCAGAGAATGCTTTCACTGAATTCTGCCATTCTTGACTTTGTTCAAGAATAAAAAGGCTTACAGAAGAAAAGCATTATTATGAAATCAAGGCATGTACTAGTAAAATCCCATGAAAAATTGGGGGCAAACTACAGCCCTTTCAGGAGGCTGTAAAAATATTTCAAATTATGTCATTCTTTTTCCTTCACTTTTTGAAATCTTTTTTTTTCCTAGTTATTTGTAAATACATTAATCATGGTGAATTACCTCCTTCATTGTGCAATTCCTGTTGTACTTTGAATCTGTTTTTTGAATCTGGATAAATCATATTTGTATAAGTAATTAAATCCGTTTTAATATAATTGTACTTAGACTAAAAGGCATTTGATGGTAAATTGCATCCAGTTTTGGTTGCCATGATATAAAAAATATGTTGAGATTCTAGAAAGAGTGCAGAGAAGAGCAACAAAGATGATTAGAGGACTGAAGGCTAAAACATATAAAGAATGGTTGCAGGAGTTGAGTATGTCTAGTTTAATGAAAAGAGGGACTGGAGATGACAAGATAGCAGTTTTCCAATATTTAAGAGACTTCTACAATAAGAGGGGGTCAACCTATTCTCTAAAGCACCTGAAGGCGGAACAAGAAGCAATGGATGGAAAGTTAATCAAGGAGAGAACCAACCTAGAATAAAGGAGAAATTTCCTAACAGTTAGAACAATTAATTAGTGTAGCAACTTGCTTCCAGAAGTTGTGGGTGCTGCAATATTGGAGATTTTTAAGAAGAAATTGGACAATCATTTGTCTGAAATGGTGTAGGATTTCATGCCCAAGCAGGGGGTTGAACTCGAAGACTTCTAAGTGTCAGACTTTGATGCTATCTCATAATAAATGAATTTCCAAACTGCCAATCTTTAAGGAAATCTTCTCTTTAATTGAGCACAGCAACCGGATCATGACTTGATGCGGATAAGACTGACCTTTTGCCCCCCAATCCCTCCCTTTCCGATCCCCAATTATCTGCTTCTCATTGGCTATCTTCCAAGTCACTCCACTGACTTCTTGTCTCGTCATTTCACAGGAATGTCTCCCCCCTCCTCATTTCCACGACGACCGGGCTTCAAAGGAATTTAGCAGGCAAAAGTTAAGGGCTTATCTCTCTCCTCTCTATGCCAGTGGTGAGACGCTGACACTAAGTCTTCCAACGCTGTTATGTTATTCTATTAAGTCAGGGGTGTCAAACTGGTGGCCCTGTGGGCCGGATGCATCACATGCAGGCCATGCCCACCCCAGCTCTGTGAAGGGGAAAAACATTGGGATGTCATGTGACAGCAACATGAAGTTAATGATAACATTTGTGGATTTATTCTGGATTTTAAGAGATTCTAGATTTTTAGCAGGTTTTGTCTTATAGATATATCTCTTCAAATTATTCTCTTTTGTTTCTTTGTATTATTGTTAGTCTATTAGCTAGACCACCTTCTTCCATTACTGATATTCTATTGGAGATCTTATTCATTTTGTCATCCATGATAGTCAACTATAGTACACAAGGGGGAAAATAAATGGCAACAACATTCCTATGAAATATGCAAAATGGTGAAATCTTGTTCATACTGACACTAATCACTCTCTCTCTCCATCGCCTTTTACCTTGGGAAAACAGTCTTGTTTTTTCTATTACCATATATTGCTTTGAACATTACCTTATGTTCTATAAACTTCTCACATCTTTCTTTTTGAGGATCTCGTCAACTCCATCCAATCAGGACATTTTCAGTCTTCCCTTCCTCTCAACCTATTCACTTTTTTTTCTAATGCTTGTTTTGCAACTTGACCCTCACTGTCATAACCAAGTGACAGTGTACTTTTTTTGTACTCATTTGGTTACTCTAGTCTGCCATTCGTTCCTGGAAAAACAGGAGTGGCAAAATACAGTAGGTCTCAAGAAGTCATAGGAATGGCTAGATTCTCACTGAGTTTATTAACAGTATGTACTGAAACAGTAAAGGGGGAACTTAGATTACAAAAAAATTGACAACTGGGTATGTTGTAAGCAGGAAAGTGTACAGAATTTATTTCCTGCTTCTCGGGAAGTTATCCCCAGTGAATGCAGCCATTACAGAAAACAATATGATAGCAGTACAAGAATTGCATAGGTTTATTGATTCAGAGCTTCAACACAATTGTGTCTTTAATACATTTCTCAGTCCAATTTATGAAAGGTATACATAGCTGATCAACACAATCTTCCCAAAATAAACAAAGAGGCTATCTAAGTTAGTAATTTGTTATAAAAAATTGTCATACAGTTCCATGATTTCAAAAATGTTTCCTAAGGTGAAAAACTTAGTGAGAAAAATAGCAAGAAAGATAGCAAAGTATAGACTGGAGAAGCTTTTGTAAACTAAGTGCATCCATGAGTACTCATGCACACACATTATTAATTACCAGAGCTGCTTTTATTCTATTTAATAAATCCATGAAAAATGCTGTTCTGTGTTCTTATAATCAGTCTGGAATTGAATGGGGAGTACTGAACTTTCCAAAAATAATTGCAGAATTGGAAAGCAATCTGCATGGGCAATGCTACCTTATTCAAAACATTTTATTAAAAACACTTTCATTCAGCAGGAAAATGCAGCTGAAATTAAAAGTGCAAGGCAAAAATAGTAGGGAGAACAGCATTCAGTGCAAAGTCCAAGCCATCAGTTTGCACAATGAAACGATAATTCATTGTGAAAAGGACAATGTTTCAAATTCTGGAATGCTTTTTAAACCTCAAAAGTTTACTTAAACCCTTTCTTTGTAAGTTGAAGTCATGCAAACTCCAGTACAAAACACATGAGAAAGTTTTTTTAAAATCTCCAAAAATGCTGTTCATCTTTGACATTTCTTGAAGACTATTAGCATAAGATGGAATTTATTTCAGCAGAATCTGTCTTAATTCCTTAAGAAATCCTTTGGCCTAAATAACTGGGTGGGCAAAACCACTTTAAAAAAAAAAGTATATAGGTCATGTTTTCATAGTTTTTCCCAAACATTCCTGACACAGTTGGACAGTTGGCTCACTGTGTGGTTGGAAGAAATTTCCATCTGGGTTGTTCCAAGTGGGGAGATATATACTAGAAACATGGAGACTGCTTGAAAACATGATTTAATGGTGGACAGAACCACATAGTTTTGAGGTCCTGGGCAAAAAAGCACATGGGTGAGAGAGTGAGATTTATACCCTTTGAATTTGAGCTTGTATTCTGATTGGTTATCAGACTCCCATGTGGCCATGCAGGGGTAACTTTGTAGATTGTCTTTTGAATCCCAGGCTTGGTTGAGCCTTTCTGGTTGATGTAATCTCCCCAGGTGCCATGTGGTGAGTTCTGTTGCTAGATGGGTAGAGGGCTAATCCTATCTTTGTTGGATCTTGGGTGAGGGCATTTGCTTATGAATAGACCTAGCTATCTCTTTAACTCTTAAGTGCTGACATCTGCTGTGGGCTATTGAGGAGGGTGGGGGCTATTAAAACTGATTGCTTTCTGCCTAAAATTGCTTCCTGCCTAAAAAACATGTTTCTCCATTTCTCATCCAGAGAAATGTGATATTCTGCCTTTTTAACATTTCCTAGAACCATGATGGCGAACCTATGGCACGCGTGCCACAGGCGGCACGTGGAGCCATGTTGCCTGGCACACCAGCTCAGCTCCGATGCGCATGCGTCAGAGTCTCTGGAGGCTGGGGACAGCAAAAAAGTCACTTCCTGTCCAACCAGAAGTTGGGAAACGGGCCGTTTTGGGCCTCTGAGGGGGTGGGGAAGGCTGTTTTCGCCCTCCCCAGATGCATAGAGAGGATCTGGAGCCAGGTGAGAAAGAAAAACGGGCCTACCGGGCCATCGTGTGCTAGGAGCGGGGGGAAGGGGAGGTCACATGCACGGGGCGGGGTGCATAGAATTATGGGTGTGGGCACACGTGCACGCGAACCTCCCCCGCCCTCCCCCTTTCCTGGCACGCGATGGCAAAAAGGTTAGCCATCACTGTCCTAGAATATTACATTTTTCTAGGAGAGAGGTGGCTGCTAACTTCCTACAGTATCAGCCCTTCAATGTAAATCAGGCTTAGAAGTCAATGCCACATAAATCTGTACTTCTTTAACTGTACAGTAATAGTAACAAAATCTTACAAGACTTAATGTGCTTCCCCTCTCCCCTCCATCGTTGTATGAACTAGGCAGGGACCTAAGACATTTACACATATATTCTTGTCTCAGGTTCTCTTTAACTGTCCATTGCATTGGTAGTAGCTCTTATTTCTGTCCCTATGCCTAGAAAGAAATAAAAATGTTGTCTAAATATGCAGCAGGTCAGAATGCCCAAAAATACCTTGTTCATGAAATATCAAGAGTCAATTTGAAAAACTCAAAATCATTGCTATATGTTCAAATCTCCCCAACTTGTGTCAAAGGCTATTAAATATTAATATACGTCCTTTCTCCAAGTTAAATTGTAAGGTCCCTCCTCAAATCCAATTTAATAAACCCAATTTTAAATTTTTAAAAAACCAACTTTTTTGTTTTAGTTTTTTCAGATCAAAGTGAGTAGGGATCTTTAAAAGTGACAGAGTTCAACAATTTTAATTAATGAACGACTTTCTAAGAACCGTTATTTTTTATTGACAAAAGCATGAAAATGCAGATGCAGGAGATGGCAGAAGTCTACAAGATTCTTGATTTTGTATGTATGATACTTTGCAGCTGATTTGTGCAACAAAGTTTAGCAGAGCAAGATAGTACAAAGTACCTTAAATTGCTAGAATACAAACATAAACTGCAGTAATGCATTGGTATTCACATTTTTTTGTTTATTTTGTGGTATTGTGAATGCTTTTATTTCTGTAAAATAATCTGCAAGAATTATGTACCTAAAGCACTTTAAAACTCAAATTAACCAAGGGAACAGCTGTGGTATTTTATAACAAAGAAAAGAACTTATTAGCTCCAAGCTGCAGAGGTTCAACCACAGAAATCATACAAAAGGAGAAAAGGGGAATGACCATAGAAGAGGTATAAAATCTCTTCTCATCCCCATGCATCTCAGCTGTTCCAATTTTCTATAGATACAGTATTGAAGTAATTCAGCTAAATTATCTGTGGTGCCTTGAATGATGCCATCTCTCAGTTCATTAAACACAGAAATAATCATCTAATCCAGGAGTGTCAAACTGGCAGCCTGCGGGCCAGATGCATCACACACAGACCACACCCAGCCCAGCTCCGCAAAGTGGAAACCATCAAGATACGTCACATGATGGCAACATGACACCACGAGTTTGACACCTGTGATCTAATCTAAAGCTAATCCATTCCTGGAATACAATTGAAACTATAATGAACTCTTGCATGTTCCTTGGTGCAATCTGTAAATTTTCCAATTATCAGATGTTCTGGCAGTCTTCAAAAGCTTTGTTTAAACCTCTACATAAAATAGGTGAAGTTTTGGATACTTCAATCATGAATTCATTGGTGCCTATGATAGGTACTGCTTATAAGTATGAAGAATCCAAGAACATCACTCAAATACAACCTGTGAAAAACTCAGTTGGTTTCAGTGAAAAGTATAATTCACAATGAATGTTGGAAGGCTTAAAAACATCTGGAGAACCATCCTATCTGTCTGTTAGGTAGGAGTGAAATAGCATGGTCAGTGAAGTAGGAACAAATGATGAATCCTGGTGCCCCGTCAGTTGCTCGTTTTGGTCAAATTGAGTATCATTTTAATAATTGTAAATTCATCAATCTGCCCATTTATTAGTTGATGAGGAAAAAATAAAGTATTGGTTTAGAGCCATTTTGGTTTAGGCATCAGGTGAGAAATTAGGAGACTGAGTTCCAGTCTAGGCATGATGCTAGCTGGGTGACCTTGGGCCAGTCATTTTCTTTCAGCTGTCTATGAATGAGACAATGACAAACCACTACTGAATAACCTTGTAAAGAAATCTGCAGAGACTATTGTAAACAGTCCCAGGGAGTCAAAAACTACCTCAAAGACACACATGCACAAAGTGGTTTCCAGTGGGTGAGCTGGAACACAGAAAAAGTAGTTTCCGTTGTCAAGGAAGAATTGCCAAGATAAATGACAAGTGCTCTGGAGTCTCTTACAGCCAAGAAAACTAAATTTTACAACCTCATTAAACAAATTGATTGAAAGGGGGAAAGGAGATTAGGTCGCAGAATTCTTGGCAGCTGGATACTATACATTTATCTTAACCATTTATTTCTAAATTCTTTAGAAGCAGGATTCCTTGATTCTTTTGCTAAACCCCTGTTGATGCAATGGTGAGGGGTGTGTCCGCTTTCAGGTTTCATGTAGTTTGGCAGGTGATCATAGCAGTTTACTCAAGGCTAAGTAGCTAAATGACAAACAAGCAAAAGAGCACAAAGTCAGAATCTCTTGCAGATAAAGCTTGCCCAAGTAGTTTCACTTTCCACAGGAATATAGCAATAGCACTTAGATTTGTATACCGCTTCATAGTCCTTTATAGCCCTCTCTAAGTGGTTTACAGAGTCAGAATATTGCTCCCAACAATTTGGGGTCTCATTTTACCGACCTCGGAAAGATGGAAGGGTGAGTCAACCTTGAGCCTGGTGAGATTTGATCTGACAAACTGCTGACAGCTGGTGATCAGCAGAAGTAGAATGCAGTACATTCTAACCACTGTGCCACCACGGCTCCTATGCAGAAGAATAGTTAAAATACAATCCGAATCAAACCAGATTAATCAACCTGTTGAAAGGTCAGAGGGTAAAGGTTTCTTGTACAAACAGAATATACAGGAACAATATACCAAACCAAAGAAATTGGACGGTTGCTTCCAACAGAGAAATATGGGCCAGGACTGCCTCTTAAATGATGCTGCAACCAGTTAAGTTCAGTTAAGGTGGTCAGTTCCTTGCTTGGCAAAAGTGCCACATTAAGTGCCTTTGCTCTACTCTCCTGCTCTACTCATCGAACTTGAAGGCTGTACACCATCTTCTGACTTCTCCAGCTATTCTAATGGTTCCTGTATTTGATCAGCCTCAGGTGATTTCTGTCTTGGTGTCTTCTGAGCCTGACTGGTTCAGCTGGAGCAGTTTCATCAGAATCCGATTCAAATGAGTCCTGGGCCATGTCAGGTAGTAACTACTCATTTCCTTCATAAAGGAGGAATGTGCAGAAGTTCTGAATCTGTAATATTACACAAAGTACAATTCTCTTTCCTAGGCCCTGAGAAGTCCATTCCTCTAGAATTTTTAAAGGAGGGGAACAAAAAAGATGAGCTATGATAAGAGACGTGCTCAAAAAAGTAACTGAAAATGATTGAAATTGATAAGGAAGTCTTTGTCTCACTTTTCTCCATTTTCTCTTCTCTGGAAAAAAGAAAGTAAGAATAGAGAAGACCCCATTCTTCCACTGACTGATATAGGTTTATGTCCCATTCTCACTTAGAAAGTTTGATCAATTTTAGGTGCATTTTATCATGGAGCAGAAGATGGTACAGAACAACTGGTCTCAAGAGCATCCTTGGGTGGAGCAGGTCAAAATTTTGAGATGGTGACGATAGCTGCAAAATTACAGCTGTTCTTTTTTATATATATCACATGATGCATGTTAAAAAATGTCAAATTTTAATTGCACTGTTAAGGTTGCCATCTTGAGGTTTTTTTTAACTACCCCTCCCTGTGAATAACCATGGTTGATCCTTGGTAAATGCTGTAGCAGTGAACTAATTTGCAAATTCAAGAGGCCATTAATAGATATGGTTCAAGATGGTGTCACTGATGGCAGCCTTGGTGAAATGCTCTCTAATAGTTTGATGTTTCTATTATTTTCTATGACTTGCTGCAGATTACATATGATTAAATTACTTTGTATGTTCACTGAGAACTTATGCACCAGAGACAAATTCCTTGTGTGTCCAATCATACTTGGCCAATAAAGTGTTCTATATTCTGTTCTACTCTACTCTACTCTACTCTACTCTACTCTACTCTACTCTACTCTACTCTACTCTACTCTACTCTATTCCTTCAAGTGATTCTCTATAGCCAGGATGGCGAACCTGTGGCACGTGTGCCACAGGTGGCACTTAGAGCCGTATCTGTGGGCACGTGTGAGCATTGCCCTAGCTTAGTTCCAGCGTGCATCCGCGCACTGGCCAGCTGATTTTCGGGCCTTCTGGGCCCACTGGAAGTCGGGAAATGGGCCGTTTCCGGCCTCCAGAGGGCCTCCGGGGGTGGGGGGGAAGGTGGTTTTCACCCTCCCCGGGCTCCAAGAAAGCCTCTGGAGCCTGGGGAGGGCAAAAAACAGACCTACTGGGCCATCACGTGCCAAAAATGGGGGGAGCGGGAGGGGGTCCCGCACATATGCACAGAGGGGGCACATTGAATTATGGGTATGGGCACGCACGTGTGATACCCCCCCCCACGCTCCCCGCGCTTTTGGCACATGACAGCAAAAAGGTTAGCCATCATTGCTCTAAAATATATAATGTGAAAAAATAGTCAGATGTATGAATCTTACTCAGATTTAAGCTCTCAATTCTTTCTCTGGTTTTTTTTTTTTTTCAATTTGATTTATATGCCACCCTTCTCCGGAGACTCAGGGTGGCTTACAATGCGTTAAGCAATAGCCTTCATACTTTTGTATATTTATACAAAGTCAGCTTATTGCCCCCACAAACTGGGTCCTCAATTTACCTACCTTAGAAAGGATGGAAGGCTGAGTCAACCTTGAGCCTGGTGAGATTCGAACTTACAGTAATTGCAGACAGCTGGTGTTAATCACAATGCTATCAGTCTGCTGAGCCACCAGGCTCAGTGTTATTCCCGTTATTAGCCCTTTCCCTGTGTTAGCCCATTATTCTCAATGCAAAACATACTTAAGGAGTATACATGCATAATATTTCTGGTACCTGCGGAGTGTTCACATTAAAGCTATCATGGGTGTGTCACCAAGCGTCAGATGTGACCTAACTTGGGAAAAAATAAAGAGTTCTGTTTTTTCCTCTTCCCATATGAGTTCATGAGTTTTCTTCATTGCCAAACTGGCTCTGCTTGAACACTGACAAATAAAGATCAGCACTGGCCATTTGTCAAATTGCAAGCAGATCAAGATGTGTGGTTAATGTCTTCATTCTGCTGCTAGCTAAACTTTATTTTCCTGCTGTCACCATTTGGCAAGATGTTTCAGAACTTTACACCGGATTATGAAAGGTAAGTAATACTATATTCATTTGATGATTAAGTGATTTTGGATCCAAAGCATAGCCTGACTTATCCCTGCCAGAAAATGTTCCTTTTGGTCTGTTCTTGCACCACACCTTCTTACACATTTTTCTATTCTTGCACAATCTTCATGTATTATTTCTGCTATTGCAGATATTTACCTATGATTTTTTTTCTTATCTTTTACATTGGTGTGCATTAACAAAATAGTAAGTACAGAATTTCAGACACCTGTAATATAATGTCTTACATTTATAAAGATCTATTTTTCTGAGAAGAAAGATTGCCACACCATCAGATAATGTGAGTCCTTCAAAGCAGGTTATAAAAGGAGAAGAATACAAGGAGGGAGACAATTGTGCAAAATAAGAAATATCAGCTCTGTTTCTTTTCATTGTGTTTCATTGTTCAGTCTTGTTCAACTCGTGGGTGGGTGCACGCCTGATCTATGGCGAACCAGTAGCAACCGATCACTGCAGTGAATCAGTGGTGGGATTCAGCCAGTTCGCACCACTTCGGGAGAACCGGTTGTTAAATTTCTGAGCAGTTTGGTGAACTGGTTGTTGGAAGAAATCATTAGGGCAGAGAACCGGTTGTTAAATTAGTTGAATCCCACCACTGCAGTGAATGTATAAACTCATCTCATGAGCCATTTACCTTTTTAAAAATGTTATTTCATTTATTTCACTTTTCTTAAACTGCACTTCAGAAATCTGTATATGCATGCATTCACATCCCAAATAAGTGCATTAGTTCTTTGTTGCAAGGACATTCTGCCTTTTGTTATGAGCATCAAAGCTGACTTACATGAGGCTTCCTACATTTCATTCTCACAGCTATTTGTGAGATGAGGTGAGGCTGAGAAAGGGACAGACTAGTCCCTTGGCTTCCAATGAGCCACAAGGCTGAGTGGAAAAACTTGAAGTGGAAACCTCCCAGTCCTTCAACCAGTTCCTTGTTTGGTGATTCTTTTCACCAGGAAGTAATTTAGAAAAGCCAGATCAGGAGTCAGAAAGAAAAATGCTTGAACCGAGATGCTAGAATTCTAAGAAGCTCAGGAAAAAGTTATTTTTTCCGCTTTCCCTGTTTTTCTGTTACCTAAAAGCCAATACCAAAGTCAGACGACTAGATAAAGAGCCAGCATACCAAAACAATAATTAAAGAGAGGGAACAAGTAAGATGGTTAAGAACTGTTTCAAAACCCACTCTGTTTATAAATTTATCTATATAGATATCTACTGCAGGGGTGAGTTCTACTTATCTTTACCACCGGTTTGCAATGAGCACGCGCACGTGCTTGCTTCACTCGCGCACGTGTGCACTTCTGCGCATGCACAGATTATCAATTATGACATCCGGGTGGGTGGGCGGAGCCTCCCACCGCTTTTACTACCAGTTCTAAAAAACCAGACAGAACCAGGAGCAACCCACCACTGATCTACTGGCTGGTTTAACTAAGGCCACTGTATAAGTAGACTTAAGCATTAATTATTTCCAGAAAAAACACTGTAATTATAATCATAATTTTAGTTCGTAGAAGTAGTTTAGTTTAGTTCATAGAAATAGTTGCAAGTATGTGTCTGCATACATGCCTATCCTTTCCCCATTATTCCACCCATTATATCCACTATGGAAATCAGCCACAATTTGCCATTAGAAATCATACAAGTCCAACCATTGGAGCCCTGCCTGCCCCACCTAGCTAGTAAAAACAGTCAGGGAAGTAACTGGAGTTGACTCCAGGATACAGTCACCCTTTTGGGGAACAAGGAGAGGTTTCAATGCCTTTGATATTCCAAAGTTCCTGGCAGCAGTTCTTGAGGAATTTAGTGAGGGTCTTTCTCAGCCCTGTTCAGAGATTCTATGTCTCTGAATTTCAGTGTTAAGTAATCAAATAATGACCATTTACATAAAGGAGATTTGCCCCGCCTATATAACTCAATGCAACATTAGTCTTTCTAATTTACCATCAGAATTGCATTAGAATTATGGATATTGATTTGCATAATAATTTAGAGGAATATAAGGAAATATGTTCACTGCAGATGTAGGCATTATTATTCCATCTACTAAGTATGTTACTTAAATATGTTTTCTTGATTTTCATTTTTTTCCTCCTCAAATGCTTTCACTCCTTCTGTTAAAATTCCCAGTGTCACTCCAAATTTAGAGATTAGTCTCCTGTGATAAGGAGATTCCCAGATTGAGGGTTGTCAGAATCCCTACAGAATCTTTGAATATTGCCCTTCATTTTGGGGTCACGGGTTTCTCATCTTAGAAACATTTCTCAGCTAAGGTTTTGAAAAAATTAGAAATGAAAGAATCTTTTTCCTTTTTTGGGCTGATCAGCAAAGGCACATATGCCTGCCATCAAACCCAGGGCTCTCCCTTATTGGGAGATATAATGTACGTTTCAGTAGATCACATGAATTTTTATGACAGATGGAATTGCTATTTGGGCCTTGAAGATCAGGCAAATATTTCAGCAACAGCTGGACTGAAATGCCCTTGCCAAACCTGTATCATATGGGTAGGTAGGCGATTTCTAGGGAAGGAGAAAATGTCCACAACATTTTCAAGCTTACATTAATGGCACAATTTTTTTTTAAATGGAAGGTATTCCTTCATGTTGCCTTATTTTGGGATTTAGTTGAAACCTAGTAAATCTGGAAGACTATACTTTGTTTCCCCGAAAATAAAACATCCCCCCAAAATAAGATCTCCTCGAAAATAAGACCTCCCCAAAAATATTTAAACCCGTGTGCAGCCGGTCTCTGCCATTTCCTCTGGTTAGGGTTAGGGAGACAGAGCTGGAAATCAGGTAAGATGGTAAGAGGATCCCCGTCTTGTTCCATGCGCCCCAAAATAATAAGACCTCCCCAAAAATAAGGCCAGGCACTTATTTTGGGGTTCAAAAAATATAAGACAGGGTCTTATTTTTGGGGAAACACAGTAGATTTCTAGAAAGGTGATGTACAGGACATACAACCATGCTGTTGACTACTTAATAACTAAGTAGCCCTATCTGCATGTCACAACTCAGTTGAGGGAGGGATAGTGTCTACTGATATCACCTACATCCAACCAGATGTGGGATTTGTGTTAGGGTCAGTTTTAACATCAAACAACACTAGATTTGTCTTGAGTAGAACTAGCCTTTCATGATTAGGCAGATCCTGCAAAAATTTCAGAGAAGATTCACTTTCAACAATGTTAAGGTGCCTCTGAACCAGCTGGGCTACTGGATTTTTGTTTCAGAGAGTTCAAAGTCCCAGGTTACCACCTACCTTTCTGCAAAGAATTCTTTGTTTTGAGTGGCACACCCAAGGCCATCTGCTTCCTGGTCTTGGACTATTTACTCCAGCTCACAGCAAGCTGAAGCAGTTGTGTCTTGCAAACACAGATAACCAGTTTAAGAACATCTCACTCTGCTCATGAGAATTGTTTGAAACTCTCTTCTTGCTTGAAAGATTAGCTGTAAAATAGAACGAGAACTCAGAGAAGAAAATGCATGGGAATTTTTCTGTCCCATGTGTATTTCAGGAGAAAAAAAATGCATTTAGTGCAACTGAGATGAGAGTTGTTAAGAAAACAAAGAACAAGATATTCCACATGGGCTGACAGTGTAAGAAAGAACAAAAAAGGGAATAGGGAAGAAAGAGAAACACACACATTTAGGTGCCAAGAGGAGCCAAAAGTAGTGTGCTTGTAGCTTTGTTTCCCTTTGTTCAGCTGTCAGCTGCAAATAGCTGCATCCAAATACAGAGTACAGTTTGGTGGAGATACAAATAAGGCCATCTGTTTTCTTTCTGCAGAACTTAAATTGGCTCATGGTCGAACTACTACATTTCACAGAACTTGTTAAAATTGGAAAGCAAAAAGAAGAAAAGCGCAGGTAGATGGAGTGAATGCACATGCTGCAAATATTAAGGGAAAAAGACTGCTTGACTAAAAACTTCACAAACAATTTATTTGCTAAAGCGTGGAAGTATTTCATTATATCTATTCATGTAAAGTGCTGACAGGAATGTTGTAGGGAATCAAGAAGTCTGTCTTGTTATATGGCTCTTTCCAAATCCTTTTACAACAGGTGTCAAACTTGATTCATTGAGGGCCGCATCAGGGTTGTGTTTTACCTTGGGGGGGGGAGGATTGAGGGGGAGGCATGGCCAGCTCAATGTCACTCATGTCTGGGGCACCTGTGGTGGCCCAAGCGGCCCCACAGGCTCCATTTTCTCTGGCAGAAGCACTGCAGGCTAGTCCGCTGTTTCCAGGGCCACCCAGCGGGCCAGATCTAAGCAACTCGTGGGCTGGATCTGGCCAATGGGCCTTGAGTTTGACACCCCCTGCAATACGAAGTTCAACAGTCTTATTAATAGCGGGATTCTTTCTATTTTTACAGAGAAGAAAAGAATACTGGCCACTCCATACATGCCTTGATCACAGAGACTACTTCTACTGCTCATGCAGCCAAGGGAAATGAGACCCAATATTTATTCCAAGAAGAGAAGACTCTGTTGATATTGTTATATATTACTCTACCTTTCTTTTTTTTGGGACTTTTCAGCAATGGAGCTGTTATTTGGTTTCTCTGCTGTAGAATCAAAAAGACTAAATACACAGTATATGTACTGAATTTAGCCGTTGCTGATTTCAGTCTCCTCTTCTGTCACATCGTATACGTTTTAATCAGTCTAGTTGCATGGGATGACTCTGTTTGGATGTCACATTTTCTTTTAGCATTTGATATCTTGAATTATTTGGGATACAATACCAGTTTTTTCCTATTGACAGCAATTAGTGTGGAGAGGTATATGGGTGCTTTTTTCCCTTTCTGCTATCGTTTTAAACGGCCAAAGCATCTTTCTACCATACTGTGCGCTGTCCTGTGGGCCCTCTCCTGTATCATGATGGGAATAGATTATTTATGTTGGCAGGAATACATGTATTACATAGGTATTTATCCTGCAAATACAATCGTTACCACTGTTCTCATGCTATTTTTGCCAGTTATGGTCTTTTGTAGCTGCAGTCTGTTTATCAAAATATCTAGATACCCAAAGTCAAAATCTCCAGCTCGCTTTTATCGTACTGTTTTTATCACAGTCATTCTGTTTCTTATCTTTGCTGTGCCTCACAAGATCCTTTGTCTGATGGAATACACCCAGCCAATGGTGGACATAAAGTGGACGATCATCCGTAGCTTTTCCTTGCTTAATTTAATCAACAGCAGCCTCAATCCTTTTGTTTACTTTTTTGTTGGAAGACAGAAGCAGCAGCATTCCAAGGAACCCTTGCATGTAGTGATCTATAGGTCCTGCAATGATGAAATCCTGGATCATATAAGCAGTGAACAAGTGGCATGAACACCCATTCTCACTAAAAGCAGCTTTCTACAGATCTGTTTGATGAAAGGTGATTGATTCATTCAAAAGGCTGCTTATGAAGTCAGTTCTCTAACACGTTCCAGGATGATGATTTGCCAGGGTGGATTTCCATATCTCTTAACCACGCCACCTCTGTACCTGAGGCCTGTTTTTTCCCCCCATTTTCTTGCCTTTACTAGGATATATAATTTTACTTTGCTTGGCTTTTTAGATAGTCAACCATTATTGTTTGCACCTGATAATAGAGCCTTTCTCAATAACCTTGATTATATACTTTTTTTGGCAAATTAAGAAGTCTCTTGGCTCTTCGGATATCCAGTTTTCTTCAATATGCAATGAGGCATGGGCCAACGCTCTAATTATATCCATGTGGAAACTTCTTTTGCATTGTGCCATTTATTTTGGCTTGTTTGTTTCTTGTAGAACTACTTTATACATGTCTCTGTTCTTCATATTATTGCAAAGAAAATGGAGCTGACATGTTGAAAACAGAAAAATAACAGTTTGCAATAAGCTTTAACCAGGTTCTCCTACTTTAGAGATGGAGAACGTACTCTCTCTTCACTTCCAATGTTGCTTAAAGTAATGGCATTTGTGGCATTAGAGGTATGTGTGGAGGCTGATTTCCTTAAGAGGACAACATTTTATTTCCTAGGACAGAAGAAAATAATACCTGAACACGCTTAGGCACGTCTGCAGAAGATGACAAAATTAGGGAACAATGGAAGTGTGTGGGGAACAATTACAGATGGAATGAATGGAGATGTGATATACGCTCAATGTGTCTCATACTCAAATATAATATCCTAGGATATAATATGTAATGATCATGTTGACTTCCTATTTTTTGCTTCCTGCAATACCCCCTATATCCATGATGGTGAGCCTATGGCACATATCGGTGGGCACGCGAGCTCAGCTCCAGCATGCATGCGTGCGCCGGCCAGCTGATTTTCGGGCCTTCTGGGAGGGAGACCGTTTTGGGCCTTCTGGGGGGGAGACTGTTTTTGCCATCCCCAGGCTCTTAGAAAGGCTCTGGAGCCTGGGGAGAACGAAAAACTGCCCTACTGGGCCCACCGGGCCATCGCGTGCCAAAAGCGGGGGGCGCACATGGGGGGGGCGCATAGAATTATGGATGTAGGCATGCATGCATGTGACCCCACCACGCTCCCTCCACTTTTGGCACATAAATAAGCACAGGTATAACTTTTCTTCATTGACAATGCACCTTTTTCTTTGATCGTTATGTCTGAACTCGGGGAAATATAAAATGCCTCCTTTCCACCCTATGGGTTCAGCCATGCCACTATAGCCCTTTAGTCCAACATTATCCTATCAAAGCATCAAGATCCATATAATCTGAAAGCAAGCACCTTTCCCACTAGTCACTCTCCAGCCCTTGCTTGCCACCACCACTTCTTTCTCAGCATTTGCCTCCTCAGCACTGTTTTCTTCAGTTTCTTCCTTGCTGATTTTAAAGATATCATTTCCATGATTCCAGCCAGATGTAGAAGAGGAAACTAGAACTGCATTATATGATTCAGAGAAGAAGAAAAGGACATTTTTCTACAGCTCTGAAAGGCCAGTGAGATATCTGCTACAACCCTCCTTTTGTTTATAATCTCCTGAAAACAATGGGGATGTCTATCTGGGTTTATCTTGTTTATTAGCCGGTTTACCTAGACATGTCTGTTTTTGATTATCTTTGTTGCTGGTGAAGAAAGCATAGTGGCAGTGTGGAATATCATTGTTATTTTGAGGAGTTTAGTGACATATTTCTCCTTCACATTAAGAAAAGTCTAGAAGTTTAGAGCTCATTCTGAGCTTAACCTGCTTGTTTTTTACTGTTGTTTACTGAATAAGGGGGGGGGAGAGAGAACTTTCATATAGTTACAAACCGTTCCTATTGTGAAAGTCTCAGACTTTATATTCCTATCCTAGAGTTATGTTATCCTAGTCAAGGCCGGGTCTTGTAGTCTCATGACCACAACAGAGCCATGAAGTCATGGTGCCAAATTTTGATTAAAAGGTTGGGGTTGTTGTTTGTTGGGAGCATCTTCATAGAACCTAGCACTGAGTACTGTGGAAACTGACTGCCCTTAGGGTATCTCTGCTGTCATTATTAAGGAGCTCCTGGCAGCTTGTAAGAGATTTGGGTATCATGGTATGCCGTATGTATGCTTTTTACATTACGCTTTTAAATTTGTTTGCCTGAGCTAATAATAAAGTTTAAAATCCCTTTATTTACTGGAGTGTGTATTGCTTTTGAATCCAAAAGAACCAATTGCCTGGGCACCTGATCACTGCCCTGACACCTGGCAAAACAGTAAGAGATGTGATTGTCCAACAGCCAATTTGTTTCTGTTATTCAGCTCTGCAGGACCTTGTTAGCTGCACAATGGGTGGCAGGGGACATCTTTGAGATTATTTCTTTCCTGGTGTTATATTTCAGTGTTTGAATTATTATAAATTTGGTGTTGCTTAATTTAATATTTCTTTTGTGGATAAACAACATCTATGTGTATATGGGCATTTTCTTCTCATATATTTCTTCATTGCATAATTTTATCCACTGGGCAGATACCCTCAAAGAGAGGAAGTTCTTCAAATGTCCTGGCTTTAAAGATGATGATTAGCACCTTGAATTCTACCCAGAAAAAAACTGGAAGCCAATTCAGCTCACATAGCAATGGTATACTATTGGCAAACTGAGGGGGTGTCTATTACCATGCAAAATGCTATATTCTGGACCAACTGTAATTTCTAGGAGGTCTTCAAAGATAGTCTCATGCAGAACACATTGCAATAGTCACACCTGAAAGTGACCAAGGTTTGAGTGATCCTAGGCAGGGCATCCCAATCCACAAATGAGTGTGATTGAGACACAATATGTATCTGTGCAAAGGGTCCCTAGACACAGCTGCCAGCTGCTTCTTGAGCAGGAGCCACAAATCCAGGGAGTTCCTCAAATTGTACATCAATTCTGCCAAGAGTCAAAAACAAAAATAATTGAACACAGTTGGTTAGTGAAGGGGGCTTTTCACCACTGTATTCCAGCCTGACAGACTCACCTCTTCCCTAAAATAGATATTAGCCCCCTCATGCACCCAACCATATGTCACTTTCTCGGAGGTCTTAACCAGCCAGGAGGGGCATGGGTCCAGAACACAGGCTACTGAGCTCACAGCTAAGTTAATGTGAACATGTGCTGCCAGAATCACTAGTAGGGTAATTCAACTTGGTTAGTGGCTGATGATTTAAACATGTTGGGCAAGGCTGTCAAACCCACGGGCCGGATGCATCATACGCTGGCCACGCCCACACCCAGTTTAGCAAAGGGGGGAGAAAGTCCTGATACATCATGTGACAACGCTGTGACAACGCGAGTTTGACACTCCTAACGTTTGGGGTATAAGTCCTCTATGGGGCCATTTTTGCTACTCTCCATGCACAACACCTACTACATTAGCTTGCTATTCTAATTTCTAGAAGTAGGAATGAGGTGGGGAGGAGTGCAAGTGACATTACATGCAGCATGAGGATATCAAACACATGATATTATACCAAATGTCAACCCATCAAGGTGGGGCAAGTCAAGAAACAACAGACGGTATAAAGTCTACTATTGCTATAAGTTACAATTAAAGAATCTTGAAAGCCTTTTAGAGTTTTCTTCTATTTCCTCTTATATGTACAGAATCAAGGCAGAGTTATCTTGTGGGGGCTTTTTTCTCACTCCTCATCCCTTCTCTGGCTAATTGTTAATATAAATGGATTTAGCCATTAAAACAGCACAATTTTCATCAAAGACAGAGAAAAGTACAAACTCTTCATGATCTAAAGTGAGACCATTTGGGTAGCCTGAATTTGAGCCCATAATAAACTTGAAATTATACTTTATACTTCATTAAATAAAATTAGGCTGAGAACCACTTTGATGTAATGGCTTAAGGCATCAGCTTAGAAACCAGAACACCATGGATTCTAGTCCTGCCTTAGGCACAAAACCAGTTGAGTGACCTTGGGCCAGTGACTTTCTATTAGCCCTAAAAAGGATGCAATTGCAAGCACTTCTGAAAAAACGTGCCAAGAAAATTGTAAGAATTGATCCAGGCAATCTCCAAGAATTGGACATGATTGAACAGAAGAAAAATAAAATAGGCTAATGGGTTATGAACCAATGAGAATTCTAAACTATGGTAAAAATAGGCATGCCTGCAAGGGGAAGGTACAGTATAAGAAAGTCACAACTGGCCACTTTTATTATTTTGGACCATCCATCACCACCACCATATAGGCAGTCTTATCAGTTTCCTTTACAAAGTGGGGATGATTAAAATTTAATGGAGTAACACTTCTAGCCATGACTTCATTCTGGCATCTAGCAATATTGCTGGATTCTGGATATTTCTCAGCTATAAATATGATCCTCTGTACATAGTACGACGCCATCCAGAATAGACATATTGGCCATCTATGGGTTTGTAGGGTTAATTTATTCCTACCTTGAGTCTCACATTATTCACTTCCACCAATGAAATCAAATCCAAATTCATAAAAGAAGCAACCCATTTAAAGTGAAGAATTCAAAGAGAGTAGATTGCTACAGAATCTTCCCAGCTGGAAGGAGCAGAATCACTGCCATTTCATGATCCTGTTTTCATGCTATCCAAGCCATCCCAGCAGAAACTCACGGCTGATGACTTCAAAAGTTACTGAAAAAATGAGGACTGTCAACAAGAAAACGAATGCTCTTTTTGTCTCTAACAGTATCTGTCAGATTGATCGCATGAGACTTCAGGCCAAAAATCATGAAGTTAGATCTCAATCGATATGAAGGACAATGACTCTGTGAACTTTGCAACACAGCAGCTAACAGTTTCTATGAGGTCATGAAAATATCATCTTCTGTTTATTACATAGGACACCCATTATCATGTTGCAGTTGGCCATACCTTTGCAACAAGCAATAAAGCTTCATATGAAGGCAGAAGCATAATCAGACAAGACTGAAAGGGAAGCAGAGAGTAATAATGGTAGTATTTAGTTTTCTACTTAGCTGCTTTTCTTACCAAATGGATAACGGTGTTGTTATTGTCATTGGTCACATCACATTGGTTTTATTATATTAACTTTCTATCATGGATAAAGACTAACATGATTGAACATATGATTCACTGAGATGAAAGGGGTGAAAATCTTATTTTCATCTATGACAAACTGATATGTTTTGAATGTATTGAGTGATACATAATTGAGAGGCTCTTCCTTGATTAAGTCACAAGTTCCCAAACAACCAATTAAATATATAGTAGATGGGTCCCTCGATTTAGTCATCCAGCCAGAAAAAAATAGAACTGGTACCAATCAAATATACATGCCTTCTGGAATAGAGTTGACTTCTTAATACAGAGGGAATCTGCAGGACTGTGAACAGACCATCTTCTAATGACTGTGTCACAGATTGTTGAACAAGCCCAAATGAAGCAAGAGACAGCATTTCAGAGAACAAAATACTTACGAGTATGTTTGACCATTTTTGTTTGTTTGTTTTCCCTCTTTTCTAGTAGCTCTTGTCTTTTGCCTCTGTAGAAATCAGAGACAAATTATCCATGAAGCATCCAAGCATCCTGGAATACTAACATCAAATATATATTCATTACAGAACACACAGCATTTTAGGTCTCTGTTTAACTGGTCATAATTCTAATTCTCTCTCCCACCTTTGCCCCTGGTACAACTAAAAGCTGTACCTCTGTTGTAGCTCTCTCTAGAAGGCTAAAAGGGAGGCACAGGAGAAACTGTCAAGGCAAGGAGAAACTAGAAAATAATCTGCCCCTGCCTATTATCAGGAATCTCCACTGGATTACAGATATTTCCACAAATGACAATTAATCTTCCATGTAAGTGAAGTATTCCAGTTATTATCAATTGTATATCTGAATTGATGTGTTCTTTGCCTCATAAATTCTTATTAAGGTGAAAATGTCGTAAATCCCTGTTCGCTGTTTGCTAGTCACGTATCCTATTTAATTCCCAAGTAACTGAAATATAGTTTATTATCAAATACTGCAGCTACAGATGTCAAAATGGTATCACCTGATAGAAACTGGGCTGGTACCAAATTCTATCCCGCTTGAATTTAGAAAGATTCTTTTAATAGAAAAAAAATGCAGAATGAAAGCTGGTGCCGGCCTCTAGTAGCGTATTTCGCAAACTTAGCAACTTTAAGACATGTGGACTTCAACTCCTAGAATTGCTGGCCAAGCAACGCATTTGCTCCCAAAATCCCAGAAAGTTTGCCCACCCCTGGATTAAATTACTTGAAAAATAACTTTTCTATATAAATGCCTGACTGGGCATTAAGGCCTTTAGGAGGTGTCTTTCCAACAGGGAACCTTTTTAGTAGCTTTTCAGATTTGGCAACATCTTCCTCAGGGACATCAGACTAGCTCTATTCTCCCTCTCTAGTCATGCAAAAATCTTTTTATTTGGATCTGTGGTGTTCTGTATTTTTTATAGTTTTGTTTGTTTGTTTGTTTAATATATTTTAATGGAGTAGTTTGGTGTAGTGTTTAAGACACAGACTGGAAAACAGAAGACTATGAGTTCTAGTCCCACCTTAGCAGTAGTGAAATTCAATTTTTTTTACTACCAGTTCTGTGGGTGTGGCTTGGTGGGCATGGCTTAGTGGGCATGGCAGGGGAAGGATAGTGCAAAATCTCCATTCCCACCCTACTCCAGGGGAAGGATACTGCAAAATCTCCATTCCCACCCCACTCTGGGGCCAGCCAGAGGTGGTATTTGCCAGTTCTCCGAACTACTCAAAATTTCCGCTGCCGGTTCTCTAAAACCTGTCAGAACCTCCTGGATTTCACCCCTGGACCTTAGGCACAAAGCAAGTTGGATGACCTTGTGCCAGTCTCCCTCTCAGCCCGAGAAGGTAGGCAAGGACAAATTACTTCTGAAATCTTGCCAAGAAAACTGCAGAGACAACTCCTGGCAAAGTCATGGATCATCTATGGTATATCTTACGGCTACATTATAAAGGTCAGACCACTTTTTGTAAGCATCATCTATGTGTCTTCTAAATGAAGATCTCTGACATATGATCTAGTACAAAACATTCAGCCAAAGTAAAATGATGCTCAAGTTAGATTTTTCTGCCCAATCTTGTGGGTGACAATCAAACAAGCATTCCTATCTGAAAAGCTGATTCACTTAAGTTTTCCTACCTACATTCTTTGCCACATCTTACTAATACTTTTTGTGTTTGATTTTGGCAGATTGAAAAGGATCACAAACAGATCACTGCGAGATGGCAGAAACATACTCTCTGTCTTTCCATACTATTGGAGAACATCAATATGCTGGGACAGAACTGGAAACTGGATACGGTTTTCAAAGAGCAATTACGATTATTTCCATTCCAATCTGCATTTTAGGATTATTTGGGAATGCAATTATCTTCTGCCTTCTCTCCTGCTCTATCAGGAAAACTAACTTTACTGTTTATTTCCTAAATTTGGTAGTGGCTGATTTTGTTGTACTCATCTACTACGTTATTGTTTTTGTTTTATTCTTGAAAGCTCTTCCTATCAGTCTGTATTCGTTACATTTAATGGATCTGGCACATACATTTGGGTTCAATGCCAAGACCTATGTGCTAACAGCTATTACTGCTGAAAGGTATGTCATGATTTTTTGTCCAGCCTGGTATCAACTTCGCCGGCCCAAGCATTTCTCAGAAATCATGTGTACCATTTTGTGGGGCTTATCTGGCCTACTGGCCATCACATTATATTGTACTTGCTATATAGAGACTGATGCATTACTCAAGGACACTAATCAGCATTGTGAGTCTACAAAAATGGTCAGAGTAATAATCAACCTCCTCGTTTTTCTTCCCATCATGGTCTTTTCTACATATATTATTTTCACAAGAATGCTGAATGTATCCCAGGAAACTCCTCTGAGAAGACTTGACATCACTATAGTGGCCACTGTTCTTCTGTTTCTTCTCTTTGCTGCTTCAGTGAGGATTATCGAAATCATAGCCCGTTGGGTTCCAAAAATCCATATTCCAATTCTTTTTCTCACTCTTCATTTTCTTGATGCCATTGACAGCAGTGGGAACCCCTACCTCTACCTGATTGTTGGCTATTCAAAGACAAAGCTTGATTCTGAAAAACCTTTCCAAACATTACTTGAGAGATCTTTGTTGGATGATGGAACAACACAAGAGTAGGCAGGAGCTTATTAAAAGAAGATTGTACCGAAGGGATGCTATCAAAAATTATTCCATTGTAACTAGTTATTGCCTTGAGTTCCAGAATAAATAGATTGCATTTATTGTATAAAGTTTGGCTTTGCTCATTACTTCTAATGTATCTACAAGTTTCTAGACCATGCTTATCTTCTTCTATGAACAACACATCTCAAATCTTTAGCCATTATATGCAACCAAGACATTGCCCTTTGGATACATTACTTTTTTTTTTTTATTGAAAAAGTTTTACAAATACAAATTTTTCCTCCTTTCCCCCCCCGCTTTCCCTCCCTAGCCCTCCCTTACCCTCCCCTCCCCCCATGGCTTCCCCAGGGTGAAATCCAGATCCAAATCATATTATATAATACTTTACCGGCCATTTACTCTACCCCCTGTGAAGTATACATTTCTTCCTGACATTCTAGTATACTATCCCCTGTAAACTATACATTTCTATACAACATTCAACTAAAAATTATCTGGTACTTCCTAGTTTAGTATTTATTCTACACATAATCTATCCATGTCCTCCACTCCCTTACATAGATCTCTTGTGTCCGGTCTTTTATGTATGCCGATAACTTCACCATTTCTGCAAAACTGGCCACCTTCAGAGTCCATTCTTCAATAATAAACATAACATCCCTTTCAGGATTAAACAATCAGTAACCTAGCCTATCACCATATACCATATCAATTTTGTTTCACCCACTTTCCCGCAGGTCCGCCATATATAATAATTTATAAAATCTAAACAATCACATCAAGTCCTTCTTCCAACAGTGTATTTAGTGTCTTTAGTTGTCATCTGCCCCCATCATTGAAGAGTACTTTTATATATAACCCCCCCCCGAGTGACTTTATATTTATATTCCATATAATATCTTCTGTAAAGTCTTTCATCTAGATTATTAATTCCATCGACCATGTTAGGGTAACAACCAGATCAACTGCAAATGCCCTTCTTCTGTAGTCCTCTTGCCTCATAGCTATTCCCTTCAACGTACACACAATCCATCTTTCTTAAAATCTATAATAGAAAGTTCCAATTCACTCAATTACAGGCCTTCTCCACATCCTAGAACACCAGCACTGCAGGGTTTTGGATACATTACTTACTTACATTACATTACTTAAAGCTGTGCCTCAAGGCTGCATTAAAAAAAAAACCTGATCTTTGAGCTGCCTTGATGATCTGTCCCTATTCTGGCTTAGTAATGAAGCCAGCAAATGGTACTGCCCTTACCGGTTGAATGCAGATGTTAAGGAAAGCAATTGTTGGATCCCCCTGGTTTATTTCTCGTCTCACCAAACATCACCAAGAAAAACTTCAACCAATGATTCGGCTTAAAGTGGGCTGAGGCAAGAGTTGATTCATATCTAGAACGTTGTGGACAATTTGGACTGTGATAGAGTTGGACTGATTTGTATCAATACGTTTTTGGATTTGGATTTGATTTGATTTAGCAACTTATTATGATTTTAAATCCATACTATAGAGGACTTTAGCTTTGGCACTGAAAAGAGGAGTAAGACTAGTAAAGCAATTATTCAACCCCAGGAATGTAGAAAGCTTGATAAAAAGACCAAGAAAAAGACACATCTTGACCTTATTGAGCTTAAAAAGGGGAATTGAAGGTTTTGGATGGTCTTTTAAAATTAAGATACCCTATGCCTGTGATGGCGAACCTATGACACGTGTGCCAGAAGTGGCACACAGAGCCATCTGTCAAGGGACGCTGAACCATTGCCTGTTGCTCCTCCAGGTTCTGGTGCGCTGGCCAGCTGGTTTTCACATGCATGGGCGCACCGGAAACTGGAAGAGCAGCCACCCATTGCACATGCACACTCCAGGAAGATGATCTTCTTGTTTCCAGTGTGCGCATGCATGTCGGCCACTTGGTCTTCTGATTTCTGGCGTGCATGTACGTGCGAAGACCAGCAGTGGCAAGAGCAACAGGCCCACGTGCCAAAAGACACATGAGTAGAGAGCCCAGAGCTTTCGTCCAGGACAGGTGGGCCAGGGTTTCCCTCCCTCCCCATCTGAGCGGGCTTCTTGCATGGCCCCAGGGCCTGCTGCTGCTTTTCCCTTGCCTGGTGGGTCAAGGCACTTGAGCAACCCAGCTGCCTTGTGAGAACCGCATCGCCCCGCCATGCTCGCCCAGCTACTGTGAGTCTTTTGGCAAGCTTGGCACGCATTGCAAGGCCGGAGGGCAACCGGGTACCAGCCCGTTCCCTGGCGAGACAAAGCATTGGCCGTTCCCTGGCTGGTGGCAGCACTCTTGGCCCCACCACCTCAGCCTCTGAACGCGCAGCCTATGCCACCCTGCCTGGGCTCCTCCCTGCTGGGAGCCACTGTCTGAGCAGGTGCAGCTGGCAGGGCTTTGGCAGACCAGCAGCCGGTGAGGGTTGGGGAACTGGGCTGCCTGTGCAGGTGGACCCTGTGGCCAGCATCAAAGCGGGGCCGAGAAACCCTCTTGGCTTGCTCTGCTCGCTGCGCAGGTCCCCTAGGCTGAGGCGGGGGTCGGGCAGGAGTGCTGCACCACCTGCGGTTGGACCCATTGCCCGACCTCCAACATGCCTGCCGCTGCGCCACCAACCAAGCCAATGCCGGGGAAGGAGCAGAAGGGCGGCTGGCTCGGGCGGGGTGGGAGGGAGCGATTCTTCCACTGCTGCTTCCCTGGCTATGGCAGGAGTAGCGGGCTGAGGCTTCCCTCTCTCCCAGCTGGAGGCTTAGGGCCAGCAAAGTTTGGTGCAGGAGGCTTTACAGGCCCAAATTGAGATGCGGGGGGGGGTGTATGTGCAGGGGCACATGCGCGGGGGATGTGCACATGCACAGGGGAGCAAGGGAGGGGGCCATGCGTGCATGCGCAGATGGGGTGCGCATTGTATTATGGGTACCGACATGTGCTGTCGCGTGCGCACACACACACTTTTAGTGTGCAAGGACAAAAAGGTTTGCCAACACTGTCCTATGCCATAGTATAGCATTACTGGGATCCCTGGGTCTCTCTTTCTTTACTGGTCTACTTTGAAAGGCTGATTGAACTGATGGCTCAAAGCATTGTTCAAAGAGAAGAGTGTAAGAGAAGAAGAGGCAGAGCCTGGGAACAGAGTCAAGAGAGGAACCAGCCTGGAGTCAGTACGTTTCAACAGTGATCCAAGTCCAGCCTGCCCAACCACGAATTCTGTTAATTCTTAAAGTAAAGGTTCCCCTCGTACATATGTGCCAGTTGTTCCCGACTTTAGGGGACGGTGCTCAACTCCATTTCAAAGCCAAAGAGCCAGCGCTGCCCAAAGATGTCTCCGTGGCAGAGGTGGGTTTCAGCAGATTCTGACCAGTTCTGGAGAACCGGTAGCAGAAATTTTGAAGAGTTCAGAGAACTGGTAGTTAAAATGTTGACTGGCCCCACCCCCATCTATTCTCTGCCTCCCAAGTCCCAGCTGATCAGGAGGAAATGGGGATTTTGCAGTAACCTTCCCCTGCCATGCCCACCAAGCCATGCCACGCCCACCAAGCAGCACCCACAGAGCCAGTAGTAAAATTTTTTGAAACCCACCGCTGCTCCATGGTCATGTGGCCGGCATGACTAAATGCCAAAGGCGCACAGAACACTGTTACCTTCCCACCACAGGTGGTCCCTATTTTTCTACTTGCATTTTTTACCTGCTTTCAAACTGCTAGGTTGGCAGAAGCTGAGACAAGTAATGGGAGCTCACCCGTTACGCAGCACTAAGGATTTGAACCACTGAACTGCCGATTTTTCGATCGACAAGCTCAGCGTCTTAGCCACTGAGCCACTGTGTCCCGGTAATTAATTCTTATTAGCACCAATTTAGTGCTAACCATTATTTGACCAGATTCTTGTGTGTAGGTATGAGCAGTAAATCAACTTAACTGGAGTTTAATGTGTGGTCCTGATTCTTCACACCTGGCAGATTAGGAGTAACTTGCAGAGATTTAGCTCTTTCAGATCCAGTGGATTTCTTGGGAATACTGTAAGTACCTTCTTGCTACAGAAAAGAACAGTGTATTTTTTGAGTGGTAAAAATAGATTGAAGTTAGGTACATATTTTGTGTATATATTTTTTAAAAAAATAATATCACAGCAACTAGCATTAACATCAGTGAAACTCAAATTGTCCATGACAGACTAGGAATGAAAAAGCTAGTCTATCTGCCTGTCTGCTGTTGGCCTTTTCTTCATCTACCAATCTATTGTCAATTAAGCCCTCCTGGAATATAGCATTCTGGCTTTTGCCCTGGTTTCCTATACTGTAGATACAGGATAAAGTTTCCTAACTTACCTATTGTATTTTTCTTTTTTCCATATTTATCAAGTCTTTTTTCTCTTTTGGGCAGAGGCTGGGGGTCTCCCAGTGTGTGGGTCAAGCCTTTTTACAATTACAGATAGTCCTCCACTTATGACGATAACTGAGCCCAAAATTTATGTTGCTAAGTGAGAAATTTGTTAGGTGAGTTTTGTCCCATTTTTCTTGCCATAGTTGCTCAGTGAATCACTACCGTTGTTAAATTAATAATCCGGTTGTTAAATGTGAATCTGGCTTCCCCATTGACTTTGCTTGTCAGAAGGTCACAAAAATTGTTCACATGATCTGGGGACACTGCAACAGTCATAAATATGAACCCGTTGCCAAGCATCCAAATTTTGGTCATGTGACCATGAGGATGCTGCTATGGTCGTAAGTGTGAAAAAGATGGTCATAAGTCACTTTTTCAGTGATGTTATAACTTCAAACTGTCACTAAATGAACTATTGTAAATTGAGGATTACCTGTAAACGCAATGTTAAGATTCCTTAGAGCAAGTTTAAGCCAATATTCATGAAACAGGAACTAAAAAACAAAGCTAAGTATCCTCTGGATTTTTTATTGTCTTCTTTTTATAGAATTACTCAAGGATCGTTGAATTACTTGCAATCTACGTGATAGGATTAAATCACAAAGGGAACAAAAAAAAACAAGAAAAGAGTCATAACCAGTTTCTTTATTTTGTTATCTGAAATTATAATCAATATCTATAAAATGTCTAAATATTGCAACAAAGAGGAATAAGTGGTTCTGGAAAAAATTATGGAAAGGCAAGAGTTAAAATAGCAATTGCTCTGTGTTCACCCTTGTTCCTGAAGCTGGATCACAAAATGGACTAGGATTTGAGAGATTTAGTTCAAGTCCACCCTACCATGGAAACTCACTAGTGAGTTTGGTATCTTTCACCTGGTATTTTTCAGCCAATTTACTCTACAGGGTTGTTTTGAAGATTAATTGGAGGCAAGAGTATTATTTGGAGCAGGGGTAGGCAACTATGAACCCTTTATGATCTGTGGACTTCAACTCTCAGAATTCCTGAGCCAAGATGGCTGAATCAGGAATTCTAGGAGTTGAAGTCCACAGGTCATAAAAGGGCCACAGTTGCTACCCCAATCTAGAGCTTGAACTTCAGGAGGAAAGGTAGGATATTAGTGTAATAATACATTTTTTAGACTAAATAAAGTCTAAAAAGTTTAATGTGTGGTCCTGATTCTTCACACCTGGCAGATTAGGAGTAACTTGATACTCTGCATAGAACAGTGATGCATAGATACACTGCATAGAACAGTGATGGCGAACCTTTTCAGCACCGAGTGCTGAAAAGGTCACACAGAAATGTTGCATGCGCGTGCGCATGCTCATCAGGGCTGCTCTCTGGAAAAACCGAACTTTCAGCTGGCCAGCATACATGTGCAGGCCGGTTTTCAGCATTGCCACGCATGTGAAGGGATCACGCTCCAGAAAAGCCGAACTTCCAGATTTTAGCGTGCATTCACGGCTGACAATCAGCCGGCCGGCACGCATGTGCAGGTCGGTTTTCGGCACTGCCATGCACGTGAAGGGATCGTGCTCTAGAAAAATAGAAGTTCTGGGTTCTGGCGCGCATGCGCACCTGACAATCAGCTGGCCGTCGTGCATGCAGACACCGGTTTTTGGCACTGCCATGTGCATGAAGGACAGCCGATCATCGCACGTGCATGCGTGCCAGAAACCCAGAAGACAAACAGGCAAGGCCACTCATGCCGGGGAACATGGCCATGCATGCCACTTTAGGCACGCGTGCCATAGGTTCGCCATTACGGGTATAGAATCAGACAAGAAAGTCCCAGCAAGGAATTCGTATCCCATCTTACTATTAATTTTTGAACATTTTCTGAAACCATGACAAAGTTCAGCTTCATTTATTCTGGTCTATAATCAGTCAGAGCAACATACAAAAATACTGAGACATTATACGGAGACACTTCTATTTTGCACCCTCGTCTTCAGTAAAAAAAAAATTCCACAAATTAATGGAATAATGTAAAAAAAAAAAAAAACACCTGCTCAGAAAGCTAAAATCTTGCCTTTTGGGCCCAGCTCATCTGCCAACTGCCGAAATCTATTGACCTCCAAGCCCCCAGCCAATAAATTAGTGATAACTTTGAAAATGTCATCATAGCGGAAGTGAGAACCACTGTGAGGTCATAAGGTTCTCATGTTCCTTGGCTGCGCTGCAACGTATCAGCAAAGCTGTCCAGACCTTGCTGAGTATCAAGCTTCTGAGAAGAAAATCAGCAAGATAGAAACAAAGTTGAAAAGAAAAAAAAAAAAAGAGAGAGGATTTGTGGAGGTAATTCAAACAATGTCTCTTCATGGGATGACATCCTGGGATGTTTCCCAAGTTCATCCTACTGGAGAATTAGATATTTTACTTATTTATTTATTAAATTTTTATGCCGTCTAGGCCAGAGGTACCCAATCCCTTGTCCACAGCACATTGGGAACTGGTCCAGGCAAGCAGCAGGCAAGTGTGTAATGCTCTATTTATGCATGCATGGGAATAGGTTGTGTGCGCGAAACTATCCCTTCCCCTGTACCACCACAGTTGCTACCTGTCTATGATGCCAGAAAGGTTGGGGACCGCTGCTCTAGGCAGCTTACAATGGCATAAAAGCATAAATATGAAAGCATTCAAAGCATTAAAATTAACAACAATTAAATAAAGGTTAAAGACCAACAGCATGAATGGTACAGGGCAGACCTTTTGACTCTCACTCAACCAACAACCTCCAGTATAGTGCACCCCACTGGGGCCTCAACCCAACCTGCAGAGCCATGTTTATGGTCCTTCCGGAAGGCCAAAAGGATGGAGGTGGATCTCACCTCCAGTGGAAAGATGTTCCAGAGGTTCATGGGCTAAGGCAAAGATGGCTTTTCTCCTTGACCCTGCTAGTTGAAATTCCTTGGCCAACGGGAGTCCATTGAAGGGCTCTTCTGATGGAGCAAGTAGAGCAAATTGTCCCACTGGGGTGAGACAGTTTTTTAAATAACCTGGCCCCGTACCGTGAAGGGCTTTAAACATGATAACCAACACCTTGAATTAGACCTGGAAGTAAACCAGCAACCAGTGCAGCTCACATAATAGCGGCTGTTACATGCACCACTTTAACGACATCCAGAACTGTCTGTACAGTTGTAGCTTCTGAATACTCTTCAAGGGTCGCCCCATGTAGAGCATGTTGCAGTAATATGTTGTTTTATTCTTTTATGTTCTATTTTATTTTTATCCTGAGAACACCAAATCAATAAATATAATATGTATATACCAGTAGTGGGTTTCAAATCCTGGCACTACCAGTTTGCTATTGGTAGTGCGTGAGCGCGCAGCACTTCTGTGCATGCGCTGAAGCTTCTGCGCATGCACAAAGCGTTTTTTATGATATCTGGGCGGGTAGGTGGAGCATCCCGCTGCCACTGCTACCGGTTTGCCTGAACCGGGGCAAACCGGGAGCAACCCACCACTGGCATATACGTCTGTGCCTTCTGACCTCTTTCCAAAAGCAAGTCTGGTTTGCAATGACGGAGTTGGGAGTCTCCAAGGCACAGAAACAAGATGGATAACTTGACAGAAAAGATGGCAAAGGATGTACATTCTCTCAGTACATTCCCTCTAGAATAGTCTCTCCTCCAGAAACTCTTGTGCCAGGAAAATTTCCAGAATCATTCTGCCTTTTGCTGGCTTCACAGTTTGAATCTGGAGGCCACTGACTTCTTCTTCCCTGACTTGGATCCTTGTTCCCATCAGGGCCTTGCAATTCCTTCCATCTTAAAACAAGATACAGTGCAAGGTCCCTGTTGAATTCTGGCTCTATTCTTCTTGAGTCGGGGTTGCTGGGTCTAAATGTAAACATTCTCATATAGACGCTTGTTTCCTGAGTGTGGCTGATTTTTCAACATAAATGCTTGCCCCGGGTAATGTGGTATCTCGAAGGGCTGGTTTTTGTGCAAGGTTCCCTTTAATTGAATATTAATTGGATTAACATCTTAATTAACATCTGGAAATGTTAGTTGGGAATAACAGAAATAAATGAGGCAATCCTTTAAAGATGCCAGCATCTCCTGTCTTTAAGAAGAAATTAATAGATGGAAAATGGACCATATAGATCCAGTTATCACTAAATCTGTTCAGAATGGGCTGGTGACCAAAATGCATTCTGTATGTATGTATGTTCATAGCATTCTGCACATTGTTGGGAGTAGGTTTTTGGCAAATAGGTTTGACAAAGGACAATACCAGTGTAGCATTTCCAGTGAAATCATCATGCTATTAACAGTGTTACAATACGTAAGTCAAAGGACATTTCCAGAAGACAGAATAACACCCTAGGTCAGGGGTGTCACTCAAGGTGCTTGGATCTGGCCCACGGGACCACCCTGGAAACAGCGAAGGACTGGCCCATGGTGCCTCTTCTGGCAAAAAAAAGAGTTTGGGAGGGCCGCACGTGGCCCCTTGGGCTCCATGTTTGGCCGCGACAGCCTCCTGCAGTCCTCTGCCAGTGAAAACAGAGCTCAGGGGGGCATGCGCAACCCTCCCAGGCCTCATTTTCAGCCATGACAAGCCTCCTGCAGCCCTCTGCCAACAAAAATGGATCCCCCCAGCCCCGGCCAGGTCACCAAAGGTATCCCTGACACGAGTGACGTCCAGCTGGCCATGCCCATCTGGGCTATATCCTCCCAAGGTGAAACACAACTCTGATGCAGCCCTCAATGAAATCGAGTTTGACCCTCCTGCCCTAGGTCCTATTAAAATATCAATATAAACATATCTTCTGATTCCCAGAAAACAGACTGTATGTCAGCATACATTCTAGTTAGCACTTCTTGCCGGTGTGAAATCTGTGTGAAAGAAACACAATGATAACACTAGTATTATTGCCAGACAAGGGAAACTTTTTAGTGTTTCTTACTTCCGTAAAATATGTAAGAGGCTTAATAATGAGAATTGTTTTTAATTTTGACAGATTGAGAAGAATTATTGAACACTGACCATAGCAAGATGATGGAAGCAATTATCTTATCTCCCCACACTATTACAATGAAAACAAATCACACAGAGCCACATATAAGCAGCAAAAGGTTTTTCATGGAAATGGTGGGAGCCTTATCCATTCCAATCTGTTTCTGGGGATTGATTGGGAATGCAGCTGTTTTTTGGCTTCTCTGCCGCAAGGTGAAGAAGACAACATTCATAGTTTATTTTCTCAATTTGATAATAGCCGATTTTATTGTGGCTGCTTACTTCCTTACAGTGTTTTGTGTATTTCTGACATCACTTTTTATCAGTTATTATTTTTTACGTACAATGGAGAGTATTTATTCATTGTCAAGCAATGCCAGCATTTTTTTATTAACAGTTATATGCTTTGAAAGGTATGTCATGGTCTCTTTCCCACTCTATTATCAACAGCACCGTCCAAAGGACTTCACAACGAATATGTGCTGCATAATATGGTTCTGGTCTTTCCTAGTGGCCCTGATGTTATATGTTGGCTGCTACCCACAATTGTTTTCAGTCTCCGCTCCAAGGTCTTCTATATGTCATGGTGCATTACTTTTTGAATCTATTGTTCAGCTTATGGTTTTTTTCCCCATCATGTCCTTTTCTGCTTTCTCTCTTTTTATCAGAAGGCGGAAAAGAGCAAAGCAAAGGACCAAATCAAGACTTGACATCACCCTCATAATCATAGTTGTCCTTTCTCTTATTTGCATTTTTACATTTCAAACTCTTGGTTTTATAAGCAACTGGGTTTATGAACTTCGTGAACCAACTTTATTTAAACTCTCTCTGCTGTTTGACTCCATCAAGAGCAGCATCAACCCTTTGGTCTATTTCTTCGTTGGAAATCAGCAAAGACAGAAGGTCACAGAGCCTATGTATAAGTTGCTTGAGAGAGCTTTGAATGACAAAGAAAGCACAGATACTCCGGACACGTTAGCTACAGCTGGTCACAAAGGAATTTGTACATCAGAAATGAAAAAAACATAAAGACATATCTGATGAAACTTTTTCTTTCCCCAAAAATGCATATTACAGATATATTTACCATTTGCTACTTCTAATTTAGTTTACTACCTAAGGCCTTTAGGAGAATCAAGCTCATGTTTTAAAAAATGGGATTTTAAGATTTTATATTTGTAAGGGCTACTTTGCCTGGGGGCCAAAGCCTACAAAAAGCACGATCAAAAAGTATGATCACATAAAAATGAAAACTACATACATACCAACCCTATAAAGTGGACTATTCATATTGCTTTGCTAAAAATAAAACTAACACTATTAACTGAACCATTTCATCATGTGTGGCCTTTGTAGCTGGATTAATTTCTCCTATGCATAGGAAATGGCTAAACAAACAGGTGTGTGTTTTCTACATTTATAGTACAAGAAAAGAATGACAAAGAGAGCACATAAAAGATGCTACCTCTATCAGGTCTTTCTGAAAACACAGAAACATTAAGAATGCCACTGTGCATGGTAATGCCAGGGAAGAGAAGAGAAGAGAAGAGAAGAGAAGAGAAGAGAAGAGAAGAGAAGAGAAGAGAAGAGAAGAGAATCCTTATTCAATAGATTCAATTTGTTCATTAATTCAGTTAAGAATTATTTATTGAGTAAAACACACTTGAATCTGAAACACTTAAATACTCTTTGTTCTGCCTATCATTGATAAGGCATTAACCAATATGCAATCAGATAAAAAGTCATGCTCCTCAAGAGTAGATTCAGATAAAACAGGATATACTATTGTAGTATAGGAATTATGTCTATTCCTTAGACAATTTCACAACACGGGGACCACCACATCAAAAAGACTTGCATTTTATCTTAGATGGATAGACCTGCAGTTGTCTTAGATAACATTTAAGGCTCTATTAAATGTTAGAATGAGTAGTGGGGAAAAAATTATGGTACAACTGTGCCTGGCTTAGGGATTAGGGTAACTGAAGTTTTAAAAGATAAAACAATGATCTTTATATGGGATAGTTATAAACTAAATAGAAGTTTGTCAAGGTGATCCCATAGAACAGGGGTCCCCAACCCCCAGTCCATGGAACAGCCCAGGTCCGTGGCATGCCGGCAACCAGGCCGCACAAACAAGCAAAGTCCCATCGTGATATGTAGGCAGCATGCAAAACCATGGCCCCTCTGTCTGCAGAAAAATCTTTATCCATGGAACCGGTCCCTGTGGCTCAAAAGGTTGGGGGCTGCTGCCATAGAATCTCCTTTCTACTGTATGTAATACGGTACATGACCTAACATTTTGATTCTAAAATGTTATAAATTGAGCTATTGTCTGCCTTCCCAAGGCAAACAAGACAGGAAATGACTAAATCAGCAAAATCTGCTTTTATTGTAAAGCTACATTAATAGCATCTTGCAAGTCTGAAGGTATGAAATTACCACTGCCACTTTTAACACCTAGTTCAATTAGGGCTGGTCTTTCCTGCTTCTTCCTCTGACCATTAATCCATTGGGTGCTCACCCTCTCGTTTGATCATGTCCTATGCAGCACCTCTTTACCTCATCTTCAATGATATTCACATATACCATTACAACTATCAATGTCAGGTGCAAAAACCCAGGTCTGCATGTGAAGATTTTAATTAGCTGACTTATTACTTAGGCCTATGTGCAGAAATCTCCTCTTACTGATTGTTTGCATCTCGGTAAGACTAGATAAGATTGGACTTCACCCTCTTGTGCCTCTATGCAAGAACTCAGGGATCGCCAAGCCCAAAGCCACGGCCCATTATCAGGCCTTGAGAAGTTAGGAACTGGGCTGTGGAAGCAGCAGGCAAGCGTACACATCCCCACTTGTGCAAGTGGCGGGTGAGCAGATGTGTGTGCTTCCTTTACACTAGGAGTATGCATGCCCCCCACTTCTGGAAATAAGGCTGCGCGCACACACGTGCTCTTGCCCACTGCTCGCACAGAACCATCATATGCCACGGTGGCGCAGTGGTTAGAATGCAGTACTGCAGGCTACTTCTGCTGCCTGCTGGCTGCCTGCAATCTGGCAGTTCAAATCTCACCAGGCTCAAGGTTGACTCAGCCTTCCATCCTTCCGAGGTCGGTAAAATGAGGATCCAAATTGCTGGGGGCAAATATGCTGACTCTGTAAACTGCTTAGAGGGGACTGTAAAAGCACTGTGAAGCAGTATATAAGTCTAAGTCCCCTGCTTAGAGGGGACTGTAAAAGCACTGTGAAGCAGTATATAAGTCTAAGTGCTATTGCTATCACATATGCACCCCTGACAGTCCACAAAACCAGAAATGTTGTGGAACAACTCTAGACTATAATTCTCTGCTTGATTCCTCCCCTGGGTCTGTCAGTCTCTCTCCAGCCATTAATGCTTTTCAACTGTTAAGGGGACAAGTAAGAACTGTGGTTGTAATTCCAATTGCCCAGGAAGTATACTGGGACAGGAGAGGCCTTAGCTTGTTGGTTTTTAAATCAATCTGAGATGGCTATTAAAATAGAGGCAGAGAACTTGTATTCTGCTCTGTAATCTGAGGGGGAAAGTGTTGGGAATAATAAGGCTATTATTATTTTAAGTGCAACCATAGTTGTCAATTTGAAATGTCGTCATTGCTTACATAGTAGTGACCAACAACAAACACGCTAAAATGATAAGTCATGACTGATACCTGGATAATCAGCTATCCCTCAATGGTGGGACTTGAATAACTTAACAACCGGTTCTCTAGCTGGGCAGGCATGGCCGGTTGGTCATGTGACTGGGTGGGTGATGTCACTTACCACATCCAGCCCCGCCTCCTGGCCACTCACCTCAAAGACAGAGGTAGGATTCAGCCAATTGGGGCTAATCCCACCACTGGCTGCCCCCCCCGCCCGTTTTTCAGCCTGGTTTTGGGCCATTTCTTGGGCTGTTTTCAGGCCCTTTTGGGGTCCTTTTCAGCTGGTTTTTCTGGGCCGTTTTTCAGGCCCTTTTCAGGCCATTTTCCAGGCTGTTATTTGGGCCATTTTCAGGCCATTTTGGGGGCATTTTTCGGGCCATTCTCCAGGCTGTTTTTTTGGGCCGTTTTAACATTAACATTATCTTGCAAGTCTGAAGGTATGAAATTACCATTGCCACTTTTATCACCTGGTTCAATTAGGGCTGGTCTTTCCTGCTTCTTCCTCTGACCATTAATCCATTGGTCTAGGGATTAAAGCAGCAGGTTAGAAAGTGGGAGACCATGAGTTCAAGTCCTGCCTTGGCCATGAAAACCAGCTGGGTGACCTTGGGCCAGTCACTCCTCTCTAAATTCAACCCACCAACAGGGTTGTTATGGGAAAAATAGGAAGAGGAAAGTGTGTTGGATATGTTCAGGAGGAAAATGGGTATGTTCACTTCTTTATTTGTAAACAAACAAACAAGAATTAGTGCTTTGTGTCATTCTCTAGAACACAGCCAAAAGTAGAAGTTTTGTCTTTGACCGCTATTCTGATCAGGCTGATCTAAAGACGTTTCGGTTGATAAAATCAAAATGTATTCTAAACACTTCTTTAAAAGGACATGTATTTCCTCTCTTTTCTCCACAACATTTCATCTACAAGACAGACTGAAACTGAAGATAGATTAAAATAGGTCTCAAGTGATTCTATTGTGAATCTTACCATACTATTAATAACAACTCCTCTGAGGTCACGAGATTCTAGTATTCTATTTGTTATGCAAGGAACACATCATAATTGTGGAGCCAGCTCTATCTTGGCAGAATTGTATTACAATAATGTGAAAAACAGAAGTTTGATCAATGAAGACTAAAAGAAGAACTGGAATCTGGTGTTAGTATTGATTATTTTGTTTAACAGATACTTATATTAATTTAATCTCCAAAAACCTACATTTCTTGCCACATCATTATTAAGTGCCTGATTAAGATGTTTATAGGAACTGCCCAAAAATACACTATAATGTATGGTTTGTATCTCCTGAGAACATCCAGTCAGTGGATAGATTGTTCATTGATCTACCGGAAATGAATGTATTACAACTGAGTTATAGAAAACAAAGATAAAGCTCAAGGACTTTAATGGCACTCTTCTGGAAAGAAGTGTAATAACCGTGCCAAAGGTTTAGACCCAAGCACTATGGATTAGCCACAAATTTCTCTTTTAAGTGTTAACTGAGACTCATGTTCAAATGAGAAAATGACAGATGATTTGAACCAGAGGTTTGGCCAGTTTCTTATGGTTTTGGAAAATAGTGGTGTTTGAAAATCAGTCTTGTCAGTCATAATGGCAACAGGATGATATTCCTCATACTTGCCAACTCAATGGAAGAAAGCATCCCACCCTCTTTCTAATTTCAAGCCTTCCTATCTCCAGCCCATTCTTCTGGGACCTATAAATTGTGATCAATCCTATTTCCCCTTGCTACATTTCATTAGATACTCTGCCAGTCTTACAGTCAATCTACTGTATTTCTCCAATCTTTATTTCATCTACTACTTTAATTTTGGGAAATGTTTCTTGCCTATTGATACTTTTAACACTTAAAACATTTTTTTTTATCCAGAAGTAATTGACGGCATATAGGTTGTAATATAGTTACATAATATTGTAAATGTATTGTTATCCAGTCTAGGAAGCAAGTCTTAGGACACAGAAAAAGTGCTTTCACTTTTTATATAAAGATATTTAATTATTTCTTTTCCTTGCCTGAGAATCACAGAAACTGGCCGAGAGCTGCTTGTAACCAATTAAATGCCATTTAACATTATGCTTTTGCTCTTCCTGCCCAAGTGCTTTGGAAAAAAAAAAAAAGAGCTGAAAATTAAGATAATGAATCCTTAGTTAGAACAGAGTTTATTACAAATTAGGCTGCAATCCTCAGGTAATAATTTGGATGTATCTTGCTGCTTGGTGAAATGAGACTTGTCCATTGTCCATTAGACCTCTTGCCCATCATCCAAAATAAAGCAAAGGGAAAAGAGGCATTTCTTTACCCATACCAATGATCGAAGAATTCACTTCAAAAGAATGTGATGAAAACACAAATGGTCCTTTGGAAGAGAATATTTGTAGATCAGGGTTGAAATGAGGGATCCTTGGTGCTCTCCGAGCTTGGTTGTTTTCTTGCAGATGTTTTATTACCAAACTGGGTAACATTATCAGTGCTAGGTTGGCAAGAAAACAGCCAAGCTCAGAGAGCAGCAAGGACCCCACAGACGGTCCTTGTTTAACGATCACTTGTTCAAGCAACCATTCAAAATTAGGGTGGCGCTGAACAAACGATAGTTATGACCCGTTCTCAGAATTCTGGCCATCACAGCATCCCACAGTCATGTGATAGCAATTTGCAATCTTCCCAGCTGGTTTCCCACAAGGAAAGTCAACTGGAAAGCCAACAAGAGATGGGAAGTCGCGGTCACAAAGTCCTTACTTAATGATACCAACTGGGACTGCTGGAGTTGCTGACACTAAGTCGCACGGGCATGTGTTGATGTGCTTTAGACCTGTGGCAATTCCAGTCCCCATTGCCATTGTTAACTGGGAATTACCTGTGCAATTTATGAGACTGTACAATATCTCTCAATACTGGCTTTAAAAATATAGTCAATTAAAGTCATATTCTGAGTGTGTACTGTATTAGTTAGTGGGACATAAGTAACATCATACTGATCTGCAAGGTAGTTTCTAGATTGGACAAACTTGGGAGTAAAATTGGGCTTGGATGGCACCTATGCTACATTGACCAAGTGTGCCACACTGGCTGAAATTGTGCTGTCAGCATATGGCATATTAATCCTACAACCATAATAGCTGATAATCTAACCTGTCTTTCTTTTGCTGAAAACTGAAGTGAAGCCAGAATTAATTCAAGTTATTACAATGTGTAGAGGTCAGTATTTAGGGATTCTCCTGAGGAGTATCATGGCACATGGAATATAAGGCATTCAACCTGTGTCTTCTCAAGGAGGGCTAACAAATCCTTGGTGTTAAGCAGATAGTCTAGGCTGGCTCTTCCCAGGCAAAGCATCTTTTATCTTACAGGCGATTTTGTTCGAAGTTTCCTACCTATCTTAATAATTGTGTTTGATTTGACAGGCTGAGAAAAAATAGCACCATGGACGCAGAGGAAAGTTCCTTGTCTTTCCGCTTGCTTGATATAGCGGAATACAATTTAGAAGAAAAAGTACTATTCATCTCTCTTCCGATCTGCATTGTGGGATTCCTAGGAAATTCGGTTATTTTATGGTTCCTCTGCTGCAGGCTCAGGATTAAATTAAACCTGTATTTTGTGTGTGTGGCAGCTGCTAATAACATGTTAACCTTCAGCATCATTGCTGAGTATATTATGTTTTTTAGACCACTGATCTTCAATTTAATGTTTCACCGGGTATTGCATGTTTTGCATTTATGCAGTCATCAAGTCAGCTTTTATATCTTTGCAGTTATCACTGCCGAAAGATGGTGCATTCATTTTTTCCCTGTTTGGTATAAACAATTTCGGCCCATGAATTTCTCAGCCATTATGTCCTTTTCTTTGTGGGGGTTCACCTCTCTGGTATCAATTGTGACCCACTTTCTTTGCTCTCCAATAGCGGAAGTACACTTCAAGGACATTGAGAAGTGTACAATTTCAACCATACTACTAATCATCACTCAATTAATTTTTATTCCAAGTATAATGTTTTTTTCTTTGGGCATATGGATTAGAATTCACATGAAAGAGGAAGTTCCCCCATTGAGACTTGATATCACCATTGTAGCCATAGTTCTTCTCTATCTGATGTTGAATGTACCATTTGACTTAGCTACGATCTCGATGTACTGGGTTGACAACATTGATGGATATATTCTGGGTAGCCTTAACACACTATTGGAGTCAATCACCAGTGCTATCAGTCCTTTTATATATCTCATTGTTGGGTGTTGGAAGAAGCCGAAAATGAAGAGCGCCTTTGAGTTTCTTGAAATAGCTTTGTCAGGCAAAACAGCCATGCTTGTAAAAACACAAACACAGACTTAAAATTCAACAACTGTATGCATAGAAGAAAACTGATGTGCATTTCTCTGCTGTAAAATAAATTTGTTTACAAATATTGTATGCACTGTTCTAGTACGTGCCTGTGTATTTTGAGTCATGGTGGTCCAATGTTTAGAATGCAATATTGCAAGCTACTTCTGCTGACTGCAATTCAGCAGTTCAATTTTCACCGGCTCAAGGTTGACTTGAGTCTTCCATCCTTCTGGGGTGGGTAAAATGAGGACCCAGATAGTTGGGGACAATATTCTGACTCTGTAAACTGCTTAGAGAGGGCTGTAAAGCACTGTCAAGCGGTATATAAGGCTAAGCGCTATTGCTCTTCTGTGCTATGCCCCATAATATACCAAGCGGTCGTAAATTGCTTCTCAGCGAGAGCAGGACAGTAAATGGAGTAAGTGAACAAATCACATTGGCATAGTATTCCGAGTATGAAAATTATATTGTGCATGCATAAAAGACACATACGTATATAAAATACTACATGCAAATTTAATGCAAATTTATATCATTTGTTAATGGAGGGGGCAATGCTTATGCAGTCATCAACTGAGGCACCACAAAATAAACCAGTGACCCCTTGGAGCAGGGGTGTCAAACTGGCGGCCCATGGGCCGGATGCATCACGCACAGGTCATGTCCACCCCAGCTCCATAAAGGCAAAAAAACATCATGATACGCTACGTGATCAAGTTTGACACCTGTGCCTTAGAGTGATCATTCAATGAAAACTCTAAAGAGGAGAAAGATGTATAGGCAATACAATCAGACCACTGAGAAAGGCAAGCAGTCCCCCCAATGCCAAAATACAGGGAGTCCACAACTTACAACAGTTCACCTAGTGACCATTCAGTTACGTCTCTGAAAAAAGTGACTGATGACCATTTTTCACACTGATGACCATTGCAGCATCCCCGTAGTCGCTTGATCAAACTGTAGATATTGGGCAACTGGTTCATGTTTTTGAGGGTTGCAGTGTCCCAAGGTCATGTAACTACCTTTTGTGATCTTTTGACAAGCAAAGTCAACGGGAAAGCCAGATTACAACCCTGCAGTGATTCACTTATCAACTGTGGCAAGAAAGGTCATAAAATGAGGCAACATTGACTTAATGACTGTCTCACTTAACAGAAATTTTGGGCTCAATTGTGATCGTAAGTTGAGGACTACCTGTGTTCGAAGCATATAAAAGTGAGGATTTAGAGATGTTCATTTAAAAAAAAAGGAAATCTAGCTAAGTACTCTGCTATAAAAGTACAATTTGAATGATGAAAGCAACATTTTGGGTCTCTGGGATTCACAAAAATTTGGGGGCAATGGCAATAGCTATAATCTGGAATCATACTTTGTTGTAGGTTCACTTGGAAAAAGGGGACTTGCCCATCCAAAAATGACTCTCATGGTAAACATGTTTCCTTGAAAAAATACAGAATGTTTATTAGAAAACTGATAATGATTGGCTTCCGGGGCAGCCTGGCAGATTGAGCTCAACTGTGCTTTTTTCAAAACCAGCAAGCATGGCCAAATTAGGAGCCAATGAGGGGAATGGATGCTTAGAACTCCTCTCCAGGTCAAAGAGAAGGTAAGGATCACCCACACTCGACCCCTAACAGGCACTCCTTATGGAGAAATCACAAAAATACATTCTCCAATGGGTTTGAGAGGTAAGACAAGCTGATATTTTTATTTTCAAATGCTAGATGTCATATGGAGCCTAAAAAAGCATTCTTGGAAATAAAGATACTCACGGCGATATTCCATTTTTCAGTATTATCTACCTCCGAATTTTACCTCTGGAAAAATTCATAAATAAAAAGCAAATGGGAAAATTGGTAACTGTCTAGTGAACATGTCCAAAGGCCTAAGTGTACAATACTGGGGATCCCAGCAATACAAAGCACTTTTATAGTCTGTCTGACAGACACGTTACAGTAGATCATACATGATGTATACATAATGTGTTTAGTCTATTAGGATGATACTCTTTTGAGCATAATTAAAGTGTGGTTAACAGTTGCTGTGAGGTCACAGGATTCTCATTCTATTGTTTGATCCGTACATCGTCACAGGCCCCTGGTCATAGAATTAGAGGTTTATGATGAACCAGAAACCTGATCAAAAACGGCTGAAAAAAATGTGGGGCGATAACCATAGTAGCATTTACTTTTCTATCTAATTTGACAAACTGATTTATTAGCCACAAGTGTCTATTTAAGAGGCATTCTAGGAATTTGTGAACATAATCGTGTATAATGTATTCTGTAATTTGATTGTAAGAATACTTACCAAGTGATCAGACTGTTAAAAGAGATCACTGCACCAAAAATAGAATAGTCCTTATAACGGCTTGAAGGAAGTTTGGAACTGAGGCAAATGAAAATCATCTTTTCTCTTTGGTGTTTTCTCTAGAAGTAAGGTTAACGTGTTCACCACTCCCATCTTTCTGAACCTGTTTGCTATTCGTCACGACTCAAGAGCAATCCTGTATTGGCTTCAGAGAGGCAGTTAAAAGTTTGATCTGCAGGTGATCTTTAATTAGACAGTGATAGTCTCCAATGCAAGTTGTTTTATATAATCAGTGTCTTAGTAGGTGATTGTTGACAGTTACAGCAAATGTAGTATAAGAATGGGGATCCTGTAGCCTTCCCAACGTTGCCAAACTACAAGTCCCAGCATCCCTTCCCTTTGCCAGTTAATTATACCTAAAGGATTACTGTTGGGATGCGGTGGTTCAGTGGCTAAGACACTGAGCTTGTCGATCAAAAGGTCCACAGCTCAGCGATTTGAATCCCTAGTGCCATGTAATGGGGTGAGTCCCCGTTACTTGTTCCAGCTTCTGCCAACCTAACAGTTCAAAACACTTAAAAAATGCAAGTAGAAAAATAGGGACCATCTTTGGTGGGAAGGTAACAGCGTTTTGTGCACCTTTGATGTTTAGTCATGCCGGCCACATGACCACGGAGACATCTTCGGACAGTGCTGGCTCTTCAGCTTTGAAATGATGATCACCGCCCCCTAGAGTTGGGAATGACTAGCACATATATGCGGGGGGAACCTTTACCTTTTAAGGGATTACTGTTAATTACCTTAATTACTGTTAATAGGTATCTAGAATCATTTCAATTATCGGGGCCCAGTCCAGTATAAACAATCTGATTTCTAGAACCTGCAGCATTTCTGTTGTTTGCTGGTTGCCTTGGTTCATGTGGGAGTCATTGGGCATGAAATGGAACATTTAAGCATAAACCTAGATATTGTATTTTGAATTCAATACTGGTTCACATAGTATTATTATATATGTATACTGAAGTGGCCACTTCTAAAAGGAGTCCTTGCATGTTGCAATTTTGTTCTAGAAAAGCCATTTAATTAAGAAATATAAGAAAGGGGCTTTATCACACATTTGTTGATTTAGATAAAATGTATTACAAAATAAGTAATTTGGTCCCTTTGCTCCTAATTATATTAAAAATGATTTCTCTATTTGAGCAACCATCTTATCACCAAGGAAACTATTTGGAAGATTATGTAGAAATTTTTCTGGATAAATAATCAATTTAAATTCTCTTTCTTCCTTAATCGTTGGTGAACCACAAACGACAATAACCATGTACTGGGTATGTCTAGTTTAATGAAAAGAAGGACTGGGGTGACATGATAGCAGTGTTCCAATATCTCAGGGAAGAGGGAGTCAAACTATTCTCCAAAGCACCTGAGAGCAAGACAAGAAGCAATGGGTGGAAACTAATCAAGGAGGGAAGCAACTTAGAACTAAGGAGAAATTTCCTGACAGTTAGAACAATTAATCAGTGTAACAACTTTCCTCCAGAAGTTATAAGTGTAACATGACACAGGTAGTCCTTGTTTAGCAATTGCCTCAGAGCATGGGTGTCAAATTCACCTTGTCACATTGCTGTCACGTGACATTTCACAACATTTTTCCCATTCGCAGAGCTGGGGTGGGTGTGGCTTGCGCCTGCAGGCCTCCAATTTAACACCCCTGCCTCAGAGAGTGACTGTTTGTATTTACAACAGTGATGAAAAAGTTTGCGGCCAATCCTCACATTTACAACCTTTGCAGGTTGGTAAAGCAAAGCAAAGCTGAAGTAAGATAAGAACAGTTGCGTTTTCATTCAGCTCAGCGACCAAATTGCCAATCCCACTTGGGGGCATTTATCAAGGACCACCTGTTGTTTTGTGTCACCTGTGAAAAAATTATGGATTGCCGAGTTTCTTTTCGCAATATAAAATCCCATATCTGCGTGAACAGAGCATAATACCGTAATAACAAAAAATTGTTTTTGCTTTTGACAGGTTGAGAAGAATTTCAAAACACGTGAATAGTGTTGTGCCAGAACAAATTAGCAATATTCCATCTATGCTGACCCAGCGAATGAAAATGAGACTGAAGTGGCCCAGAAAGCATATCACATTGACATAAGCAATGATCATCATTGCTATTCCAATCAGCATTTTGGGAATATTTGGAAACATACTGGTTATTCTTTTTCTTTCCTTTAAGATTAAGAAGACGAGGTTTACCATATATGTCCTAAATATAACTATTGCTGATCTTAGTATTCTAATCTATCTATATACTTATTTTATGCTATTTTTAGAACCCAGTATTGTCAACGCATCTGTATCCTATGTAATAGAACTGATATATGCAGTTGGATGCAATTCCAGATTCTATATGTTAACAGCTCTATGCTTTGAAAGGTATTTATCTGTTTTTTACTTTACCTGGTATCAATGTCATCGGCCAGAACATCTTTCATTTTTTTTGGTCAGCACATTGTGGACATTTTCTGGCCTGGTATCACTTTTGGAATACTTTGCTTGCTACCCAAGGTTCTACATATACTTGGATGAAAATACTTTACAGTGCAGAATCACAAATCTATTCCAAATATTTGTTGAGTTCCTGATTTTTATTCCCATCATGGTCTTTTACACTTTGGCTATTTTTATCAGAATGAAGAAAAAAACCCAGCAAACTCCTCCAGCAGCACTTGATATCTCTATTACTGCTACCATTGTTATTTTTCTTGTATTCGATGCATCGGTTAAATTTTTTAATATTATTGAATTTTGGTTTGATGCAGTACACGTACCAACATTTTCAGTGGCGGTATTATTTGACACCATAAGCAGCAGTGTCAGCCCATATGTGTATTTTATTATTGGAGGTTTTCTGAAAAGGACTTCTGATCCTCTTGAAGTTTTCCTTGAGAGAGCTTTGCAAGATGAAGGAACAATAGTGGAGGGAACACAAATGCAGCAAGAAGAGCTTTCCAAATGAAATATCCATAGAAGAATACACTATCGGCTTACAATTCCAATTCCAAAATAATTCATTCATTACTCCTTATATATCATCCAGGTCCATTAATTAAATAACTCCCTGTTTATTCCTGCCATATAAAAAAATCAGAATAAAGAAGTCGGTGGCCAGGAAAGAAAGTTCCGCTGAGAGAATTTTAATTCTGCAAAGACTTCGTTGTGGTTATGATCTATGAGACCAAGAGCTCCTAAAGGAGGAAATAAGAGGAAAGGAGAAACAACTGTAGACTGCCTCTATACATGGAAGATTGGAGGGCAGCAGAGGAAGGAGAAGAGAAAGCTGTGGAGTCAAAGGAACCTGGAAGGAGTGGAAAGAAAAATCTATAGATGGAAATATAGCGGCTGTTATATACCCCTTAAGACTGACAGAGGTGGTTTATGTTCACACAAACAATATTCATCCCACATCTCCATCAGGAAGGTTTTGATAGGTACGAAGTGATGCATCTTGACTCTGAGTTACATAGAGAAAACACAACTGTTTATCTTTAGATATAATGTTCTACTTTAAAGGACTTTAATCTAATTAGAACACAAGTGGGGGGGGAGGAATTTCCAAACTTTTTGGATTTTGTATGTTAATGTCATACACTTTTTCTTTATTTGAAATTTTATACCTATGACATAGTACTGAAAGGTTCCCGCTGATGTAATCTTAAAGAAAAATAGTAAAATTTTGCCAAATAAATCAGTAAATGATAAGCAATGCAGTGCCTATTTTTTTAAAAAAAATCAAGCTCAAAATCAGAAGCAAAAATAGATTAAAGAAAAAAGAAGCAGCATAAAACAGTTCTTTAATTAACTGGTAGAATTAAAAACAGTTCTTCACCTGACAGGAAAAAAATCTAAAGAAAATAAAATCTAGTATTGGGTAACCATTTCTGGAAAGACTGAAGGAGACAGAATAAAATATTTCATGAAACAGTTTAATGCTGTAACCCAAATGAAGGCAGGGCCTTTCATCTCTGCCATTTTACTAAAGCAAACAGGCGAGATACTATCATAAAGGAGAAACAAGAGCAGGAATGTCTGCAAGGGGTCGTGGTAATTAAGTCAAAATGGCAGTTGTGATCATGTAACTGAAGCACCGTCCCTTTTTGACATGTGTTGTAATAATCATAAAGTGAAATTTGATTGCATGGTTATAGTTGCTATCTTGATTTTTTTTTATTGTCACTTATAGACACCTCTGGCTGGGTGAAGGTAAAACAATTTGGAAAACCTGCTGCACTTTCTAAAAAAAAGTGTCCCTCAGATGCCATGTTAAATTATCATGAAACTGGATACTATGACATTATTTATTTGACGGGTTTATAGAGCCAACCGATCCTGTACGCCACTTGTGAACACTTATGAAGATTCCAAACAGCTTCACATAAGTTATTTTGTTTTAAAGTCAAAAAGACAAAAAAAGTTATTTCAATCCTTACCCAGAAGCCAACAGCCTGATTACCAACAATGGGATGAATTCCTGTTACTTACCTCAGCTACTACCTACCTAGCAGTTCGAAATCATGCAAATGCGAGTAGATAAATAGATGCCACCAGCCAACTGCAAAAAACCTCAGTTCCTGCAGTCTACTTAGGAAGAGTTGCTGTCCAGGGTACATGTGGATGATCTCACGATTTCTATTTTCTCTAGAGTGAATTTGGTGGCCTAGAACTACCCTCTGACAGCCACTCTCCCCTGAATACTATCACTCCTCAGTGACAGATGCCTAGGTCACCATATCCTCATTGGAAGTTCCATGAACAAACAGTTCCCAGTAAATGTGAGTCATATGTGTCTTTTGGGGATATCAAAGAGAACTGATTACATAAGTGTATTTTTAATCCAATTTGACATACTGCCCTTATACCCAGTCTTGAGTTAATAAGACTGTTAAATTACACATGCTTTATATTTTGAATTATTGCCTCTTTTTTCCATGTTTCTTTTTGTACAGTTGAAATGCACTATTACAATTATATTCATAGATTATTTTTAAAAAAATTCAAAGCAAGGACTTAAGGTTGTACTATACACTTAGAAGGGAAAAAACTAATTATATTTCTAAATTAAATTAAATTAAATTATGGTGCCATGTTAACTTTGGGGTTTGGAAAACTCATTCAACCTACATAATCAGCACCTCAAAATGCTCTATGTTGATCCTTTCACTCATGGGAAGTTAGAGACTGTCCTTTAGTTTGGGACACAATGATAGTGCTGTTCTGAAGATTATTCTTAGTGTGGAGAGATCACTGACACAAACTTGAAAAGAGGCATTCAATGGCAATCAAACATCCTTTTTCCAGTTTTTTCTATGAAGAAGGTTTTTTTCCATCTTGCTGGTAGAAAAAGGCCATTTCTGAAGAAAAATGAATGACGATTGGAATGAATGATGAGTTGAGAATGGGCTATGAGTATCAATATCAAATTACTTTGTTTTGTAAAATCAACAGCTCTCATAAATACCACAGTATTTATGTTGGATGAAACTAGAAATATCCATTTTTTGCAGTAGCCATGATGACTGGTGGTTTAAGATGGCTTGTCCTGAGCATTGGAAATTGAGTTCAGGATTGGAGCTTAAAATAATTACAGGATTTTTTTTTACTTTTTCTCAACTATAAATAGAAAGAACATACATTCAAGCAGCATAAACTTTTTCAAAAACTCTCTCTTCACATTCTCTGAATTACCGAGAAGAAGGGTTGAAATAAGCTGTTAGTGAAGCTGTATGTTCTTGGAGAAGAAATTAAGAAGTAAAAAAAATAAAATAGGGCAGTGATGATAGCTGTTCTACATATGAATGAATTCTGGGTCTTCTAGGGTATTTTACAGCCTAGGAGCCAGATACTTAATGTTATTTTTTCTCCTATGCCAACTTTCCTGTATACAGAGCTAATCTTTTGAGTACCTTACCATGAAAAGTGAGCGGTATGGTGACTGGTGCGTCTTGTATGTTATAGGTCTCTGCAGGAACTGCCTACTACTGCAATTAGCTTTTTGATACCAAATAATTATTCCACTTCTTCCAGAATTTAACATTTATTTGTGTAGTTTGTACACAAATTATTTTGGGTTCTCTAGATGAACTGCCCCGGAAGCTTCATATCCCTCTTGAAAAGAAAGGAAGGAGAGTTGCTCAGTGCTGGACAGATTATGTACAAGCAGCAAGCACAAAATGTTTTGTGCAATACTTACGCTTTAAGAAAATCCATTCTTCTATATATTTTTTTCCATAATAAAGAAGTTTCCTTTTCGCTACATCCTATTTGACCAAGTTCTCTTTTCCTATTCTTCTTCCAATATCAGGAACCACACAACTTGGGGATCATTGCAAGGTGTTTTAATCTATTATTGTGCAGCTTACATTTGAGGGGAAAAGAAACCAAGCATTTCTAGTGGATGAGCTGTTACGCATGACAACTATAAGAGCCTCCAAGTAAGAAAGCCAGCAGAGACCAAGAAGCCACAATGCCACATATTCTGAAAGAGCACAAACAAATAAACATAAATGCAATTGTTCCAAAGCCAAACAACATCAAGTGTTTAACATCAAGTTTAGTTCTACCTGCCATAGATTCAGTTTCAACTGAATTCATCATTCAAAATGGGCAATTTAATTACAAGGGCATTACACAATGGTTTAGATACTCCATGCTTTACTTATTGTGTAAAACCCCATAATTCCCAAAGCAGCTTATAGCATAAAATCTTTCAAATATATTAAATCACATTCAATAAGTAATTTTAAATAAACTCATTCATAATAAAATACAATATCCTGTTAACACAATCCTGTTAACTCTGAGAATCTTTCTCAGATTTTCTACTTGCTCAGCCTTTGTCTTCACTATTTGAAGTAGCAAAACAAAATGAATACATATATAAAGATTTCATGGCCTACATCTGTCTTCCCTGAGCAGATTCTTCCAAGTGTGTTGGAATACAGCTCAATTCAACCTTGGCCTGTGCAACTATGGAGGCTAGAGATGATGGAAACTGCATTTCTCAGTCCAGAGCAAATATGTCTCTATATTCAATGTTCATTAGAAAGTGGCCGGAACCGTGCTTCAGAGTGCATTATCAATAAAGCTTAAAATAAATCCTGTACTCTTTCAACCCTGGTTCTGTTCTATCTTCCCATGGCTTTAAGCACTGTATATCATTGAGGCTAAGGACTGACAGGTTTTACACTGGTAAGATCACAACTGTATTCCACAAACAGTGCAATTTGGAGATGGAAGTGTTTTTGATATATCAATTCAACATCTTGAATAATTAAGCTCCTAAATGATGCTATCCAGGATGAAAACTTAACAATTACATATTTTTTGAGAATTATCTCATAAATTCCTGCTGGCAGAAAAGACAATTGGGCTACTGTATGTCATACTACTGTATGTAGCTGTTCTGTCTCCAATGGCATGAACATCTGACAATGTCAATCTGGATGACACTCAATAAGCTTTTAATCGTTAATATTTTGAAAATTGATGCTTGTCCAATAGATGAGTGGAAAGAAATCATGGCAGCCAAATGTAGCACACTTCTCTTGAAGAATGTACTTCTAATTGAGCAGTTGCAGCCAAATGCAGATTACAACAACTCAAACATTTAAGCAGGGGTAGATTTCTCCATCAACACCCAGACTGAATTAAGGTAAGTTTTGTAAACTACCATTCCAAAAGATAGCACAAAGTCAAGCTTACTTACTGTAAGAAGCTAGTCACTTGTGGAGAATGCTTCCAACGGTGATACACGGAAATCTGCAGGTTGGGATGGGCTTTATATACTTTCATAACTATCCTGATGCTGTAAGAATAATTTGAAGAGGAAACTCAGCTTGTTGGCTAATACAGTAAAGAAGAATGCTTCATACAACCAAATAATAGTTTTGCTACCTGAAGAAGCAGGCACTAATCAATGCTGGGAAACTGCTGCCTCAGCTATAGTCCCAAAGGTGCTTTTTCAAGAGGCAACTGGACTTTCTGGTTTTTCTTTGAAGATGTTTTGCTTCTCATCCAAGAAGCTTCTTCAGCTCAGAGCTGAAGTGAGAAGTGAAACATCTTCAAAGAAAAACCAAAAAGTCCAGTTGCCTCTTGAAAAAGTACTTTTCGAACAACCATGATCTGGATGACTGAGAACCTCCATAGACATTTGCCTCAACTAGTGTTCCTCTTGCCTCACAAAATAAGCCACACTCTTAGCCAGAAGAAATTAAAACAGGAAGGCAGAAATTAAAACAGGAAGGCAGTCAGAGAATGAAGGGACTGAGTTTTTTCTGGCTGATGGCCAATCTACGGCCACCTAACTTACCTCCACATCAACCTGACCAAAGTATGCTTGCTCACATTCTCACAGCACAAAGGATTTATATGTTAGCCCTTTGTCCTAAGGAAAAGAAGATTCCACCTTGCTTTCACTCAAGTTTCCACCTTTTCCTTTTTAATTGTTCTCTTGGCCAAAGCAAAAGACCAAGAGGAACAATTCCACAGCAACTTCTCATCTTACTTCTCCTGCACAACATCACATTTCATTTAAGCCCATTTCCATTTCCCTATTTTGTTTTTAGGACTGATAATTAAAAGCTCAAGCATGGCACTAGTATATAATATGCTTGGTTCAGTTTTGCCTTAATAGATTTATGAAGCTCTCCATCATGGTTTCTTCAATAAATCTTTAAACCATGATGAACGAGGAAATAGCTGCAGAGGAAGGACTCAGAATTGTTGAGAAATTACCAATAAATTGTTCTTATTCTTTGAAGCTATAAGAAGTTTTGTTTTGAGATGGGAAAAGGGAAATGTAAGCAGGAGCAGAGGTTGAGAGAAAACAAAATGTTGAAATACTAATGGAATTTGAACTATTTAAATCTCTAGATAAGTTCCAGATAGTACATAACTAGAAAGTGAGACCATTTTAAAGAAAACCAAGACATAGGACAATAGATCACAAGATGTTTGAGCATGTAAAGATAACTTTAAGATTTCTCCATCTTTTAAATATGTTTGAAAGATTAATTCTCATATTATTTGGGAAGAAAGACAATATTATTCATAAAATCATAAGAGTTGGAAAGAATCTTAGAGGTTATCTAGTCCAACCTCCTGCTCAATGCATGATCCACTAGAACATCACAGATGATCATCCAACTCTGAAAATCTCTAACAAAAGAGAACATATAGTGGCAGCCTGGTCCATAGGCTGATAGCCCATACAGTCAGAAAATTGCAAATTCAGACATAATTGGGATTTTAATCACATACTCTTTAAAATGATTGGAGAGCAGGAGAAACTGGTTCATTCTTAGCTGACGGACATCAAACCTGCAGAAACTCCTCAGCTCTTGATGAATCTGCTCTTCAGTTACCCCATGCCACCCCTTCACAGTGGCTAGTAGGAGGGGTGGACGTGATGTTAGGTCATCCACACCAGAAAAATTCTGAGGAAATAATAAATTTTCAGTTACTTAGAGAAGCAGAAAGATGTTTCAGACTATTAATTGAAATGTTATGGCATTCTATACAAAACAGATACACGCTGTGCAGTGATGGCAGGGGTGGGCTGCTAGTGGTTCGCAGGGGTTCGGGAGAACCTCTAGCTAAGATTCTGTGCAGTTTGGAGAACCCCCAAATGCCACTCCTGGCTGGCCCCGCCCACCCCGCCCCTCCTAGGAGTCCCCATGCGGCTCATTTTGGATACAGGTAAGTGTAGGGCGTGTGCGGAAGCTCGGGGAGGGCGAAAAATGGCCCTATCGGAAGTTCAGGAAGGCTGGAAATGGGGCCATTTCTGGCCTCCAGAGCCCGGGAAGGGCAAAATTGCCCCCCCGCCCCGCCATGATGCAGGAGGCCAACTAGGCCACGCCCCCCCCAGCAACCGGGCAGAGAACCCCTTGCTAAAATTTTTGAAGCCCACCCGAGTGATGGGAACTTAGAATTAATGTAAATATTTTTTAAAACAGCTATGATCATATCCTTTAAAGGCTGACTTGATTATTAAATATACTGATAACATCTTGATGGCAAAATCCAAGTCCAGTTGACTTTAGGTGATCTAAAGGAAAAGTTGGCCAATACTTGTGTGGAAAACAAGCAGGAAATCCCAGAGCTACAGGTTAGAAAGGGACATTAAAAAACCATTCAGAAAGAAGGTAATAATGAACCATTTCTAATGTTGTTTGGACTTAATAGATCCTGGGAACACAGGGGAGTCATCAAGGCAATAAAAGGAGGAAACAGAACCATTAGAGAAGAGATTCTGGAGTCCTGGGGAAGGGCAGAATTGTGAGAAACAAACTCAAAAGTAACCAGCTTTCTTTTTTGCCCAGCTTAACAGACACAACTCTAGGCAAGCTCACAACAACAGTCAAAATAAATAAATAAAAATTAAATCACTAGGAGAAACCTGGCACCTCAGCCATTCTCCTCCAATGCAACTAGGTTTTACATTAGGTATAAATTGATCTGGAGAATTATTTTGGCAAGCTTTCAAGGTTCTGTTACATTATCCTACTGGCATTAAAGATCTTATCCAGAAATCCAAGTGATACTTGTTTCCTAAGGTTGGCAGCTTCAGAGGGATTGGCAATATTGCTGCAGAACAAATTGCATGGCCTGATGCAGAAAACCGCCAAGAATTGAGTACAATTCAAAAACATCATACAATCACACACTGCAACGGTTGGAAAAGATCTTGGAGATAAGCTACTCCAACTCCCTTCCCACTGGGTTTCTACTACTACCGCAGAATCTTTACTCTCTTCAATAATGTTACATGGTTGGGAATCCTGGATTTGCTATTCAGGGTGTGCTTTGATAAAAACACACTTGACAGACTGTAGTCCTGCAAACATGAAATGTAAATTTGAAACAATTAAAACTATTAAGAATCAATGCTCTTGGAATGTAAGTTCACTATGGGGCAACAACGTGAATGTTTAAAGGAAATTTGCTTTCAGAGATTAAATAATGACTAATCACACGAGTCTGTAATTAAGGATGGCAATGTAGCATCAGTATATTTCCCGCTGAATTCCAGGCCGTCATTTAATCCTTTCCATTTTAAAAAAAGTTACATAATGAAGTTGGTGAAAATATTTAAATACTGAGACCTCAAAGCAAGACAGGAATCTTCTGTCATCACTACCCTCTTTTCCTTATATCGTATCATATCAAAGGGAATGATATACTGCTGAACTTCTGTCCAGCCACATTAAAACTCAAAAACAAAGTGGGAGTTGAGAAAAACAAACGAACAAAACTTTGTGACAAGTGGGAGAGACGGAGACATACAAAAATGTCAAAGAAAACAGTGAGAAGGTCAAAAAAACTGCATGCTGCTCAGATGCCCAAATTTAGAGAAAACAGAATGCTGTCAACATTGGGAATTAATGATGTTCCCAAACTTCATGATAGCCTATTTTAAGTGGGTCCCTGGAACAATATTTACTCAAAAGACCCTGGAGACTCGCACTAAATTTGATATATTTCTCTAAGCATATGAACTAGTGCAAGGCGTTTAAGTCAAATGTGGTAAACTAGGACATGTAGTCAACTGCCTTTATTATTTGCTGCTGATTATTAATCAGAAAAATTGGACATTTACTTTCTTCCTATAATATGAACAACACATATGCTGCCCATAACAGTATCTTAATAAATGATCCTGTTTTGCCTCCTTGCCTACATAGGGAGAAAGGGAAAGAAGCAGGGGAAGAGAGAAAGAGATCCTTAATTTCACAATTCCTCCCATAACAGATACAAGCTCCGTAAGGGAAAAGGTAGGCTCCTCTGGTTGCAAAAATTATGTTTCTTCATTACCCAACAGAAAAAGGGTGAGTGGGACAGAAATCTGGTATAAGCAATTGATGATGAGGTAATTGTTTTAATTCCTCTTTTTTCCCAAATTCTGCACTCAAACATCCCAGCCTTTCACTATGTAGCTATTACAAGCCTCCTGCCCCCAAACGCCTTCTCCCTGAGGCCCACTTCATAGGCCAGGGGTGGGGACCTATGGCCCTTTATAATCTATGAACTTCAATTCCCAGGAACTCTGGGAGTTGAAGTTCACAGATCATAAAAGAGCCAAAGTTCCCGAGCCCTGTCAGAGATCAATCCCATAGGATTTTAGCCGATGGGGGAGGAGGAGCCTTTTCCTGCCTGGGATGGAGGGCCGCTGTAACTCAGCTTTTGTGCTCTGATTAAAGACTCACAGAGGACCCAGATGGTCCTGAGACAAATCCCCACCCTATTGGCCTTCCGATAAGCGGTGAAGACCTGGCTTTTCCGGCAAGCCTGGGACCGTTGATCTCGCTACTGCGATCTGGCAAGATCCGGCCATGAATGGTGTGAATGGGTTTTAATTGTTTTTAATGTTTTAATTTTTAATGTTTTTATATATGGTTTTTAAATGCATTGTAAGCCGCCTTGAGTCTTCGGAGAAAGGCGGCATACAAGTTGAACAAACAAACAAACAAATAAATAAACAAACAAACATTGCTTGTGATGTTGTGGTATCATTGGGACAGCCAACCTAAAATTCAGGGATTTTTTGTTCTTACTTTTTTGATTTTGAGATGGCTTTAAGGGACAAATGTGCAATAGAAACCAATCCAATTTGGGAATGGGAAGTGGGAGAATTTAAGAAATACAATCAGGGCCTTAAAGAAATATTTACTACATCCACTACAAGCCACCTTCCCCAACAAAATTAGCCTGCCATTTCAAGGGAAATCTGAAGCTGCTCACCCCAATTTGCTAGCTTATCTCTTCTCATAACTGGCTGATGGAATCCTTTTGTATTTCATACTCACAATTTTCTGAATTCCGCCTCGAATCAAGTTCACCTGATTCACATATGCAGCTAATACATCAAGGTACTGAGAGAAAGGGGGTGCTGTTGTTTGATGACTAAATGAAAAGAAATAAGATGAGTTTTTAATAATTTAACAAAGTTGCATTGGAGACAGATACCATGACTGCAATGTATAAATGCCAAATTCCCATTTAATGCTTTTTGTCCAGTTTAAAATGTTTGTTCTTTGAAAAAAAGAAAATATAATTAGACAATTTGCACCTTTTAACCTAATAATCAGCATATACAATATCCCAGTATGCCTTATTCAGTTTCATTTTTTAAAAGTTTTTGAACTATCAAATCCAAGCTTAATGGTTCTTTTTCAAACAAAAATACTTCCAACACTTAACCTTCTCTTTATACAAAAATTGCTCCATTCTTCGGTAACCTCAGTTGATTTATTCATGTCCTTCTTCCAAACCTACAATACCTACTGATTTTACCAGAAATATACATGTGTAGTATAAATATGGAGAAATTCATCTCAGTCTCTAAGATGTAATATCTAACTTTATTCACAGCAATCAAACATACTGATTCAACAAGTGATCCAGAATTCCAAGGCCTCCTGACTACTTACGATTAATTCAAATCCTAAAAGGGGCATGTTACTTAGGATTTTTGTCTCCTGCCATAAAAGAAATTCCTTTAAACTTCCTTAAGTGAAGAATATGTCATTTGGAATTGTGATTTTTTAAAACTCTCCAAGTAATTTGGTGGGGTTAGCATATTTATTTACCTCTCTGATAATTCTGACTTTCAGAATATTTATTTATTTATTTATTTAATTTATTTATTTTATTTAATTTATATGCCGCCCTATCTCCAACGGACTCAGGGCGGCTCACAACAATAAAATCCACAATAACCACAGTGCAAAGTTAAAATACCCAATTAAACCAGATAAAAATTAAAAACCCACATGAAACCCCATCAGTCCAGGCCGGGGGACTTGAATAACCAAGTTTTTAATTCACGGCGGAAAGTGCAAAGGTCAGAGGCCAGCCGGAGCCCCAAGGGGAGTTGATTCCAGAGGGTGGGTGCGCCCACAGAGAAGGCTCTACCCCTGGGGGCCGCCAGCCGACATTGTCTAGCTGACGGCATCCTAAGCAGGCCCTCCCTATGGGCGCGAACCGGGCGATGGGAAGTTGTTGCTGGCTGCAGGTGGTCCACCAAATATCCTGGGCCTAAGCCATGTAAGGCTTTATAGGTCATCACCAGCACCTTGAATCTCACCCGGAGGGCAACCGGCAACCAATTCAAGTTGCGCAGGAGAGGTGTTACATGGGAGTATCGGGATTCTCCCATCACAACCCACACGGCTGCATTTTGCAGCAGCTGAAGCCTCCGAGTGGTCCTCAAGGGCAGCCCCATGTAGAGAGCGTTACAGTAGTCAATACGGGAGGTGACTAGTGCATGAATAACTGTGCGTAGGGCATCTCGGTCCAAGTAGGGGCGCAACTGGTGCACCAGATGAATCTGGGAGTATGCCCCCCTGTTCACAGTCGTTATATGGTCTTCTAAACTCAACCGTGAGTCCAGGAGGATACCCAAGTTGCATGCCATGTCTACAGGGGGTAAAACCTCACCCCCTATAGCCAACGATGGAACCTTTCCTTCAGACCGAGATGCCGGTACCCACAGCCTCTCAGTCTTGGCAGGGCTGAGCCGAAGCCTGTTCCTTCCCATCCAGACCCGTACCAGTTCCAGGCATCGGGCCATCACGTCGAGGGCATCACTGGGTTGGTTCGGGGTGGAAATAAAAAGCTGAATATCATTAGCGTACTGGTGGTACTTCACCCGAAAACCACGGATGATATTCCCCAGCGGCTTTATATAGATGTTGAACAGAAGGGGCGAGAGAACCGATCCCTGGGGCATCCCACAAGTGAGGGGCCTCAAGGTCGATCTCTGCCCCCCTGCCAACACCGCTTGGTTCGACCCAAGAGGTAGGAGGAGAACCACTGTAAAAAGGTGCCTCCCGCTCCTAGCCCCTCGAAGCGCCGCAAGATACCGTGGTCGATGGTATCAAAGGCCGCCAAAAGATCTAATAGGACCAGAACAGAGGAATAACCTCTGTCCCAAGCCCTCCAGAGATCATCCACCAGAGCGACCAATGCCGTCTCCGTGCTGTACCTGGGTCTGAAACCCAATTGGTACGGGTCGAGGTAATCCGCTTCATCCAGGGGCAGTGGGAGCTGACGTGCTATCACACTCTCAACAACCTTCGTTAGAAAGTGGAGGTTGAAGACCGGACGAAAATGACTCAAAACAGCTGGATCCAAGGCGGGCTTCTTGAGGAGGGGCCTCACCACCGCCTCCTTCAAGGCGGCCGGAAAGCTTCCCTCCCCCAAGGAAGCCGTTATCATCACCTGGATCCAGCCGCGTGTCACCTCCCGAGCTGAGTAAATCAGCCAGGAGGGGCACGAGTCCAGCACACAAGTGGCCGCACTCAGCTTCCCCATGATCCTGTCCACTTCCTCTGGGGTAACAGGATCGAACTCTTCCCAAAGCACAGGACCCGCTGCCTCCTCACTATTTGACTCTGTCTAGTCAGAGTCCAAGCCGTCCCGAATCTGAGCGATCTTGTCCAACAGGTGCTGGCTAAACTCCTCGGCTCGCCCTTGCAGAGGGTCTTCCCTCACCCTCTGATTCAAGAGGGAGCGGGGCACCCTAAACAGGGCAGCCGGGCAATTCTCTGCAGATGCGATGACATCGGCGAAGTAGCGACGCTTTGCCATCGCCAACTCCACCAGGTAGGCCCGTGTTATTTATCAGTTATGTAGATGTTTCTCAACTTCTAACATGAAACAGCATTTATTGTTTATTGTTTATAGTGTTTTGTAAGATTTTATAATGTTTCTAATATGTGTTAGTTTGCGTTAATATGAAAAGGGGAAGATGTTACATTTGTTTTCATTGGAACTTTTATACTGTTTTACAATGCTTATAATATTGTTTATGTAATATGAAAAGGGAAGATGTTACAGTGGTTATATCTGCTGTGCAAGCAGCTCTATTCTGAGATGCATTTCCTGTCTCTCTAGAAATTGCGTTTAGCTGCTCCTGTGAGGCAGTTTCTGGTTTCTGTCATATGTATATGTATATGTATATGTATATGTATATGTATATGTATATGCATATATGTATGTATATATATATATATGTATATATATATATATGTATTTGTTTTCGTAGATTTTCACGGGTACAGGTATGCAAGTCTTGGTGTATTCGGGTCTTTTCCCATGTAAGATTGAGAGAATCTTGGTGACGTTTCGACGAGGTCCCACTCGTCATCTTCAGGCTGGTGCTTTGCTTGGGATTTGTTTGTTGGGATTTTAGAGGATTTTGAGCTGGGATCTTAGCCAGGATTTTAAGCATTTTAACTAACAGACTTTTAATGACACGGGAAAACTCCCGAGATTTTAACTTTACACACACACACACACACACACACACACACACACACACACACACACACCTAGAGAGAGAGAGAGAGACAGAGAGACAGAGAGAGAGCAATAAAAAATTAATTATTGCCATTCACACCTATCATTGAAAAGTCAAACTGTTACTTACTCAGTTTTTCTGCAAAGGAGCAAGTGAGCTATTTTAAGAAGAACTAGAAGAAAGGATATATATAGTTATATACACATTGTTAGTTACTATTAGTGCTATGACTGAAAAAAGAAATGGGAAAACTATTAAGTGAAAAGAGAATCCCACAATGACGTTCCCCTACCATAGTTCATACAAACCATTAGGAGCTCTGGGTCTTTGGAAGAAGTACAGGTTTTCTGGAGATAGGTGGATGTGACAAGGATTTGCCCATTCAGTCATTCAGACTTGAGCCTGTCTTGAGGGCACCCAACTAACTAACCCTTCAAATATTCCTACATTTGCCAAATTGCAAAAGTTACAATAGTAAGATTATGGCTGGTTCCTTAGCTAAGAATTTACCACCATTCCCAAAAGGACTGGAATATGTACTCTTGCAGGAGACACAAACATTACTTTCATTTGCTTTTTAAAAATGCAGTAATGGAAGGGAGAGAATTATAAGAGTAGTCCTTGCTAAACGAGCATTAATTCAACAACCATTCATAAAGTTAGTTATGACTGGACCTGGCCAAAGTTATGGCCGTTGCAATGCCTCTGCAGCTATGTCATTACATAGCAATAGCAACAGCCCTCAGACTTACATACTGCTTCATAGTGCTTTACAGCTGTCTCTAAGCAGTTTACAAGTCAGCATATTGCCCTCAACAATCTGGGTCCTCATTTTACTAATCTCGGAAGGATGGAAGGCTGAATCAACCTTGATCCCACCTGGATCAAACTGGCAATCAACCCTGATCCCACCTGGCAGTCAGAATTATCTCAATACTGCATTTTAACTACTGGGCCACCTTGGCTCCAAAATTTGGGCACTCCACCCTTATTTCTGACTGCAGCGTGCACTTCAATTCCTCCTATTTCCCTATCTCACGCCATCTCTAGCCTTGCACTCCACTGAAACCTACCCCTGCTGCCCCTCACTGACGTTTGCCACCCCACCTTCTTACTTCTGCTGTTGAGGCACACAAAACATTGCAAAGGGAAGGAGCTGCCTTGGCTGGGAGAAGTGTGAGGTCTTTTCCTAACAACAGTACAGCCCTCACTTAACCGAGCAAAGGGACTCCCGGAACTACCTTTGCCAAGTGGTGCAGTCATGTGATGTTTCACCTAAGAAACTGCTTCAATTACCAACAGAAATTCCGGTCCCATGTAGGATAATTAAATGAGTGTAAATGGAAATTGGGAGATTTCCAGCAGGGAATTTACTTTTCAGAGGAAAAGCATACAAATATATTTTTAAAAAACGAGTTATTCATGAAATTTCACTAGCAACAAATAAACATTTACAGATTTTATATATTCATGAGCTGTGAAGGTCAGGATCCAGACATTCTATCTGAAGACAAAAGCTGCAAAGTGAAAGCTTTAACTACGCTGAAGTTTTCCTTTCTACAGTGTAGGAGAAAATAGGATAGAAGCTACTTGGTTGCATCTGAACAAGTGGACAGCATAATTCTATAAAGAGCTGTGGTGGCCCAATGGTTAGAATGCAGTATTGCAGGCTAATTCTACCAACTGCCAGCAGTTTGATTCTCACTGGCTCAAGGCTGACTCAGTCTTCCATCCTTCCGAGGTCAGTAAAACGAGGACCCAGATTGTTGGGAGCAATATGCTGACACTTAGAAAGGGCTATAAACAACTTTGAAGTGGTATATAAGTCTAAGTGCTATTACTATTGCTATAACTGTAAAGCTACCAGTTTTCTATCCCTTGGGTAATCCATATCTGAAATTGGACAAAGCCTAAAAAAGAAATACATTAGATTCTTAAAGATAAAGCACATACCTGCTCCACAGAGGAATGCATCATAGGCGGCCTCATGAGGACACTTATTTATAGCTGAAAGATTTCAAATGCAGAGAAAAAGTAAAACATGGAAAAAGATGTTACACAAGACATATAAAAAAAGCCGGCTGATGTTTTAATAATTAAAAGTGATATATAAACCATAAATGAAGAGAGAATAATGGTTACATGGTAAGAGTTTCATTCCGAACCAGACGTACCGTATCTGAGACAATCATCCGAGTGAAAGATCTCTGGACAAAGCTGGTCTGTTGGATTCACAACACTGTTAAGAGGCAGAAATTATTTTTACTCCCTGCATGTTTCTTTCTGACAGTACTAATAATCTTCATTGTCTGGCCCTTTTTGAAAAAACTAGGTGGACTTTTTTTTTATAAATTGAAGCTGGAAAGACCAGTTGATTCAGTGAATGTATATCTATTTCAGGGGTGAAATTCACTTACCTTCCCTACTGATTCGCAAAGCCTTCTGTGCATGCGCAGAGGCTTAAAATTGTTGCAAAAAAGCGATGTCATGAGGTCTGCGTGGGTGGGCGGAGCCCCCCGCAGCAGCCACTACCAGTTCGCCTGAGCTGGATAGAACCTGCTGAATTTCACCCCTGATGTGTATCCGTTCTGCTACTGTTTTATTGTAGGGGTAAGAAACAGAATCAGGCCTAAAGACTTCCCCTCCTTCCCCCAATTACCAGTGGTTGGGAAAAAATTTTAACTAGGGCTTTGGGGAAGTCATCTCTCTCCCAGTGAAATTCTACTGCTGCAATAGCAACTTTCTTTTCTTTTCATGAGGAGGTTGCACCCCTTCCCTCCCTCCTCCTCCACATCCACTCATATGGCTGCTTTGAAACAGGGAAATTGAGTGGGACTAGAATTTCTAGAATAGGTCTCCAGAGGTCAGCTGTAGAGACCTGATACCGCTATTTTATACTCTCCTGTAACTTCTCAACAACACCATTTATAGAAACTTGCTATTCTCAGAAACTATGCATATGTCAGTTCTATAAAGCAGACCAGAACAAGAAACAAGCATGATGTAGGCCTAAAACTACTTTTATTAAAATTGGCCACAGTAACACAAACTTGCAAGTATGAACATGTTCTGCTCAATCCTATTTTGTCTATCAGGTAAAGTTTGTGTATGTATGTGGGTCTGAATGGATGGATGCCTGCTTGAGACATTTTTGCTCCCAGTCACCAAATCTGGGATTCTGCAACTTTTATCTCCATCAAGGCCATCCTCTTGACTGTCTACACTATTGCAGATTTATGACCATGACATCAGCAAATTCTACAGATGGATTGACTTTAATGTTATCCTAAAATTTGCTGCTTGAGAGGACTACTCTACTGAGAATGACAAAATGTTTGGGCAAAACATTGGTTGTTTATTCCTCTTTCAAATGTCAAACTGAGCGACGTGCCATCTAACTACCTCTAAATGAAGGAAATACTGAAGACAGAGTACAGAATTAAAACACTATTTGATTCCTGAGAGTTTTTACTGGGATAATCAGTCAGTGAAATGAAATAGTTGTTAAGATTACTAATCAGATATTTAGTGATTGAACAGGGAAGAGTTTAATGAAGAGGCATGTGGCTGACCTGCACAGCGTTTCATACAACTCCAAAAGGTAAGAAACTTGAGGGAACTGAAATTCCTGTGTTGAAAGTGGGGGGAAAAAAGAAACAAAAAGTGTTTAGGTGCCATGGATATGAATCAACTGACAAAGTATAAAGTAAAAGTATGGAAGCCAGATGGAAGATGTGAAATCCACTGTGTTTCTGAATTTTCTTATAACACTATCCTCTGGGTCTTCCCCTCTCACCTATGAGGAAAATGAGATTATTACCCATTTCACTATTAATTTTTCTATGCTATGAACACAATACCCTTAAATAAGCTTGGAATTTACATGCACCAGAATTGATTAAACAAATTTTTGTTCTATTTCCTCTGAAAACACATCTCATCTTCATCAGCTGCCCCTCCCAAAAAAGGGGAAGCCTGGGGAAATAGGATCCTATGCTGAAACTCAAGGAAGGCCAGCCCTACTCCTGTTCCTACAATGACGATAAGTATTAACAATGATCTTAGCATCCTGCACTGTTGAGATCAGTGTGTGGAACTTACAAAGCAGCCCTCAAACACGGATATCACCATTGTCACTCTGAGCCGAGTCAGTTGTTACATGCTTCCAATTCATTTTTTCTTAAGTTCAAAAAGAGAAGTTTCTATTTGCTCAGTCTTAAAGTATACAACTTTTAATAAATGCAATACTCAGGTTCCTCAGGAACCTATCAACACCTTCTTGCAGTTCCTGCAGCTACTTTATCATAAGCCTGGGACTTATGATAAAGTAGACCAGAAGCAGGCAAGTCACTTCTACTGAACTTGGGATCACTGCTCTTCTAAGAAATATTGAACAATGAAAAGCAAATAGTAGGCTTTCTTGATCTTTACTAAAAGGGGAAATGACTATGTGCTCATTTAATTGAATAAATTAGAATAGTTAATTTGAAAGAAAATGAAGTAGTGACAGAGCTTGATAGTCTAATAGTCCAGAACCATTCATTTTATTTCAATGGCACTTTATTGCCTCACACAAGTGTGTTTTTTTTAAGGCACAAACTGAGATCCTTCAGCTATTTAGTCTGGGATATTAAGCATACTTTTTGAGAGGAAGAAAGAATTGCAGAGGAAAACAAGCTGGAACATGTTTAATTGTGGTAGAGAATGAAAATGACCTTCCAGGTGGCTTTGGCAATGTTCTTCGTATCCAAAAGAACAGGAAACAGGAAGTGAATGTTATCTTTGAATTCTTCATAGCTTTCTGAAAATTGTAAGTAAAAAATGGGAAAAGGAGGGAGAACAAATTACTGACTTACAACTGGTTTATTAAAGACTGTTCATAGTTACGAAGGAGTAAAGGTACTTATGACTTGGTTCTGAAGTTCCAAAGGCTGTCCTCTCCACAGTCAATGAGATTGCTCACATGATCAGCAATCAGCCTGCATTTACTTCTAGTTTTCAGTAAAAATGTTCCATAAAACAGGGTTCCCCAACCCCCAGGCCGTGGACCAACGCTAACTAGTTCATGGCCCTCCAGGAACCAGTCCACACAAGTGAGCAAAGCCCCATCCCCACACATGCAAGATCCAAGCAGCAAGAAAAACAATGCCCCCCCTCGCCCCCCCAGTCTGTGGAAAAACTGCCCTCCATGGAACCAGTCCCTGGCACCCAAAATATTGGGAGGTGCTGCCATAGAAAACAATGGGTTCACTTAACAACTGTGATTTGTTTAGTGACCGCCATAAAAAAGGATTGCAAAATTGGATTGGTCATGTGGGTGACCTGCTTTACGGCCATCAAGAATTATGACCATAATGGACAGACTCCATTATGGTTGCAAGTCGAGGACTACCTATAATGCTTACTTATAAATCTATTAAGCTAATGCCATTAAACTTGCAAGAGACCAAAACAGCACCAGTTCTTTTCTAATAGCAAAGATCAAGAGCAATTGCTCAAGAGCAGAAAGAGGGATACATTCTATACGACTGGTATTTGAAATGACTTTACCAGGAAGGGGTTTGTAAAATTTCTCGTGCAGATACAGAAGATCCATCAGCATATTGTGTCCCACCAACGGCTACAGAGAGCGGAAATAAAAATAAGAAAACAAAACAAAACTCAGTAACATTGTCAGTACCTCATTGCAGTTTTGCATTGCTCCTTTAAAAACACTAAGTGCAATTTGCTTGCTATGGCTATGCTTTGCAGAGAGGAACCTTCCAAACCCAGGCACAAAGTGATTATGTGTTAGTGTCAACTTTAGAATTTTTTTCTAAAAACAAAACAAAACAAAAGCATTAATTCAAATGCAATGGGATACACATTGTAGGTAAGCCTTCCTCTGCCTTGGAATCCTTAGCAAGTTTGTACAATTCTGCTGGATGCAAGAAGCTTCTAGTTTAGTTTTCCTTTTGCAAGCAGCTTGGACCTTGGAATTTGCATTTCAAATCAGGTAGGTGCGTATCTTAAGCCTTACAGAACTACTGTATATAATTATATATTTGGAAATGCATTCAAACTAACTCCATCATGCTGAGAGATGTACCAGTACACTATGCTAAGTATGTATTTGGAGCACATATATATTTATTATGAATTAGATTTAAGATTAAGAATTCTGTCTTTACCAGTCAATTAGGAAAAAACAGGTAGTCCTTGCTTACCGACTGCCTTGTGTAAGTGGTCGAAGTTACGACGGTGCTAAAAAAAAAACACTTTGTGACCAATCCTTGCATTTATAACCATTTTAGTGCCCCATGGTCATGTGTTCATCATTCTGAAACTGGCATGCATTTATAACCAATATCCTTCAATCATGTGACCATTACTCACATGTCACTGGGTGTTGTGCCTTGTGATTCTTGACGAGTGTATCTTGTCTTTTTATGTACACTGAGAGCATATGCACCAAAGACAAATTCCTTGTGTGTCCAATCACACTTGGCCAATAAAGAATTCTATTCTATGTAATTTTTGCTTCCAACAAGTAGGTAGTGCAGAACATAAGTAATGTAATGGAAGTGAAATTGTGATTATATGATTTTATGGCTTAGGAACCATATTGCTTCACTTAATGACCGAAGGTTGAAAGCCCAGTTATGGTCATGAGATTTTCTGCTTAGTGACCACGTTACTTAGCAACTGTATTGCCAGTCCTAATTGCAGGTAATCCTCAATTTATTATCATAATTGGGACCAGAATTTCCATTGGTGATTAAGTGAATCACACCCAATGTTATGACCTTGTTTGAGGGATCCTTGGTTCTTTCTGTGTTTGGTTGTTTCCTTGCAGATGTTTCATTACCCAAACTAGGTAATCAGTGCTAGTCCAGCCTTGTTTGCTGTGGTTGTTAAACGATTCACTGCACTTGTTAAGTGAATCACACAGCCATTAAGCAAATCCAGTTTCCCCCACTGACTTTGCTGGTCGCATGCCAGCTGGGAAGTTTGCAAATGGTCACGTGACCCTGGGACGCTGCAACTGTGAAGTTTCCAAAAGATGCTCTAATTAATTCATGAGCCATGAGCCAAACTTCAAAAGAAATACAGTCATTTATTAGGAGCACCATTTTGACAATATTCGGATGCAGTTAGAACTAATCCCACATAGATTTATGTTCCCCTATGACCCTGTCTCTCCCCTCCTCCCTGGCCATGTCGTAAATCACAATCCCCAATTAACCACTTTGGCTGGCTGTGAAATCCAACACCCTTCTTCTGATTGTGGTAAGAAAGCAGTTCAGTTAGGGAAATCCGAGGTGGCGCAGTGGTTAGAGTGCAGTACTGCAGCTACTTCAGCTGACTGCTAGTTCAGCAGATCAGTGGATCAAATCTCACCGGCTCAAGGTTGACTCAGCCTTCCATCCTTCTGAGGTGGGCAAAATGAGGACCCAGATTGTTGGGGGCAATATGTTATTTAGTATAATGTCTTTGGTGTAAGCCGCCCAGAGTCCTCGGAGAGTGGGCGGCATAGAAATATGACTAATAATAAATAATAAAATCGATCAGCTCTATCAGTTCTCCCTCCCTCTTGCTCATGGCAACTTGAAAGCTTTGGAAGTTGACAGCAACCATCCTAAATACATGCTGGTTTTCAAGCGCCTGAATTTTGCTCATGGGACATGGGGGTGCTGCGATGGTCATAAGTCACTTTTTCAATGCTGTCATAACTTTGAACAGTTGCTAAGCAAATAGTTGTTAAGTCAAGGATTACTTATACTATCATAAACAGCCTAATCATTCGCCTTAACAATATGCGACTAATGATACTTGAAAATTGCCTGTAAAGTAAAAGTGTGCAAAGGAAGCCCCCAGGATTGTATTTGGCCCAAGAACACCAATCTTTTGGAGAGACTGTAAAAGTTACTATCAAATTTTAATCTGACAGAAGGGAAATTAATTCTACAAAAAACAGATCTATAGGCATGCAAAATTTAAATCAATTTTAAATGCAAATAAAATGAACTTTAACTTTTGTCCATCCTTTGTAGAGTGTGACTTTTGGAATACTATTTAAGGAACAACTGTAGGTTGATTTTGCAACAAACTCTGACAGAGTTTGACAGAAAGCTTATCCACTCCTGTTATAGTTTCATGTAGCAGCAATAGTTTTGAACATCGTGGAAACACTGTCACTAGAGAATAAAGTATTTAACAATATATTCAAACTGAAAATTAATTTCCACAATCAGAATATGGGATCCATCGATTTCACAAACAAGATTTCAAGATTATTTTAAAACATGTTGAATGTATGTATCCTACATATAGTATGTGAATATAGTTCCTGCTAGGATAAACCCATCCTACTTATGCCAGCAGAGAAGGCCTACTATGGATCCCATTGGTCAAAGAACTCCGACTATCAGGATCCAGAAGAACAGCCTTCTCTGCTGCAGAACCCGCCCTTTGGAACATGCTACCTTCTAGGGCAGGGGTCCCCAACCCCAAGTCACGGACCAGCACCGGGTTGTGTCCTGCCAGAAACAAGTGAAACCCCATCTTCTCCTCTTTTAAATTTAAATTTTAAATACAAATTTTAATCTGTTTAATTATGGGGTATTTTAAAATTCAGCCAAATTATTTAATTCGTTTTAATCTATTTTAAATTTTGTATCTCTGTGTTTTATCTTCTGGCTGTTCACTGCCCTGAGTCCTTCGGGAGAAGGGCGGTATAGAAATTTAATAAAATAAATAAATAAAATAAATCTGTGGGATGCAGGCAATATGTGAAACTACATCCCTTCCGATGCATGGAAAAACCCCTCTCCACAAAACTGGTCCCTGGTGCCCAAAAGGTAGGGGCCACTGTTCTTGGGTAAGTTCTGCCCCCATCCTCCTATCCCTCTGCAGGAGCCTGAAGACCTGATTCTGCCAGGTGGCCTGGAGCCCCAATGATGGAGTTCTAGGCTGGAGGTAGCTGCTGGATTGATGTCAGATTCTACCTTCCCATCCCCCACCTCCCTTGCTCTCTGCTCCCCATATGTCCATCTTTTTTGGTTATCATATTGATGTATTCTCATTGTTTTCTTTTTCGTAGTTTATTTTATTGTTCAATTATTTTGGTTCTGTTGTGTCACTCTTTTCATTTCTTCCTTTTCATTGTTGTAAGCCATCTAGAGCAGGGGTGAAATCTACTTACCTTCCTTACTGGTTCGGAAGGGTACGCGCTGTGCACACAGACCTTCTGTGCATGTGCAATACCTTTTGCACATGCGCAGAAGGTAAAAACCACATTACTTCCTGGTTAAACCCAGGAAGTAATGACACCCGGGCGGGTGGGCAGTGTTTTACTCCACCATCGCTACCAGATCGCGGAACCACCGGCCAAGATTGCTACCGGATTGGGCGATCCGATCCAATCCGGAAGCATTTCACCCCTGATCTAGAGTATCCCCAGGGCGAGATAGGTGACAAATAAATTTAATAGTAATAAATAAGTATTTTGTAACTCAGGCTTATATCATGAATGAACTTTCTAACAGAAAACTGGGCTTTACCTTCTTAGCTCTCACAAGTGTCTGGAAGATATTGGTGAAGCCCCTTGCAGAATAAAGAATTTGTTCTCTTTGACATGGATCAAAAGCAGTGTTTTCCAGGACCCAGCGGTATTGTGGATTCATCTTTTTCACCATTAACTAAGAGATAAGAACAGTAGTTGTCATTAACTCATTCTCTTTTGTTACATCTGCTTGGTTAAATGTTTAAATACTAAACCTTTTTAACTGTCAAAACATATTTGTCTGTTCAAACTGATGGTGTTTGCTACATTTATTATACAGTATTTAACAGAGAGAATTTTTCAGTCTACAGTGACTGCAGAAAAATCGAGGCAATAAACCACTGTTTTAGGGGACAGGGAAAGATTTTTCGCTCTAGACATAAGCATTTTCTGTTTCAACTTTTTTTTCCCCTTGCCATATGTGTGTTTCCTTTGGGCAAAATATAAATAAAAAAGAAATTTTTCAAAGAAGAATGAAAGACTATTTAACCAAATGTATATGCATATTTATATGTATATAATTTAGCTCCATTTAGTATTGCATTAATAAAATTTATAGCGCACAAATGCTTAGTCTTTTTTATTTTTATTAAAACTCTCAAGAAACACAGCATTGGAACATATACAGATGCTCCAGAGTTTCTAAGGAATGAGAAGTATTTAAATTTTCAAAATCTAAAAGAAGAAATCTCTCCTGCATACTTTTTTGTTGATTTTTTAAAATTAAATAAATAAATAAATAAATAATGAAGTGCCACATCTAACAACCAATTACAAGATTCAAGTAACATAATTTGTAATATCCATGAAAAATTAATATAGTGGAAAAAGAGTAAGCATTCAGAGAAAGCTCCCCATTTAATCTTAGCTCAAGCTTTTATGCCTTTTCTTAAACTATAACTTCACTTATTAATAGTTACTTGTGTCACAATCGAATATTAATATTTTAAATAGAAAGTCACAAAATAATCCACCTTTGTTATTGTTGTGTGTTCTGTGAAAATAATACCTCTATGCCAAATTTCATTACTTTCTACTCTTTTTCAATCCTTTTTTTCCTGTTCTACTTACCATATCTGTTTTCATTTCATGCTAGCTGGTTTCATGGTTTAATCAAGTTCTATTTGTGCAATGACATGAATCCCAACAATCCTTCATAAAATTATACTGCAAATTTTCCCTTAAGATAATCACTACCTTTATTATTCTTGTATATTTCAAATAGTTGATTATTTCTGTATTCAGTATTTTCACTTATTTTTCCATAAACAGATATTCATTTAACATTCCATAATATTTATTTTTAAAAACCTCCTAATACAATTTCTAGAATTATTCATAAGCAAACATTTCCTTAAAAGTATTGTTCCTTAATAATTAGGCAGGATCTAAATGAAGCTCCATGTATGCCCATGCCTTACATATAGCATGTCACTAATAGAGAAGTATAGCATAAACCACTAATGTAGCAAGTATAGCATAAGCTGGTAATAGAGAAAAAAATTATGTTATTTGCAAAGCTGTATCATAAGCCAATTTTGTTCTGTGCCTAGTGATATGGCAAGCCTAATTTAACAACTACTTTTATATAATCCCAGCTAAACATTTGTCAGAAATTTCAATGTTAAAACATGGAAACCTATTCAATGGCAGGAATAGATTGATTTTGAGGATCTTAATACGTATACCAATCTTATCTAATATCCTACAATATTAAACTCACTTTTTCATCTTCCAAAGGAATAGTCCAAATATCTGGAAAAGCTTTTCTTAGAATGAGTTGTAGTTCAATCACTTGAAAACCTGTAAGACGAAGTGTAAATAGCATAATGGAAAGTTGAAAATGGTATAATTACAAGATATTTTTCTGTGACTAAAAAGGTTCTTCAGCCTTGCGTTAAAGCATTTAAGTGAGAAATTCATCACACTGTTATATAATTGAGAGATGCGAAGACACCAAAGGAAAATGTGAACAGAACATAAGAAACACAAATAATAAGATAAGAAACACACATATCACACATTTTCTTATCCTTTTTTCAGTATATGATGATGATGATGATGATGATGATGATGATGATGATGATGATGGTTGGTCGCACAATCAAACAAATGTTTAGACTGGATTTGGCATTTTTATTCACCTATTCAGTTCTTCCCAAGGCCCTGGGATAGGCCAATGTTGTTCTTTGATGGGACTAAAGATATCATCATAGATATCATCATAAGCCGTTCCAAATAAAGCTTCCTTTGGAATTGACTGGTGGCGATTGTTTAAGTGGTGCTCCAGATGTTTGGAATTGCACCCAAGGTGCCTATTGCTATTGAATATTTTTGCTTTCTTTTGCCATAGTTGTTCTAGTTCTATTTGCAGGTCTTTGTGCTCTGTAATTCTTATGGTTGGTTGCATAGCTAGGCAGATGTTTAGAGCTGGCATTTTTTTCTACCTATCAAGTCCTTCCCAAAGATGTGGGATGTCGACTGGAGAAGAGCTAGTTTCACTTTCGCCACGTGGATTGATAAACAAAGATGGTGACAACTCTGGCGTTAAGCTCGATGGCTGCCAGGTCACATGTGAGCAGGATCAATGCTGCTCCAGAGGTGACTGTCTAGGAAGCCCTAGAAACAGACCTCTTCAGTGCTTCCACAGCCACGATTCCAAATCTGGTGGCTGGAATTGCCACAGAGAGAGAGCAAGGAATAACCTTGCAACTCTCCTTCAAGAATAAAACTCGTTGGTGGTAAGAGGGGAAGAGAAATGCTCTGAGACCCCTGCTTTGAGCTTGTTAGTGGTAAAGCGGCAAAACTGCATAGAAAAAGCCGCGGCACTTCAATTATCCTCAGTACAGCTGATTGTCGGTGCTGCGGAACTCAGGATGGCGGCGGCAGCGGCAGCCGTATTTAGCGATCCTGGAGCCTTCACCAGGAACCGCTTTAAATCTGTTGGTGGTATGTTGGTTTGAGCCCCTTTTGAAATCGTTGGTGGTATAGAGCTGTAAAATCCCCACCAGAAAGAAAAGGGAAAGAAAAGAAAAACTTCCCTTTAATATGGGGCTTCCAAAATGGCCGCTGCCAGGAGCGAAGCAAAGCCTGGTAGACCAGGTCGCTCCAGTAAAGAATAGACCGGCAGGCTAAAAGAAATAAAATAGCCTGGTAGACCGGTACCTTTGAAAAAATTCAAACAAAATTTCAAAAATAAAAGGTAGAGAAAAATAAAATAAAATAGAAGAAATAAAATAAAGTCAAAAAACTCACAAATTGTGTAATATCAAACAGACCTGGGCTGAGAACCAGATCTGCAGGAGATGTTGCTCTCAGGCCGACTGAGTCGAAACTGAGCCTGAAAGGGAGGAGCAAGGGGCATGGTCAAAAAGCTATGACTCAGCTAGCAGCAGACCCGACTGAAACAACCCATGTCTGGACGATGTCATACCCTGATCAAGGAAATATGCCAAATCCAGTCTTATTATATCCCACGTTTTTTATTTATGTATTTATATATTTCTATCATCCCAAAGGTTTCATATCTATCTCTGTGGCAGTACTAGGCAGCAAACAAATCTAATTCTCCTGCCTCCTATTTTCCCCACAACAACCCTGTAAGGTAGATTCAGCTGAGACAGAGTGAATGGCCCAGTCACCCAGTTGGCTTTCATGCCTAAGGCAAGACTAGAATTTACCAGCTCCTAGTTGCTAGTCCAGCACTTTAATCACTAAAACAAATTATATATAGCAAACAAATATACACTTTCAAAACTATAACGTCTCCTCAATGTAAAAAAAACTGCACCATTTCAAAACAGAGTTTGAGGAAAAAAATTCATATCAAAAACACTGACCCTTTTGTTAAAAGATTGTACTCATGAATGAAGTTATACTGTTTATGAACTATTTTCACATAGATATGTATATTACACACATATTAATTACACACATATTAATAGCTATAGCTCCTTGAAATAGAGTCTCTCATGCCACACTACCCATACACACATCCATGAAGGATAAAAATTATGCATATTAAGACAACACTGCCCTCCCCCACCCACCCTGACCTGGAGAAGAAAAAAAAAAGAGTTTTGAAGTTTTGAAAGAGAAATGGGACAAAATATCAGAAAAGTCACTGAAGCAAGGCTAGGAAAGATGAGAGTTTACCATCCCCCCACAGCATGTTTCAAATTTGAAAGGAAAGAAAAGCAGAATTTGAGATAAAAGGGGATTTTGTTTCTGTAGAAACAGTTAATATGCGTTAGCCAGGAATCTATACCATATTCTTGGCTTAAGTTCCTTTGTTGTGCTAAAGTCATTTTTATTTCTCTGTACTTCTCTTAAAATAATGTCTATATTTATGCATTCTGAAGGCATGTCCAAAATAAAACCTTGTTTTCTCCAGGCTAATACTTCTCAAAGTATGGTCTGAGGACCGCTGGGGATTCCCCAAGACCCTTTCAAGACTTTTCAGGTGGTCTGCAAAGTCAAATAACTAACTGAATAATTTAAAATTCTCAGGTTTAATTTCTAACACAGTAAATATTGATAGATCTAACGTAAATAAACTGAAGCTTTCTGGATTCCTCAATCATTTTTAAGAATGCAAAGGAGTCCAGAGCAGTGGTGGAATTCAATTTTTTTTACTATCAGTTCTGTGGGTGTGGCTTGGTGGGTGTGGCAGGGGAAGGATATTGCAAAATCTCCATTCCCACCCCACTCTGGGGCCAGCCAGAGGTGTTATTTGCCGGTTCTCCGAACTACTCAAAATTTCCACTGCTGGTTCTCTGAATTTCACCCCTGGTCCAGAGACCAAATCGTTTGCCTGTAGACTATTCTTGGGAACTGCAACATTCTCTTTGCTTATTCCAGACCTGAATCAATTTAGGGTCTACCCAGAATATTGTATTTCTTTTAAAGATCTTTTTTGTTTCCATAAATTTCTATTTTAAAAAAAACAACAACTTTAAATTATGTTTACATTTTCTCTTTCTTTCCTTTTAAAAAATAAAGGTAGATTTTGTTTCTCTCTTATGGTCTAATTCCTAATGGGAACAGACTGAATCCTTTAGATCCACGTTTGCATGCTCTATGGCCACAAAGTGGCTTTCCAGATATAAATTAAACATTTTAATTTTTATCTCTGGAATACATCTGTCTCACAGTCCAGAATTTGGGTAGGAAGCCAGGTGAGGCAGTTCCTGAAAGACAAATGGTGGCAGAAGAATTATAAAGATGCTACCAAGAATTATAATGATACACTTGAATTTGATTGGGGGGATGGTTATGATAATATTATCTTTGCAACGCATACTATAAAGCAAGTCAATCTGCAAAAGTCTTTATTACATGTCGTTCAAATGGTTTGAAACTATAATTAACCCCTTTAAAGTGAATACTGCTCCCTAAACTCAAGAACAATATAAAAAAGATTTCCAAAGCACCAATAAACAAGAATTTTAAAAATGAAAGAAGCTTAATTAATTCATACCATATATATCATGCAGAACCATAGAATCTTCCTCTTCCGCTGAGAATATCCAGCAAGTTACTTGATCAATCACTTTTTTCACCTTGTCTTTATCAAAACTACAGTAAGCAGAGTAAGACAATTGAATGACACTATTGTCCAACCCAGCTTTTCCAGTACCTTCAGGTTCTCAGAAAATTAACGCTATTTCTCAATAATAAATCTCTAAAAAGACCCAGCTTCTCAATAAGCCTCTCAGATGTCAAAGCAAATAATAACTTACTGTGTTTCCCCGAAAATAAGACCCTGTCTTACATTTTTTTTTTGAACCCTGAAATAAGTGCTTGCTCTTATTGCCAAAAGCCCGATTGGGCTTATTATCAGGGGATGTCTTATTTTGGAGGAAACAGGGTAGATGCCCAATGATTTTGTATCATCCCAAAAGTTTCATATCTGTCTGTATCTGTGGATATGTTAGGCAGCAAACATGTCTCATTCTCCTGCCTCCCATTTTCCCCACAGCAGTCTTTTGTGGTCAGATAGAATGGTGAGTAAATACCAATTCTCATACAACAAGATGCCTTCACAATGCTTCACAATTTTTACTAGTAGCCCAATTACTTTTCTTGATGTAATAAAAATGTTATGTATCTGCAATGAGGAAGACTGAATCCATCTCTAGCAAAATTGTAACAAAAAGGAGAAGGACAGAGCAGGTAGCCTATAGATAGAAGTGGGAAATATATGAGTAGTGATCTGCCTAATGCAGCACAAAGCATATACTGAAGATGAGAAAGAACAGATGCTGTGAATTTGAAGTTAAATAAAGGATAATAGCGCACAAGAGTAGAAAAGCAAAATGGCCACAGACATGTGAGAATGAACACAGACAAAAATTCAGGAAGAATGGCGGACAATTAGAGGAAGACTGTGAGGAAAGAGTGTCTGAAATTAAGGCCATGGGTCTTTTATCTATTAGGGAATTGCTTTTTAATTTATCCTTAGGCCTACCAATGAATCTACCAAAGAATCTGAATGTCATACAATATGAACAAAAAATTTTCAACAAGGGATTTCTGTATGTTTAGAGGCCTTTTATGATGTTAATCATCACAAAACTTTAAATGACAACCGAAGTCTCACTTTAGACTATTTCTGAATTTCAGTTCTTGTAGAATGCCATTGGTTGACAGCCACTGTTCTAAGAACAGAATCCTGTCACTCCAATTACTTAAGTGCATAAAGAAACACCGAAGAAAAAACCCCAACATTAGCATAGAAACAATAGTGTGGAAGAGGGTTACCTTTGGACCATCCAATTACCAGATAACAGATGCTGAAGCTTCTTCTCTTGTGTTTCATTCATATAAGGGATTCCATCTTTAAGAAACTAAAGGCAAATAGATAGTGCTACATAGTATGGAATTCAGGCATCAAGTTCGTTTTTTCCTGACTTAAGAGAAAATCATGTACAGTACTGGGGTAAGTAAAAAAAAAAAATTAAAGGTTCTCTCAGCTTGGCTTCTAATAACAACATGGATATATTCATATATTAAACCATAAATTCAAGATTTAAAAAAAACCAAAAAATTGAACTATTTATCAAACACCTATACTCTGGTAATAAGCACAATTCATCCTATTGTCAAGTAATCTGATAAACTCTAAAATGTTGCAAGCTGCTGATTGACAAAAAGGGTGGAGGAAGAACCATTTAGTCCTATAGCTCACATTAGCATAAAATTGTATATATAAAAAAGGCTGGTTTAAATTATTATCTATTAAATAATCTTTATTCAACCTTTTTTTTGTTTTAAAATCACATTTCCACTTTTACAGCATTCATTTATCGGAATCTATAGTTCTATAGTTCTTTTATTGAATAGCCCGAAGACCTTTTCAAAAAAAGAAAAGAAAAAGATAAAACAGTTACAGAAATAACAGTCTAAAAATATATGATATATGACATTTAAAATTTAACAATATCGAAGTTCAATAACTAGATTTCCAAAACTAGATAACCCAAATAAGATAGCTCCTCTCTAACTCAGCTCATCTTTCTTACAATCAATGAAATTCTTTTCGATATAACTGGCTCGTATTGCTGTCATCCTTTTAAGATAGCGAGTGATAGCCCTTACCAGGGGAGGAGAGTCTGCCTTCAATAGAAATGATAATTTATGCCTTACATTCCAGTGGGGAAATTTATTTATAATTGGAGACAGATATTGTTTTCTTACTTCCTCATACAACCTACATTCAAATATTATATGCGCCGTATCCTCCACGACGTTTGCCCTACATATACATGTTCTTTCGTCATACGGGATTTTCCAGTAACGGCCGAATTTGACGTTGGTATCTAAAAATTCAAATCTAAACTTGACAAATAGCTCTCTCTCCACTGATGGCATTTCTAGATGTAAATATTTTTCCAGGGTAAAAGTTGTTTTAACTGCTGTCAGAAGCTTAAGGGAGTGATTAGTTGAAAGAGTTGCCATGTCCATTTGCCCATGTATATCTTTAATTAGTTGTTTAACTTGCTTCAATGTATCACACAACGGGAACCCTACGCCATATCGATTCAATATTTCTGACAGCCGAGTTAGCCAGGAATACTTTGAGGATTTGAAATCTGCTGTTCCTCTAGGCAGATTTTGGGAAGTCTGCTGGCTTCCATCTGAGTCATTTTTAGCCAGTAGGCTACCGCCCTAGTAATTGTGTAGGTGTGCAGTGAAAAATGTCCCAATTCAGCTCTCACGGCTGCCGCCGAAGTGGAATTGTTATCGGAATCAGTTCTAATTAGATATTTTCCATTTATGGCCTATTGTATTAGACATTTATGTAATTTTTATATTTATACATCTAAATACATAAAACCTTTTACTATGTTATACAATTGTTCACCTTTAGTATACATTTTGTAAATTCTTTATATATTAAATATACTTATACTTACATAAGTATATGTTAAGTATACTTAACCTTTAATATCCTTTATCATATTCATAAATATATACAATTTTCACTTTAACATGATTTCTGTATCTATTCTATGCATTAATTTTACATCTAGTTTCTAGCCATTTATACTACATGTTCCAGATCTTATAATACTCTGTTTCCTCTCTATCTTTTAACTCCATAGTTAATTTATCCATTTCTGCACAATCAAGCACCTTTTTTATTATCATTGCATTTGATGGCATGTTTTCCTGTTTCCAGTTCTGGGCAAATGTAATTCTGGCTGCTGTTATGATATGGAGTATGATCTATTGAGTCTTTTTACTTATATTTCCTTTTATGATACCCAATAAGAACAGTTCTGGTTTCATCTCAATTTTTGGTTCTCTAATTTCTTCTAACCATTTTTTAATTTTCATCCAATACCTCTTAGCTTTCAGGCATATCCATCACATGTGATAGAATGTCCCTTGTTCATGGTTACATCTCCAACAATTTGCCTGTTTATTGGGGAACGTTTTTGCCAGCCTTGCCGGAGGTAGATGCCAACGATAAAACATTTTGTACATGTTTTCCTTATAAACTGCCGACATCGTTAATTTATAATTCCCCCTCCCATAATTTTTCCCGATATTCCAATTCGATATTATATCCAAAATTTTTGGCCCAGATTATCTTCGTCTCTTTTACTGTTTCCTCCTCCATTTTGAATCTTAAAAAATAGTTGTAAGTTTTGGTTATCACTTTTTCTTCTGTCCCTAATAATATTTTGTCCAATTCTTGTTCTCTTTGGAAGCCAAAATTTTCCAAATCTTTTTTATATCTTGTCTGAATTTGTAAATATGGCCACCAATCTATTTCTATTCCTTGAGATTTTAAGTCTTGGTTAGATTTAAGTTTTCCTTGCCCATCCAATAACCCTAAATTATTCTACTTAGATAGAATGATAGAGAATTGGTATGCTTAGAATCCTTAAAATCTCTTACCTCCCATATTAAACTTTCCATCCCAAACTAACCTCTACCCTACATTCATCATGGTCTTTTGGGAGAAAATGTTGATGAAGAATCTCAGTCATCCAGGTAGTTTTTTGGAAGTTAAGTCATGGAAAATGGACTTTTCTTTTTTAGTTTGAAATGTTTCAGTGCTTATTTTTGCTTCTTCAGTTTGAAGAAGAAGCCACTTGGATAAGCAGTGAAACATTTCAAACCAAAAAAAGAAAAGAAGTCCAGTTGCCCTAACTCAACTTCCAGACATCTTTCTGGGGAACTGGCCAGTTACAAACCTACTGAGGAGTCTTGTTCAAATGCTGGATCTTCTTCTCCCTCCTGAGACAGGAGCACAGAAAGAATGAAGCAATTCAAGGGGCCCTGGGATATTGACAGTGATAAAAATTAACTATCTATATCATTCCACTGGAAATGAAATGTTGAAAATATATTTTACTATATTGCATTTCAACAGCATTTTAAAGGCAAAGTCCAAATCTAGTTTCTTCCCTACTTAAATCCTTGTCTACTCTATTAAATAACATAAAATATACCTTATTATAGTCAAAGCCATAATGAGACAGGAATTGAATACTAGATGCTTGGCAGGAGAACTCTGAATCCATTCGGCCAAACGTGGCAGGGAATAGGAAGAAGTTATACGAATGCGCCATATACCTATAAAAATCAACCAAAATAATTAAGGCTAGTTAACTGGCAGGGAAGACCCGAAAGTTATCATCAAGTAAATATAATTGACAATAAAACAATTTACTTACTCATTTGACATCCCCTTGTAAAATATGGACAAACCTAAAAGAAAAAAAAAGCAGTTCATTGCAAAGCAATATGCTGATCACAGGATCTCCTTTGTGTTGTTTTTTTCCCAACTTCTATGTTAACTAGCATCTTCATGAATGGATTGTGGATCAATCTCCTTTGTACATATCATCAGATATGTTCTATTTGGGAGGAAATGTGTTGGTAAAAGATTTGTGAATCAACATCTTAGGTGAATGTGGGGGTAGTTTATCTGCCGTTAGCCTTCACAGGGATTGCTCATTCACTACACTCTAATACTGTATGTTGCATCATTCCCCCCACCCCCACGTTCCTTAATAGATATATCTCAAGATACATTTAGGAAAGAGGAAAGAGAATATGTATTCGTTTAAGATAAAAACAATTTTTTGGGGGAGAAATTAAGATGACCTAGCTCAGTGAAAGGGACGTGGTGACTCAGTGGCTAAGAAGCTGAGCTTATTGATCAGAACATTGGCAAGTCAGCAGCTCGAATCCCTAGTGCTGTGTAACAGGGTGAGCTCCCGTTACTTGTCACAGCTTCTGCCAACGTATTTATTTGGCATTTAGTCATGCCAGCCACATGACCACAAAGGTGTCTTCGGATAGCACTGGCTCTTTGGCTTAGAAATGGAGATGAGTACCACCCCGAGACCCAGAAATGTCTAGCACGCATGTGCAGAGAAACCTGTTGTGGTCCGCTAGCAGCCTGTGGAACTGGCAGCAGAATCGGATAGTAATGAGGCTGAGGAAGAACATGGGCCAGTCCTGGAGGCTGGGGAAGGCCCAGATGAGGGCTCTGCATCGGAGGCAGAGATGGGGCCAGGGCCCTCGGGGAGTGATGTGCAGACTTCAGAGCCTCCAGAGGCTGACAGTAGAGAAGCAGAGGAACAGGAGGAGCCTGTTCTTAGTGCACATATGAGAAGAGCTTCCAGAAGGCAGGAGCAGATAAAGCAGAGAGGACGATTCGGGAGTAGGGCCAAGGGATGATTGGCCCCTCACATAAGGCTTAAAAGACCAGCAACGGCTCTTGGCCTTTTTGCTGGAAAACAATGTTGAGAGAATTGGTTCTTGTTTCACTGTATTCATTTCTTGTTGGCATCTTCTGCTTTTGAACTTTTGCTAAGAAAAGCCTTTGGCAGTTTGCCTAATTATCCCAAGGTCAAGTGATAAACTGTGGAATGGTGTTTTGAAGAATTTGCTTTAATTTAGTTGGACTATGCTGAGAATGAGTTAATTCTCAGCTGTTCTAATAAAGTCTGTTTGTTTTCGAACTGTTTGTATTTAATACTAACTACTTGGGCCTGGGTCACAACAAAACCTTAACCTTTACCTTTACCTTGGATCAGTGATGGCGAACCTTTTTGGTACTAAGTGCCGAAAAGGTCATGCGGAAACATCGCACGTATGTGTGCTTGTTGGGGCCATGCTCCAGAAAAGCCAAACTTCCAGGTTCTAGCATGCATGCGTGCCCGATGATCAGCTGGCCAGCGTGCATGCACAGGCCGGTTTTCGGCACTGCTGCATGTGCGAAGGGATCATGCTCTGTAAAAGTCAATCTTCCAAGTTCTGGTGCATATCGTCGTGTGCGCATGCATGCCAGAACCTGGAAGACAAACAGGCAAGGCCACACATGCCGGGCGATGTGGTTTCATGTGCCACTTTGGGCACGTGTGCCATAGGTTCGCCATCATGGACCTAGATACTATTCAGATACTATTTCTAACTTTTGATTGCCACATTTTAAACTATCTTAAAACCGATCTTTTAGAAACTAGAAGAGCTCACCAAGTTGATTCACTGTAAACCGTTGAACGCTCTGTCTGCCTTTCCGATACCACTCAGCAGGTAAATCAAAGAGACTGGGAAAAAGAAAGATATGAAGGATTTCCATGTTGTTCATCATGTTCCTAACTTTTATGGGGACATTACTAGAAATATATTTATTTCAACATGCTTACCTAGGCTGATTGTCAGAATGCAAGCCTGTGAATTCCATGTCAAGGCCTGCAAAAGACAGAACATGTGCCTTCCACTATTATTAAAGGATGGATACAAAGCTTTATTTAATTCATATATCTCAATCTTACATATGTAGGTTTTTATCGGGGTGAAATGCTCCCGGTTCGGACCGGATCACGTGATCCGGTAGCGATGGAGGCGGGTGGCTTGGAGAACTGGTAGCAAAAATCCCTGCCCCCCCACCCCATGCCCAGCTGAGCCACATGATCATCAGAGGCTTTTTTTTTTAATTTTTAAAAGCATTTTTTCTACAGCCTCTTCGGCAGAAAAAATACTTTTAAAAGTTAAAAAAAAAAGCCGAAGAGGTTGAAGAAAAAATGCTTTTAAAAGTAAAAAAAAAAAAAAAAAGTTGGCCACGCCCACCCAGTCACATTACCCCCCCCCCAAGCTATACCCACAGAACCGGTAGCAACAAATTTTAGATTTCACCACTGGTTTTTATGTTATTCATAATAATTCATACTGAATATATTAATGAGTTGAAAAAATATATATGTAGTAGTAACATGCTCCTAAACTTTAAAACAGGGATTGAGGGATTTCTTCATGATCTTTGGATAAGAATAGCATAGCATAGGAATAGAATAAGAGTTGGACGGGACCTTGGAGGTCTTCTAGTCCAACCCCTTGCTTAGGCATTAAACCCTACATCACTTCAGACAAATGGTTATCCAATCTTTTCTTAAAAACCTCCAGTGTTGGAGCATTTACAACATCTGGAGGTAACTTGTTCCACTGATTAGTTATTCTAACTGTCAGGAAATTTCTTAGTTCTAAGTTGCTTCTCTGCTTGATTAGTTTCCACCCATTGCTTCTTGTCCTACCCTCAGGTGCTTTGGAGAATAGCTTGACTCCCTCTTCTTTGTGGCAGCCCCTGAGATATTGGAACACTGCTATGTCTCCCCTAGTCCTTCTTTTCATCAAACTAAACATACCCAGTTCCAGCAACTGTTCTTTATGTTTTAGTCTCCAGTCCCCTAATCATTTTTGTTGCTCTTCTCTGCACCCTTTCTAGAGTCTCAACATCTTTTTTACATTGTGGCGACCATAACTGGATGCAGTATTCCAAGTGTGGCCTTACCAAGGCCTTATAAAGTGGTATTAACACTTCACATGATCTTGATTCTATCCCTCTGTTTATACAGCCTAGAAGTATGTTGGCTTTTTTGGCAGCTGCAGCATACTGCTGGCTCATATTTAAATGGTTGTCCACTAGGACTCCAAGATCCCTCTCACAGTTACTACTATTGAGCAAGGTACCACATATACTGTACCTGTGCATTTTGGTTTTCTTGCCTAAATGTAGAATCTTACTTTTTTCACCATTGAATTTCATTTTGAATTTCAAGATGCTTACAGCTGTAATCCTAGTTTTTGAGATAAGGTTTTTTTTAGCTTCCCCGTTTCAATAATTTTCTCATCACTCTGCGAGTATGAAATCTAAGTGAAGTTGAAAGAGGTGCTAAAAGGAAAGGAGTATCCACTATTATAGCAGCCTTCTAACCTGTTCCAAATTATGAAGTAATTTAGATCTGAGTTTTACAAACTCGAGAGATGTAAACATTTATGATTGTTCAGTAAAGTGATTTCAGTTATATTTTAATGCACCACACAGATTTTTGTCCATCATTTGCAATATCTTCTCATCTATCATATTCTATACTAATGCATTTAATAAACCATTCAATGTGCTTTATATTTTTTATCAGTTGGAGCAAAATTCTTCTTTATCAATTTTAAACATTAGCAACATTTCTTCTATAAACTATAAGATTCAGATATGAAATACCAGAAAAGGAAGGATGCCAGAACCGAGCTCTTCAAATAATCACACTATGGAAAAAATATGACTAAAGGGTTTATTTTACTGGGGAATAGGAAGTGCAAACTTTACAAATTTGGAGCAACCCATCTGCCCTAGGAAATAACTTATTTTTAAACCACAAAACAAGGTAGTGTTTTTGCTCCTCTTGCACAAAGTATCACTGTACTCACTTAGCATAATCCTGGAAGCTTTCTTGGAATTAAATACTTAAAAGTCTGTTAAGGAAACACTGTACTGATCTTGCTACAACTCTCAAAACCCCATATTGGCTAGGACGGAAATAAAAGAGCTCTGCAATGATTTCTAGACAATTACAAATTATGATCTTTCAAAAATCAGAAGGTATAATCTATATAGCAACATATGGATACCTATTTTCATAAAATCCATCATGCTTGACTACATCCTCTCCTTATATCCTTCTTACAACAACCCTGTAAAATAGGCTGAGATCATGATTGCGATCACATATACTAAACCATGATTTGCTCCTTCAGCTATTTAACAAGCCACAGTTGTATGATTTACATAACCATGATGTACAAATTACACTGGCTGGGTGAGAGTTTTATTTTCTATTTATTTTGTATAGATCATCTTTAGGATCCATAACCCAGCAGGAGAGTCATCTAAAGGGTCAAATGGGAATCCAATTAATGATCCCGTCCCCCATCTACAGTACGCAGATCCTGGTAAGCCCCTGAAGTAGATCCAGTAATTTCCTTGGGATCAAGAACAGCTTTCTCCATTTAAAACACCTCCCAAAGTTTAATGAGGAACGCGCCATCCGTATAGCAGCTGAGACCAAAGTTAGCACGCATAAATAAGGGTGGAGTCGTGTGTGAACAATAGGGCTCCCCTCTTTCGTAGTTTAAAGACGGGGAAGGTTTCGCCCTCCATATCACACCCCTGCCTCACCAACAAAGTCGCAGCCCAGGACAAGCTCCTCTAACCGAGGCAACATTTCTGGAAACTCTGCGGCCCCCACATCCATCCCGCCCTGCCTGCTTCCCGCTTCTCCTCGGAGGCTGAAGGGGGCGGGACCAGCCTCATTTGCTACTCCGCCCTCCCTCCGTATTTAAAGACTTTCCCCCTGAGCATCCGCGTTCCCCGATGGCTGGAAACGATTGTCTGAATCCGGTCATTGATCCTTTTCGTTGTCCGTCTAGGAAAGCAACTCTTGGGGAAGGATTAGAATGCCTAGACTCCGTCAATGATATAAAGGGCTGAGCAACAACTTGAACAAACGTTTATTGGCTAAAATACAGATGGCTATTTAGAAATTAACCCGCTTATATAAATAGATAAGGGTTGTTTTTGGCTTGTAGGTAGCATTTAAGTATGGAATAATCTCCATGATCATATGATCAAAATTCAGATGCCTGACAGCTGTTCCATACTTATGACCATTGCAGTGTTCTGGGGTCATGTGATCCTCTTTTGCGACCTTCTGACAAGCAAAGTCAATAGGGAAACCAGATTAAAAAACCAGATTGAACAATTTGCCTCCAGAAATTGTGAATGCTCCAACACTGGAGGTTTTTAAGAAGATATTGGATAACCATTTGTCTGAATTTGCCTAAGCAGGGGATTGGACTTGAAGACTCCAAGGTCCCTTCCAACTGGGTTATTCTGTTTGTTTCACTTAGCAACCGTGTTACTAATTTAACAACCGCAGTGACTCACTTAACAACTGGTGCAAGAAAAGTTGTAAAACGGGGCAAAACTCACTTAACAAATTTCTCACTTAGCAACATAAATTTTGGCCTCAATTGCGGTTATAAATTGAGGACTACCTGTATTCTTGCAGTTTTTTCTCCTTTTGTGCTCATAATAGGTATGGGTTTAAATGGTACTGTAACATCAATTAAGGGCTGCTTAATTATCTTACTGAAAATAAAAACTGCACTGCCTTGACTTAATGTAGTATCTTGCTGAATATAGTGTCCACAGTCATTGAGAATGAGGTAAAATCATACGTATTTTGTTTTCTTTAACCAAAGGTGCTTTTTCAGGAGTCAACCGGACTTTCCTGTTTTGTTTTGAAGACGTTTCGCTTCTCATCCAAGAAGCTTCTTCAGCTCCAATGGATAGTGGAGAATGGAAGAATTTATACTCCTTGCAGAGTTGGTCATTTGCCTCCTTTTAGAGCAGGGGTGTCAAACTTGCAGCCCGTGGGCTGGATGCGGCTTCCACCCTTTTTAGCAGGGAAAAAGTTATGATATGTCACAAATTTGACACCCCTGTTTTAGAGGATCCTTGAAGCACTTGGAGGTTTATCAGTGTCCTCAGGGTCAAAAGTCCTCTACAGACTTTTCTTAACCAACTTCTTTAGTTGCAGCAATGATCAAGGCCTTTTAAATGGTATCTTCTGAGTAGACCAGAAAGCCATGGTAATAATGAGCAATCTAGGCAAATAGTTGAGATTTTTTTCCCCTAAAGAGCAAAAGTAGTTTGATGTGGTGGTATAATACAAATAAAATCTCTTTTCTTTATGCCGAGTACCCTTTATCCTTTGTTTTATGAGGGAAATGTTTGCTCGAAAAGAAGCAAATGAAGATACTGCAGAGCAAGCCCCTTGATAGTCCTAATCAATTTTCTATTACAGAGATGAAACCTATTAAGCTTCCAGACTCAGGAGAAAATGTGCCAGACTCTGCTAGAATTTAATTAATCCCATGTGGCTCAAGGTCCAGAAGGAATTTTGGAACACCAATTTCCAACGTTTTCCATTACGTAGATCATAATATATTACTAACTTTTGTGAGCCAATAAAGTTTAAACAGTCAAAAGAAATCTGATATATACATATTTGCAACAAAATGATTGTTTCTACCATTAAAAAAAAATCACCCATCAGAGTCAAGTGGTTTATTTTAAAAAGCAAAAGGAAATAAAAGAGCCTTTTGTTACTGCAGGTGAGTGCACACCAGACCTACCATTTTTTAAAAAAAGAGAAATAATATTGGCTGGTTTATTTATTTATTTATTTAAAAAAAAAACAGATATAGACACTTTGGCTAGGGAACCACCTGTAGCAGGTTATTGTTTTATGCTGTTGTAATATTTTATGAAAATAGTTAGCAAGAAAGCAAACAAAAAACTGTTGCCAACAGTTGTACATCTGTTGGATTTTTATTTAACATAAAAAGATTCAACGGTATTATGTATTAAGAGCAGTGTGTGATCGACTGTCCTCCAAAGATGGAACTGCAGGCGTCTGAGACTGTACTTTCTTGGGCCGCTTCTTATTACCATACTTATCATAAATTCTTTCAAGTTCTTTCAGTTCAACACCACCTTCAGTCATAGCCTGTTTGAAACGTTTCAGCTATTTGCATTTAAAAAGAAAGACACAACTGTTAATTTTGTCAGTTCCATTAGTACTTTCAGCATACACAGTGAATTACAGTTCTCTCAATTCCTTTCTCCTCCCAAATAATGCAATTCTCATGTTAAGAGTATATGCCAACTCTGACATTAAGCATTCATTCATATTTACATTTTTAATGCTTTGGCCAGAGAGCCATGCTGTAAGTAAACTGTACAATATTGTGGTCAAGAACATAAAACGTAGGATAAGTAGCAACCAAAGTAAGGGAAAAAAATCAACTTGCCCCTTCGCCATGTTTTTCCCATGGAATTATAACCTTGTCATCCACAAAGTTGATTCCAGCTTCGAGACAACGTTGTGCTAATACACGCCCCACATTCTCACATGCTGCCACACCAGTTGTTTTATAAAGATGCTTCTTAATAGCCCACTCGTGAGTGGAAGCGGAGACTACAATATGACCGCTGCAATGTTCAATGTAGCCTTCCACATGTTTTTGGGTTTTTTCAAATCGTAACCTGAATTGTTAAATATGAAAAACAAAATATTGTTTTCTTTTACTAATCAGAGAAATTCACTCGCGGTAACAAAAATTCCCATACTGTACTTGGTAAATCTTATGCCTCATATTTGAAATTCTACATATCTCTGATTATTTGTATTATAATTTCTTTCTCTCTTCCTTTTCAAACATTAATTATAAACAGAAAAAGTCGGTATTAGCATGTGAACGTTACCTTGAGTGAAAGGTTTGTCTTTTGAGAAAATGCAATCTGCACTTGGATTTTCTCAATGATGGTCCCCTTTATGTGGAACAACTTGTCTCTGGATACCTGGACTACAATCCTCCTGTTGGACTTTCATAGGATCAAACATATATGATTTTTCAACATGATTTTGAGGGATCTGAATAGTAATCTATCCCTTGCTGATAGCATATCAAATGTTAAATTCTGTAATACTTGCTCATTTTGTTTTATTGATTTTAATTCTATGTGTTGGTGGATGTAAGCTACTTAAAACTTTTGGCAACTGAGTGGCACAAAAGCCATTACAAATGAATTAACATGCATATATACTGCACTGATGAAAACAGAATTATTCCTCTGGTAAGTATAGAACCATTCCACGCTAAGTATATGATTTCCTGCAGAAACTTCTGTGATGGTCGATCCTCAAGTGAGCTCCAAGTCTCTTTGCACTCCCCTCCCCAAAACAACAAACCTTTATTTTTAAACTTCATTTTTAGTGTAATAATCTTTCCCCTAAACTGTATTTTCCAACCATAGATATTCCATTAGTGCATCTACAAAGAGGGCATAATCAGAAATAGAACCTTAAAGATTCAAGAAAATAAATATAACTTCAAAACATTGTGGCTGAAATAACATGTAGACTATTACAGCCTGTATGTTCTGTCTCCTGACAGAAATCTCAAGTACCAATAAATTGACTTTAAGCAAACTATGTAGTATCTTGAATTTGGTTTACAAATGTACACTATAATGAAACAGGAATACAGGTAGTCTTTGACTTACAACAGTTTGTTTAATGACTATTCAAAGTTACAATGGCACTGAAAAAATTGACATGACCATTTTTCATACTTATGACCATTGCAGCAGCCCCATGATCATGTGCTCTAAATTTGAATGTTTATCAACTAGTTCATATTTATGACTGTTGCAGTGTCCCAGAGTTATGCAATCACCTTTTGCAATCTTCTGGCAAGCAAAGTCAATGAGGAAGCCAGATTCACTTAAGAACCGTCTTACTAACTTAACAGCTGCAATGTTTCACTTAACAAATATGGAATAGAAAGGTTGTAAAATGGGGCAAAACACACTTAACAAATTTCTCACTTAGCAACATAAATTTTGGGCTCAATTGTGGTTGTAAGTTGAGGACTACATGTACTACACTAGACTCCATGCTATGGCAGGTGCCACAGGCTGTGAAAATATATGTTTTGCACTATAACAGTGGTTCTCAACCTTTTCTTCACCACGGACCCCTCTTTTGTTGCCATGGACCCTCAAGACTTAACTCAAAATTTAAATCATAACATTTATTCAAGCCTTTACAGACCCCCTGTGATGATATCGCAAAACCCCCCTCCATGGGTCCGCGGACCATAGTTTGAGAACGACTGTATTATAAAGCAAGTTCAGAAGTTCCCAGTAATTAAAAATTCAGTATACTGGCTTCCTATTTGAGTTGCTCTATAACTTGCTATATTCACACAAGGCATTGCCGTCAATAGGCAGAAAAGAGTAGGAAACTGTAATGTAAACTGATAGAGGAACAAAATACAATATCTCTTCAATCACTCGTGCCCAGGTCATTTCATGGCTTGACTATTGCAATACGCTGGAGGTGCCCTTGAAAACCACCCAGAAGCTTCAACTAATGGAATGCAGTGACATAAACAATGGTGAGCATAACTCAGTATGCCCATATAATATCTCTGCTTCATGAGCTGCATTGGGGGCCAGTTTGCTTCCAGGTGCTATTCAAGTGCTATTTGTTACCTATAAAGCCCTACACAGTATAGGGCCTAGTAACTTGAAGGTTTATCTGTCTCCCATAATATCTAGCCAGCTGATTCAATCTGGCAGGGTTGGCATGCTCCAAGTCCTTCAATTAAACAATGCCATCCATTAATACTCTGGAAGTGCACCTTCTTTGTCATAGCACCCTTACCCTGAGGTTACCTCTAAGATTTGATTGTTCCCCAACCTGCTGGTGTTTCCAAGGGACCAGGCTCTTTATCCAAGACTTTGGTAATCTTCTTTTATCCTAGGTTGTTTGCTTTTGTTTTTGTTTCCAGCTTGTTTATTATTCTGCCATCTCTACTCTTCTTGTTTCTTGTTGTTTTTGTCATTCTCTTCATGTATTAAATCATTAGTAAAACATCCAGGATCACTGGGCATTGGGCCCAATATAAATTTAAATAATAATAATGAAACGGGATCTACAACTAGTAGTCAAAAAATGTCAAGTATCAATATTGGGAATTTGGAATCAATCAAAAAGCAAACTGGAATTGCTATAGATTTATATGAATACTAAGATAGAAAAGATTGAGAGGCCGACAACATCAGTATCACTGACAACATGTTTGCCCTCTTCAGAAGAGAATAAATATTTGATAAAAAGAATTCTTCAAAATTAAGTTATATATTATTGAACATAGGTTATTTTGCATTTTTCTAATTTACCTGTACCAATAATCCCGTTTTGGCCATGAGGTTTTCCAACCTAGATCCTTTCTTGCTATAGCCAATCTTTCCAAATTAAGTGGGTTCCTATTTGTGAACTCAGGAGCAACAATTTCATTTTCTCTTGTATCTACTTCATCAGGAAGAAGTATGGGATTGGGAACAGAAGAATTAAATTTAACTCCTACAAGAAAATAAAGAAAAGCAAATGTATGCTTAAAGGTCTTAGAAAACAACCAAAAATACAAAAAGATTATCAGTATAATATATGTAAATGAAAATGTACCATAATTGACTGATGGTGAAGTGGGAATAAGGAAAACAGATAAAAATATTGTTAATTTAAAGAAGCTGAATCTCATTATATTATTAATACATTTTGTATTCCCATTTATTAAAAACATACCTGGCACATCATTGTTTCTAATTTGTGGTTTAGAAAGGTTGCAGAGATGTCCCTTAAATGTTTATTTAACTGCAAAATGCTTATTTCTAGATTGGCTATAGAGTATAATCCCCACTACCTACAGCAAAACAAACGCGTCTCCCTTAAATTAATACTCCCCGAAGAAGTACAATATAATTTAAATCAGCATTTTGCCTGCAATTCAAGTTAAAACCATCTGGAGAGTAAGCAGCTAAGGATGGCCGTCTGTCAAAATATTTTGGTAATGGCAGAAGTTGCATTCTTGTGCAGACTTCCAAGAGGGCAGATTTATTCGACCTCAAAAAAAATAACATTACTGTAGCAAAAAGAGACCCATGCAAAGAGAGTTAGAAAAGAGAAAACTCCCTCGCTGACTTAACCGTTCAGTCTCCTTCCCTGTTTTTCTGAATGTCACATTAAAGACACCGATGCTTTAATGTGACATTCCATCAACAATCTGAATCTCGAAGATTCCCCTACCGTGCTCGGGTTCCCCGAATGTCCTGGCCGCCCTGCTCAGCGGCGGAGCCAACCTCCTGAACGCCATCACGCCTGGGAAAACTAACAGGAAGAGACCTAGCCGGACCTACAAGAAGCTGGGGGGCGCCACCTTTTTCCTCTCTTGAACTAACGTGTTTTTCCCATGGTCTCTTTCCGTCCTCACAAAAAAGAAAAAAAAAAAAAAACCCCAACTGAAAGCCTGATTGGTCAACCTCATATTAATCTGCTTCATTTCCTCCAGAATGGCTCTATAAACCAATTACATTGCGGATGAATGTGGCTATAGATTTGTAACTGTAGAGCAGCGTTTTTCAAACTTGGCGACTTTTAAGGACTTTAATTCTTAGAATTGCCCAGCCGTCATGTTTGAAACAAATATAGCTATAGAGGAATGGAAAAGTTTCTGATTTTTAAATCAGAAACTTTTCCATCATCCCTCTATACTATAGGAATGTTTTCCTATGCTATTTCCTCTGTTCTGTGCCTTAGGAAACCACGGAGATAGGTTTAAAAATGTTATTTTCTAATTAGTTCTTTGTTTTATGCAAATAAAATATAGAAATAGAAATAAAATAAAGAAAAAAAACCTCAATATATTCTCACGAACATCGCTGGGTTTATGGATGGTACTCAACAGCAAATTTTATAAGTATATAGCGGCTTCTAAAAGAAGTAAAATTAAGTGAAGTGCAAACAAGCGGATACCTTGCATCAAAACGTGGATTAATTTGTTAGTATCAGTAAACCCGTTACTTCTTGTCCTGCCTTCAGGTGCTTTGTAGGTAATCCAATGCAATAATAACTATCGATGTCCACTAACCTCCTACAGAATGTGACGTTTTATTGGCCCAAAGTCACCCAAGCTGGCTCTGTGCCTAAGGCAGGACCACAACTCATGCTTTTTAAGCCCGATGCCTTAACTACACCACCGAAATGGTTCTCAATTATCATAATGAAGATGAAAGTTCGTAACTTATAAAACGTTTAAATGTTTCGATTTCCCCTCCCTTAATTTGCAATATTGAGGGAGTGATTCTGTTGAGACATAGTATTGCACCCCCCCCCAATATTAGAAAATCATCCAGTGTTTTCTTAATCGGGCAAAAATTATGATTCTTGATGAATGTATTTTATTTTTCTTTATGTACCGAGAGCATATGCACCAAAGACATATTCCTTGTGTGTCCAATCACACTTGGGAAAGAAAGAAAGAAAAAGAAAGAAAGAAAGAAAGAAAGAAAGAAAGAAAGGAGGGAGGGAAAGAAAGAAAGAAAGAAAGAAAGAAAGAAAGAAAGAAAGAAAGAAAGAAAGAAAGAAAGAAAGAAAGAAAGAAAGAAAGAAAGAAAGAGAATTCGGAGTCAGAGAAAGCTGGCTGTGTGGTCCGTGTGGGTCTGTATACAGACCTATTGTATACGATCTTACAACTTCCCCAAGAATAAGAGTGTCAGCTGAAATTGCAAACATCCAAATATATCAGACTAATGAACCCTTGGGGATCTCTAAAGATGTAAAATTTCCTTTTTTTCTCTATCTTCGTGAGATTCAAAGGAAGCAACTTCGTTCGTATCCGGTGCAACCTTGATTTGGGAACAGACCACGTGATTGCGCATTTTTTTAACACGTTATGTACCGAGCTTCTCTGATTTCAGAGTTTTATTTCAGCCTTTGCGGAATGGACCCCTTCGGTCAGATTTGATCAGCTGTTATAAGAAACGAAGACTTTTTAATTGACCATTTTTTTTATTTTTCTTTCTTTTTAAACGGCGAGCCCGCCAGTTGGCAGCAGCGCTTGCACAAGCATACGCCCTTTGAAGGAAACGACTACTTTGACCCTCGCTAGAATCTTCTAGAACACATTGACCCCACCTGTCCTCATTGGTTGTTCCGCGAAAAAAGGGGCGGGTCGTGTGTTGCCCGATCACCAATCGTCCTCCAAGACCCAACGGGCCGCACAGGGGAGTTGGTTTCCTTTTTCTTCAAATCACGCTAGTTTTACGACACTCCCGGGCGGCCGATTCGCGTCTAATCCACCGATAGGCTTATAGGTCGCCAGGGGGCGGAGCTTCTCAGAAGGCCTCGCCTCGCCGTCCGCAATCCCTGCAGGCTCGTGCGCGTTCCCGCCTCGGTCTCTTTGTCCGGGAAAATGGCGCTGGAGGGGCCTTTGGCGGTTTTTGGGGAGCGGGGCACCGGCGAAAACGTCCGGACACAAAACGGTAAACTCTCGAAAGCTTCCCTCGGGCCTTTAAGCCGCCACAGAGTTAACGGTTCCTTCGCCGTTGGTCTGTGGCGCGTGGAAAATTGGGCGCGGCCGCGGCCATCCAACGAGGCCAGCCATGCTGTCTGAAGCCGTGGTCCCGAGCAGGATGGGGCCGGGTCTGGGTGCGAAGTCGGCGCCGCGGAAGCAATGGTTGCCGGCCGGCACGCACTTGTGCTTGGTTAACCCGAAAGGGAAGAAGGGTGGCGGCGTCTCGTTCAGTTGATGGTGGGGGGTGAGGGAGAAGGGGCCGCATGAGGAACAATACGGTGCCCCCCCCCTTTTTTTTGTTTGCCTGTTCGGTTCTGTCTGGGCTCCATTTAGACCTGAGATAACTGCGGACCGATTCTGCCCGCACTGCAACTGACATATACGGTTATCCCTGATTCCCACGTGGGAGAACTTGAGTCACGCCCCGTATGAAGGAGTATGAGGGTTTAGTTACAACGGCACTGAAAAAAGTGACTTGTGACCATTTTTCACCCCTGTGACCGTTGCAGCGCCCGAATGGTCACGAGATTTGCATTTGGATGCTTGGTCACAATGACTCAGGTTTGTGACCGTTTGCAGTGGCCTGGGATTATGTGATCCCGATTTGCGACTTTCTGTCAAGCAAAGTCAAGGGTGGGGGAAGGCAGCTTCGCTTAACAGCCGTGCCACTAATTTAACAACTGCAGTGATTCACTTTAACAAATGTGGCAGGAAAAGTCTTAAAATGGGGCAAAACTCACTTAGCAAATTTCTCACTTAGCAACGTAAATTTTGGGTTCAATTGTCGTAAGTGGAGGACTACCTGTAATGCACTGGCAGTTGAGAAGCAGTGTTGTTAATCCCATCTGGATGCAGAATCTCTGGGGGAGAAGATAAACTATCAGTGGCCTGTGAGCGTTTTAAAATTACTGTAGAAACCATAACAAATATATTCAGTTTAAAAGTAAGTTGGTAGTCGAAGCATTTTGGTCCTTAACTTTTACACCATATTTTTTTTCAGAGTCTGATGCTCCTTTATGTCCTATTAAAATATGTCATGAAGAATGTTAGTTCTTCTGTTGAAGTTAGAGGTGTTTAAATTAACTGTTTCTGAAAGATGTTTCAGAGACATATAGTTCTGTAAAGGGGTTTGCCACAGCTTCTACTTAAATAGCGGTATCTAAGGTTGCTTACTTTCTGCTCCTGTAAGAAATAATATGCAAAGCAGGCTATTGTAGAAAAAACTGGACTGGGTTTATTTTGATTATTAAATATCAGTATTGTGTTGCAGTTAAAGATCTAAAGTTTAGAAGGACAAAGACCGTGACCAAACCACTTTTGTGTTGGTAAGCAAATAGCATGTTTCCATGTGGTTACCAAGAGCCCAGCTGTACTATGGGACTGCTTTACTTATTTACACGTTAGAGAAGAAAACTTCTGTAAATGCTGTCTCTTTTACTCTGGACCCTAAGGCAATATGCATTTATGAATCTCTTGTTTACTGTTAAGAGACAATGTAAAAATAGAGTTTGATTATCCAAGTATGTATAAGAGAGTTTTTTTTTTTTTTTAAGGGTGCTCTTATATTTCAATCTACTGGATTGTCATACATTTATTTCTCTTGTTAAAAGAATTCCAGAAGAAATTGCTAGGTGTTAAACATGTCCCATTGTACTGCCTCTTATTTGCACTACAAAATAAGAGATAATCCGTATGGGATAAATAAATGTCTGTCATAGTCTGATGGAGAAGAATGAATATCAGCTTCTTTTTATATGAAATGGCAGAACAAAGCATTACAAAGAAAAGTACAGTATTTCTAAGACTGAATCATGTTGTTCCTTTGTTGGAGATGATGCAAAGAACCTGAAGTTAATTATGCATAAAAGTCTTCATAATGGCTTGAATTTTGCTTATGATAAGCTGAATGGTTGGATCACAAACTATGGCCTGGGTATAAAACTACTGCTTTGTATAAATTACAGCATACAGTCTATTTTCAAATTCAACTACAAAATACGTTTGTATGTAAACAAGATAGTAGTTGAACTCGAAGTAGTAATTGCCAGTTTTATTGCCCAAATCTATTTGCTATTTTTAAAATACTTAAAAGCATATATTTAGCACTTGAATTGCATCAGTTAAATTTTTAGGAAACAATTCTGCTTATGAAGAAAAATATCTCTTTTCTTGAAACAGTTACAGCTGCTGCTTCAATTGCCAATATTGTAAAGAGTTCACTGGGTCCAGTTGGCTTGGATAAAATGCTGGTGGATGACATTGGTGTAAGTAAATCTTGCTTTATGAAACTATCAGTAGAAAAGAATTTGTCTTAATTTTAAAAGTAGGAAGATGAGTAATCATTTATTCAAGGTAGCCAACTAATATGGTGGGAAGATGGATAGGCAGGGTTTTTCCTCCACCCCAGCATTCCTCTTTACCTCTCCCTGATCTGGGAAAGAAGAAAACTACTCCTACCTCTGTATATATGTAGTCACATAGGTGTCAAAAAAGTAGTCTAGGATACTCAGAAATCTACTCCCAAATAGCCAAACTAGTAGCCTCTTCTTTTGCACTGGAATAGCAAAAAAAAAAAAAAAAAAAAAAGCCTTGGTAGCAGTTTTTGGACTGCTCACTAAGTCAACATTTATGTTTACTTTTATACTGTATTTCTAAAATAAAAAAATAGAAAGAATAACCAAAAACAGGATAAATAGAATAAAATAAAAATAAACTTTTGGTCAGTAGTATTCCAGGCATTAGCCAAAGATGTCATGATGCTCCCTCCCTCTCTTTTCCTTTGCTTCTTTGGCTTCAGTTTGATAGAGGTGGTTTCACAGTGATGTTTCCATATCAGGAAAATATTTTCTATCACTTTGAGCAAGTCACAGTCAGTCCAACCCACTTCATGGGTTAATGGTTGTGTGGACAATAGGAAAAGGGAGGATTAGGTATATTTTAAAAATAAGGGTGGGATAATTCTAGAGCTTAATAAGGACAGTAGCATATTACACATTTATTTTAATAAATTTATATAGCCACACAACTCTCACATAGGTGGCTCTGGGTGGCTTACAATATGTAAAAAACCCACCATATAACTCCCCCCCCCCAATGGCATCAACAACACAATCAAATCAGCCACTTGATTGGCTGTCTCCATTTATAATCACCAGGCCCATTGACAAAACCATGATTTTTAAGGCATAGATTATACAAAGAAAGCTGTCATTTAGCAATACCTAGTGTTGGATTGCTAGACAGCTACGTGATGGTTAAATAGCTAAATACATCATTAATTGAAAGGCAGTTATTTATTCCTCGATCCCAATTGATATTAAGCTACATGATTTCTGTGTATTTGGAATATTAGGATGTGACTATTACTAATGATGGTGCAACTATCCTGAAGTTGTTGGAAGTAGAACATCCTGCTGCAAAAGTACTGTGTGAACTAGCAGAACTGCAAGACAAAGAAGTTGGAGATGGAACTACTTCTGTGGTATGTATGGGTATATTGTATGCTCTCGTGACCATATCAACATTGAAGTAGCATTAATAGTATTTAAAACTTATATTTTATAGTGCAAGTATTTGAAATTAATTTGTGCCCCTTTTAATAATGGCAAACACTAACTTATTATACCAAAACAGCATAATTAGCTCTGGCACTGTCTTCAGTTAAAATACAATTTCACTTGGATACGAAGAACTGGTATGTATCTTCAGAGAAGTTGAAATTCTAAATCCATTTCAGGGCTAATTAAGTTTGCCTCTAAAAAGTGAAATGAAATCTTTCCCATTTAACTACCATTTATTTCTTCTACAAAATAAATGGCTATGCTTATGGGATAAAGGAATAACTGCCAAAGTCTGAAGGAGAAGACTAACTATCTTTTTCCTATATGAAGTGGCAGAACATATTATAGAATAATTTTAACTCTATGCATTTGTCCTCAAGCATTTGTTCAGCGACTGTTGAAGATGATATGATGCTGAACAAGGAGAGTTATGGCCAGTTTTTCAAGTTGTGATGGTCACAGTGTCCCCTGCAATCATGTGATTACGATTTGGGTCCTTGGCAACCGACTCACAATTAAAATGGTCACAGGGTTCTGGAGTTACATGATTACCATTTATGATTCTCAGTGCTGGCTTCCAACAAGCACAGGCAATGCAGAAGTCAGCAGGAGATCACAAATGGTGATCATGGGACTGTGATGCTGCAACTGCATGAGATTCACCTAACAACTGGAGCTGGAAATGGCTTTGTAAATTGGTGTGGTCATGCGAATGTGCTTTATGACCACATCACTTAGTGATAGTGTTGCTGGTCCTAATTATTATAACTAATGAAGGGCTACTTTCAGAAAAAGAAACCATGTATTTATTTATGATGTGATCAACATCACAATTTAATAGTGACAAATATGAGCAGCTAATAGATTTTAATTCCTTGTCTATAGCCAGAGCTTTCTTATTAATCTTGTCACCCTGCTAAAAGAAATGCAAAACTATTTAATCCATCATTAATAATTTAAAACAATTGATTACTTGTTCTCAAGTAATCAATTGTTTTAAATTATTAATGATGGATTAAATAGTTTGTGATGCAAGAATTTAAATTCAGAAAATGTTCTTAGGCTTCCAAGGTAACTCTAGGGTAGTCTTCCCAAATGAGGTCCCCTTGGGATATTTTTACAAGTACATGCCTATGTTCTTGGCTATTCTGGCTCAGTCTTTTAGTTGCAGTCAACAACATATAAAATGTCAACTAGAGGCCTGTGCGCTTCATTGCCTTCAATGTGGCAAAATTATTTTCAGATTATTTTTTGTCCTGGCTGGTTCATCCTACCTCCCCAGCTTTTGCTTAATTTTTGATTATATGCCATGATCATAGGGAATATAATATAGCTCTCTCAATGTTGAAAATTTCCAAAAAAATGAGATGTTCTGCACAGCTTCAGGCTCAACAGTATTCAAAACAAAAAGTTCTATACACCTGAACCTTGGACCGTGTGTTAGAGTAAATTGAATAGCTCTGTATCCTGAAGCAAATGCAACTTGTAAGTTTTTCAAGAATGTCTTTGCTGGAATGAAATTTATGTGGGTTTTTAATTTTTGTTTTGTTTTTTTACTGTTTGTATCAAGGGCGTAACTTTTTCACAGAGTAGTTTTAAATTAAATGTTCTCTTTCATAGGTAATTGTTGCTGCAGAACTTTTGAAAAATGCAGATGAATTGGTAAAACAGAAAATTCATCCAACTTCTGTCATTAGTGGATATCGTCTTGCTTGCAAGTAAGACCTGATTTACTTCAAATGAGAAATTATATAAAATATAATGGGAAATTTTACAATTAAGTTTCAAAGTTTCAGCTAATGCATTTTTCTTTAATCAGTGTAGCATTTTTCAAATATCGATGGTCCACAGAATTATTTTTCAAATATCAGTGATGTTTGAATCAGTGATCTCTCCTATCAGTGATGAGGTAACTGACAAATAGAGCCCTTTCACTGTTAGTTCTATGTTGCTGGAGTGCTCTTATCTGCAACTGGAAAGCTAGTTTTGGACGTAGATGCAAGCAGGTGTTTATGAGTGAGCATGTAAAAGATGGTACACAATGCTTTGTCGGTACGGATTTTCCCCTTTACCAATGGAAAGAAAGGATTGTTACTGTCATGATGTTTGAGAGCTAAAATACAATTTGAGATTTAGAATTTTTTGTGCTACCTATACCCCAGTTGTGGTTCAATAAAGCATAAGGGTTTGGGGGCAAGTTAGCCAACAATGGTCTGGCTTTCATTGACAGGGAACAATTTTTGTATTGTCCCCATTTTATCCTTTGGTCTTTTTCTTTATACAAATCAGTCTATAACTCTACACCACAGTATTTTGGTCCTGGTTTTTAACTTACTTAATTTTGGTTCACTTCATATTTAATGTTTTAATATTTTATATCTCTGTGTTTATGATGTTTATCAAATGCCCAGAGTCATTTGTCAGTGAGATGGGCGGCATATAAATTTAATAAAATACTTCTAGATGTTCTGCTAATGTATCTGTCATGATGGCAGCATATCTCAGTCTTGACAGCATAACAGGGATTTTGCTAGAATATAAAATTGATCTATATTTGCCCATGAATCTTTAAATTGTTTGAAGCTTTTATGTTTAATGATTAAGTGCACTATAGAAATGATATGCTTTGTTTACAAATTATTTAGATGTGTGTTTTTAAATGTTTAGTGATACGTTTTGAAATATTAGAAAGCATAGAAATGCAAGGTCATTGAAAATGTAAATTTAAGATATTTTATTTTTCTGATTTGTACATAACTTACTGTTTGGGGGACAGAACATTCTGGTTCTCTTTTCTTCTGGAAAACTCCAGAAGTAAATAGTTGGTCCACTCACCAGAATGGCCAGAACCATATAGTCTGGAAGAAAATAGAATTTATGACGTTCCCTGAAGGTAGTAAGTTTTGCCCACTCCTATTATATGTATTTTAATCAACATTTCTAAATTGAAAGCATTTCAATGATTCTGTGAAAATACTGAGTTTCTTTTCCCCAACAGGGAGGCGGTTCGCTACATCAATGAAAATTTGGTTATTAACTCAGATGAGTTGGGCAAAGACTGTCTTATTAATGCAGCAAAAACATCAATGTCATCCAAAATCATAGGAGTGTATCCTTTCACAGAGAAAATTAGGAATGGGTATTGTGTAGAAATCAGATACTGACTAAAATATCTAATTTCTGAACAAAAATGGCATTTTTATTAGCATTGAAGAGCATTTAAGAGCCTTGGTAGTACAGTGGTCTAAGGCACCCTGTTATTAAACTGGTTATTAAGACCAGCTGCCTGCAATTACTGCAGGTTCGAATCTCGCCAAGGCTCAAGGTTGACTCAGCCTTCCATCCTTTCTAAGGTAGGTAAATTGAGGATCCAGTTGTGGGGGCAATAAGCTGACTTTGTATAAATATACAAAAGAATGAAGGCTATTGCTTAGTGCATTGTAAGCCGCCCTGAATCTCCGGAGAAGGGCGGCATATAAATCAAATTTTTTAAAAAAATTGTAATTCTCAGTGTTGTGAGGCATATAGGATTTACATTTCATGTATTAGATTATGTTAACCTTAACAGTCTTCTTGTAGTGACAGTGACTTCTTTGCCAATATGGTAGTAGATGCTGTACTTGCCGTAAAATACACAGATCAAAAGGGACAACCACATTATCCTATCAGTTCTATCAATGTTTTGAAGGCACATGGTCGCAGTCAGAAAGAGAGTATTCTTGTAAATGGCTATGCATTAAACTGTATTGTGGGCTCCCAAGGTAAGATCATCCCCTCCATAAAGCAGTAAATGGACATAATTTTAAAAGTTAACACAGTTTTATATCTGTGTATAAACAAGTTTTTAGAAATTGTATTTTTGACTGATAAGTTGACTAGAAATAGTATAACAACATAGAGGTTGAAATTAGTTTACACATTTGTAATAGAGTTGAGGCAAGTATTTTCAGATATATGGTTATCCCCTTTGCTTGAATAGAGTTGACTTTTCTAAATTAAGTTTGTACTTTCCCAATCAGGGTAAGGTATTAGGTATAAGTTTAAACTCAATACTCAGTTTAACTTTCCCTCCATAAATTGCCTGAAAAGATTTGACCAGGGCAGAAAGTGATATTTCAAAGACCGAGAAAGGTGGTGGGATTCAGAATTGAACACAGAAATTTTTGGTTATAAATGTACTCACCTATGGTGAACAGAAGACTTGGGGAACTTTTTCTTTCCACAAGAAAAATAATTGTTTTTATACATCTCTTTGGGAAGAAAATTTTCTAGTAAATTGATGATTGTGCAAGATGATCTCTCTGAATGTTTAGCTTTGCATTTTAGTAGTAATTAAGCAGAAATATGATGCACTTGATGTATGCAATGATACGTCTTCAAAATATTGGAAACTTTGGTGAATTTCAAATATTTTAAAATGGATTATTCAGTCTACCCTCACTGTTTATAATCGAGTGGGACCGCTTTCCCATTTGGGAAAGTATATACAAGTCAATTTTTAAAAACTATACTTATTAAAGTGAACAGAAGTAAACTGAGGGATACCTATGAAAAGAAGGTATCACTGTGTTTTAGATGTATTAAAGTTTTATATAGAATCTTAAGACTATTTCTCTCTTTCTTTTAGGAATGCCCAAGAGAATAGTTAATGCTAAAATTGCATGCCTTGATTTCAGCCTACAGAAAACTAAAATGAAGCTTGGTGTTCAGGTGGTAATCACAGACCCAGAAAAACTGGATCAGATTAGACAGAGGTATTCTATAGACAGCTTTTTTAACTAAAATGATGCAGATGGGCTGCTTTGAAATAGGAAACATAAATAAATCTGTATATTTCTATCATTTGTCCCACACTTACTAAGAGAATGGCATCTTGAATACAAATTTTGACTAAGAATATGACAGTATTCTGTCAAATATAATTCTTTCTATATCCAATAGCTACATTAATCTGTAATTTGCAAGATCTGGTTGAGCTAAATTTATCATTCCTGTGCCTGGTAAATGCATTTTTAAAAGTTAGTAATGCCTCTTTTAGTTACTGATAGTATTCTGAAATGTCTCCCTTGAATTAGTCTTGAAAATTAACCAAAAGATCCAGTGTCATAATGGAGAAATAGATTTCATCTACACTTGATTTTTGAGGAAGGAATGGTTAAAGTATTATTTTGACACACTTCTCAACTATTTTAATTAAAAACTTTTGTGATTCTCTTGAACTTAAGTTTATAGTTCTATTTAATCAGTATGCACTTTCTTATGCAGAGAGGCTGACATCACTAAAGAAAAAATTCAGAAGATCTTAGTTACAGGAGCAAATGTTATTTTGACCACTGGAGGCATTGATGATATGTGTCTGAAATACTTCGTGGATGCTGGTGCTATGGCAGTACGCAGAGTTCTAAAAAGAGACCTTAAACGCATTGCTAAGGCTTCTGGAGGTAATTACAGACATCGCTAAATATGATCACGGTTTATATGTCTTGTCAATAAAGAGCTTAATTATGTAGAACGGGGTCCCCAACCCCTGGTCCATAGCCTGTTGGGAAACGGGCTGCACAAGCAATGGATGAGCGCGCAAGCGCATAAAACTACTTTTGTGCAACGGGTGCACATGTGCAAAACAAATCCACTCCACCCACCGCTGCTGCTGCTGCCTGTCCGCAGAACCAGAAAGGTTGGGACCGCTGATGTAGATGATTACTACTGTTCCTTCAGACTAGTAGATATATAAAATTGTTAATGTTCCTTCAGACTAGTAGATACATAAAATTGTTAATGTTCCTTCAGACTAGTAGATATATAAAATTGTGGTGATTTTGTCAAATCTTTTTTACCTTGTATTAGCCATCGTTTGTTCTAATCTGGCAAATCTGGAAGGTGAAGAAACTTTTGAAGCATCAATGCTGGGACAAGCAGAAGAGGCGGTTCAAGAACGAATTTGTGATGACGAATTGATTTTAATTAAAAAGTAAGGATATACCTACCTTGCATAATTTGTAATGGATGCATTTTGTTGTAACCTTTGAAAATATTTCCCATTTAATTGCTGCCGTGCTATTTTCAAATTGTATGAGCAGTTATACGCGTGGGATAGATTACTTTTAGTCCCCCTATAAACGTTGAGACAGTAAATGTCTTGACTTTGTTGATGGACTTGGACACACAATTCTAGCATTTCCCTACCCTCAAGGTTAGAGATTTATAGTTTGATAATTATTTCACAAGGATTTTTTTCTTTCTGAAACAGTACTAAGGCACGGACCTCAGCTGCTATTATATTACGAGGAGCAAATGACTTCATGTGTGATGAAATGGAGAGGTCTTTGCATGATGCTCTTTGTGTGGTCAAAAGAATACTAGAGTCAAAGTCTGTTGTACCAGGAGGTGGTGCAGTTGAAGCAGCACTTTCCATTTATCTAGAAAATTATGCAACCAGCATGGTAAGTATTTAGTTAAAGTTTAAATTATGTTTTTTTTAGGAAATCAGACTTTAATTAATATTCAGTGCTGTCTATATCTGAAAAGTTTATAGAACTGGGACTGGAGAGGGCATTTAAGTCCTTATTTCCTGCTTAGTGCAGACCATATTAAAGCTTTGTCCGGTGGCAGTCCAGTCTTCATTTCAGCACATCCAGCAAGTGTAGCTTCATTGTCTCTCCATTATTTTATCATACATTAGCTTAAATATTAATAGAATTTTTCTTTGAATTAGGGATCACGAGAACAGCTTGCTATAGCAGAATTTGCAAGATCTCTTCTAGTTATTCCAAATACGTTAGCAGTTAATGCTGCTCAAGATGCTATAGATCTTGTTGCAAAGCTCAGAGCATTTCACAATGAAGCGCAAGTGAATCCGGATCGCAAAAATTTGAAGTGGTAAGTGCATAGAATTGATGGCAAGATTAGAATATTGATTTATTTTATGCATGTTTGCTTAATCTTGTTGAATGAATCAGAATTGGGCATGAACATTCAGCATCCTAAGCTAAAATGATTCCTAGTTTTAAGATGCTAGCATACAGTAAAGTAACCATATAGTTTAAAGCAAGAGTTGGTGTTTGGTCTTATATAGCTGGTTTATAGCTTGCTTTATCAGAAGAAATGGAGTGGTATATGTATTTTGGGTGTGCAAAATCTAGATTTTAATGTGTGGAGTGTTCTTGATAATTCCAGAATGTTCTAGTTTCTTTCTGGATAACAGTCAAATTTCGTGCATGGATTGGCGATTTCCAAGAAGTTAATCCACCAAAATAGAAGTGGTTTGTAATGTTCTGGATATAACTTGAAACAAACTTTCCCTTGGGATTTCAAAAATACTTTTCACTTTGAGGCATTAACTTCTGGAAAACAGGTGAATCTTAGAAGGATCAGCAGGCCCTGACCAGAAGTTGTCATTGTTATTTGGAATATTCCAATTTTTTAATGCTACATTTTACCTATTCTTAGCATATATTACAGCTCCTACTCTGTCAAACATTATGGCACCTGAAATGAAATCTGCCCCCATCTTTCTGGCCTTCCGGAATGGCCTTAAAACATGGCTTTGCCAGATGGCTTGGGCCCGTGGTCCTCTCTGCTGGAGGTGGCTTAAAGTATAAAAGAAGGCTTCATCACCTTGCTGTCCAGCCCCTTGGGTTAAAGTCTTCCTAATTTTAACTCTTAATTTTTTTTACTGTTTTGTAAACCTCCCAGAATTGCTTTATCAGTGAGATGGGCAGCATATAAATTTAAGCAATAAAAATAAATATATGATAAAATGGTTGGGTGTTTGCAGGGAACTACTAAGTACTATTTGACTTCTGTTGCATTTGATGTTGAAAAAGTTGAAGTTGATCTCTGGTTTCAGGTTCAGGGTTTGAGAATATCGAAGACATTTGAAATGTGCATGCCTGTTTAAAACAGTATTTTTTTTTTTTAAGGATCGGTCTTGATTTAATCAATGGGAAACCACGTGACAATAAACAAGCTGGTGTATATGAGCCTACTGTAGTCAAAACAAAGAGTTTAAAGTTTGCAACAGAAGCAGCAATTACTATTCTTCGAATTGATGATGTTATTAAGTTGCACCCTGAAAGTAAAGGTGAAAAAGGAGGATGCTATGAAGATGCAGTTCAATCTGGAGCAATTGAAGACTAAATGAATTTTTATTTACCTATTCCAGTGAAATTCTCTCATCTGTATTAACTAGTATGTTGATGAAAGCAAGCTGTCAGACCCCTGCATAACTAGCAAATAAATGAAATATGGCCATATTTTGTATTTGTATCAGTATTATAATGCAGAATGTAAAGGGGAGGAGGTTGGAAATAACCTGAGGACTTCAGCGGTAGCTACCACTAACAAAGTCAGATTACAGCCAAACACTTAGATCTTGGTGCATTTCTTGTAAGTATTTTGCTACTAGGAATAATGCAGAATACAAAAACTTCCCTTGTATGCACACAAACTCTGATTGTAGCTTTATGCTAGTGTTGAAGGGAGAAAAAGTTATACTGACTATTTTTCTCAAAAGTAGGATGAAGTTATCTAGAGGTTATTGGGGGTATGTGAATAATATGTATAGGCTGCCTTCTCCTTTTAAAAGATTCAGTGGATCCCTTGTCTTCATTAGAAATCTTAAGGCAAGAAGAGACCAAGTAGATTGTTGAAGAAAGTTCTACTTAAACTGACAGCAGGATGCTTAGATCTTGCCTAGTATCAATATATAGGTATTGGTTTATATTTCTTTATTACTTACTAATAAAGATGAGTCATGTTACAAATTGATACAAAATCAAAGAAAAGTTTCCTTTTATCTTTCTATACACATAGCTATGCCCATTCCTCCTCCTATACATAAAGCTGCAACTCCTCGTTTTCCACCTGTTCGTTCTAGTGAATGTAGAAGTGTAACTAGGATTCGACAACCAGATGCTCCAAGAGGGTGGCCAAGAGCAACAGCCCCACCTTCAATGTTAACCTGCAAAAAAAAAAATAAAACATCAGAAGCATATGTTAAACGTAGAAGTCTTCCTTTCCTATTTTGGAATCTAATATTTAGAACAAGGACTGAAACCTCTGACAATAGATTTTATAGTGAAGACTCTTATACTGAGATCAGAGGAAAGTTTATCTCTTGAGGCATCACTTGCACAACATACTTGCCTGTTCCTACTTCAAACATACCTTCAATTTTTCTTAGCATTTTTAGACAAACACCTCTATTTGGCTATTCAATTTTTATCCGCAGCCATCAAATTTGTGGAAGGAACGTTCTGCTGTGATCTCCAACTTTACTGCTCACCTACGTAGTACTGGAACTATCATAAAATGGTGTTAACTTCCGGCGGTTCTACCTAGGGAAATCAGTTATGTCTGAATGCAGCCCTGAAATAAGTGCTTGGCCTTACTGCCATGCGCTCAAAAGCCCGATTGGGGCTTTCCCCCAAAATAAGAGATGTCTTATTTTGGGGGAAATGGTATATATTCCTGAAGTACAATATTGCTCTTCAATTGCAGAATCTGCTAATGCACTTGAAGTAAATGGACCACCAAGAGAGCCCCTGAGAAACTTCCAGAGAAGGGGCGTTGGTCTTGCTGAAGACAGGCCAAATAGTAGGGCCTTGTACTGATAGCGTCAGCCTGCATAGTGGAACTCTAGGAACTGCCAGTGGGATGGCAGGATAGGCACGTGGAGGTATGCCTCCGTCAGGTCGATGGATGTTAGGAAGTTGCCTTCTCGGATGCTCTCCAGTACGGACTGGAGGGACTGCATCTTAGAATAGAATAGAATTGCTATAGAATAGAATAGAGTTGGAAGGGACCTTGGAGGTCTTCTAGTCCAACCCACTACCGAGGCAGAAAACCCTACACCACTTCAGACAAATGGTTGTCCAACATCATCTTTAAAATTTCCAGTATTGGGGCATTTACAACTTCTGCAGGCAAGTTGTTCCACTGATTAATTGTTCTGTCAGGAAATTTCTTCTTAGTTCTAAATTGCTTTTCTCCTTGATTAGTTTCCACCCATTGCTTCTTGTTCTATCCTCAGGTGCTTTGAAGAATAGTTTGACTCCCTCTTCTTTGTGGCAACCCCTGAGATATTGGAACACTGCTATCATGTCTCCCCTAGTCCTTCTCTTCATCAAACTAGACATACCCAGTTCCTGCAACCGTTCTTCATATGTTTTAGCCTCCAGTCCCCTAATCAGCTTTGTTGCTCTTCTCTGCACTCTTTCTAGAGTCTCAGCATCTTTTTTACATCGTGGCGACCAAAACTGAATACAATATTCCAAGTGTGGCCTTACCAAGGCATTATAAAGTGGTATTGAACATCTTGAACCTCCTGTAAACCAGGTGGTTGTTTAATCTCTTCAGGTCCAGGATTGCCCTCTACCCTCCCAAGGTCTTTGGGACTACAAATAGGATGGAGTAGAATCCCTGCCCCTCTTGGTTCTCTGGAATCAGTTGGATAGCTTGAATGTCCAACAAATGTTGGATTGCGGCCTCTGAGAGGCCTCTCTGTGTTGTCTTTTGAGATGGGGCAACGAATGAAGAATCTTGGGAGTGTGGAGAGAAATTTGAGGGTGAGATCTAGTCTCACCGTGTTCCAATGCATTTTGGTCAGCTCCCATGTGAGCTGTGGTTTTAGCCTTATATAGGAGAGATTTAAAGAGGGCCGGGGGGGGGGGGGTTGGAGCTATTCCCTCATCCTCTGAAAGGACCAGTTCTTTCTGGTCGTCATCTCCTGAAAGTGAGTCTGCTCTGCATGGATGAAGGACGTGAGGCCCCTGAAAAGCCACCAAGTCTCTTTGAACCTGGGGTGCTAGGTGTTGGCCTTGATGTAGTGGGGTGTGACAGAAGCAGTCTGATGGCCTTGCTGCAAGCCTGCAGCAATCCCCTGGGCTATGGCCTCTTGAGATCAGAAGTTTCATCTGATCAGAAATTTCAGGCCCCTGGCTGTTCCTTATGCAGAGCCCCGCCGCTATGGGTGTAAAGGTGGCCTCTAGAGCAGGATTCCTGGTGGCTCCCAATGTCTTTCTGCTGGCAGGTTTGACAGTGGAGCAAAAAAGACCTCATTGCTGACTGATATAAATGGTGGCTGAGAGGATTGCTCTCTGGCACCATGTGGCAACCAGGCCTGAGAGCTGAATGCATTCTGTTGCCTTGCATCATTCAAATGATCTAACAGCTGTAAATAGCAGGAAATGACAGGTCTTCCCCTAGGGGAATTTTCCTGTCTCCTTCGCTTGGCTTCTCTCTCAACCTTGACAACTTCTTTGTCCAGGGCCTTTTGATACTTCCGGGCATCCTTCTCCTCAGCCTTAGAGGCCTTTTTGGAGGACAGGGCTTTTGTTCTTATCCGGGCAGCCGCTCCTTTAATGGCCAATTTCGGCACTGCGGAGCTTTTCTTGGGGATTTGGGACAGGACTGGGTAACCCTGGTCTTCCCCACTCAGTTGTGGCACCTCTGATGGTGTGGAATCCACCATTTTGAGCTTTTTGGCCCTCTGGCAAGGCAGGCTCGCTTCGGATAGGAACCCTACTGCCGCGGCTTTTCCTGCTTCGCTGCTGCAGAGTATGCACCTGGAGTTAACTAGGCAGTGATCCCAGTCCCCTCCACTGTCTGTGGGTAGATGACAGGGATCTCAGCTCTATCCGCTTGAGCCGGATCAAGGCGGCTGTGCCGGATGGACTGGGGACCCAGCTGGGTCGAAAGCTGCTATGCTGGATGGACTGGGGAGCCAACCGGGTCTAAGGCAGCTATGCCAGATGGACCGGGGGCCAGCCAGGTCGAAGGTGGCTATGCCGGATGGACCACGGAGCCAGCCGAGCCCGTTCACTGCTTTGCGAAGGCTTACACAATGCCAAGGATCTTACTGTGGAGATGAGCAAGAATCCAAGGAATAAACTCTTGTCTTTTTGTCCTAATTCTCCTGAGGAGCTATCTTCCAAATGTGTCTCTGAGCCAAGACTCAGTCAAAACTGGGATCACAGGCAAAGGAGGCGTGACCAAAGTAGATTGACAGACTCAGTCTCAGAACAGAAAGGCAAGAGTTAACCCATTCCTTGGATTCTCCTCAGCACATAGGAGAAGGGATGCATACTATTTCATGAAGTAAATTTTGTGGTTAACTCCTTTTACTGTCAATAAAATCACTATGATATCCAGCCTAAATATTAACTAATTACAACCCACTTATTCTGATCCCACACCCTGGGGAAATGGAAAACAAATCCAATCCTTTGTAGGACAGCCCTTTAGGTAAGATTCTTATCAGTCTTCTGTTCTACAGCCTAAATCAGTGATGGCTAACCTTTTCCAGACCGAGTGCCCAAAGTGCATGCGCAAATGCACGCACGTGCCCCCGAACTCCCAAAATGCAATGCACGTACGGCCCCTGTGCATGCACGGCAGAGCTGAACTGGGGCGACGGCTCACGTGCCCACAGAGAGGGTGCTGCGTGCCACTTCTGGCACGTGTGCCATAGGTTCACCACTGGCCTAAATATATCCAATTCCTTCAATTGTTCCATGTAGAACTTCGTTCTCTGAACTTGCTTTAATTTTTTAATGTCCTTTTTGGACTGCAATGCCTAGATATGTTCCTTGGCAAGTGCTACTAGAAGCATACTGCTCAACATAAGCTTTATTTCCAAAAGTCAATGAAATTTTATTTGAATACTAGCATCATTGAGTGCCAAATTATATCTGATGTTCAATATTTCCTTGTGTGTCCCACCCAATAATCAAATCAATTCCTTGTGGGCCCAATCTAATAAATCAATAATTCTTTATGTGTCCAAACAAATTTCTTGTGTGTCTAATATGTCTTTACATTTAACAAGCAGATTTTTAAAAAGTGAACATAAGATTCTGAGAAGTTCTGGATCACAGCAGAGAAAGATAAACTTTTAATCACTGAAGTACCAATTTGTATTAGAAGGAATTCCCCATCTATATAGTTTGTCAAATTCCCCCAAATTAATGTCCTGCAATTTATTTCAATTGACAAACTATTTTGAATATTACCCTTCCCATCCCACCTAGAAAATATTGCATATTTGCATCAAACAAAATATATTCCGATGCTCTATTCAACTGGAGCAGCATAAATAAACATTTGCAGTATTTAGAGTATTGTGCTTTTATGGCAATGTTAAACATACCTTTTCTGGCTTCAGTTTTAGTTCTTTTGTTATTGCGACACCTAAGGCAGCAAAAGCTTCATTAATTTCATACAGATCAACTTGATCCAATGTCCAACCAGCTTTTTCCACCTGCAAGATCAACAAACTTGTTCAGTTAACACGGTTAAAAATCATGGCTGAATTCTATTAAAAAACAATGAGTCCTGTTCTATTTTTTCCCAACATTTGTAATAGTTAGAGATAAATGAGGCTCTGGTTACAAATACAGTGTTTAATAAACAATTCGATGCTCAAATCAATATTTAAGAGACAGTACTGAAATAAACTCTAGTCTGGAATTTAAAATGCATAAGGTGTAGGGCAGTGGTGGGTTGCCCCCAGTTCGGACTAGTTCACAAGAACCAGTAGTAACCGGTGCCCTGCCCACCGCCTCAGATGTCATCAGCGATCTGCGCATGCGTAGAAGCTTCCCGTTGCAAACCAGTAGTAAAGGTAAGTATAACCCACCCCTGGAGTAGGACCACAAATACATACAATTCCAATGTCACCACTGATGGATTTATCCCCTCCAATAGCTATGATAAAAATGCACAATTCAATTAACTCTTGAGAGTTCAATCTTCACTAATGACCAATGCACTTGTTTTCTTTCCACTAAAGGATATGTGCACGTGCACAAGTACATACACAAATATACATTTAATATCCAGAAAAAAATGGCTGGAAAAATTCACTAACAAGGAGAATGAATGAAACATTTATTAGCAAAGCTACCATAACTCTAAACAGGATTGGAATGGGTTACACATATTATGATCTGAATATACTAGGCTTAAAAAACAGTTTGATTTTCAGAATTAACAGATTAATTCAGTGTAATGGACCCTGTTCCCTACTTACAGCTTTTTTTATTGCCGTGATAGGTGCTATTCCCATAACTGAAGGATCAATACCAACTTGAGCTGAAGACACGATCCGTGCCAAAGGAATGAGATTTCGTTTAACTGCTTCTGATCTTTTCATAAGAATAACAGCAGCAGCACCATCATTTATACCTGAAGAGGAAAACAACTAAAGCTAGCTTTAAAGTATCTAACAAAGCTTGATACTTCTCCAGATACATCAGTTTTGCCCAGATTTATCTTCATGGATATTTCTATCATAAAGCACTAATTTCCAGTGGATTTTTTTTAAAATTTGGCCAGGATGAGGCATAAGAAAAAAAGAAATTTCCCCCAGAAAAGATCTGTGATCTGTTCCTTAAACTAACATGTTTCTTTAATCATCAAAGTTAAGTCACTTGCAGACAAAACAAATCCTCCTTAGCAATTCTCACAGCTGGTTATCACCATCAAAGTTTTTTTTACTTTTTTCAACAATAAGTGTCCAATGTTGTAATGATCCAATTTCACCTGGAGGTGTCTCTCCAGAGTCCACAATTCCAATCAACAGTCTGTAAAAGTATTCATTTTGTTTATAATCCACATCGCCAATCTTCACTAACTTTTTATCCTCTTATTTTTTGTCAATTTATAGTCTAATTTAAAATTTCAAAGTCCGCTTTTCCCCCTTTTCTTTTCCTTGATATAAAACTTCTATTACAGGTCTTTTTAGATTTCCCTTTATTTTTCGTCAAATTAAAGAAAGATCTTTTCAATTTCTTTCTGGGTTCTTAATTCTTCTAATTTTTTAAAGTTCTCCAAGTATTTTAATCCAAAAGAAACAATTTTCTGGTCGGGTTTTGTCACTTTGTACCTTCCGCTTTAATCTTCTTCTTCCGTCCTTTCCCACACCCGCTAGCCGCTGGGACATTTATAAATAATTTAAAAGTCCTCTTTCCCCCCCCCTTTTCCTGCCTATGAGCTAGTTGTCACTCACCCGGCATCAATGTTCTGCTCAATTCGCCGCTCCTGCACAATACTTATTCTGGTTGCCCCAGTTTACTGCAGTCGCAATGGCCGCTGCCCCCCGCTGCCGAGTCAGGGAGAGTTTCCTCTGACCTCTGAGGAACTTGCCTGTTCCTCTTGGTCTTCCGAGGTGCCTCTCCGTCTTCCCTGTCCCTACAGGACAGGTCCGGTCCGAAGACCCCTCGGCAGCGGTTCATCAACCAGGATTTCACAAAACTCATCAGAGCCTGCTAATCCCAGACTGTCTCGCCACAACGCTTCCAGTCCAAACTAACTAACATAGTTTACCTCTGAAACAACTCTTAACTTTTTAGGTTAGTTATATAGATGCTTTAAGTTCATATCTCGGCTTGTCGTTGGTTCAGAACTGCGATAGGAAATAATCACCAGTAACGCACAGAGAATCAGGGTTTACTTTGGCAATGATAAGCTTGCAGTCAAAAGTAAAGTACAAGTCGGTGTTTTGGTTCAAAGTCAGCGCTGGGTGTAATCACACCACAGCGCTATTTAACAAAAACTCAGCCCCTTAAACATACATCCGGTGATTATCAATCAAGCACCCCCCACTCCCTTAACAGTAATAGCTGCGAGCACCAGAGCAGCGAGGACAGCAGAATCCGAGAGGCCCGGCAACGTCATCAATCATCGTCCTGAATGCTGCTATCCAGGAACTGTTTGTGTGTTCGCTGCAGCTGCTTATCTCCACTCCTTCGTCTCCCACACCCCCGCATCGATGGCGAGCTCCGGTAGGACTCGACATCATATTTAATTCAAAAGTACATACAGGTAATGCCCAGGATATAAGCGTTCATTTAGCGCCTGTTCGAAGTTACAAAATAAACGCCCCCTAGTGTTTACGAGCAAGTCCCAAAATTACAAATGTTGCAGCATCGCAGCAGTTGTTCTCCTCGTGAAAAGTGTTTGCAATATCTGTCTCCTGTTCCCCCCCCCCCAACTCTTTCTCACCACCACCAGGGCACTTTTTGGAGATCTGAATGACACTGGAAGCATCACGGAGGGATTTGCTCCATTTTGAAATGCCCCATAGATGCCGATAAGGCCTTTGAAAATGGAGGGACCCTTTTGAAAGGCCTAATAGGCGTCTATGGGGCATTTCAAAATGAAGCAAATCCCTCCATTTTCAAAGTCCCCATTTCAAGCATCCAGCCACTGTCAGGTCCACATCTGGGCCTGGAAAAGTGTCCCAGTGGTGGTGGTGGAAAGGAGTTGGGAGAGGAGTAGGAGACAGGCACAGAAACACTTTGCGCCCAGGAGCTTCCATTGACTCTTCTCTCCCTCAAAGCGAAGGAAACTGTGGCAAAGAGGAGTCAGATCTTTGCAAGGTAAGTGAGTCCACCATGGCAGAGAGTGGGAAGCTGTTCTCCCCCAGCTACGGACCCCAAAGAACGCAGCATACACAAGTACAATTTTAAATCAGTCTTTTCTGATTTCAAAGAATTCAAAGAACAATAACTCAGTTCTGAGGCACAGTATTTCAGATAACCATAATCTTACTGTAGTTGGCAGAATGCCCAGAAGCAATTTGCAGGAAAACTGATGAAACAAGAGCCAAATCAAAATGTTTCTGGAATCAAGACGCGAAGGTATTTGAACGAAGTTGTTTCCTGCAAATTGCATCAGTCATCGTCCTTCCTTAAATAGGCTAGGGGAGGGGCCAATTAGCCCCAAGCCTTACTCTCGAGGAGACCTCCTCCTGAGGAGTCACTCCTGCCTTTTAACAGCTCTACGTGCTTGTGCATCGAGAAGAGGCTCCTCTTCTTCTTCTACTTCACTTATGGGAGCTTCTGAAGGCCATGGTTGAATCCCCGCCTCTGGCACCACCTCTTCTCCAGCCTCCTCATTGTCTGACTCGAGTGCCAGCTGCACAGGCTGCTGGTGCAGCACCACACCAGCCTCCTCGCTGTCGGAATCAGCTACCAGCTGCACAGGCCGTTGACGGGCCACAACAGAAGCATGAGGTATCTCAGTGGGTTGGGGAGGCCTATTCCATCACTAGCCACCACCCCCCCATGGCCTCCCCCCCGAGATACCTCATGTACACTTAACAAACCGTGCATTCGCCCACGCATTAAATTAGTGAACGGGTGGACAAAAGCAGGGAGTCATCTCATTCAAGGTATGAGATTCACTCCCACGAATCCTCGAGGTATGAATGGAATGGGTAGGGTCCATTACATTTGTAACTGGTGGACTACCTGTAGTACTAGAATCAAAACTTTTGCAGTTGTAATTAATGATCAGTACCATTGTTTCTTCTTCTGTATTTTTTTGTTTTTTGTTTTGCCATTTTGAGGGAGGTGGACTTGGTATTAGGTATAATTTTTGAATGGTTTTTTTGGGTGTTTTTCTTTAATTTAATGTACTTTCTATCTGGTCCTTTGCATTCTTTGTCCAACACCTTATTCACACAACACCACACTCCAATAATTCATGTTTCTTCCACTACATCCAAACTGTGCCAATTAAATTAGAAAAATGTCCCCATCCCCTTATTCTTCATCCTTAATAAAATCGGATTGCTAAAACCAGAACAGATCTGATTTTATGACTTATCTTTAAATTGCTCCACAAACCAACCTGAGGCATTTGCTGCAGTCACGGTGCCTGTCCCATCAGTTATGAAGCAAGGTTTCAACTTTGCCACTGTTTCTAGGTTGCACCCATGGCGAGGATGTTCATCAGCTTTAACTTCTGTGGGGCCTGTCAAAAACAAGTATTTCAGCAGCAGCCATTTTATACTTGGTGCAAAAAAGGAAAATTGGAATTTTTCTATAAGGAATTCTACTTCCCATGCTACGCAAAGATATGAACTGCCCTTACCGATGGTATTTTAACATCTGATAAACTGTCAAAGATGTATAAGGGTGTGTCAAACATATGTTGGAAATGTTAATACCTTTGAAGGTACGTTTTTATCACCATAGAATTCTACATTGGGGTTTAAGTACAGTATGAACCAAATCTGTTGTTTGATTGATTTTGGATTAGCGTAAGAAGTAAAGTCCATCCGCTGTGATTTATTCAACATATCAGTATTAACCAAACTATAGCATAAATAAATATATTAAACTCATAATAGGGCCCCAAAAATGGATTTATGTCTTGAAATTTTAAAATTCAGTGAGATTATTCTTTAAATTACTATTAAATTAATAAAAAAAATTTTTTAAAAATACATGTTAATGAAACAGGAAGAAACTTTGGTTCAATCTATGAACCACTTCAAAACTGACATTGTTGTAGCAATGAATGTTAGATATCATTCTTTCCAGATCTCTAATTATTCTTCTCTTTTCAAAGTCTAGATGTTTATAATTGGGAGCACACAATGGTTACATTCACAATTTTATCTCCGTCTAGCAGTAAAGACTGCTTTACTAATTATGCCTGAGGTTACTAAGTGTCTCTCCCTTCCCCGTACACCAATTATTGTAACACATGAGGGCGGAAGAATTGAAGCAAATAAACATGAATATAAAGATGAATCGTTATAGTTAGAAACATATCCCATCCCTTTGTCCACTATGTCAAACTGCTCACTGACCTCTTCTAGAAGGTACAACAACAGGTACAATCTCTTTATCAAAATATCCACCCTTCTGGGCATTTTCAGCCTTGTTCTGTGACATTACAGCCTGCTGGTCTTGTTCTTTTCGAGTAACCTTCCATTGTTTGGCTACATTTTCAGCTGAAATAATTAAAAAATACAGTAGATACTCTAATCACAATGCGTCAGAATTTAGTTACTATATACTTATTATATTTATTACACTAATTCTTCTAATACTGATAACAGAATGCATCGTTTATAGCATGTAATGTTCACACATTCCCACCAGGTTTGAATTGGGCTTTGTTGGAAATGTACTTCCACTGAATATATGAGTGCACAACACCACAAGCAAAGAAATGCAATTCTGAAATCCTGTGAGGTTGATCCTACTTGACTAGGTGATTAGGACAAAAGAAGCTATTGAAAATCAACTGAGCAAGAGGTGCAAATGGCTGCAAAGTGGTGGATGCCTTTGAAGATTATTTACAACCCTCTCTAAGCATTTTACAGATTCAGCGTATTGCTCCCAACAATATGGATCCTTACTTTACCGCCATCAGAAGGATGGAAGGCTGAGTCAATCTTGAGCCGGGAAGAATCGAACTGCCGAACTGTTGGCAGCTGGCAGTTAGCAGAAGTAGCCTGCAGCACTCTGCCACCATGGCTCTTAAGCAGTTATTTCCATGCTATTGTAGTGTATGGGTACAGGGATTCATTGCAATTACAGCTGGCAAGCCTACATTGCAGCTAGACATTGCTGAATATTTTTCCTCCCATCCTTATAATTCTTGCTTCCTCCCCACTCTTCCTTTTTCCGTGAAATAAAGCCGGGACACGCTTTTATCCAATCTTTTTGTAAATCTTGTTCATATGGCTTACCTGTAATACCCATGTGATAACTGTAGAAGGCATCTGTCAAGCCATCTACAATAATACTGTCTTGCAAAGAGGTTTCTCCCATCTTCACGGCATTACGCAAATGGATGACATGAGGAGCCTATGAAAAAAACATTTTAACACATTTAGGACTTCGAAGCAACTTTCTTTAGAAGTGGATGGAAATAACCTCTGGGGCACCCATTCTCGCTGTATGACCCTTCCATTCATTGGACATAAGTAAATCTAACATAGAGAAGGTATCTCAACTCAGTTGTAGAACACATGCTTTGTATGCATGAGGTTTCAGTTTCGATTCCTGATATTTCCCATTTGAAGAATGACATGGTATGTATGAATGAGAGTGTAAGAAAAAAGAAGCTTCCATATTGCTTCCTCCTGGATTCTAGCTGGGAGGAAGGTGAAGTCTTGAAATAAGCTAAAGAATATTTCACTTTAAGACTAGAGGCATCTGCAGGTGAAAGACATATACACATCTACTATATGCACAATAATCTCACTGCTATTTTTTATCAGAAGCAACAGTAAGACAAAAGGATCAGAAGAACTGTTTGTCCTCTGCCATGGACATTTCAGAAGAAATTGTGCCATTCAAATATGAAATATCAGGCCAATGTCCAAATGCCAACAGCATGAAGGAAAGCCCAACAATGGCATTCTTTCTTTCTTGACTGTGTATGTGTCTGTCATGTAAGTCTCTCTCCCTCTCTTTCTGTGTGTGTGTGTGTGTGTGTGTGTGTGTGTGTGTGTGTGTAAGTATGTGTATACACACATGTAATGATAAAAAAAACAAACCCTAACCCTTACCCTATGTACACTCACACACTTACAATAAACAGATTCTTCCCAGCTATCTTTCTCTCTGGCCCAACTACATTCCTTACTACTTCTACTCATATATACTAGAGATTCAAAGGAGAGAGTAAGTTCAATTTATGATAAATCATGGTTGGAATAACTCAGGTTTGTTTAAAACAGAAACACCCTAGCAAACAAGTTACATTTTAGTTATCCAGGGTCATTTAAACCATAGCTGTACAATCCCCCTTACTCTCCTCCCCCCTCCCCCCGGCAAAATGACTACTTGGGTTTATTTCAACTTAGTTTCCCTTCAAGGTTTAGCAATAACCCGTTTTTCCTGTAAAATTGTTACTCCTGCACTACAGGTTTTTTGGGATATTCTGGCATGAATAGCAGCTAACCCAAAGCCCTAACAGTTCTAACTTGTTTCTGGCTGACCATAAAGTGTGAAGCAATTTTTTAGCACAAAGTGCTAATTCTTCCGAAGAAATGACATGATTGAGTATAGTTTTTTTTAAAAAAACAAAAACTGGACCATGCTTTATAAACTTTTTAAATTTCAAGAAGCTTTATAAACACACAAAAATATGTCATTATATCTTAATGCAAAAAAAATTCCGGGTTTATTTCAGATTTTGTTTTGTACTTTGCATGAATCAGGAAGTAATCTAGGAAAGCATGATTACTTGATCTCCTAGTGTTATATGGAGCCACTCAATTCTATACTCAAAAGTTTTAGATATTGGTGGTGTTCATATATGATTTGTTTTGGCATTGAGTCATGTTCTGTTTAACAAATTGTGGTTTAATAACTCTGCCTGTGTGCCAATAAATATCTCAAATTGGGCTGCAATGATAGAATAATGGGATTGGAAGGGACCTTGGAGTTATGTCAAGCCTCAGCCCACCGAAGCCCAAGCTATTATGGTTGCAGGTGTACCTGGTGAGAAAGAAGTTGCTCTTCATAAAGGCTCAAGCTTGTGTATTCTTTAATGCAATAATTCTCCCATGGGAATCATCTTTCCATGTTTTTTCAGCATAGGTCTTAGGAGCAGCAAGCCTTAACCTTCTGTGAACATCAAGTAGCCTTACCTTGCTCATGTTTTCCATACCACCAGCCACCACAATACTGGAATCTCCTGTCATAATAGACTGAGCCCCGAGACACACGGCTTTCAGGCCTGATCCGCATATCATTTGACAACTCCAAGCTGGTATCACGTATGGAATCCCTGCCCCGACACTGGCTTGTCGAGCAGGATTCTGGCCAGCACCTACAGAAATAAACACATAGGAACGACTATGCAGGTCATGAAACTGGAGAAGGCTAAATTAGAAGGGGAAAACACTAGAAGGGGATCTGAAGCAGTAAAAGTATGGGTAACAATACAGGCAGTTAGAACAGACAGTCATGTTGGTGATTTAACACACCCAGAATTGTGGGAAAAGAAAGCACCATTATTACATTCTTCATTACATTCCTGTCCTTGTTTGCCACCACCAACTCTTCTCTCTGATTTATGCATGCATACTTGGAATCGCTACTGTTGCAACAAATAATGGGAACTGCAGAAGGAGAATCTATGCAAGAATAAGAAGGAAATGTAGAAGTTGTTTCATCTGCTATTTCCAGGAACATTAGAGATTGCTACACAAATTGCTAGTTTGGGAGATTGACCTTGAACATATGAAAAGAAAGAAAGTACAATTTCCAATAAATAAAACTAAAGAACCATAATTCATTCTCTCCCTCTTTTTCTCTCTCTCTCTTTAGTTTCTGCATTACAAAAATGCAAGAGAAGAGGCCATAAATGGGATCCAGATCAAAATCCTGGATAAATGCTTCATCAAGTTCATACCTGCAGTTAATACTTGTCCAAGTATAACTTCAGATACTTCTTTAGGATCAATTTTTGTCCTCTCCAACAATTCTTTAATGACTACTGAAGCCAATTCATGGGCATGCAGGGTTGACAAGACACCATTGAAGGATCCTAGATAAAATATAAAAGTAAGAAAGAGGTGTGTTTTAATTCTACTCTATTTCCTCTTTCCTTTCCTATTCTTCTTTTAAGCATTCTAGATAACATAGAAAGATTACAATTCTAGGAAAATAAACAAATATATTTTCATGGGTATACTTGGGAGTTAAGATATGTGTATATTATTCATTAAAAGTCTGGCATTTTGTTTTATTATCGAGTCTAATGTCAAACAATTTGAGAACTGATTCTTCAAATACAATAGCATTTTCTTGGTCTGCCAGATCACTAGATTCATTTATGAATCAGACAACATCCTATAGTACAGTACAAGGCTTTATTTGGGAGAGCACTATTCCGGTTGTCATACCTAGTAAACTTCAATAAATGCATTTTGTGCATCTATTTTTTACCTCCTTATGCTAAATAGAACTCAAAACTATCTGAACATTTTATACGTTTTATTTACAACTCTTTTAATTAGAAAAACTTGGGCTGTCTAATTTTTAATTATACGTACAAGAGTCCTCATTGCTTTCTTGTTAAATATACTCAGGAATTATTCGTATCTCTAACTATGATGTTTTACATGGATGTTTACGAAACCGATTTAAGTTTGTTTTTTTTCTCTGCTCTCCAAGATGCTCTTCTAGATGGAAGACCAGGAGTTGGGTTTTATTCATGACAGGAAACAAGAGCCGGAGACCAAACCATCCTGGTTCTACCGGCCAGGCACCAATCAGAGCAAGAGGAATTCCTCAGCAAGAGTCGCGAAGCAATCACAGCGCATCTTCACGCGGTGGCTCTATAACTCATTCTCCAATCACTGAGAGAAAAGTACAGGCGAGGGAGGAGCCTTGTGGATTACGCAAAAAACAAACAAAGCAACGGCTGTGAATAAGCCAACAGATGGGCAAGCAAGATGGATCCATTTTTTGTATCATTTCTTCTGCCGTCGTAGCATTAACCCCCTTTTTATTTATTGCAAGCTGTCTAGAGACATTTAGGTGGGGTGGGCGGTGAATACATTTGATAAATAAACGGACCGGGCGCGGGGGAATTCCACCCACCGTTTACCTGGAGCTTAAGAATGGCAAAGTCTAGATTGCAACACCAGCTCTTGCTAATAATTTCCCGTGTGCTCTCCTAATGAATCTCGATGGTTGCTCCGCAGACAAAGGTAGCGAAGAAACGAAGATGCCAAGTCGGCGCGAGCTTTGGGGGAGATCAGATTGAAGAAGCAATGTCCGTGTAGTGTGGAGCGGTAAAAAAAATACGTTAGAAGGACGATTTCGCCTGCTATTTTGCATACGGCAGCTAAAATTAAATCTTGTTAAACTCCATCGGACTACCAGGAATATCATTTCCAATCTGTTATCCGAATAGTAAAATAAGCAATTAAGAAGCCCTGTATCCTCTACAGTTCTCCACCTCTTCTCCCCTACCACGATCCTACCTCGGTTCATTTTCTTACCTTTCTACCACGGGCAGAAAAAGTACAGGATTTCCTCCCATACCGGGCAGCATAAAAGGGGGGGGGGGAGAAAATGGGGCGAAGGGAAATTTCAGAATGAATGGACCATTCAAGGTGGGAGCAAGCGGGATGTCAGTCCACGAAAGCGCCCCTTTCAGAGCAATCCGAGATCGGGCCCCAGGAGTAGCTTCTACTCACCGACCGGGGTCCTTGCAGCAGCGACGAAAACGACGGCCTCGTCCCCGCGATCCATGATGCTTCGAAGAGGCAGAAACACCTTCGCTTCTGCAGCCGCGCTCTTTGCCGGTGCAAACAGTCTCGCGCCTCCTTTAGACTCAGGCAGCGATGCGCACCTTAGTTCTCATTGGTTGCCTCGGGCCCCGCCCACCTCTTACTTTGCCTGGCAGGGCTTAGATTGAAAGGGCGGCCGTCGTCACGTGACAGAAACTGGGTTGCGGCTGACGGTTCAGTCGGAGACAATCGGGAGAGAGAAGGCGGGCCGCTTCATCCAGACGATTTCGGCCTTGATGCTATGGGGGCTACGCCTGCAGCGGGGATAACTAGGGAGCCTCTTTATTCGTAACGAGTATTAGGCCACTGTAACGACATAGCTACCTCCTTCCCTAGTAGAAAGCACGAGGACTTAAATCAATCTCTATGACATGTATTCTCAGAAAATCGTCCTGAAGGTTAATGACAGTTTTCCTACCTGGCACATTTTGTGCTGGAATGAGCATTGACAGGAAGGTTTGTAAACAACATGTAGAAAGGGTCGTAATGGTTTTGTTTTGTTTTTTAAGCTGATGAAGTTGTATGAACAAAGCAGCCATGCTTTTAAAGTTTCTGTTTTTCTGGAGAAGCCAGCACAGGTTGGGGTACAGCAAAGGTTGAATTTTTTTTATAATTCTACATACTCGTTTATAACTCCGCATACTCTTTTTATCATTCCACATGATGATACAGCGCAGTGTAAGAAGCCCCTTGCAGCAAACCGTATATTCACATTATGACTTCTGACAGAAGAATCAGTCCAAATCATTCCCTTTTATAAAATTAGGAGTTTTGTATACTTTCAGTGGGGTCAATACAGGAATACCTCAAATCTTTTGATCTAAATTAAAGATCTTCTCAAGTAATGTTAGCAGATCTAAAATACAAAAATCTAGACAATCACTAATTAGCAGTGAAAAGGTTTTGTTTCCTGTATTTTTTTCACTGTCAATTAATGATTGTCCAGATTTTTATATTCCAGATGCAGTAAGTGGTAGCCACCTGAGTATAGTATAAGACTATAGCTTTGCTTTCTGTAAACAAGGATATTCCTCTTTTTAAACATGCCAATTCATTATGCAAGCACTTTTCTTGCAAATTTTGAATTCTACATTTCTAAAATCAAACATTTGTGTAAGTGTGTGTAGGCTATAAAGAACAAATTTTGAAATTCAAGTACTGTTGTGTCTCCTTACCTAGTTAGTATAAATGCTATTATGTGACAGTAAATTAACTGATTTAATTGCTTAGTCAAAATCAATGTGAAAAAATAAAATTTGAAGCTTGTTCAATACATTTCTTAAATTAGCTTTGTTATTTCCATGTAAATAGTAAATAACATAGTTTATATCTATTGTAATGGCTAACCTACAATTAGCTTGATGTAGTTTACAGGATAGTGTGTGAATTAACTCAGTGTAACTTGTAAACTATGGTTTATGTCTTAATGCTTTTCCAACATCCTCCCCCACATTGGAATGTAATTGGCTGTTCCCGGTGCCCATTTTCATTGTGCTTTTTACCTTAAAAATATACACAATAAATAGAACATGAATACAAGTAAGATACCCATATAATTCAGTTCAAGTTAAAAGCTCAATCATATATTAAATGCCACTAAGACAATTTTTAAAATAATTTTCACAGGAGCATGTTATATTAAATTATACAAACCTTTAAGGTAAAAGTAAATATTACATTTGGATAGCAATATTTCCATGTATAAACAAATTTATTTCCTAAATTTTAATGTTATAGCACTTCTATTGTGAAGTTCCTGGATTATTTCATGAAAGGATGAAAATCAATTTCATCTTTTAATAACTCAACCAGTGATTGTTACAAAACAATAAAAATGTGATTTACTATTACCTATTTATAAATTGCAGTTAAAACATTGAAAATCATATGAAATACGTTTAATAGTATTTTTATGAAGAGAGGGACCAATGAAGACAAAAGTGTTTAGGACACACATAGATCATAATGTCCTGATGGGCAATGCAACCTCACTCGGAACCATTGACAGAAAATGTCAAAATGTAAGGAGACCTAGAGTCCACAGTGGCTCAGCATACAAGGGTTGAGTTTTAAGCTGGGTTCTCCTTACCCATGTTCCCATAGACTCCAAACACCGGAAAGAACTTTTACAACATCATTTTGTTGGCCAGGTTTGGAGACATACCACTGGGTATTATCAGCTTTACTTGAGTTCCACATAAGTGATGGGATGTACTATGTCATGATATTACGTGTTCCCTTTTGGACACCTATGTTGTGATAGACTTCCTAAAGGATCAGAAAATTAAGTTTTAGGCTATGAATAAGTGTGTTAATTAATTTAATCAGCAGACATACAATAGTGAAAGTATAATCTATATGATTCTAAAAGATGGAAAGAGAAGTTAATCTTTGTTTTAGCAACTGTCATGAATGTACTTTGGAATATTCTGAATGTTGTGCCTCTTTGGATGTCAGCATTGTAACTATTGATGTAAGATACAAATATTTGAACAAGAAGAATCTGAATCCTCCTTAACTGGGGGCCCCTGATTATTTCAACATTCTGCTGGCAGTTCAAAAAGGTTGCTGATTTACTAACTTTTCTATACTGTATGTTTGATGACATGACTAGGAATTCATCCTTACTTGATGTAAAGCAATTTTTTTAGCAGTGACTCGTGACATCTTTATACTTAAAGTAAGTGTTGGTACTTGGTCTTACTGCAAAATTTAAATTTTTACATGTGGAATGTTCTAAATAATTCCAGAATGTTCTAGTTTCTTTCCGGATAACGTTAGTCAAATTCTGTGCACGGATTGGCAATTTCCCAGAAGTCAATCCCCCAAACTAGAAGCGGTTTGTTATGTTCTGGACATAGCTTGAGCTTGAAACAAACTTTCCCTTGGCACTTTGTAAATAGTTTTCACTTTGGAGGATTAACTTCTGGAAAACAGGTGAATCTTAGCAGAATCAGCATGCCATTCTGCTAAGAAATTGCCATTGTTATTTGGAATATTCCATTGTTTTAATGCTAGATTTTACCTATTCTTAGTATATATTACGGCTTCTACTCTGTCAAACATTCTGGCACCTGAGGTGAGATCTGCCCCCACCTTTCTGGCCTTCTGGAATGGCCTTAAAACATGGCTTTGTCAGATGGCTTGGGGCCCCAATGGGGATGCTCTCCTCTGGAGGTGGTTTACAGTGTAAGAGAAAACTTCAGACACACCCCTGCTGTCCACCCCCTTGATTTAAGTCTTCTTAATTTTAACTGTTTTTATATTTAACTTTTTTACCGTTTTGCAAGCCTCCCAGAGTTGCTTTATCAGTGAGATGGGCAGCATATACATTTAAGCAATAAAAATAAAAATATGATAAAATGGGTGTTTGCAGAGAGAACTACTAGGTACTATTTGACTTCTGTTGCATGTGATGTTGGACAATTTGAAGTTGATCTATTATTTCAAGTTTAAAGTTTGAGAATATCGAAGACATTTGAAATGTGCATGCCGGGTTTTTTTTTTTTTTTTTTTTAAGGATCGGTCTTGATTTAATCAATGGGAAACCACGTGACAATAAACAAGATGGTGTATTGGAGCCTACTGTAGTCAAAACAAAGCGTTTAAAGTTTGCAACTTGGGGTGTACTTCCAAGAGATAGGATACAAGCTTGCCACTCTGTCTGATTTTTTTACTGCCTTTCTGGGGGCATGTGATCTTTCCTTAAATTTGGATGGTTTCCTTAGGGTATCTTATGAGGTGAGTGAGACCAGCTGGTATCTTGAAGTGGTGCAAATGGATCTAATGATTGCTTTTCTTGGGTGTGAAAGGGTGCTTTGTCAGTTCACTGAGCACAAGAGTCTCTTGTCTATGGGGATTCTTCAGTCATCCAGGTCATGGTTGTCCCAAAGATACTTTTTTCAAGAGTTGTTGGAAAAAAATCCATCTGGTTCAGCGTCCAGAAGAAAGACACTGGAAACATGGAGGATGATTGGAAAGATGGTTTATTGGTGAACAGGACCACTAACAAAGTCAAATTACAGCCAAACCAGGGGAGAAATCCTCCCGGTTCAGATCAAATGGCGGTGGATGGTTCAGAGAACCGGTAGCAAAAATCCCTGCCCCCCCCCTCAGCTGAGCCGCACGATCATCAGAGGCTTTTTTTTTTTTTACTTTTAAAAGCATTTTTTTCTAAAACCTCTTTGGCCGAAAAAATGTTTTTAAAAGTTAAAAAAAAGCCTCTGATGATCGTGTGGCTCAGCTGGGATCGTCAGAGGCTTTTAAAAGCATTTTTTTACAACCTCTTCGGCCGAAGAGGTAGAAAAAATGCTTTTAAAAGTAAAAAAAAAAAAAAAAGTTGGCCACGTCCACCCAGTCACATTACCCCCCCAAGCCACACCCACAGAGCCAGTAGTAACAAATTTTACATTTTACCACTGAGCTAAACATTTCGCTTTTGATGCATTTCTTGTAAGTATTTTGCTACCCAGAATGCAGCAGAATACAAGAACCCATCCCTTGAGGACAAGGGAAACTGTGGTTGTAGCTTTCTGCTAGTATTGGAGAAGGGGGAAAATGTTATAATGTAATGGTTGTTTTTCTCAAAGGCAGGATGAAGTTATCTGCAGAGGTTAATATTAGGGTGGGTGTGGATGGTATGTATAGGCTGCCTTCTGCTTCTAAAAGGTTCAGTGGATCCCTTGTCTTCATTAGAAATCGGAGGCAAGAAGATACCAAGTTGGGGATGTTACTTGGAACCCCGACAGACTGTTGAAAAATTTTTATTTAAACTGACAGCAGGATGCTTAGGTCTTACCTAGTATCAATATATAGGTATTGGTTAATATTGTTTATTACTTACTAATAAAGATGAGTCATGTTACAAATTGATATAAAATCAAAGAAAAGTTTCCCTTATCTTTCTACACACATAGCTATACCCATTCCTCCTCCTATACATAAAGCTGCAACTCCTCGTTTTCCACCTGTTCGTTCTAGTGCGTGCAGAAGTGTAACTAAGATTCGACAACCAGATGCTCCAAGAGGGTGGCCAAGAGCAACAGCCCCACCTTGAATGTTAATCTGCCAAAATAAATAAATAAAATATCAGAAGCATGTTAAATCAAACGTAGAAGTCTTCCTTTCCTATTTTGGAATCTAATATTTAGAACAAGGATTGAAACCCCTGACAATAGATGTTATAGTGAAGTGGGCATGACTCTTTTTTTTATACTGAGATCAGAGGAAAGTTTGTCTCTGACTGAGCCATTACTTACACAACACACTTGTCTGTTTCTACTTCAAACATACCTTTACATTTTCTTAGCATTTTTTAAACAAACACCTGCTATTTGGCTATTCAGTTTTTATTCCCAGCCACTAAATTTGTGGAAGGAATGTTCTGCTGTGACAGCCAACTTTACTGCTCACCTATGTAGTACTGAAGCTATCATAAAATGGTGATTATAACTTCTATAACCGTTTTTATTGTCAGAAAAATAACTCTGATATCCAGCCTGAATATTAACCAGCAATTACAAGCCACTGATTCTGATTCCACCCCCTGGGGAAATGGAAAACAAATCCAATCCCTTGTAGGACACCTCTTTAGGTAAGATTCTTATCATACACCCCTTTAATCTTCTCTTCTACAGCCTAAATATATCCAATTCCTTCAATCATTCCATGCAGAACTTTATTCTCTGAACTTGCTTTTATTTTTTGATGTCCTTTTATACTGCAATGGCTAGATATGTTCCTTTGGAAGTGCTACTAGAAGTCTACAGCTCAATGTAAGGTTTGTTTCCAAAAGTCAATAAAATTTTATTTGAATACTAGCATCACTGACTGCCAAATTATATCTGATGTTCAATAATTCCTTGTATGTCTGTCTAATTGCTCTTGGCCAATAAAGAATTCTAATATATTTTTACATTTAACAAGCAGATTTTTAAAAAGTGAATGTAAGATTCTGAGAGGTTCTGGATTACAGCATGGAGAATGATAAGCTTTCAATCAGTGAAGTACCAATTTGCACTAGAAGGAATCCCCCATCTATAGAGTTTGTCAAATTTCCCCAGATTGAGGTCCTGCAATTTATTTCAGATGACACATTATTTTGAATGTTACCCTTCCCATCCCACCTAGCAAATGTTGCATGTTTGCATCAAACAAAATATATTTCAGTGCCCTAGACATCTGGAGCAGCATATGCATTCCAGGCTATAACTAATCTGCAGTATTTGGGGTAATGTGCTTTTATGGCAATGTTAAACATACCTTTTCTGGCTTCAATTTTAGTTCTTTTATTATTATGATACCTATGGTAGCAAAAGCTTCATTAAGTTCATACAGATCAACTTGATCCAATGTCCAACCAGCTTTTTCCACCTGCAAGATCAACAAGCTCGTTCAGTTAACACCGTTAAAAATCATGCTGAATTCTGTTAGAAAATAATGAGTTCTATTTTCCCCCCGAAAGAAAATATAATTATTTGCCATACTTAGAAATAAATGAGGCTCTGGTTACAAATAGAGTAATATCCAGAAAAAATGCCTGGAAAAATTCACTAACACAGAGAATTAATGAAACATTTATTAGCAAAGCTACCATAACTCAACAGAATTGGAATGGGTTATACATATTATGATCTGAATATACTATGCTTAAAAAACAGTTTGATTTTCAGAATTAACAGATTAATTCAGTGTAATAGACCCTGTTCCCTACTTACAGCTTTTTTTATTGCCGTGATGACTGCTGTTGCTACAACTGAAGGATCAGTGCCAACTTGAGCCAAAGACACGATCCGTGCCAAAGGAATGAGATTTCGTTTAACTGCTTCTGATCTTTTCATAAGAATGACAGCAGCGGCACCATCATTTATACCTGAAGAGAAAAACAACTAAACCTAGCTTTAAAGTATCTAACAAAACTTGATACTTCTCCAGTTACATCAGTTTTGCTCAGCTTTATCTTCATGGATATTTCTATCATAAAGCACTAATTTCCAGTGGAATTTTTTCAATTTGGAGAGGATGAAGCATAAGAGAAAAAGAAATTTCCCCCGGAAGAGATCTCAGAAGTGATCCCTTAAGCTAAAATGGTTTTCCTCTGAAAACAAAACGCTTAACTTTTTAGGTTAGATATATATCATAGATGCTGTTTAAAAAGTGGAAAGTTCATATTTAATTGAAGAGTACATAGTACCAGAATCAAAATTTTTGCAGTTCTAGTTAATGATCAGTAGCATGGTTATTTCTTCTTTTGTGTGTTTTTCTTTAATTTAATGTACTTTCTATCTGGTCCTTTGCATTCTTTGTCCAAGACCTTACTCACACAACACCACACTCCAATAATTCATGTTTCTTCCACTAAATCCAAACTGTACCAATTGAATTAGAAAAACGTCCCCCTTATTCTTCATCCTTAATAAAATCATATTGCTAAAACCAGAACAGATCCGATTTTATGACTTATCTTTAAATTGCTCAAGAAACCAACCTGAGGCATTTGCTGCCGTCACGGTGCCTGTCCCATCGGTTATGAAGCAAGGTTTCAACTTTGCCACTGTTTCTAGGTTGCACCCATGGCGAGGATATTCATCAGCTTTAACTTCTGTGGGGCCTGTCAAAAGAAGTATTTCAGCAGCAGCCATTTTATACTTGGTGCAAAAAAAGGAAAGGTGGAATTTTCCTATTAGTAATTCTACTTCTAATACTTTTTCAACAAAGATATGAACTGCCCTTACTGATGGCAGTTAACATCTGATAAACTGTCAAAAATGTATATGAATGTGTCAAACATATGTTGGAAATGTAACCAGCCTGAAGGTACCATTTTTATCACCTTTGGTAGAAATGTAAAAAGGCTAAGAAATACTGGGATCAGATATGTACGTTGATTCAGAGAATTCTTAGAAGGCAGAATTGAAACCGGATATTTTTCTTTTAGGCTTCATGGATACATGTCTTGAAAAAATTATGATAACATCAGCAAGACTTTTGTATGCCGCAGGTATGGAAGGACATACAGATCCTGGCAATGGAAGAACTGATGGTGAAATGAATGGAGTTGGCGGAGATGGCAAAACATTTTGATCAAAGAAAAGACTGTTATCTAACTTTGTTTCTACTTGGAAACCACTTTTGGATTTTTTCCCTGAAACCAAGACAAATGAAACTTTGGTTTTGGCATTTCACGATCAGAACTGTTTTATGATTATAGAAATACTGTGTGTTACTGTTAGTCTTGGAGTAAGAGGTCACAGTATGTCACATGTGTATCTCTACCAAAGAAAGTGGGAAGTTGTTTGTTCCCTTGATTTTTTCTTTCCTACTTCTTTATTTTTCTCTTTCTTACATTTTATTCTTTGTTGAAGGTTTTATTTTTTAAAAAACGCACTGCCCTTCAATAGAGAGTGGTAGAGGGATCATCTGCAGTAGTATTTTATCCTGGAACTTTAATGTCCAGTTCACAAGCTATATGCTTCTTGTTATTAAAAAGTGGTAAAGGTAAAGGTTCCCCTTGCACATATGTGCTAGTTGTTCCCGATTCTAGGGGGTGGTGTTCATCTCTGTTTCAAAGCCAAAGAGCCAGTGCTGTCTGAAGATGTTACCGTGGTCATGTGGCCGGCATGACTAAATGCCAAAGGCGCACAGTACGCTGTTACATTCCCACAAAAGATGGTCCTATTTTTCTATTTGTATTTTTTAATGTGCTTTCGAACTGCTAAGTTGGCAGAAGCTGGGACAAGTTACGGAGCTCACCCTGTTACACGGCACTAGGGATTCGAACCGCTGAACTGCCGACCTTTCAATTGACAAGCTCAGCGTCTTAGCCATTGAGCCACCATGCCCCCATTAAAAAAAATGTGGTAGCATGCTTATTTCTCCCTTTATATGACAATGACTATTAGCCAATTTTTCAGTGACTGCAATTTCCCAAACTCTTTAATTATATTATTCTAGTTTAGGAGTGATAAATTGAATTCATATAATTAAGCCATAGATTTCTACATTGGGGTTTAAGTACAGTATGAAACTAATCTATGTTGCTTGGCTGATTTTGGGTTAGCATAAGAAGTAAAGTCCATCTGCTTTGATTCATTCAACAGATCACTATTAACCAAACTAGCATAGAAAAATATGTTAAACTCATAATAAGGTTCCAAGAATTGATTTAGTATGTCTTGAAATTAACTCACGAGAAATTTTAAAATTGTGGATTATTCTTTAAATTACTATTAAATTACACAATTATTTTTTTTAAAAAAGATGTGTTACTGAAATGGGAAGATACTCTGATTCAATATATAAACCACTTCAAAACTGACATTGTGGTAGCAATGAATGTTAGGTATCGTTCTTCCCAGATCTGTAATTATTCTTCTTTTTTCAAAGTCTAAATGTTTATAATTGGGAGCACACAATGGTTACATCCAGTGGTGGGATTCAATTTCTTTAACAACAGGTTCTGTGGGCGTGGCTTAGTTGGGGGTGTGGCTTGGCAATCATGTGACCAGGTGGGCATGGCTAGCTGGTCATGTGACTGTGTAGGCGTGGCTAGCTCATCATGTGACCGGGTGGGCATGGCTATGTGCATAGGGACTACTCAGAGGGCTGAAAAAAGTCATTTCTGACTGGGCCTCGCACTTTTGACCGGTCCTCACACTTATGACCACCCTCACATTTATGCCCGTGCAGCTTTCTTAACAACCATGTCACTCATTTCACAACTGCTTCTCTTCACCATGGTGACAAGATAGGGCAAAAACGTAAAATGTGAGGACAGTCGTAAGTTTGAGGACTGGTCAAAAGTGTGAGGACCAGTCAGAAATAACTTTTTCAGCCCTCTGAGTAGTCCATATGCATAAAAGGATACAGCAATAGAGAGGGATGAAGGAAGGGAAGGGAAATTAGAGTAGGAGGGAGGGTAAGAGAGGGAGGAAGAGAGGAGGAGAAGGAGAAAGGAAGAAGTAGGGAGGAGAAGAAGAGGGGGAGGAAGAGAAAGTAAGAAGGAAAGAAAAGAGAGGTGGTAGGTTTGAGGAGAAAGATTGCTGTACAATAAAAAAGATGAAAGGGAAGAAAGCCAACCCCAAACAAATATAAGGATATTAAGATAAAGAATGAATTGTTAACTTTAAAGAATAAAAGAGAACAAATATGAATAAATAACAATAATTAGAAACACACATACAAACATACAATGTATTTTCTTTGAACAGAGTATTTGGCCGGTTCACAAATTTAAACAGTGTTTAGTCATTTCAATTAAATTTACAATTTCTATATTTCCTTTTTGCCATATTTATTCCTCATCTATTTTTGTAAAAAACCAATATTACCCTTCATCCTCATCTCTAATCTTAATCAAATTCAATTTTTCCCTTCTATTCTATATTATACCCCTTCCCATTGTCATCTATTTTTATATCCATCCTCACATTGGTTAATTATGTAATATTAGTTGTTTAATATAAATTCAACATTTTAATATAAATCAATTAGTTATATAACTACCTTTTTTGTATATTAATCAATATGAACATGAATATTCCAATTATTTCCATGCAATCCAATTTCTTACAAATCAATTAATTATATTTACCAATAATAATAAACCAAATAATTTCCCCCATATATTCCTCCAAACCACAACTTAACCATTTCTGCTTTCAGAAATATACAATTAATAGTATCTCAATTATTACAATTCCCTAGTTAAATAGAGCTTTTTTTCTTTTGTGTTTTAAAATCTTGAACTCTCCTCTTTTTCCCTAAATTTCCCATTGTTTGCACCTACCTTTTTTGGTGAGGAAAAAGAAAAGAATTCTGCCTGCCTAATTTTCCAACTGTTGCAGCAACAGCAAAGCAGTTTTAGTTTCGTGTTTCAGCAGAGCTAAGGGAAAAAAAATCTGCTCCAGGACTCTTTGCAAGGAAGCAGCAGAGCCCTGAGCAAAACAGCTGAGAGCAAATCAGCTGAGAGTTGGGAGGCCGATAGAATCAAGGGGCTAATTAGCCTATGCTGAAGCTCCGTGGGCCAATAAAATTACAAAAAAATACCGAACCATTTGTTAAATTGCTGACTTGCCTGCCCCTCGCCCACCACTATTTATTGGCAATAAATAGTGGTGGGGAGGGGAGGGGCAAGCCAGCAATTTAACAAACAGTTCGGCTGCACCACTGGCTATAGGGTGGCCCTTTGAAGCCCCGCGGCAAGAATTTGAAGATTTTTTTTCCTCTAGCCATCAGCTGGGACTCCGGAGGCAGCAATAGATTGGGAGTGGGCAGGGTAAGCGAATGGCCGGCGATCCAACAGAGCAGAGAGTGAGGGTGAGTGAAGGCGTGGAAGCTGCTTTCTCCATCCTGCTCTCTTGCGTCTGGAGCCGGTGGGGAACCACGTGGCAGCCCACGTGGATCCCAGGCAGCGGAACTCAGGCTAGGGAAGGGGTGGGCAATTGTGGCTCTTTTACAATCTGTGGCCTTCAACTCCCAGAATTCCTGAGCTCTCAGGAATTCTGGAAGTTAAAGTCCACAGGTTGTAAAAGAGCCACAATTGCCTACCCCTGGCTAGGATAGGCTGGTGCCACGTGGATGGGAGGCGGGGCGGGGGCGAGGGGCGGGCGAGCCAGCAATTTAACAAATGGTTCGGTGTGCTGCAGGGCCAATAAATTACAAAAAAACACTGAACCGTTTGTTAAATTGCTGGCTCGCTCGCCCCATTTATTGGAATAAATAGTAGTGCGGAGGGGCGGGGCAAGGGGCAGTGTGAGCCAGCAATTTAACAAAGGGTTCGGCCGAACCCCCTAGAACCCCCAGAATCCCACCAGTGGTTACATCCACAATTTTATTTCCATCTAGCAGTAAAGACTGCTTTACTAATTATGCCTGAGGTTACTAAGTGTCTCTCCCTTCCCGGTACACCAATTATTCTAACACATGAGGGCGGAAGGATTGAAGCAAATAAAAATACAAAGATGAATCAATATAGTTAGAAACATATCCCATCCCCTTGTCCACTATGTCAAACTGCTCACTGACCTCTTTTAGAAGGTACAACAACAGGTACAATCTCTTTATCAAAATATCCTCCCTTCTGGGCATTTTCAGCCTTGTTCTGTGACATTACAGCATGTTGGTCTTGTTCTTCTCGAGTAACCTTCCATTGTTTGGCCACATTTTCAGCTGAAACAATTAAAAAGTGCAGTAGATACTCTAATCACAATGCGTCAGAATTTAGTTACTATATACATATTGTATTTATTACACCGATTCTTCTAATACTGATAAGAGAATGCATCGTTTGCGGCATGTAATGTTCACACATTCCCACCAGTTTTGGACTGGGCTTTCTTGGAAATGTATTTCCACTGAATAAATGAGTGCACAAGGCAAAGAAATGCAATTCTGAAATCCTGTGAGGTTGATCCTACTTGATTAGGTGATTAGGACAAAAGAAGCTATTGAAAATCAACTGAGCAAGAGGTGCAAATGGCTGCAAAGTGGAGGAAAATATTTGAAGATAATTTACAACCCACTCTAAGCGGTTACAGAGTCAGCGTATTGCCCCCAACAATCTGGATCCTTACTTTACTGCCATCAGAAGGATGGAAGGCTGCGTCAACCTTGAACTGTTAAGAATCGAACTGCCAAATTGTTGGCAGCTGGCAGTCAGCAGAAATAGCCTGCAGCACTGTGCCACCACAGCTCTTAAGCAGGTATTTCCATGCTTTTGCAGAATGTGGGTAGAAGGATTTATTGCAATTACAGCTGGCAAGCCTACATTGAAGCTAGACATTGCTCAATATTTGTCCTCTCATCCTTATAATTGTTGCTTTCTCTCCACTTTTCCTTTTTCTGTGTAATAAAGCCGGGATACACTTTCATCTAATCTTCTTGTAAATCTTCTTTTCAGGTGGCTTACCTGTAACTCCCATGTGACAACAGTAGAAGGCATCTGTCAAGCCGTCTACAATAAGAGTGTCTTCCAAAGAGGCTTCCCCCATCTTCACCCCATCACGCAAACGGATGATATGAGGAGCCTGGAAAAAAACATTTTAACACATTTAGGACATTGAAAGCAACTTTCTTTAGAAGTGGATGGAAATAACCTCTGGGGCGCCCATTCTCACTATATGACCCTTCCATTTATTGGACATAAGTAAATCTAATATAGAGAAGGTATCTCAACTCAGTTGTAGAGCACATGCTTTGTATGCATGAGGTTTCAGTTTCGATTCCTGATATTTCCCATTTGAAGAATCACATGGTATGTATGAATGAGAAAGAATGTAAGAAAAAAGAAGCTTCCATATTGCTTCCTCCTGGATTCTAGCTGGGAGGAAGGTGAAGGCTTGAAATAAGCTAAAGAATATTTCACTTTAAGACTAGAGGCATCTGCAGCTGAAAGACATATACACATCTACTATATGCACAATAATCTCACTGCTATTTTTTATCAGAAGCAACAGTAAGACAAAAGGATCAGAAGAACTGTTTGGCCTAAGTCTCTCTCCCTCTCTTTCAGCACTGACATCAGCATGAAGTTCGGCCTGAACAAATGCGCCACAGTGGCACTGAAGAAAGGGAAGATCATAGACAGTGATGGAATTGAAATGCCCAATGGACAAACCATCAAGTGCCAGCAACCCGAAGCCTACAAATATCTGGGCATACTGCAGCCTGACAACATCAAGCACGGGCAAGTGAAAAATGAAAAGAATACACACAAAGGGGCCGGAAACTTCTAAAAAGCAAACTGAATGGCGGTAACACCATCAAGGCTATAAATATTTGGGCCATACCCGTCATCAGATATACTGCTGCGATCGTGAACTGGACACAGGCATAGCTGGACAGCCTGGATAGGAAAACAAGAAAACTGATGACCATATACTATGTGTTGCACCTGCGTAGTGATGTTGACAGGCTATATTTGCCCAGAAAAGCCAGAGGCAGAGGACTTTTGCAAGTGAAGCAGTCGAAGAAGAGAAGCATGCTCTGGCAGATTATGTGAAAGACAGTGTTGAACCAGCTTTGATGGAGGTCAACAAGAGGAAGCTGCTCAAAGTGCAGCAAACCAAGAATCAAAATAGGAAAACAGCATTGCAAACTCGGGCTGACAGCTGGTGTAATAAAGCACTGCATGGACAGTTTCTTGAAAAGATCCAAGGAAAAGTAGATAAGGAAAAGACCTGGTTATGGCTGACCAACGGAACATTGAAGAAAGAGACAGAAGGCCTGATTCTTGCAGCCCAAGAACAAGCCATCAGAACAAATGTAAACAAAGCCAGAATAGAAAGATCTGCAGAAATGCAGACTCTGCAAAGAAGCGGATGAAACCATTGACCACATACTGAGCTATTGCAAGACAATAGCTCAGACTGACTACAAACAACGTCACAACACAGTCGCTCAGATGGTCCACTGGAACTTGTGTCACAACTACCATCTGCCTGTAGCAAAGAACTGGTGGGATCATAAGCCTGAAAAAGTGGTCAAAAATGAGCATGCAAAACTGCTGTGGGACTTCCGAATACAGACACACAAAGTTTTAGAACACAATACCCCGGATATCACAATTGTGGAGAAGAAAAAGGTGTGGATCATTGACATTGCCATACCTGGTGACAGCAGAATCGACGAGAAACAACTTGAAAAAATCACCAGATATCAGGATTTGAGAATAGAACTGCAGAGACTCTGGCATAAACCAGTGCAGGTTGTCCCAGTGGTACTCGGCACACTGGGTGCTGTGCCTAAAGACCTAGGCAAACACTTAAAAACAATTGGTGCTGACAAGATCACCATTGGTCAACTGCAGAAAGCCACCTTAATGGGATCTGCTCGCATAATCCGCCGATACATCACGCAATCCTAAACGCTTGGGAAGAGTTCAACTAGTGATTTGTGATACGAAATCCAGTATGGTTATCTCGTTTGCTGTGTATACTGTCATTTTTGTGTATATAATAATAATAATAATTTTATTGTCATTGTACGTGTATACACAGTATACCCATACAACGAAATTTACTTAACACCCAAAGACCAGGTCCAACACACATAACAATCCCCAAACACACTCTCACCCACCACAATTCCCCACCCCTAAACCACCCAAACATCTACACAACAGATCAAGTAATGCTATTCAACACCTCACTGATACTGGCCCTTTAGTTCATTGTTGAATGCAATTATAGCTCTGGGATAAAAACTATTTAGAAAACGTGTGGTCCGAGTTTTAATTGTTCTGTATCTTCTGCCAGAAGGCAACAGTCCAAAAAGATTGTAAGCAGGATGGGAAGAGTCTCGGAGAATGTTATGCAACTTCCTCAAACAGCGAGATTCAAAGATGTCATCCAGGGCTGGTAGCTGGAGCCCGATGATATTCTAGGCAGTTTTAATGATTCTCTGTAGAGCTTTTTTGTCCGCTACAGAACTGCTCCCATACCATGCAAGAATGCCGTATGTCAGGACACTCTCAATGGTGCTGCGATAGTAGGACAGAAGTAGATGCTGAGATAGATTTATCTTCCTGAGCATTCTCAGGAATACAGCCTCTTCTGTGCCTTCTTCACAAGCATGTTAACATTCATACTCCATGAGAGGTTCTTTGAGATATAAATTCCCAGAAATTTAAAACTACCAACCCTCTCCACCTCCTCACCATTTATGTACAATGGTAAATGTACATCTCTCTTCCTCCTGAAGTCAATTATAAGTTCTTTAGTTTTTTTGGTGTTAAGTGTAAGATTATTTTCTTTACACCACAATGTCAGCCCTTGTACTTCCTTTCTGTAAGCACTCATTGTTCTTATTAATGAGCCCCATCACTGTTGTGTCATCCGCAAATTTAATAATTGTGTTGGTGTTATACAATGGGGTGCAGTTATGTGTGTACAAGGAATGAAGGAAAGGGATTAGCACACAACCCTGGGGGCTCCTGTGCTTAGTATCAAAGTAGAGGAATGGTGAGATCTCATCCTTACTGACTGTGGCCTATCTGTCAGAAAATTCTTTACCCACAAACGAATTCTCTGATTTATACCCAAATTGGATTTTTAAGAAACAATCTGTTGGGTAAAATGGTGTTAAAGGCAGAGCTATAATCCACAAATAACAGCCTCGCATATGTCCCCTGTTGTTCCAAATGATTCAATACAGTATGGACAACAAGAGACATAGCATCATCAGTTGATCTATTACTCCTATATGCAAATTGGTATGGGTCCAAAGTAGATGGAAGACTAGCCTTAATACAATTCAACACCAGCCTCTCAAAACATTTCATGAAAACAGATGTTAAAGCTACTGGTCTATAATTATTAAGGGATACCACTACTGTCCCTTAGGGACTGGCACTATAATGGATGTCTTCAGGCAGGTAGGGATAGAGCACAAAATGACTACTTGGGTCTATTTCAACTTAGTTTCCCTTCAAGGTTTAGCAATAACCTGTAAAGTGTGAAGCAATTTTTTAGCAGAAAGTACTAATTCTTCTGAAGAATGACATGGTTGTGTATGGTTTCTTTTAAAAAAACTGGACCATGCTTTATAAGCTTTATAAACTCATATTGGGCTGGACATGGTGCAATTATAGAATAATGGGATTGGAAGGGACCTTGGAGTTATGTCAAGCCTCAGCCCACTGAAGCCCAAGCTATTATGGTTGCAGGTGTACCTGGTGAGAAAGAAGTTGCTCTTCATAAAGGCTCAATATACAGCTTGTGTATTCTTTAATGCAATAATTCTCCCATGGGAATCATCTTTCCATGCTTTTTAACCTCTGTGAACACCAAGCAGCCTTACCTTGCTCATGTTTTCCATACCACCAGCCACCACAATACTGGAATCTCCTGTCATAATAGACTGAGCCCCGAGACACACGGCTTTCAGGCCTGATCCACATATCATTTGACAACTCCAAGCTGGTATCACGTATGGAATCCCTGCCCCGACACTGGCTTGTCGAGCAGGATTCTGGCCAGCACCTAGAGAAATAAACACATAGGAACAACTATGCAGGTCATGAAACTGGAGAAGGCTAAATTAGAAGGGGAAAACACTAGAAGGGGATCTGAAGCAGTAAAAGTATACGTAACAATACAGGCAGTTAGAACAGACGGTCATGTTGGTAATTTAACACACCCAGAATTGTGGGAAAAGAAAGCACCATTATTAGATTCTTCATTACATTCCTGTCTTTGTTTGCCACCACCAACTCTTCTCTCTGATTTATGCATGCATACTTGGAATCCCTACTGTTGCAACAAATAATGGGAACTGCAGAAGGAGAATCTATGCAAGAATAAGAAGGAAATGTCAAAGTTGTTTCATCTGCTATTTCCAGGAACATTAGACATTGCTACACAAATTGCTAGTTTGGGAGATTGACCTTGAACATATGAAAAGAAAGAAAGTACACTTTCCAATAAATAAAACTAAAGAACCATAATTCATTCTCTCCCTCTTTTTCTCTCTCTCTCTTTAGTTTCTGCATTACAAAAATGCAAGAGAAGAGGCCATAAATGGGATCCAGATCAAAATCCTGGATAAATGCTTCATCAAGTTCATACCTGCAGTCAATACTTGTCCAAGTATAACTTCAGATACTTCTTTAGGATCAATTTTTGTCCTCTCCAACAATTCTTTAATGACTACTGAAGCCAATTCATGGGCATGCAGGGTTGACAAGACACCATTGAAGGATCCTAGATAAAATATAAAAGAAAGAGGTGTGTTTTAATTCTACTCTATTCCCTCTTTCCTTTCCTATTCTTCTTTTAAGCATTCTAGATAACATAGAAAAATTACAATCTAGGAAAATGAACAAATATATTGTCACAAGTAAATGCCTTATTCTCTGATGTGTAAATAGTATATGAACGGGATGTCAGGGGTTAATTTATTCTTCACTTCTTAATGTATTCATACTTCACCACTCCCATATCTAGCTCCACCCATTGTATATATAAGGAGCTACACACACTCTTTTCTTTGCTTCTATCTGTGAATATTTAGTGAATATAGAATGCCTTATGTAAATAAAAGAAAGTATATTTGAACTCTTAACTCTCTCATAACTTATTGAGTCTGATCCTGAAAATATTGCAACAAGCTGGTAGCAGAGGATGGTTAAATTGACTCAATAAAAACTTAAATATGTCTAAGAGAGATAGGCCCAACACCAGGGCATACAGCAAAGAAATGGAAACGGACCAAGAAACAATAGATGAGTCCACAAATGCAATCTCGAGAGAATCCGAAGTATACACAACTGAAGACGAAGAAATAATAGATGAAGATGGTGACCGAGAGGAAATTAAAATAGAAAACAACGAACTCAGGTCAGAAATATTAAAACTGTTAAAGAGCCAGAAAAACGATGAAAGCCTCATCGCGAACCTCCAAGACATGTTGAAAAACAGCGGAGCAGCGAGAGAGAACCACATCGCCACCGAAAAGTCAAAAGACTCCAAAATAGTAAGTGATACGACTAAAGAAAAGAACGCCATAAAGAAGAAAAACGGTGATACCGCGCAAAATTTTGAATGGCAGCCATCTTGGTTCCAACAGACCTCCAGAATGAGCGAAGCAGAGCCAATCAGAAAACTTGATTCAAAATTTCTGGCGCGAAAGGCACTACTGGATAACGAAAACGAAAAAGAAAAATCAAACACCTCAGAAGAATCAGAATCAGAAAGTGAAGGTGATTCAACAGATACTCAAATAAAGTCAGCAATGAAAACGCTTTTTGCTGCATTTGGACCAAAACTAAAAATTACCAAAAAGTCAACCAGAAAACGAACGAGCAAGCCAACGTCTCAAAATTTACCCGCTCCCATCCTGACGACGAGAGCACCGACGCCTGAACCAAGAGAGCCCTGCAAATACCGTCCCACACCGCAGACCGATGAAAGCACCAACGCACTCAAGAGAAGAAAAAGAACAAGCGCCATCGTCAGAACCCCTAAGATCGAGCCAGAGACCGATTCATCTGAGGAGGAGCTGAACGAGCGAGCCGCAACGACGAGAACCTCTCACGACGACTCCAGGATCAAAATGAGCAACGCGCATGCGCGAGACTACGCAGATGACCCGGGAAGACATGAGTTGCCGAAAGGACCCTGCAGACTCGTCGCGAGCATTCCCACGCCGTTTTGTAATTTTCACCATCTACGAGACCACGGACTACCTCCGGTTGTAAGTAATGGACCTAATAATGTCGGAAACTTGCCCAGTGACTTCCCAAAGCTGAGAATAGATGGCATTAATTTACAAGAATGGTATCAGCAGCTCCAGGTGATCTTTATGAAAGAAAACTTACTGTTTTTCATCACTAATCCCCCAAAAAGACCTTGGACTTTAAAGCTAGACTGCTTACACCATAGAGCATTTTTCTTATTAATTTCTAGTGTGTCTCCTGCCATGTATCACTGTATTAAGCAAAATCTGACTGTCTCAGAAATTATTCAATGCATGTTCAACTTGTTTCACAGTGATAGTGTAGCTACCACTACAAGAATGTCTAAAGATTTCTTTTCTTCTAGGATAAAACCAGGGGTTTCCATAAGTGAACATTTAATATCTTTAAACAAAATAAGAGCTGAGCTACATTTAAGGGGGGAGGTGATTTCAGACCAAACAATGAAAAGTGTTATCATAAACTCACTTGACCCATCATGGGACAATTATATGTCACATTTAGACACAATCAATCTTGGATATTTATCCATAGAAAGTCTATCCAATAAGTTAATAGCTGAAGACAATTCAAGGAAGAGCCGCTCCAACAATCACATTGAACATAAACCATATAGAAAAGTGGTTTTCCAAGAAAGGTATAATGAAACATTCAGATGCCACAATTGTGGATCCAGGGAACACAATAGAAGAGATTGTCCCAAAATTACAAAAGAAAGACATAGGTCAGAACACAGAAACAAATACATCCATAGACAGTCTTCCATTGATAGACATAGATATAGAAGCCCACCAAATTACAAAGAATATAGAGGGGGTAGAGATAATTCAAAGGACAGAAAATCTGGTTCACTAAATGGACTAAACAAGCAAGACAACACTAACATACAGCAAACTGAGGATAATAACTGGCTTATTGATTCTGGAGCAACCAATCATACTACTAATAATAAAAACATACTATCTTCATTTATAGAAGACAAATTTGTAATAAAGGTAGCCAACCAAGAAAAGGTCCAAGTATTAGGAAGAGGAAATGTAACCTTGCCTGGTATAGGAAAAATAGAGGGGGTATTACTGATACCTGAGATACCTCATAACATATTAAGTGCCATAAAATTAAGCAGAGATTCTGATATTAATATTGTGTTCTCAAAAGGAAAAGCAACTTTGGAGAAAAATAAAACAGATATAGGTACAATAATGATTAAAGGAGGCCTACCTTATTTAATAACTAAAGAGAAATGGTTACACAACATTGATTCAAATATGGAAGATTGTATTGAACTAGATAATGAAAACATTAGCAACAGTGACAATGATGAATGTAAAATAGCTCATGATAACAAGGATGCACACAATGAAAAAAAACCAAAAATAGGTAAGCCAATTCATGATGAGTGTGCTCATATCTTACATAGGAAGTTAGGACATGCCAGTTTTCCTGTAGTACAGAAAATGACTGAACACGCAGAAGGTGTCAAAATAAAAAATTGTGAAAACTATTTGGAATGCTCAGTATGTAAGTCTACAAAACTAAAAACTAGTCCTAGGCCTAGAAAATCTACAAGGTCAACTAACAAGATTTTTGATTTAGTACACATGGACCTGGTTGGTCCACTGGCTCCATCAATCATTTATAAAAAACGTTACTTCTTAACTATTGTGGATGACTATAGTCGCTATGGATTTGTTTACACATTAAAACACAAAGATGAAACCTTTCAAAAATTTAAGGAGTTTTACAAACGCGTAGAAACACAACACAATATCAAAATAAAACAAATAATGACAGATAGGGGATGTGAATTCATGTCTAAAGAATTCTCCCAATGGTTGAAGGACAGAGGAATGTTACATTACACATCTAGCCCATTTTCCGCATTCCAGAACGGAATTGCAGAGAGGAAGAACTCAACATTACAAACCATGATTAGATGCACATTGGAAGATGCTGGCTTAAGCAAACAATTCTGGTCAGAAGCCCTACAATATTCCAATTACACACAAAATAGAACTTGGTCCAGCATTATGAATAAGACACCATATGAAGTGATGTATAATAGAAAACCAAAACTAGCACACATGCACATTTTTGGAGTCACTGCAGACGTACACATACCTAAACAATTAAGAAGAAAGGGAGAAAATGTGTCTAGAAGACTTAGATTTATGGGATATGAGACAGGTACAAAAGGATACAGATTCATTGATAATAATAACAAATTTATAGTTTCCAGAACAGCTGTGTTTCATGAACAGGCCAACTGGTCTAGAATACATCTTAATGAAATATTCCCAAACAACAACACAGATACTAAATCCCAAGAGAAAAGAACTGTAGAAAAGCAAAAGGACAACAAATATAAAAACAAAACCAAAACATGGACAAACAGTCAACACAAAATAAAGACAGATACATTAACAAAAAAGGAAGCAAGATATTTGCATGACAATAATAGTAAACCCGAGAAGCCAATTAGAAACACTAGAAACCAAATGCCAAATAAATATAAAGATTATATAATGCATATGGATGGAGAAACTATGACACCTAGCACATATGAGGAAGTGTTAAAACTTCCTCCTAAAGAAAAAGAAAAGTGGGAATTAGCAATGACAAAAGAGATGGAAAGCTTACAAGGATTAAATGTATTTACACCCGCGATTGCACCAAAGGACAAAACAATTATTGGTACTAGGTGGATATATAAAATTAAAAATTTAGAGGGAGGCAATACTCTATATAAGGCTAGATTAGTTGCACAAGGTTATGCACAGAAATATCCAGAGGACTATACTGACACTTACTCCCCCACAGTAAGAACTGAAAGTGTAAAAACGGCTCTAGTTGTAGCATCAGCACTCAATCTCGATGTATTCCAGTATGACATACAGACTGCGTATTTACACGCAAAATTAGATAAGGAAATATATGTAAGGGCACCTCACAGTCAATATACAAATAAGAATGAGATTTGGTTATTAAACAAAAGTCTATATGGGCTAAAACAATCTGGTAAACGATGGTATGATTGTTTAGTAAAAGTACTAAGAACTATGGAATTCAATGCTACCACTGCTGATAATTGTTTCTTTGTTAAAAAGGGTAATGATTACATAGAATTTGTATTGATCTATGTGGACGACATTTTATATATAGGTAATCACAAAGAAAGAAGAGAAACATTTGTAACAAAGTTGAATGAACATTTCTCATTGAAATCCTTAGGTAAAGTAAATAAATATCTTGGTGTTCAAATTAGTAAGACTAAAAGGGGATTCAAGCTTTCTCAGAAAGATAAGATCACAGAACTTTTGAACAAATGTAACCTAAATGATGCTAAACCCTGCGACACTCCAATGCAAACTGATTTCCTAAGAAATGCTGATGAATCATCCCCTGAATTCAAAGATAACACGTTCTATAGATCAATCATAGGTTCACTTCTTTACATTTCTAATTGGACAAGACCTGACATCGCTTTACCCCTTAATTTATTGTCCAGACATGTCAGCAAACCAACTATGTATCACTGGGAAGCTGTTAAAAGAATATTAAGATATTTAAAAAACACATTAGACTTTTGCTTAATGTTAGAACCTAATAATGTCAAAGAACCGAAACTCACATGTTACGCAGATGCAGATTGGGCTGGAGACACTTCATGCAGAAAAAGTACATCTGGTTACTTATTTCTCCTAAACGATTGTCCAGTTTACTGGTACACTGGCAAACAAGATTTAGTGGCCACTTCAACAACAGAAGCGGAATATGTTTGTTTATCTAAAGCAGCAAATAACCTTGTATGGTTTAATGATCTGATTTCTGATGTTTGGAAAAAACCTGCACTACCTTTTGTCATGCACGAAGACAATAAAGCAGCCATTGAAATATCTAGATCCGACGCCATTGGACAGAGATCTAGACATATAGACATAAAATTTAAACATGTGAGACAATTATCTCAAGATGGATTTATTAAGGCAGTGCATTGTGAGACATCGGAACAGTTAGCTGACATATTGACAAAGCCTTTGCCATCTAAGCAACATAAATATTTGACTTCCAAATTATATGTATTATATTGTTCTGAATCTGAATGTAATAAATGTAGCATATCGAATCGGCATTTAGAGGGGGATTTGTCACAAGTAAATGCCTTATTCTCTGATGTGTAAATAGTATATGAATGGGATGTCAGGGGTTAATTTATTCTTCACTTCTTAATGTATTCATACTTCACCACTCCCATATCTAGCTCCACCCATTGTATATATAAGGAGCTACACACACTCTTTTCTTTGCTTCTATCTGTGAATATTTAGTGAATATAGAATGCCTTATGTAAATAAAAGAAAGTATATTTGAACTCTTAACTCTCTCATAACTTATTGAGTCTGATCCTGAAAATATTGCAACATATATTTTCTTGGGCATACTTGGGGGTTAACATATGTGTATATTATTCATTAAAAGTCTGGCATTGTATGTATTCCTTCTCTTGTAGTATCTCTGGGTTTAATGTCCATCTTCTTATTTTCTTTTTTTGATCTTTCCATATTATTTTCAGGAAGTGACCTTATTTCTAGAGGTAAATAATAAACAACACACTTCTTGGCAGAATCTATGGGACACAATAAAAGCATACACAAGAGGAATAACTGTAGCTTACATGGATGTTTAAGAAACTCATTTAAGTTTTTTTTTTTAATTTTTATAATACAAAACTCTAGGAAAGGCCTTATAAAATATAAAATAGGACTGACCAACTGTACTCGCTCCATCAGGAAGGCGAGCAGTAAACCCCGTCAGGCAAGAAATTCAGGAAAAGAGCTTTTTTTGCTGTGACTTTCAGCCTTTTAAATATTGTGCCACTCAACGTGAGGTCTGCTCCTCCATCTTGGCCTTTCGAAAGGCCCTGGAATCCTGGTTCTGCCAAATGGATTGAGGGCCCAATGGGGGCATCCCACTCTGGAATTGTTTAGTAGATTAGGAGAAGATCCCACCGCACCCCGTTTATGTATTCATCCCTTTTATCCAGTTTGGTTAACTTGTAACATGCTCATTTTTAAGACTTTATTTTTTTTTTTACGTTGTCATTATTTTATATTATTGTTTTGAGAGTGTAAGTCGCCCATGGTCACTTTACAGTGAAATGGATGGATTTATTAATAAATATAATGAATACATAAAAATGTGTAGAAGAACTAATCAGAAGAGTAAAGGATCAAAGAGGATGGGGAATGTTCTGCCCCAGCTCCGGATTCCCGAGGATATTGACACACAACAACGATCCTTATCAAATTTATTAAGTAGCAAGAATAAACCAAAGTCTGGCAAAGGTTGGCAACCAGCCCAGAAAACAAGATACGATAAGACTTTTCCAAAAATGCTCTCATAATTACAAATTGTTTCCAGCAAGAAATTACTAACTACGTGCGACTTAAATAGGCTAAGGGAGTGACCAATTATTCTCAATCCTTACTCTCGAGGAGACCTCCTCCTCCTGAGTAGCCACTCCTGCCTTTTGGCAGCCCTGCGTGCTCGAGCATTGAGAAAAGGCTCCTCCACTTCGCTCTCTCCACTTGAAGGAGTCTCTGGAGGTTCTGAAGGCCCAGGTTGAGTCTCTGCCTCTGGCACCACATCCTCTTCAGCTTCCTCGCTGTCCGACGCGAACACCGGCTGCGCAGGCTGCTGGTGCAACCCAACCCCAGCCTCCTTGTTGTCGGGATCAGCCACGATCCACGCAGGCCGCTGGCGGGCCACAACAGGGAATAACCATCCAAAGCTAAAATGCAACACTGTGTTTCGAAGCCAAGCCTCCAAGATGCTCTTCTAGATGGAAGACCAGGAGTTGGGTTTTATTCATGGCAGGAAACAAGAGCCGGAGACCAAACCATCCTGGTTCTACCGGCCAGGCACCAATCAGAGCAAGAGGAATTCCTCAGCAAGAGTCGCGAAGCAAGCACAGCGCATCTTCACGCGGTGGCTCTATAACTCATTCTCCAATCATTGAGAGAAAAGTACAGGCAAGGGAGGAGCCTTGTGGATTACGCAAAAAACAAACAAAGCAACAGCTGTGAATAAGCCAAAAGATGGGCAAGCAAACATGGATCCATTTTTTGTATCTTTTCTTCTGCTGTCATAGCATTAACCCTCTTTTTATTTACTGCAAGCTGTCTAGAGACATTTAGGTGGGGTGGGCGGTGAATACATTTGATAAATAAAGGGACCGGGGGGGGGAATTCCACCCACCGTTTACCTGAAGCTTAAGAATGGCAAAGTCTAGATTGCAACACCAGCTCTTGCTAATAATTTCCCGTGTGTCAAACTGCTCTTCTAATGAATCTCGATGGTTACTCTGCAGACAAAGGCAGCGAAGAAATGAAGATGCCAAGTCGGGTCATTCTTTGGGGAGGACAGATTGAAGAAGGAATGTTGGTGTAGTGTGGAGGGGTAAGAAAATATATTAGAATATATGTACTGCGAATATACAGTAACAATAAACCTTGGTTCACAACTAAACGTAAGCAGCTACATCGTTCCAAAGAGGAAGCCTACAGAAAAGGGAGATCAGAGCAGCAAAAAGAAGCTACTCTGAAAAGCTAAGGAATCAGTTCTCAACAAATGAACCAGAAAACATGTGGAAAACTCTTAAAAATATCACCGGTTACAGCAAACCTTCTTCCCAAGCTGAAGGAAATCAACAACTGGCAGATGACTGAATGTGTTTTACTACAGGTTTGAGAGAAAACTACTACCACCCATCTCTACAATCCCCATCTCAGACACACCAACAACAGCCAAGCCTCCTACAACCTACCCTATCTCATTGAGCCCACCTCCTCTGGTGACTACAGAGAATGAGGTGCAAAGCTATTTCACAGACAAAAGCCAGGAAAAGCACCAGGTCCAGACAAGATAACTCCTTCTTGCTTAAAAACTTGTGCTGACCAACTGGCCCCCATCTTCACCAGCATCTTTAATAAATCACTAGAGATGTGCTATATTCCTTCCTGCTTCAAATGCTCTACTATCATCCCAGTGCCGAAGAAATCCTCCATCAAGGAACTGAATGAATTCAGACCGGTTGCTCTAACATCTGTAGTTATGAAGATCTTTGAAAGACTAGTGCTCGGCCACCTGAGAAAAATCACGAATCCACTGTTAGACCCCTTGCAATTTGCCTACCGAGCAAATAGATGACAGATGATGCTGTTAATATGACTGCACTACATCCTACAACATTTTGAATCTCCAAAGACCTATGCAAAGGTCCTCTTTGTAGACTTCATCTCAGCATTCAATACCATCATTCCAGATATTCTTCTAACTAAATTAAATCAGCTATCTGTACCTGACCACACTTGTAAATGGATCATAAGCTTCCTAACAGACAGGAAGCAGCAGGTGAAGTTAGGAAAAAATCACATCAGATACCTACACAATTAGCACAGGAGCCCCCCAGGGCTGTGTGCTCTCTCCACTTCTCTTCTCTCTGTACACCAATGACTGCATCTCAAAAGATCCCTCTGTTAAAATACTGAAGTTTGCAGATGATACCACAGTGATTGGTCTCATTCAAGACAATGATGAATCTGCATGCAGATGGGAGGTAGTATTGTGGTCCGCCAACAGCCTGCGGAGTTGGCAGCAGAGTCGGACAGCGATGAGGCTGAGGAAGAACATGGGTCAGTCCTGGAGGCTGGGGAAGGCCCGAATGAGGACTCTGCGTCGGAGGCAGAGATGGGGCCAGGGCCATCGGGGAGTGATATGCGGACTCTGGAGCCTCCAGAGGCTGACAGTAGAAAGGCAGAGGAACAGGAGGAGCCTGCACGTATGAGAAGAGCTGCCAGAAGGCAAGAGCAGCTAAAGCAAAGAGGACGACTCGGGAGTAGGGCCAAGAGATGATTGGCCCCTCCCATAAGGCTTAAAAGACCAGCAACGGCTCTTGGGCTCAACGTCGGAAAACAACGTTGATAGACTTGTTCTTGTCTTGCTGCACTTATCTCTGATTGGAGCCTTCTGCTTCTGAACTTTTGCCAAGAGAAGCCTTTGGCAGTTTGCCTAATTATACCAAGGTTGGTGATTAGACTGAAGAATTTGTATTATGAAGAATTTGTTTTGATTTAGTTTGGACTACGCTGAGAATGAGTTAATTCTCAGCTGTTCTAATAAAGTCTGTTGTTTTGGAACTGTTTGTGTTGAATACTACCTACGTGGGCCTGGGTCACAACAGGTTGAACAGTCTTGAGATATGATAGAACCTAGAAACTTGAAGGACTCTACTGTTGATACTGTGTTGTCTAGTATTGTAAAAGGTGGTAGTATAAGAGGTTTTCTTCTAAAATCCACCACCATTTCTACAGTTTTGAGTGTATTTAGTTCAAGATTGTTCTGGTTGCACCACTAAATACACTCAAAACTGTAGAAATGGTGGTGGATTTTAGAAGAAAACCTCTTATACTACCACCTTTTACAATACTAGACAACATAGTATCAACAGTAGAGTCCTTCAAGTTTCTAGGTTCTATCATATCTCAAGACTTAAAAAGGACACCTAACATCAAAAACATAATAAAAAAAGCTCAACAAAGAATGTTCTTTCTGCTCAAACTCAGAAAGCTCAAACTGCCCAAAGAGCTGCTGATTCAGTTCTACAGAGGAATTACTGAGTCTGTCATCTGGCACCTCCATAACTGGTTTGGCTCTGCAACCAAACAAGACAAACAAAGACTTCAACGGTTAATTAGAACTGCAGAAAAAACAATTGCTACCAACCTGCCTTCTATTGAGGATCTGTATACTGCACGAGTCAAAAAGAGGGCTGTAAAAATATCTACAGACCCCTCACATCCTGAACATAAATTGTTTCAACTTCCACCCTCAAAGAGACACTATAGGACACTGCACACCAAAACAATTTGACACAAGGACACTTTTTGGCCAGTAAAGAATTCTATTCTATTCTATTCTATTCTATTCTATTCTATTCTATTCTATTCTATTCTATTCTATTCTATTCTATTCTATTCTATTCTATTCTATTCGAACTATTTCGCCTGCTATTTTGCATACGGCAGCTAAAATTAAATCTTGTTAAACTCCATTGGACTCCCAGAAATACCGATTCCAATCTGTTATCCGAATAGTTCTTACTAGTTAACAAGCCTGTATCCTCTACAGCAGTGGTCACCAACCAGTGGTCCGCGGACCACTGGTGGTCCATGAGAAAATGTTGGTGGTCCGCGGCACACCTGGGTGGAGGACCCGCTCTGGGATGAGCAATAGCCAGTCCTGTGACTAGAGCTCTGGAATATGGGACTGGCCAGGCATGGGGGGGCTGTAAATCTCTGCTGTAGAGGGAGGTTCGTGCAACTTGCAACTTTGCAGCACAGCCCTCGCGGGCTGGAATGAAGTAATGGTACAAAAGGTACAAAGGTACAAAATGGTACAAAAGTGCAACCAGGCCGAAGCAACGGGTGGCGGCAACCCCAGGCTGTTTCTTCCCCCTGCTTTGACTTTCTGTAGGCTGAACCCACCAGTGGCTGTCCCCGCCCCTCACCCTCCTTTCCCAGTCAATTCTCACCTGGCAAGGGAAAGGGAGAGGGGATGGAGATTAGCTCCATATTCCAGAGCTGGAGTGAAGCTTCATCTCTTGCTGGATCTCGCGGCCATTTCTTCTGGCCCTTATTGGTGCTCTGCACACATCGGTCTCTCGGGGAGATGCTTAACTTCCTCTCAGCCCCAAAACACTGGCTGGCCCAAGAGATGAGAGAGAGCAAGAGAATGAGAGAGAGAGAGAGAGAGAGAGAGAGGGAGGAAGGGAGGGAGGGAGGGAGGGAGAGAGAGAGAGAGACAGAATGAGAGAGATAATGAAAGAGAGAGAGAGAGAATGAAAGAGCGAGAGAATGATAAAGAGGGGAGAGAGAGAGAGAGAGAAAGAGGAGGGAGAGTGCCTGAAGGACCACATCTCATCACTGGAAATCCAGGTGCTTCAGCAAGCGGCGCACTGGATTCGTATTAGTGGTCCACGGGATTTAAAATTCTGAACTTGGTGGTCCCTGAGGTCCAAAAGGTTGGGGACCCCTACTCTACAGTTTTCAAGCCCTAGATCCTCTACAGTTAACAAGCCCTGTATCCTCTACAGTTCTCCACCTCTTCTCGCCTACCACGATCCTATCTCGGTTCATTTTCTTACCTTTCTACCACGGGCAGAAAAAGTACAGGATTTCCTCCCATACTGGGCAGCATAAAAGGGGGGGGGGAGGAAATGGGGCGAAGGGAAATTTCCCGTAGACATGAGAATGAATGGACCATTCAAGGTTGGGAGCAAGCGGGATGTCAGTCCACGAAAGCGCCCCTTTCAGAGCAATCCGAGATCGGGCCCCAGGAGTAGCTTCTACTCACCGACCGGGGTCCTTGCAGCAGCGACGAAAACGACGGCCTCGTCCCTGCGATCCATGATGCTTCGAAGAGGCAGAAACACCTTCGCTTCTGCAGCCGCGCTCTTTGCCGGTGCAAACAGCTTCGCGCCCCCTTTAAACTCAGGCAGAGATGCGCACCCTACTTCTCATTGGTTGCCCCGGGCCCCGCCCACCTCTTACTTTGCCTGGCAGGGCTTCGATTTGAGTAACTTGAATAACGTTGAAGAACTGGAATTAACTGGGCTTATAATGCTAAGGCATAAATCATGTTTCTCCAAACACCTACATCTAGGTTCCCACAACATATTAAGCCAAGGAATTTTTTTGACAGGTGAGCGTTGACAGGAAGGCTTGTAAACAACATGGAGAAAGGGTCGTAATTGGTTTTTTTTTAATGTGACAGTAGATTAACTGATTTAATTGCTGAGTCAAAATCAATGTGAAAATATAAAATCCGAAGCTTGTTCAATACATTACTTAAATTAGCTTTGTTATTTTCAAGTAATGTAATGGCTAAACTAAAATGAGCTTGGTGTAGTTTACAGTTTAGTGTGTGAATTAACCCAATGTAACTTCTAAACCATGGTTTATAACTGATGCTTTTCCAACAACCAGTGTTCCCTCCCCCAAGTGTGCTTCATCTATCCTTGAAGGGGCAGAAAACTATACTGGAATGTAATTGACTGTTTCCGTTGCCCATTTTCATCGTGCTTTTTACCTTGAAAATATACACAATAAATAGAAAACGAATACCCATATAATTCCGTTCAAATTAAAAACCACTAAGATAATTTTTTTAAAAAATATTTTTAAAATAATTTTCACAGGAGCATGTTATATTAAATTTTACAAACCTTTAAAGGAAAAGTAAATATTACATTTGGATAGCAATATTTCCATGCATAAACAAATTGATTGCCTAAATTTTAATTTTATAGCATTTTTATTGTGAAGCTCCTGGATTATTTCATGAAAGGATGAAAATCAATTTCATCTTTTAATAACTCAACCAGTGAGTGTTAAAAAACAATAAAAATGTCATTTCTCTATTTCTCTATAAATTGCAATTAAAACTTTGAAAATCATATGAAATACGTTTAATAGCATTTTTATGAAGAGAGGGACCAATGAAGACAAAAGTGTTTAGGACACACATAGATCATAATGTCCTGATGGGCAATGCAACCCCACTCGGAACCATTGACAGAAAATGTCAAAATGTAAGGAGACCTAGAGTCCACAGTGGCTCAGCATACAAGGGTTGAGTTTAAGCTGGGTTCTCCTTACCCATGTTCCCATAGACTCCAAACACCGGAAAGAACTTTTACAACATCATTTTGTTGGCCAGGTTTCGAGACATACCACTGGGTATTATCAGCTTTACCTGAGTTCCACATAAGTGATGGGACGTACTATGTCATGATATTTCGTGCTTTTGGACATCTGTTGTTGTGATAGACTCTTCATTTCAATGCCCATGTCTTAATTGTTCAAGTTACTTTAATTCTGTTTTCTTACTTTGACCTTCATTGCCTTTAGGCTATATTCAAGACTGCTATGGACAGGTGAAGGTAGTGTTTTTTACCCCCTTATGCTAAATAGAACTCAATTTTGTGCTGGAGTGCCTCCAAAATATATAGTAAAAACCAAATTGCCTAATTTCTTGGAATTCTATCCTGATACCATCACTGGGACTGGAGGAGGCCATTTAATTTTCATTTCTGCTGTTTGAATTGCAGGTGGACTTTGCAAATAAAATTCAAGGTGTGGGGCTCGGCTTTCCTAGGCCCAGTTCAATACTGCGCAGAATGCAGAACAATCTAAAATGGTTATCTGAAATTGGCGTAAAGGTTGCTTTCTGCTGTGTAGAAGTGATCCTTTTTTCCAGACTATCAATTTGTTTGTAATTCAGAGCTTTGCACTTTGTGCCATTGTGAAACAGCTGGAAAACTATTAATGAAATGTTTCAGGAATGAACAATTTGTTCATAAGAGTAATTACTAACAAAATCTTTTTCTACAGAATATATTGGCCAGTCCTGCACAAGTAGTTTGAATAATGTTGAAGAACTGGAATTAACTGGGCTTATAATGCTAAGGCATAAATCATGTTTCTCCAAACACCTACATCTAGGTTCCCACAACATATTAAGCCAAGGAATTTTTTTGACAGGTGAGCGTTGACAGGAAGGGTTGTAAACAACATGTAGAAAGGGTCGTAATTGTTTTTTTTTTTTATGTGACAGTAGATTAACTGATTTAATTGCTGAGTCAAAATCAATGTGAAAATATAAAATCCGAAGCTTGTTCAATACATTACTTAAATTAGCTTTGTTATTTCCAAGTAATGTAATGGCTAAACTAAAATGAGCTTGGTATAGTTTACAGTTTAGTGTGTGAATTAACCCAATGTAACTTCTAAACCATGGTTTATAACTGATGCTTTTCCAACAACCAGTGTTCCCTCCCCCAAGTGTGCTTCACCTATCCTTGAAGGGGCAGAAAACTACACTGGAATGTAATTGACTGTTTCCGTTGCCCATTTTCATCATGCTTTTTACCTTGAAAATATACACAATAAATAGAAAACGAATACAAGTAAGATACCCATATAATTCCATTGAAATTAAAAGCCACTAAGATAATTTTTAAAAAAAATATTTTTAAAATAATTTTCACAGGAGCATGTTATATTAAATTTTACAAACCTTTAAAGGAAAAGTAAATATTACATTTGGATAGCAATATTTCCATGCATAAACACAAATAGACTCCAAACACCAGAAAGAACTTTTACAACATCATTTTGTTGGCCAGGTTTTGAGACATACCACTGGGTATTATCAGCTTTACCTGAGTTCCACATAAGTGATGGGACGTACTATGTCATGATATTATGTGTTCCCTTTTGGACACCTATGTTGTTGTGATAGACTTCATTTCGATGCCCGTGTCTTAATTGTTCAAGTTACTTTAATTCTCAAGTTTTCTTACGTTGACCTTCATTGTCTTTGGGCTATATTCAAGACTGGTATGGACAGGTGAAGGTAGTAGTACCTCCTTATGCTAAATAGAACTCAATTTTGTGCTGGAGTGTCCCTCCAAAATACATAGTAAAAACCAAATTGTCTAATTTCTTGGAACTCTATCCTGATACCATCATGTTCCCATAGACTCCAAACACTGAAAAGATCTTTTACAACATAATTTTGTTGGATAGGTTTGGAGACATACCACTGGGTATTATAAGCTTTACTTGAGTTCCACATTAGCGATGGGACATACTATGTCATGATATTATGTGCCCTTTTGGACACATATGTTGTGATAGAGTTCCTAAAGGATCAGAAAGTTAAGTTTTAGGCTATGAATAACAGAGCTAATTAATTCATTCAGCAGGCATAAAATAGGTATTAGTAGGAAAAATGATTGTCCTTTTTGCCTCCCTGATCCAGTCATGGCAAGCAAAAGCAACTGAAAACAAGTCTGCTTCAGTTGCAGCATCTTTGTTGTTTCCATTTTTTGTCTGTGTGTTTTTGCAGTTTGCCTTTGAGGGTGAAACAGGAATGCTAGTGCAACTTTCGAGGTTCGTGCAACTTGCAACTTTGCAGCACAGCCCTCGCGGGCTGGAATGAAGTAATGGTACAAAAGGTACAAAGGTACAAAATGGTACAAAAGTGCAACCAGGCCGAAGCAACGGGTGGCGGCAACCCCAGGCTGTTTCTTCCCCCTGCTTTGACTTTCTGTAGGCTGAACCCACCAGTGGCTGTCCCCGCCCCTCACCCTCCTTTCCCAGTCAATTCTCACCTGGCAAGGGAAAGGGAGAGGGGATGGAGATTAGCTCCATATTCCAGAGCTGGAGTGAAGCTTCATCTCTTGCTGGATCTCGCGGCCATTTCTTCTGGCCCTTATTGGTGCTCTGCACACATCGGTCTCTCGGGGAGATGCTTAACTTCCTCTCAGCCCCAAAACACTGGCTGGCCCAAGAGATGAGAGAGAGCAAGAGAATGAGAGAGAGAGAGAGAGAGAGAGAGAGAGAGAGGGAGGGAGGGAGGGAGGGAGGGAGGGAGAGAGAGAGAGAGAGAGAGAGAGAGAGACAGAATGAGAGAGATAATGAAAGAGAGAGAGAGAGAATGAAAGAGCGAGAGAATGATAAAGAGGGGAGAGAGAGAGAGAGAGAAAGAGGAGGGAGAGTGCCTGAAGGACCACATCTCATCACTGGAAATCCAGGTGCTTCAGCAAGCGGCGCACTGGATTCGTATTAGTGGTCCACGGGATTTAAAATTCTGAACTTGGTGGTCCCTGAGGTCCAAAAGGTTGGGGACCCCTACTCTACAGTTTTCAAGCCCTAGATCCTCTACAGTTAACAAGCCCTGTATCCTCTACAGTTCTCCACCTCTTCTCGCCTACCACGATCCTATCTCGGTTCATTTTCTTACCTTTCTACCACGGGCAGAAAAAGTACAGGATTTCCTCCCATACTGGGCAGCATAAAAGGGGGGGGGGAGGAAATGGGGCGAAGGGAAATTTCCCGTAGACATGAGAATGAATGGACCATTCAAGGTTGGGAGCAAGCGGGATGTCAGTCCACGAAAGCGCCCCTTTCAGAGCAATCCGAGATCGGGCCCCAGGAGTAGCTTCTACTCACCGACCGGGGTCCTTGCAGCAGCGACGAAAACGACGGCCTCGTCCCTGCGATCCATGATGCTTCGAAGAGGCAGAAACACCTTCGCTTCTGCAGCCGCGCTCTTTGCCGGTGCAAACAGCTTCGCGCCCCCTTTAAACTCAGGCAGAGATGCGCACCCTACTTCTCATTGGTTGCCCCGGGCCCCGCCCACCTCTTACTTTGCCTGGCAGGGCTTCGATTTGAGTAACTTGAATAACGTTGAAGAACTGGAATTAACTGGGCTTATAATGCTAAGGCATAAATCATGTTTCTCCAAACACCTACATCTAGGTTCCCACAACATATTAAGCCAAGGAATTTTTTTGACAGGTGAGCGTTGACAGGAAGGCTTGTAAACAACATGGAGAAAGGGTCGTAATTGGTTTTTTTTTAATGTGACAGTAGATTAACTGATTTAATTGCTGAGTCAAAATCAATGTGAAAATATAAAATCCGAAGCTTGTTCAATACATTACTTAAATTAGCTTTGTTATTTTCAAGTAATGTAATGGCTAAACTAAAATGAGCTTGGTGTAGTTTACAGTTTAGTGTGTGAATTAACCCAATGTAACTTCTAAACCATGGTTTATAACTGATGCTTTTCCAACAACCAGTGTTCCCTCCCCCAAGTGTGCTTCATCTATCCTTGAAGGGGCAGAAAACTATACTGGAATGTAATTGACTGTTTCCGTTGCCCATTTTCATCGTGCTTTTTACCTTGAAAATATACACAATAAATAGAAAACGAATACCCATATAATTCCGTTCAAATTAAAAACCACTAAGATAATTTTTTAAAAAAATATTTTTAAAATAATTTTCACAGGAGCATGTTATATTAAATTTTACAAACCTTTAAAGGAAAAGTAAATATTACATTTGGATAGCAATATTTCCATGCATAAACAAATTGATTGCCTAAATTTTAATTTTATAGCATTTTTATTGTGAAGCTCCTGGATTATTTCATGAAAGGATGAAAATCAATTTCATCTTTTAATAACTCAACCAGTGAGTGTTAAAAAACAATAAAAATGTCATTTCTCTATTTCTCTATAAATTGCAATTAAAACTTTGAAAATCATATGAAATACGTTTAATAGCATTTTTATGAAGAGAGGGACCAATGAAGACAAAAGTGTTTAGGACACACATAGATCATAATGTCCTGATGGGCAATGCAACCCCACTCGGAACCATTGACAGAAAATGTCAAAATGTAAGGAGACCTAGAGTCCACAGTGGCTCAGCATACAAGGGTTGAGTTTAAGCTGGGTTCTCCTTACCCATGTTCCCATAGACTCCAAACACCGGAAAGAACTTTTACAACATCATTTTGTTGGCCAGGTTTCGAGACATACCACTGGGTATTATCAGCTTTACCTGAGTTCCACATAAGTGATGGGACGTACTATGTCATGATATTTCGTGCTTTTGGACATCTGTTGTTGTGATAGACTCTTCATTTCAATGCCCATGTCTTAATTGTTCAAGTTACTTTAATTCTGTTTTCTTACTTTGACCTTCATTGCCTTTAGGCTATATTCAAGACTGCTATGGACAGGTGAAGGTAGTGTTTTTTACCCCCTTATGCTAAATAGAACTCAATTTTGTGCTGGAGTGCCTCCAAAATATATAGTAAAAACCAAATTGCCTAATTTCTTGGAATTCTATCCTGATACCATCACTGGGACTGGAGGAGGCCATTTAATTTTCATTTCTGCTGTTTGAATTGCAGGTGGACTTTGCAAATAAAATTCAAGGTGTGGGGCTCGGCTTTCCTAGGCCCAGTTCAATACTGCGCAGAATGCAGAACAATCTAAAATGGTTATCTGAAATTGGCGTAAAGGTTGCTTTCTGCTGTGTAGAAGTGATCCTTTTTTCCAGACTATCAATTTGTTTGTAATTCAGAGCTTTGCACTTTGTGCCATTGTGAAACAGCTGGAAAACTATTAATGAAATGTTTCAGGAATGAACAATTTGTTCATAAGAGTAATTACTAACAAAATCTTTTTCTACAGAATATATTGGCCAGTCCTGCACAAGTAGTTTGAATAATGTTGAAGAACTGGAATTAACTGGGCTTATAATGCTAAGGCATAAATCATGTTTCTCCAAACACCTACATCTAGGTTCCCACAACATATTAAGCCAAGGAATTTTTTTGACAGGTGAGCGTTGACAGGAAGGGTTGTAAACAACATGTAGAAAGGGTCGTAATTGTTTTTTTTTTTTATGTGACAGTAGATTAACTGATTTAATTGCTGAGTCAAAATCAATGTGAAAATATAAAATCCGAAGCTTGTTCAATACATTACTTAAATTAGCTTTGTTATTTCCAAGTAATGTAATGGCTAAACTAAAATGAGCTTGGTATAGTTTACAGTTTAGTGTGTGAATTAACCCAATGTAACTTCTAAACCATGGTTTATAACTGATGCTTTTCCAACAACCAGTGTTCCCTCCCCCAAGTGTGCTTCACCTATCCTTGAAGGGGCAGAAAACTACACTGGAATGTAATTGACTGTTTCCGTTGCCCATTTTCATCATGCTTTTTACCTTGAAAATATACACAATAAATAGAAAACGAATACAAGTAAGATACCCATATAATTCCATTGAAATTAAAAGCCACTAAGATAATTTTTTAAAAAAATATTTTTAAAATAATTTTCACAGGAGCATGTTATATTAAATTTTACAAACCTTTAAAGGAAAAGTAAATATTACATTTGGATAGCAATATTTCCATGCATAAACACAAATAGACTCCAAACACCAGAAAGAACTTTTACAACATCATTTTGTTGGCCAGGTTTTGAGACATACCACTGGGTATTATCAGCTTTACCTGAGTTCCACATAAGTGATGGGACGTACTATGTCATGATATTATGTGTTCCCTTTTGGACACCTATGTTGTTGTGATAGACTTCATTTCGATGCCCGTGTCTTAATTGTTCAAGTTACTTTAATTCTCAAGTTTTCTTACGTTGACCTTCATTGTCTTTGGGCTATATTCAAGACTGGTATGGACAGGTGAAGGTAGTAGTACCTCCTTATGCTAAATAGAACTCAATTTTGTGCTGGAGTGTCCCTCCAAAATACATAGTAAAAACCAAATTGTCTAATTTCTTGGAACTCTATCCTGATACCATCATGTTCCCATAGACTCCAAACACTGAAAAGATCTTTTACAACATAATTTTGTTGGATAGGTTTGGAGACATACCACTGGGTATTATAAGCTTTACTTGAGTTCCACATTAGCGATGGGACATACTATGTCATGATATTATGTGCCCTTTTGGACACATATGTTGTGATAGAGTTCCTAAAGGATCAGAAAGTTAAGTTTTAGGCTATGAATAACAGAGCTAATTAATTCATTCAGCAGGCATAAAATAGGTATTAGTAGGAAAAATGATTGTCCTTTTTGCCTCCCTGATCCAGTCATGGCAAGCAAAAGCAACTGAAAACAAGTCTGCTTCAGTTGCAGCATCTTTGTTGTTTCCATTTTTTGTCTGTGTGTTTTTGCAGTTTGCCTTTGAGGGTGAAACAGGAATGCTAGTGCCAATAGAAGACAATATTTGTAGCTCACGGTTAAACTGTGAGGTCTTTAGTGCTCTTGGTTATTTTTTTGCAGATGTTTCTTTGGGTAATGAAAGCTCGGGGCACCAAATACCCCCTCAGGAATGCCAGTGCAATGCAAAAGGCTCAACCTTTCTCTGTCTTACACATAGTATCTTTGACTCCGACTGGCCTACCTCATTCTTTTTTAATATTAAAATAAAAGTGGAGGGAAAAAACAGAATATGTCAGTATCAGGTGGCCAATGAACACAAAGGTCACTGCAATGCCAACCAACAATAAAGGCTGTTGGTTCACTGGCCAAGTGTGGTCTATTGTCTTGGTTAGTATAGGTTTGAAGGATAAGTACTGTAATTATGATACTATACAAAACATGACTTAGTGTGCTGTTATTTTGATGCATTATCAATATTACTGATCACCTTGACCAAAAAGATTTCCTCCATATCCTTACTATATCTGTCCTGCTCACCTAAAAAAACACTCAAGTTCATTATTACAAATTTGATGGGCCATTTAACTATCAAGTCCTATTTCCTGCTCTATCCATGGTGGTGATCCAGTCTTCATTTCAGCACATCCAGCAAGTGTAGCTTCATTGTCTCTCTCCATTATTTTATGATATACTAGCTGATTACCCGATGTTGCCTGGGTATTTATTTATCCCTATCTTGTATTATACAGGAAAAGGAATGAATTATATCTTTAGTGTCAAATCAAAGCAATTTTATTTACAGGGTTTTAAAAGTATAAGCACAGTATACAAATTATAAAGTAAAATATTATTCAAATTAAGTATAATATTAATTTTTAAAAAACTTGATTATAAACAACATTTTTAGTTTCACCTCCAAGAGCAAGAATAAATAAATTCTGTGGTGAACCCACTCTTGAGCAAGCAACATAAATTTATCCGTGGGAGAAACATGGTGATCTCAAATCCACTCCACAGTACTTAATAGACTGAACCTGTGGCTTATTGATCATGATTGAGAATGCAAGTATCAATTTTTTTTCAAATTTTTTTCAATTTTTTCCCCAGAGAGTAAGTCATCTGTGTACCAAGTTTGGTTGAAATTGCTGGAAAACACACACACACACACACACACCGAGGGGTGTTAGGCAGGGGTGAAATGCTCCCGGATCGGACTGATTCGGTGATCCGGTAGCGATGGCGGAGCAAAGCTCCGCCCACCCACCCAGGTGTCATTACTTCCTGCGCATGTGCAGAAGGTTTTGCTTCCAAAACCGGTAAGGAAGGTAAGTAGATTTTATCCCTGGTCTTGGGGTGTCTTATCCCCACAGTATTTTTTTCCAGAGAGTAAGTAATCTGTGTAGCAAGTTTGGTTAAAATTGCTCAAGGCGTCAAAGAGTTATGGTGGAATACGCTGTGTGCAGAAATAGGAGGCTTGGAAAGGTAAGTAGAACAGTGAGGAGGGGGAAAAGCTGTGCCACGCAATTTAGATTCATTAGAAAGCAGGATTTCCTGCTTTCTAGCGATTTTAAATTGCACGGCACAGCTTATTGTCGGAAATACCGATTCGGACCAACCAGCAGCTTTTTTTAACTACTGGTTTGCCGAACCGGTAGCTTTTATCACTACCGGTTCGCTGGAATCATTGCGAATCGGTAGGATTTCACCACTGCTGTAAAGCCTACAAACTTGAAATTTGCCAGGTATGTTCGGCTTCTAGGTGCTCACTAATAAAGGATTTTTCAAAATGACCATCAGAGCATTAGTATTTCCTATATTATTATGCTCTGATGCTAAGGAGTTCTACTCCCCCTCCCCACCTGAAAAGAAATCTGTTCCAAATGCAAAACACAAGGAGAGGAGAGGAGTTTCAGTTTCAGTTTTACTTTCACAGCAGCAAGCAGGGGATAGGATAGGCTTCTGTGGGGCAAGGCTGATGGAGAGAAGGGGATAGGATAGGGGAGGCTTCTGTGGGGCAAGGTTGAGGGAGAGAAGGGGATAGGATAGGGGAGGCTTCTGTGGGGCAAAGCCTGAGGGAGAGAAGGGGAGAGGGAAGGGCGATCATAACTATTAATTAATTTTCAAGCTGTAAGTGTTGATTTATCAAGCCCAATCACATAGTTTCATAGCGGAGCACAGGTATTCAGCTAGTATTCCAAAGAACAATGGAAATTTCTTAGCAGAATGGCATGCTGATTCTGCTAAGAGTCACCTGTTTTCCAGAAGTTAATCCTCCAAAGTGAAAACTATTTGTGAAGTCCCAAGGGAAAATTTGTTTCAAGCTCAAGCTATGTCCAGAACATAACAAACCACTTCTAGTTTGGGGGATTGACTTTTGGGAAATTGCCAATCCGTGCACAGAATTTGATTAACACTATCCCGAAAGAAACTAGAGCATTCTGGAATTATCAAGAACATTCCACACATAAAAATTTAGATTTTGCACACCCAAAATACATATACCACTCCATTTCTTCTGATAAATAAAGCTATAAGCCAACTATATAAGACCAAGCACCAACATTTACTTTAAACTGTATGCTTACTTTACTGTATGCTAGCATCTTAAAACTAGGAATCATTTTGGCTTAGGATGCTGAATGTTCATGCCCAATTCTGATTCAACAAGATTAAGCAAAAATGCAAAAAGCAAATCAATACTCTGATGTTATCAATTGTATGCATACTTACCACTTCAATTTTTTGCGATTTGGATTCACTTGCGCTTCATTGTGAAATGCTCTGAGCTTTACAACAAGATCTATAGCATCTTGAGGAGCATTAACTGCTAACATATTTGGAATAACAAGAAGAGACCTTGCAAATTCTCCTATAGCAAGCTGTTCCTGTGATCCCTAATTCAAACAAGAAAAATTCTATTAATATCTGGGTTAATCTTATATATATATATATATATATAAAAGGATGTATGTATGTATGTATGTATGTATGTATGTATGTATGTATATATGTATGTACCGTATTTTTTGGAGTATAAGACGCACCTACTTTTTTTGTTTTGTTTTTTTTAATAAAGTTTTTTTTTTTTTTTTAGACAAACACATGCAAATATACAATGTATTTTCTTTGAACAGAGTATTTGGCTGGTTCACAAATTTAAACAGTGTTTAGTCATTTCAATTAAATTTACAATTTCTATATTTCCTTTTTGCCATATTTATTCCTCATCTATTTTTTTTAAAACCAATATTTCCCTTCATCCTCATCTCTAATCTTAATCAATTTTTCCCTTCTATTCTATATTATACCCCTTCCTATTGTTATCTATTTTTATCTCCATCCTCACATTGGTTAATTATGTAATATTACAATTGTTTAATACAAATTCAATATTTTAATATAAATCAGTTATAAAACTAACTTTTTTTGTATATTAATCAATATGAACATGAATATTCCAATTATTTCCAGGCAATCCAATTTCTTACAAATCAATTATATTTACCAATAATAATAAACCAAATAATTTCCCCATATATTCCTCCAAATCACAATTTAACCATTTCTGCTTTCAACACAATATACAATTAATAGTATCTCAATTATTACAATGTCCTAGTTAAATAGAGCTTTCCCCTTATGTTACTCATTTTCACATCTTAAACTCTCCCAATAACCCAAATAGTTTTGCCCATATAATCCTCCAAATCACAACTTAATCATTTCTACTTTCATCACAATATATAATTAAAAATATTTCAATCGTTACAATTTCCCTAATTAAATTTTAAAATGTTCTAGCTGTTATCCAAGCTACAACTTAATCCTTTTTACTTTCACCATCATATACCAAGGTATTTCAATTGTTACAGTTTATACTTATTCATATTTCTAAAAAAAATAAAAAAATAAAAACTTATCATTGTCGAGATTTCAAAAATACAAAGACAAATATTCCAATTATTATTCATTTCATTTTTACAATCATGATTTCCCATTTATTTCTTACTACTATTCATATTTCAATTCTAAATATGTATAACATCTTTCTCTTTCATTTCTTTTTCTTTTTCTCCCTTCCATTTTTATTTTTGCCTTTTTCTTTCTTTTTCTTTTGTGTTTTAAAATCTTGAACTCTCCTCTTTTGCCCTTAATTTCCCATTGTTTGCACCTACCTTTTTTGGTGAGGAAAAAGAAGAAAAAGAAATCTCCCTCTGCCTAATTTTGCCTCCTTGCAACAAACAGTAAACAGCCTGCTTTACTGTCAGTTTCATTTTCAGCATAGCCTGATTAGCACAAGGAAAAAAAAATCTGCTCCAGCAATTTACTTCCTTGTAGCAAGCAGCAGAGCCCTGTGCAAAACAGCTGAGAGCAAATCAGCTGAGTCGGGAGGCCGATCTAATCAACTTGTGCTAATTAGCCTATGGTGAAGCTGAAAGGGGCTGTTTTTTCTTGCTGTTTGCTTGCAAGGAGGTAACTGCTGCTAGGCAGAGGCCAAAGGGTGGGGGCCAGTGGGTGCACAGGGCTACATTCGGTGTATAAGACGCACCTAAATTTTCACCCCCTTTTGGGGGGTAAAAAGGTGCGTCTTATACTCTAAAAATACGGTATTTATGGAACAGCTCGAGCAATTTCAACCAAATTTAGTACACAGATGACTTACTCTCTGGAAACAAATACTGTGAGAGTAAGACACCCGATGTGTGTGTGTCTGTGTCTGTGTGTGTTCCACCATAACTCTGGAACGCCTCCAGCAATTTTAATCCAGCTTGCTACACTGGTGACTTACTCTCTGGAAAAAAATACTGTGGAGGTAAGACACCCCTAACACCACTCGGTGTGTGTGGGTGTCCTAGCATAACTCTGGAACAGCTCAAGCAATTTCAACCAAACTTGATACACAGATGACTTACTCTCTGGAAATGAATACTGTGGGGGTTAGACACCCCGGTGTGTGTGTGTGTTTGGCACATAATGCACATGCAGCGTGCATCTGGTGCACATTGCACATGCACACATAGCATACATTTGGAATGCACTGCATGTGCATGCACAGCACATGCTTGGTGTGCACTGCACATGCACAGGCAGGAAACCAGTGGCAAACCGGGGAGGATTTCATCACTGCTTTATGGTCCTGGAGATTTTGTGATAATTCTTGAGTGGTATTTTGCTTTTATATATATACATTGTTTTAATGCTAGATTTTATCTATTCTTAGTATATATTACGGCTTCTACTCTGTCAAACATTCTGGCACCTGAGGTGAGATCTGCCCCCACCTTTCTGGCCTTCTGGAATGGCCTTAAAACATGGCTTTGCCAGATCGCTTGGGGCTCCAATGTGGATGCTTTCCACTGGAGGTGGTTTACAGTGTAAGAGAAAACTTCAAACACACCCCTGCTGTCCACCCCCTTGATTTTAAGTCTTCTTAATTTTAACTGTTTTTATATTTAGCTTTTTTACCGTTTTGTAAGCTTTCCAGAGTTGCTTTGTCAGTGAGATTGGCAGCATATACATTTAAGCAATAAAAGTATTGCTTTTATTTTTTGATGTCCTTTTTGGACTACAATGCCAAGATATGTTCCTTTGGAAGTGCTACTAGAAGTCTACAGCTCAACTTCTTCTTCTTCTTTTTTGCCATTTTTGAGGGAGGCGGACTTAGAATTAGATATAATTTTTGAATGCTTTTTTGTGTGTTTTTCTTCAGTTTAATGTACTTTCTATCTGATCCTTTGAATTCTTCATCCAAGACTTTACTCGCACACCACACTCCAATAATTCATGTTTCTTCCACTAAATCCACACAGTACCAATTGAATTAGAAAAATGTCCCCATTCCTTTATTCTTCACCCTTAATAAAATCAGATTGCTAAAACCAGAACAGATGATTTTATGACTTATCTTTAAATTGCTCAACAAACCAACTTGAGGCATTTGCTGCAGTCACAGTGCCTGTCCCATCAGTTATGAAGCAAGGTTTCAACTTTGACACTGTTTCTAGGTTGCACCCATGGTGAGGATGTTCATCAGGTTTAACTTCTGTGGAGCCAGTGGGGGAAAAAAAAAATTTCAGCAGTGGCGCTTTCCGCTGGTGAAGAAACGGAGTGAGAGGCGCAGAAGCTACTACCATGGTGGCTGCCCCCCATGCACGGACGGGACAGCCCGTAGTGCTTTTCCTTCAGCCTGGTGGGTGGCGCTTACCCGGATGGGCTAGTGCGGGTCGCCCTTCATCTTGCCGAAGAGCAGGTCGCCGTACTTGTAGCTGTGCCGCTGGCCGGAGCGGAACATGGCACAGGTGGAGAGACCGATGCAGCCCCTGCTGAGGCTGCCCTGGCCAAGTGATCGCCCCACCTCCCCAGCAACAGACGCGGCAGGGCCGCCTATTTTTCTTTTAGACTTGATGGATACATGTCTTGAAAAAAATGTGTCTGTTTTTATTTTTAACATCAGCAAAATTTTTTGTATGCCACAGGGATGGAAGGACATACAGATCCCGGCAACGGAAGAACTTATGGTGAAATGAAATGAAGATGGCGAAACATTTTGATCAAAGAAAAGACTTTCTACTTGGAAACCACTTTTGGATTTTTTCCTTGAAACCAAGACAAATGAAACTTTGATTTTGGCATTTAACGATCAGAACTGTTTTATGATTATAATAATACTGTGTGTTACTGTTAGTTTTGGAGTAAGAGGTCACAGTATGTCACATTTGTATCTCTACCAAAGAAAATGGGAAGTTGTTGTTCCTTGACTTTTTCTTTCCTACTTCTTTATTTTTCTCTTTCTTACATTTTACTTTTTGTTGAAAGTTTAATTTATTTGAAAATGCACTGCCCTTCAATAGAGAGTGGTACAGGGGTCATCTGCAGTAGCATTTTATCCTGAATCTCTAATGTCAGTTCATGAGCTATATGCTTCTTGTTATTAAAAAAAGTGGTAGCATGCTTATTTCTTCCTTTGTATGACAATGACTATTAGCCATTTCAGTGACTGCAATTTTCCACACTCTCTAATTACATGTATTCTAGTCTAGGAGTGATAAATTGAATCCATATAATTAAGCCATGGGTTTAAGTACAGTATAAAACCAATCTATGTTGCTTGGCTGATTTTGGGTTAGCATAAGAAGTAAAGCCAACTGCTGTGATTCATTTATTAACCAAACTATAGCATAGAAAAATATGTTACACTCATAATAAGGTTCCAAGAATTGATTTAGTATGTCTTGAAATTAACTCACGAGAAATTTTAAAATTGTGGATTATTCTTTAAATTACTATTAAATTGCACAATTATTTTTTTAAAAAAAGACGTGTTACTGAAACGGGAAGATACTCTGTTTCAATCTATAAACCACTTCAAAACTGACTGTGGTAGCAATGAATATTAGGTATCATTCTTTCCAGATATGTAATTATATTTCTGTTTTCAAAGTCTAGATGTTTATAACTGGCAGCACACAATAGTTACATTCACAATTTTATCTTCATCTAGCAGTAAAGACTAATTATGCCTGAGGTTACTAAGTGTCTCTCTCTTCCCAATACACCAATTATTCTAACACATGAAGGAGGAAGAATTGAAGAAATAAAAATGAATACAAAGATGAATCAATATAGTTAAAAACATATCCCATCCCCATGTCCAGTATGTCAAACTGCTCGCTGACCTTTTCTAGAAGGTCCAACAACAGGTACAATCTCTTTATCAAAATATTCACCCTTCTGGACATTTTCAGCCTTGTTCTGAGACATTACAGCATGTTGGTCTTGTTCTTCTCGAGTAACCTTCCATTGTTTGGCCACATTTTCAGCTGAAACAATTAAAAAGTGCAGTAGATACTCTAATCACAAAGCGTCAGAATTTAGTTACTATATACTTATTATATTTATTACACTGATTCTTCTAATACTGATAAGAGAATGCATCATTTACGTCATATAATGTTCACACATTCTCAGCAGTTTAGAATTGGGCTTTCTTGGAAATGTATTTCCACTGAATAAATGAGTGCACAAGGCAAAGAAATGCAATTCTGAAATCCTGTGAGGTTGATCCTACTTGACTAGGTGATTATGACAAAAGAAGCTATTGGAAATCAACTGAGGAAGAGGTGCAAATGGCTGCAAAGTGGTGGATGCCTTTGAAGGTGATTTATAACTGTTTATTACATACTATATGTAATATACATTAAATATAAGTAAAAGTATACAATAGATTCAATTATACTGATTATAGAGTAAACTAGTTATTCATTACCATTTTATTATTTATATTACATATTTTGGCAAGAGCTCAAGATATTCTATACAGCACTCCTTCCTCCTATGTTGGTAAGTTGGAGTGAGAGAGAGAGAGACTGGCCTGAAGTCCAGTGAATTTTCCAGGCAGAGGGTAGATTAGAACCTGGGCCTTCTGCATCTAGTGGAACATCCTAACCACTGTGCCAATCTGGCTTTCAGTGTGGAATGATGACCTGGGAGAGGCTCTTTGCCTGGGGAATGTGACCCTAAATAGGGCTTCTTTATATTTACTTTTTTTCTAGATCATGGAACATAGCAATAGCAATTGCACTTAGATTTATATACCGGGATTTACAACCCTCTCTAAGCAGTTTACTGAGTCAGTGTATTGCCAACAACAATCTGGATCCTTACTTTACTGCCATCAGAAGGATGGAAGGCTGGGTCAACCTTGAACTGGTAAGAATCGAACTGCCAAATTGTTGGCAGCTGGCAGTCAGCAGAAATAGCCTGCAGCACTGTGCCACCACAGCTCTTAAGCAGGTATTTCCATGCTTTTGCAGAGTGTGGGTACAGGGATTCATTGCAATTGCAGCTGGCAAGCCTACATTGAAGCTGGACATTGCTCAATATTTGTCCTCCCATCCTTATAATTGTTACTTTCTCTCTACTCTTCTTTTTTCTGTGAAATAAAGCCGGGACACACTTTCATCTAATCTTCTTGTAAATGCTATTTTCATGTGGCTTACCTGTAACACTCATGTGATAACTGTAGAAGGCATTTGTCAAGCAGTCTACGATAATAGTGTCTTGCAAAGAGGCTTCACCCATCTTCACCCCGTCATGCAGATGAATGACATGAGGAGCCTGGGAAAAAAAAAACATTTTAACACATTTAGGACATTGAAAGCAACTTTCTTTAGAAGTGGATGGAAATAACCTCTGGGGCGCCCATTCTCATTGTTTGACCCTTCTATTCATCGGACATAAGTAAATCTAACATCAAGAACATAACCCAACTCAGTTGTAGAGCACGTGCTTTGTATGCATGAGGTCTCAGCTTCCATCCCTGATATTTCCCATTAGAAGAATCACATGGTATGTATGAATGAGAAAAAGTGTAAGAAAAAAGAAGCTTCCATATTGCTTCCTTGTGGATTCTAGCTGGGAGGAAGGTGAATATAGTTCACTTCTTCCCTATAGTTGGTATATATAGTATGTATCTATGTATGTATGTGTGTGTGCGTGTATATATATATGTGTGTGTGTGCGTGTATGTGTATGTGTGTGTATATATATATATATATTTGTTTTCAGAGGTTTTCGCGGCTGTTTGTATGTAGGTCTTTGGTTATTCGGGTTTTCTCCCGCGTAAAATTGGAGGTGTCTTGGCGACATTTCGACAAAGTCTCATTCGTCATCTTCAGGCTGGTGTTTTCGGCTTCGTGCTTCTAGGAGCAATGTGTGTGATCGCAGCTGTTTCTTCCTTTTATCTGCCAGCGGGGGTGTGAACTGATTGGGTGGGAGCTTGGCTGTGTTCTGATTGGGTGGAGGTGTGTTCTGATTGGTTGGGGGTTTGGCTGTGCTCTGATTGGATGGGGGGTTGGCTGTGTTATGATTGGCTGGGGGTATGTTCTGTTTAGGTGGGGGCTTGGTTGTGCTCGGGTTAGCAAGGGGATTTGAGCTGGTGAGCTGCATTGCTGTTGTTTGGCTTCGTGTTCGTTGCCACAACTTCATGGTGGGTGTCAGTTTGCTTCATGTATGGATTGGAGGGGTTTAAAGTGGCTAATGATGCAGCTGTGGTCTGGCTTCTGGTTTGTGGTCGTGCCTCATCGGTGTGGGTTTGCTTTTTTCGTGGATGTGTGGTGGTGACATCCTGTGTGATTTTCGTGAGTGTGGGTCTGGTGTCATTGTGTTAGGGACACGTTTGTCAATAAGGGCGGGTTTCCAAATGGCTGGTAGGCGGGAGGTGTCATCTCGTTTATTCATGCTGTGTGGACATTTTTCTATCTCGATGGCTTCTCTGATTATTCTGTTGTTAAAGTGTTCAGTTTTGGCGATAGTTCTGGTCTTTTTAAAGTCAATATCATGTCCTGTGGCTTTGAGGTGTTGGACCAGGGAAGAAGTTGGTTCCTCTTTTCTGACTGAGTTCTTGTGTTCTTCAATGCGTGCACTTATTCTTCTGTTGGTTTGTCTGATGTATGTGGTGGGGCAGGCGGTGCAAGGGATTTCATATACTCCTTGATTTTCTAACTCAATTTTGTCTTTGGGGTTTCTTAGGATGGTGGATATTTTTCGGTTTGTGCAGAATGCTATCTTGATGTTGTGTTTGTGGAGGATCTTGCTGATTCTATCTGTGGTGCCTTTTATGTATGGGATGATGGCTTTGCCGTTTTCTTGTTCTCTGTCTTGGATTTTAGTGGGGGTTTCTTTTTGGATTAGGTTGGTAATCTTATTTCTTTGGAATTTGTTGGATGTTAGTACGTTAGTGAGAGTGTGTAGTTCGGTTTTTAGGTGTTGTTCATCAGCTAAGCGTTTTGTTCTGGAGATGAGTGTTTTGGCTACGGAGTTGATCTGTGCTGGGTGGTGGTGTCAGAGTGTGTGCAGATAGCGGTTTGTGTGTGTTTTCTTCTGGTAGATGGTGTGTCCTAGGGAGCCATTGGATTTCCTGTAGACTAAGACATCCAGGATGGGAAGTTGGTTGTTAGCTTCTGTTTCTATGGTGAACTGTATTTTGGGGTGTAGGCTGTTGAGGTGTGAGGAAGTTGTCCAGTTTTTCTTTCCCATGTGGCCAGATTATGAAGGTGTCGTCTACGTATCTGAGCCAGAGTTTGGGTTTGTGATCAGATTTTTCTAGAGCTTGGGTTTCAAAGTGTTCCATGTAGAGGTTAGCAAAGACAGGTGAGAGGGGTGATCCCATGGGTGCTCCTTCTATTTGTTTGTATTTTTGTCCATTATAGATGAAGTATGTGTTGGATAGGCAGTGGTTGGTCAGAACTAGGATGTGCTTGGGGGGGGGTTATATTTGTTTTGGATAGCTGTCAAGGCTTCTTTGATTGGCACTTGGGTGAAGAGGGATATGACATCGAAGCTCATGAGTAGGTCACTGGGCTGTAAGTTTTGTTTCTTTATGATCTCTATGAACTGGAATGAGTTTTTTACATGTGAGTTGATGGATTCTGCATAGGGCTGTAGTTGTTTGGTGAGAAATTTGGCTAGGTTTTGTAGAGGTGAGCCTATGGAGCTGACTATGGGTCTAAGTGGGGTTTCTTCTTTGTGTATCTTGGGGAGACTATAGAGCTTAGGGCATCTGGATGATTTCTCTCTGGGAATGATTCTTTGCTGGATCTCTTTGCTGATGGGGGAGGCTTTTATTTTGGATCTAGTGGTTTTTTCCAGGTAGGTGGTGGGATCTGTGTTTAGGGGTTTGTATGTGGAGTCTTGGAGTAGGTTGGTTAATTTGGTTTGGTAGTCAGATGTGTTCATTACCACCGTGGCGTTTCCCTTGTCTGCTGGTAGGATTGTTGTGCTAGTGTCTTCTTTCAGGTTATATAGTTCTATATAGAACTATGGCTATATAAACATCTTGATTTACGTAGGAAAAACCCTGGCTAAAACCATAATACACATATAGACCTACGAAAAAAGAACAAAATAAATATTTGACCGTTACAGGGAGGAGTCATATGATGAGGGTGTGTGGCTAACTGATGAAGACAAATAAATCAAAAATAGATCTATTTTAGTCTCCCTTAAGTCTTACAGCAGACAGCAAAATGCTGGTTAATGTCTGATAAAGCCTAGAAAATAGTGAATTGGGATTTCACTGAACTATGGCTATATAAACATATTGATTTACGTAGGAAAAACCCTGACTAAAACAATAATACATACATACATACAGTACATACATACATATATATATAATTAATAATATAACCCTAATCCTATGTACACTCATAAACTTACATTAAACAGCTATCTTTCTCTCTGACCAAACTACTTTCCCTACTTCTTATACTCATATATACTAGAGATTCAAAGGAGAGAGTGGGTATTCAATTCATGATAAACCATGGTTGGAATAACTCAGGTTAGTTTAAAACAGAAAGATCCTAGCATACAAGCTATATATTAGTTATCCAAGGTCATTTAAACCACAGCTGTACAATCCCCCTTACTCCCCCAAAAATGACTACTTGGGTCTATTTAAACTTAGTTTAATTGGGCAAATTTGTGCATCATAGGGTAAAACATTTTTAATCAAGGTACTACAAATGAGATAACATACAGAATGCATCCAAAATCCAGGACTCCTGACTCCTGTGGTATTGCGTTTGGCAAATATAAAAATTTTATTAGATAAAAATGATCATAAAGCATTTTATGACAACACAAAACATCATAAAACATTTCTTGTGATCAGCTCCTGATGTTTTACTGTGCTATACAGTTCAACATGGGCTACTGTCAGGACAGATACATGTCTGTGTATCTCCCTGAATTTTTAAGAACTTTTCAAGTATATTAGAATTCTGGTGCTGTTGAAAGCATTGAGGAATCTGATAAGAAAATATCTTATCAGACAACACAATAACCCAAAGAATCACAAAAGAATACAGGAATAAAGAGCAGTTAACTAGATAAATACTATGGTTTATTAAATGGTAAGGAAAACAGTATAAAATCTATCTTAAAATAAATCGTATCACAAATATCATAGCACTCAATATCAATCACTCCCAATCAATTACCACTGAAGTTTTTAGTAAATTAGTTAAAAATTATTTTAGGATTTGTGATTGCTACAAATTATACATCCTGGGATTACTCTTGAATTCAATAGTTCTTTTATTGTTTGATGCAATAAGGTTCAGGCTTTTCCAATTCAAAGAATCTGTGAACATGGCTAATTCTCTATTTAAGGCCACTTTAAGGGTTTCCACAAGCTGCACTGGCTCCCTATTGGTCTCCGGTCGCAATTCAAGGTATTGGTTATTACCTTTAAAGCCCTACATGTCTCAGGGCCAGGTTATCTTCGAGACTGCCTTCTGCCGCATAGCAACCAGTAAGATCCCACAGAGTTGGTCTCCTCCGGGCCCAATGTCGGCTGGCAGGCCCGCGAGGGGGGGGGGGCTTCTCTGTGGCTGCCCCAGCTCTCTGGAACCAGTTACCTCCTGAGGTCCGGACCATCCACACCCTATTGGCCTTCTGAAAAGCGGTGAAGACCTGGCTTTTCCGGCAGGCCTGGGGCTGTTGATCTCGCTCTTGTGATCTGGCGAGATCCGGCCATGAATGGTGTGAATGAGTTTTTAATGTTTTTAATTTTTCAATGTCTTTTTATAATGATTTTTAAAAATGTACTGTGAGCCGCCCTGAGTCTTCGGAGAGGAGCGGCACATAAATTTAATTAATTAAATTAAATTAATTAAAGTATAGGTAGTCCTCAACTTGTGACTACAATTGAGCCCAAAAATTCCATTGCTAAGCAAGGTACTCAAGGGAGTAATAATCCTTTTAATAATCATTTTTGCCATGATTAAGCAAATCACTACAGTTGTTAAATGAAACATGTGGTCATTAAGCAATTATGGCTTCCCCCACTGACTTTATTTGTCAGAAGCTCCCTAGCAAGGTTGCAAATTACAATCCCAGGATCCCAGGATCCTGCCATTATTGTAAATACACGATAGTTGCCAAGCACACAAAGTTTGATCACATGTCTGTGGGGACGCTGCAGCAGTCATAAGTGTGAAAAGTGGCCATGTCACTTTTTTCTGTGCCATTGTAACTTTGAATAGTCATTAAATGAATGGTTGTAAATCTAGGAGTACCTCTACAGCATGGATTAAGTTCCATTTAATGAGATAAAGAGATTTTTAATAACTGGAGTTTTTTTTAGGTTAGCAGGACAGATATACTAAGGATTACATGGAGGAAATACTTTTGTCTGAGGTGATCGGTAATATTGATAATGCACACTAAGTCACGTTTGGGCACTAATCATAATTACAGTACTTATTCTTCAAACCTATACTAATCAAGACAACAGACCACACTTGGCCAGTGAACCAACAAATTTTGTTGGTTGGCATCGCAGTGACCTTTGTGTTCATTGGCCACCTGATACTAACATGTTCCATTTCCCCACCCCATTTTTATTTTAATATTAAAAAAAAACGAGGTAGCCCAATCAGAGTCAAAGATACTATGTGTAAGACAGAGAAAGGTCGAGCCTTCTACATTGCACTGGCATTCCTGAGGGAGTATTTGGCGCCCTGAGCTCTCATTACCCAAAGAAACACCTGCAAAAAAATAACCAAGAGCACTAAAGACCCCACAGTTTAACCGTGAGCTACAAATATTGTCTTCTATTGGCACTAGCATTCCTATTTCACCCTCAAAAGCAAACTGCAAAAATACACAGACAAAAAACAGAAACAACACTGATGCTGCAACTGAAGCAGACTTGTTTTCAGTTGCTTCTGCTTGCCATGACTGGATCAGGGAGGCAAAAAGGAAAATCACTTTTTCTACCTAGTTCTGATGTATGCAGTGCCATTAAGTAAAATGATTACAAACCTACAACTATAAAAATAAATGATATGGCTGTCTCCATATCAAACCAAGCATAACTATATCAACATGCATCAGGCAAACCATTTTCTATATTTCACAAGAAAGTTCTTACTCATGGGCATTTATAATTAATTCTGATTACCATAAGATGAACATGTTGAAACCTGTTATATAGTAGCTCAAATTATTTCTCCTCTATGTACTTCAGTTTGCTGACAAAACAGGTCTTAAATAAAAGCCTTCCAACTTAAAGTCCCAATCTGCAGTATATAACCTTATTTTTTCACATTGATTTGACTAAGCGATTAAATGAGTTAATTTACTGCCACATAATAGCATTTAAATTACCTAAGTAGGGAGACTACATTACTTGAATTTCAAAGTTTGCTCTTTATAGCCTAGAAACACACACAGACGTGCACACACGTTTGATTTTAGAAATATAGAATTCAGAACTTGCAAAGAAAGTGCTTGTAAAAATAAATGGATTGGCATGTTTAAAAAGTGGAATATCCTTGCATTTTTGCAGAAAGCAATGCTACAGTCTTATACTATACTCAGGTGGCAACTGACTACTGCATCTAGAATATAAAAATATGGACAATCATTAGCTGACAGTGAAAAAAAATACAGGAAACAAAAACTCTTCACTGCTAATTAGTGATTGTCTAGATTTTTGTATTTTACATCTGCTAAATTACTTGAGAAGATCTTTAATTTAGATCAAAGGATTTGGGGTATTTCTTTATTGACCACAGTGAAAGTATACGGAAGGCCTAATTTTATAAAACAGAATGATTTGGGCTGATTCTTCTGTCAGAAGTCATAATGCGAATATACGGTTTACTGCAAGAGGCTTCTTATATTTTGCTGTATCATCATCTGGAATGATAAAAAGAGTATGTGCAGTTATAAACAAGTATGTAGTGTTAGAAAAAATTCAACGTTTGCTGTACCCCAACCGGTGTTGACTTCTCCAGAAAAACAGAAACTTTAAAAGCATGGCTGCTTTGTTTACACAACTTTATCAGCTTAAAAAAAAAAAAAACAATTACGCTTCCCACAAGTTGTTTACAACCCTTCCCGTCAAAACTCACCTGTCAAAACCCCTTGGTGTACTAGTTTGTGCGAACCTACCTATTGGTGTTTGATAAACATGACTGATTCTTTAGCATTATAAACCCAGTTAATCCCAGTTCAACGTTACTCAAACGATTTGTGCAGTACTGGCCACCAATATCCTGCAGAAAAATATTTTGTTAGTAATGGCTCGAACGAACAAGTTCATCATTCCTGAAACACTTGATTAATAGTTTTCCGGCTGTTTCAGAACGACAAAAACATGCAAAACTCTGAATTACAAACAAATCGATAATCTTGAAAAAAGGATCACTCCTACGCAGCGAAAAGCAACCTTTACGCCAATTTCAGATAACCATTTTAGATAGTTCTGCATTCTGCGCAGTATTGAACTGGGCCCAGGAGAACCGAGCCCACGACCACTGACTGAATCATTGTGCAAAATCCACCAGCAATTCGAAAAAGAGAAATGAAGATACGACGCTCTTTATTTTTATTCTGTCAGGTCTCCTTCCGCCAAAGTAGCCTCACTCTTGCAGGTGGTTATATAGTACGATTTTGAATCCTTCCGCCGACCGACCCCCCCCCCACCAACCTACCCATCATGCTTTGCAACTGCGCATCCTGACAGACGGGGCAGTAGAGTAGAGCGCCATGGCCGTTTCGCACCTCTTTACCCCTCCCCTCCGAAAATATTAATAATTCTGTCCCTTTTCCCGCCAACGGCTGTTTGTCTCTATAGAAAGCAGCAAAAGGAAACACCGTCCGCGCGCGGCGGAGGGAGGGGGGGGCGAAAGAAGCGACGGAGAAGTATAGATCCGGCACTAAGCGAGCGCCGCAGCGGCTGCCGCGGAGTCAGTTGCTGCCTGGTTGCCTGGGCCGGTAAGTGAAGAGGAGGCGCGAGGGAGGGAGGGGGCGCGCGAGTGGTGGCAGTCGGGCGGGGGAGGGGCCGGGGAATTGAGTGGCAGCGGTTGGCTCCGCGCTGCGGCGGCGCTGCCTTCTGGCTGGGACGAGGCGGGAGTGAAGGAAGGGGCGAGGCGGCTTTTCTCATTTCCCTCTCGGGCGCCATTTTGTAGCGCAGCGAACCAGCGAATAAAGAGCGGGGCGGGAAGCGGAATGTGGCGGCGGTGGTGACCGTTTCAGGGCGGTGGTTCTAAGTTTATCGATGCGGCAGGAGAGACCGTCCTTGGAAGCATCTGGAGCGCTGTGAACGCGACGCCTTGGCGGCGCCGCCATCGGCGGGAGGTGAGTGGTGGCCTACTCCTCCTCTTCCCGCGCGAGGCGCCGCCGACTCCAGCCTTAACGAGAGACCGCCGGAAAGAACGAAGAAGAGATTGCGAAGGCCGTCCAGTGTGCATCGGGAGGTTCGGGGCCCCGAGCCCCTTGCGGCAGCCCTTTGCGGGCTCCGACGTCGCCACGCCTGTAGCATCTTCTTTGTCGGCCGCCCCCGCCCGCGTTTGCTGCGATCCTCCCGAAGGCCCATTTTAGACAGGCGACCTTTATTTTCGGGAAGATCCTGTTTTGTTTACCTAGACGGCCATAAGGCGAGGAGGATTTAAAGCGGTTCTTCTTACATTCTTCGCTTGCAGATCGGTTCCAAACGTGCGGTTTTGTTTTTTTTTTATTTTTATAATTCTAGTCTGAGAAGCTTGAAATATAGATATAAGGTCACGTGTCTGCGTGTTCGTCTAAAAATTATATACACGGGACTGTCCAAATATTTTGAGTAAATGGGTTGAACTGGGCTGCGGATCACATGCTCATATTTTTAAGGCCTTAGCTTGCAAAATGGTTTTAAGTTTGTCAATATTTTATGTCTTAACAATTCTTTTCAATAAAAAAAATAGGATAGGTTATGTTGCTATATTTTATTACGAAGTTAACAGTGATTTTGGAGGAAAACATAGTTAGATTTACTCTTAAAGCCTTAAACTGACCGTAGATTTCATTATTTTTACATCCTCTGCTGAACTGTTGGTATTTTACTTGGCAGTTTTGCCACTGTGCAGACAAAAGTTGTATAAAACCTAAGATGTGATTGATTATTTTCCACATAGCAAATGACTCTTCAAAATGATTTCCTCCTATGTCAAATTATAAATCATCTGTTTCTGCATATCCAGTAATTGGTAGAAATGGGAATTGTAGCTCAATGCACTTGCAGAAGACCCAAGTTGGGGAAGAACCTGTTCATTCTACAGGTTGCTTAGAAAGAACTATCATCATTGATGTGCTACATTGCAATGAATATGTTACATTCAGTGGTGATCCAGTTGGCTATGCCTGCCCATATAAAAATTAGTTGCATGTAGAAAGTTATTTATTGTATTGACCAAGCTCTTCACATGTAGAGTTAAAATGTTGATGGTGCCTCTGCTCAGACTACAAATCACAATGTACTAAGGGCAAGATTGCATTTTTTCAGATTATACAGCCAGGTTTATATGAGATGAAGTATTTGTACAACTGTTTATGTTGATAATGTTTTAACCATAGTTGCTATATCATCTATCTCAGTCCAGTGATTATTATGAAGAGAGGAAAAATATTTTTCACTAAAATAAATTTTTTATTTTATTTAATAAAGATGTTGAGAAAAACATTTCATCTTAAATTGAAATTGGCTAGCTCTACTGAATATTTATTCAGCAGAGTTTACTATAGCATAGTAATGTCTAACAATACATATTCTATTTTTTTATTATACTCTTACATTTTTGGGGCTGTTATAGGAAAAACTTTGGGGTCAGATCATGTTCTTAATTTTAGGGTTGTACATAAGAGATGAAGACTGTATGCAGAACAATATCTCAAGTCCCTAAATCTGTTCCAAATACATCTTAGCATGCAAAGAGAAGATAATTATTTTAGAATTAGAAGTCATCTAATATAAAAATGGATATTTATTTGCAGTAGAAAAAAGAAAATTTCAATTCAGCTACTGAAAATAACAGATTTACACAAAGTAGTTTGTTATTGTAATTAGTTTGAAACAAATTATAGAAAGTCTGGGTTAATCAAATTTTATGGTACAATAAAAAAAGTGAACTGATCCTTATGAGGGAAACCCCTTAAAAATAGTCAGAATTCAGTAATTGGATGGAAAACTACAAGAGAGTAGACTGGGAAGTCAAAACATCCTGTGAGAAAGTAAGCCAGTTCTGTAGTGTTGCAAAAAAACCCCTACACTGATTTGTCCAAGAATTGAGACTTATCATTCAGAGGTACTTACTGCTTTCTTATAAGGTTCCATAAAATTGTGATTTGGGGTGTTTTTGTTTTTTGCAATTTATAAAAATTTAATAAAAATATTATTAAATTATCTTTCCTGATAATTTAAGTAAAGCATTATTTATAGGGTCCTCATTGAATTTATATGGTGTTATATAAAACAACAGAACTGTTAATTGCTGCATGCTTGTTGCCATTCTTTCATCTTTGCACTGGTCCTGTGAAATAGATCAGCCTGAAAATTACTGACTGCCTCATCTTGTAAAACTAAAGTTTCAGAGTTCTGGTCTGATGCTGATCATTACAACTATCAGTGTTCTAAAACTTTGAGCAAATACTATATATTTATTTAAAACATATTTACCCATCTTATAAACAATAGGGACAACTTTCTACTAGTTGTGGAAAACGTTAGCTTTGAATTACCTATGCGGTGCAGAAAAATAGTAATATTTTAAAGTCAATAAATATGATCCTGGATTGATTACTTCCTGAAATGGCAAAAACCATAAATCTAGTAAAACAGAGTTATCTGTAACTGGATGAATCTGTATTACACAAGCAGTAGGAGTTTATTCATGCACTCAGAAATTATTTAAATGTTCATTATTGTTGAAAATAAATGTCTTAATTATCCACAAAATGAACATATTTTTATAATATAGAGTTCAATAGGGTACATTTCTCACTGATACATTTCTCAAGAGTTACAACGTGGTACATTGTTGAAACAAAAGTTTTTACTATTTTCCAAAGCTATTATAAAAATGTATTAGATATACTCAAACTGATTGGAACTTTTGTACTTTAAGGTGTGTGCACATTTAGTTACACTTGTTAGAGGGTAAAATGGTAATAGTGTTATTTCTTCTACAGAGTTCACAATGACTAATGAAGAACCACTTCCAAAGAAGGTAATCTGGAAACATGTATTTTACTATTACTTTTCCATGTTGATGCTAGATGAAATAATTCAATGAAATTATTTTTGTGCAGGCCCGTCTCAGTGAAACAGACTTCAAGGTTCTACCTAGAGAGGAATTGATCTTAAGGTAAAATGATGGTCTATCTCATAATAGCAAAAATTCATTTCTCATATCTTACATAGAATAATTTGGATCTTCACAATAACTTATTGAATAAGAAGGACTAATGAAGAACCATTTTTGCATATGAAAATGTTAAAAAAGTTTAAGCTAAATCAGACATTAAAGGCTTAAGATACCAAATTTTGTAGTTTGTGATTTACTGAGATTCAAAATAAATTTCAGAAAAATGAAAAGTAAGTATCCCATTATTTATAGGCAGTCCTTGACTTATGGTCACAATTGAAACCAGAATCTTTGATTAGTGAGTAAATTGGTCGTTAAGCGAGATGTCATGTGGCTGTTTTGCTCAATGACAGTACTCCTGGTTGTGGTCATTGAGTGATCTCGGGTGGAGAGAAATAGCTGCCTGCCGAAGGGAGATGACCTCATATGGGGTCAAAATCTTCCAGTGGGCAGTACTTTCACTGTCAAAACAGCTGCCCAATAGAGGGACTTTCCCCACAAGGGTTTGAATCTGTCTGATGGGCAGCCCTTTCACTCTCAGAGACTGGTTGAGAAAGATGTTTGCAACCAACTCCCAAAGATGAGGATATTCTCTGATTTCTGGGTCTGGCTGCAAATGCGCCATGCTGCAAATGCTCTGTGCTGAAACCCTGTTTGGATCTCAGGGCAGACCTTTTTTAGCCCTCCCCAAGAAACCAGAGGGAGTTATTTTAGCAGGTGGTTGACTTTCTGGGCAAGCTATCACAGAAGTTTGCAAATGGTGATCAAATGGTTGTGAGGTGCTTGGCAACCCATTGGAAATGAACGGGTTGCCAAGAGCCCAGATTGCAAACATGTGACCACAGGGGTATTATAATGACCATAACGTCAGGTACAGCTCATAAATCCCTTTGCTCAGCACTATCATAATTTTGAATGGTTGCTGAATGGATAGTCATTAAGCAAGAATTACCTGCAGTTTGATCCAGACCTCTGTTTTGATCATAAGTGGCCCCTAGCTGTTTCTCTTAAAAAAAAAAAATCTGTTCATAGGATTCAATTTGGAAGAGGTCCTTTGAAATGTGGATTCACAAATTAGGATCTTTCTGCAATTTATTAAAGCAACTATGTTTTATGAGTTTGTACAATTGCTGCGGGGACGCTTTTGAAGTACAGACCTAAAAATGAGCATATTTTGGAGCACCTCTTCTAAATCAAATATGAAGTGCTGCATAATTCTGGTTAATATTTGAATTGAAGGACTGTCAGGATAGCTAAGAGCTATTGCTAGATGAAGACTTTGAAAAAGACAACTTGGAAGAAGACAGTGACAAGTCACTTGCTAAAGAACACTATGTGGAAGTGTCTATAAAGTCATTAGGACAGAAGCATTACTCAATCAAATCTTTACCTGTGTAATGGATATAGAGTCCACGTATTGCACTAGGCTATTGTTTTTATTAATTTGGATTTTCATAATACATAATGTTTTATACATAATAATTTGGAAAGCACAGTGATTAGATTTGCACATTGCACTCAGTCAAAACAAGTGATTAATGCAGGTGTAGGAATCTTTTTTTTTCATATCTGAAATTAGTTTAAAGGTATGATTATGTACATGTAATATATATTTGGGATGGGTTAAACAAGCATGGGGAAAATCTCAATTCAGTTTTCAATTTAGTGACCTTGAGTCAGTTGTTTATAGCAGCATCCCCAACCTTTTTGGCACAAGAGACCAATTTTGCGGAAGACAATTTTTCCATGGGGGGGGGGGGAGGGATGGTTTTGGTTTTGTTTGCTCATCACTTAACTCCAGCTGTGTGGCCCCAGTTCCTGGCAGACCATGGACCAGTCGGCGGTTGGGGACCCCTGTTTTATAGAATTACTTTAGCCCCATTTTATGCCCTAATACCGGTAGGAGATTAAAAGCAGTTAACAATTTCACTGAGCCATTGAAATCTATTAAATATAATTTGCAAGGATAGAAAAATATGAGGAGATAAGGCAAATGATTTTGTTATACGTTATATTTATCTTTTGATTTTCAGTTAGGTCTTCATTTTACTTTTATTTTCTTATTGCTTTTCTGCATTTTACATTATGTTGCTTATTCCCTGGAAAAGAATAGTGTGGTGGGTTATGTATGTATTTTAAAAAGTAATCAAAATAGCCAGAGATGAAAATACTGAAAAAGATAAAAAATTATTAAGGAAAGTTAACTGTAAACCTGTTCAAACAATATTGCCTCTACCTTTGTTCACACATAAAGTAATTAGGTAATTTGTTTTTGACTTAAGATGATGTGCAAATCCACCAAAAGAAAGGATTATTTTTGAAAGCAGACTACAATTTGAAGTAGGGGCTTCTGGGTGTATGTTTCCTATAGCTGCTAAAGGTGTTCTTAGGTGTTAAACTATACATATCTTATCATGATAATTAAAGTATTTAATGAAAGCTGTAAGATAGGTTTAATCGTATGCTGCTATTTTTTTAATCATATATGCAATTCAGAAATGTTTTTCTTTCTTTGTTAGATGGAAGCAATATGAAGCATATGTGCAAGCTCTTGAGGGCAAATACACTGATCTAAACTGTAAGTTGAAAATCAGCTGAATATATAATTAGACCCTGCCATATTCTTTGAAAAATAGAATTTAAAAAATTGAGTTTTTGGGAGGTGAATTATTGGACCACATACGGACAAAGCAACTAAAATATATATTCCTATAGTATATACATTTTTAAGTAAGTTTGAACCTATTAATTCACAAATTGGGAACTTAATATTTATCATTTGCTTGAGGAAGATTATATATTAATGCCATCAGGCTAGTCCTCCTATTGAAGTAAATTGTAGTAAGTTGTTTTTATCTGATCTCTATCATTCAAAGTAATTGGTTAATAGTTTTTCCTAAAACTAATTTAGAATCATACACAATTAAAAGGATCACTGATTAGAAGTTAATACCTGAACTACCTCCTTTCTTATCTTTTGTGCAAACTTTTTAAAAAACTTACTGGGAAAGGAGATAAAGTATCTAGCATAAAACTGATACAGGCAGTCCTCGCTTAACAACCATTTGTTTAGTGAGTGGCTGTTCAAAGCTATGACAGTGCTGAAACAAGTGACTTAAGCAAAGGTCCTTGTATTTAGAACCATTGTAACATCTTTGCAGTCACTTTATTGTGATTCCAGTGCTTGGCAACTGTTACACATTTATAAATCATGTCATCCTCTGGTCACGTGATCATTTGTGACCTTCCCAGCTAGCTTCTGACAGGCATAGTCAATGTGGGACTGGCGGTAGGTCACAAATTGTAGGCACGTGATGTCTCACTTAACCATCACAGGTGATTCGCTTAATGTCCGACAAAAAAAAGGTTGCAAAATCAGGTGTGGTCATGTGATGCATAACTTAATGACTGCACTGCTTTATTATAATTTTTTTGTTCAGATTGTGGTTATAAATTGAGGACTACCTGTACTCAATCTCTAATGATACATTAAAATTTATACACTGTCTGAATCAATAATTTGTAATATGAAATGATGGAAGGCTTTCCCTTGGGCATATACATTAGGCTAGATATATTTTCTGTAATATTGTTCAGTTCACCAGTATGTAAAAAACAAAACCCAAACCATGTTACTCTGAATACATTTATTAAAGCAGGGCTTTGTCAATTACAGATATTGGCATATTTTCTCAGTTGACATGTGATAGATGTGTACATAGTAGTTCACATAATTGATCTGATTTTACCAATTGTTTTGTGATAATTGTTAAATGAAACTGTTATACATAGCATATTTTTAAATTTCATTATTTTATTAGTTAAAACTTTTTTTGGATTATCCCTTTTGGATAGTCATTTCCTTATAATGTATCCATGAAAGCACTACCTGCTTGATAGTACATTTTAAATGTGCTGTAATACATGTATTTTCATTAAACCTGATTTATATTTCACTTTCTAATTCTGAAATTGATATGGGGCAACTTTTATATTACTACTTGGCTCCTATATGGTTTTTATTGGACGAGAGCAGTGATATGTTATTCTTGTATAGACAAACTTAATATGTTAACAATAAATAAGATAATCTAATTATTAAATAGTCTTTAGGGCATCAACAGACTTTAGGATTATGTTTTCTTCCTTTGGATAGTCAAGCTTGTTTACTTCTGATTTAACGACAATCAACAAGAAACCTTCATAGAATAATGAGCTTGTTAAGATGTGGTATATCTTTGGGATTTGAGTTTAGATTATTTTAAGTTACTCATTCTTGTCCCAGAACTATCCCTTTAGGGAGAAAACATTGGCTTCACCTGTGCCCTGGGATTAATACTGGAAACAATAATTAGGGACGGATTGTGTTTGTAGCCATGCAATGCCTCTAGAGTTTGACAAATTACTATTTTATGTACCAAAGAAAGTTGCTTCCCTTTCCTTAATATGAATCTGTTGATAAAATTCAAAGTAAAATGCAAATAGAAGAAAATTCTGGCAGCATTTGTTACTGATGCTTTTGTGCTTCATGTAGAACTGATAGGTGCAAATGAGCAGATTGTAGTTTGTAGCTCTTCACATTTTCATACAACAGATATGTCCAACCTCTTGGCTTGTCCTGGGTTGCACTGAGTGAAGAGGAATTGTCCTGGGCCATATAAAGAATATATAGTTGATGTATATAAATGCACGTATTAATGTTAAAAATTAACGACCCTGTATATTTGTAAGCTCCCAGAAGCTGTTTTTTTCCATGGTTGTAAAAGATTACCATCATACATTTGCAGGTGATTTTAGGACATTAGGACTGAAGAGGATTATGACAGAGTCATATAGCTTGTATGATAACACTGTCATGCCATTACTATTTTCTGTTCTTTTGTGAACTGTTAAAAGACCAGTAGAAAATAGTCATAGAGTGAATTCTGTTGTGGTGTTATCTGTGTTCTCATAGAAGCTATATCTTTCTTTCTTACGTTTCCTTCCAAAAGGGAATGTATTTATGAATCACATTATTTTGTCTTTGTTTTGTTTAGATACCATTTTTATCTTATTGTTTATCTTTTTATCTTACTATTTTGAAGGTTTCTGGTAATAAATCTTGTAATTTCTTCCCTTTTTTACACTAGCCAATGATGTAACAGGATTGAGAGAATCCGAAGAAAAACTGAAGCAACAACAACAAGAATCTGCTCGAAGGGAAAATATCTTGGTGATGCGACTAGCAACTAAAGAACAAGAAATGCAAGAGTGTACTGTAAGTGAAATTAATCAAATCATTTGAGTTTGTCTCTGTTGAAATCTATTGATTTGCTTTTGAATGCTTTAGACAGAATTCTATTCATTAGTTGTGCTAATTATTCCTACTATTTAGCTACTATTTTATCAAAAGCCTGTAATAGTGATGTAAAATATATTGACGTATTACTAATTTTTCAGAGTTGTGAGCTACTATAGTTCAATAGCAACCTTTAATATAGATGATAATGATTACAAAACATATTCAATACAGAGATTAGATAGATCACTAACATTAGAGAACCTGTAAATAAAAACCACTAATTTGTATTACACAATTCTGTTGCAATGTTATATAAATCTAAAACTAAAGCTTCTTTTTTGTTTGAGATGGTAATGTGATTGTGTGCAGCTCTGAATCTCAAGTCCTTGAAGTCACCCCCAACCACACTACTAAAATTTGATAGCAAATTTTATCCATAATCCATGATATTACACACATGTATGCCCAGCTCTCTATTGCATTTCATATATTTGTTGAGCATCCTTTCACATTTCACAATAGATGCTTATAAAACTTGTATTCAGTACAAGTGAGCTTGCATTCACATTTTTGTTGCAACTGTATCATACTAGATGAATATAGCTCACTTTTGTTTATAGAATTATCTGAAATTATCTATGTTTAAGTGAAAGTTCTTGATGGTTTTAGTTGGTTAGAATAAAACCTTACTGATTGCTTAATGCATCTGGTAGATTGTGGTCTGTGTGTGTCTTTTGTACCTTAATTATTGTTCTCTCAAAACTATAAAATTGAAATTCAGCAGCAAAATGGCCAATTTGTAGTGTGCGCGCGCTTGCGCTCAAAAATAATGGTGGAAAATGGAGTGGGACACTTCCTAGCTTTGTATCCCCTCACCTTCATTGCTGAAATTTTATCACTGAATTTTAGCAGTATACTTGTTTTTGGTAAGAGTTGGGTAATTTTTAAGAATGGAAATGGAACAGCTTTCCTGAAGAGGCTTCCCATGCTCACCATAAACTACTGTCCTCAAACCCAGGAAAAGTTGAAAAAGTTATTCTAGCCGTTTTTGATATCAACTTTTCAGTGATACCACATGCAACCCTCTAGCTTACTTGTTTTATAAAATTACAAATAATTATAAATATTTTATAAAATGTAAAATAGTATATAAATAAAATGGAAACATTACCATCATACAATCTCTGCCCCTCTTGCATATGTGTTAAAAGTGCATGTACATGCAGAAAGAGGGGAGCTGTATTGCAGTGCCATTTCTTAAAATTTGTGATCAGTGCATGCATGGTTGTATGAATTGTTATGGTGTTTACAGCACCCTATATAAATTCTGTCATATAATTTCAGAGTTCATTTTTATTTTCTATTAATATCAATAAAAAGAAAGGATTATTTTTCAGATTATGTGGACCTATGATAGTATATATTGACTTAATATTTCTTTCCTTCATGCAGAATCAGATACAGTACCTCAAGCAAGTCCAGCAACCAAGTGTTGCTCAACTGAGATCAACAATGGTGGACCCAGCCATCAACTTGTTTTTCCTAAAAATGAAAGGTGAACTGGAACAGACTAAAGACAAACTGGAACAAGCCCAAAATGAACTGAGTGCCTGGAAATTTACACCTGATAGGTAAACAAAACATACTCCCCAGTCAAGACTTCCCTGACAGAGAATGCTTTGGTGGGACAACCACGTACTCGTTTCCACACCAAGACTCAGACGTTTTGAGCCAAAAGCTACATTTTATTCTGTCCAGCTTGTATTGCTTAATGTAAAACTTACCAGATGAACCTTGTGTTTCAGCTTTTCCCCCCCTTTGCTTCAGAGGCCTGACAGCGTCGGACTGTTCTGAAGAAGTGGCCACCACAGAAAATGTGTACTTTCTAGAACATGTAGACACTTGCAAAGTGGTTCTGTTTGAAGAAAATGAGGGAGAAGCAGAAGTCTAAAGTCTGTGGCACACTATGTCTACAGACAAATTGGAGGAGAACCTAGAGATTTTAAATCATGAATTGATCATATCAAATTCCAGTAAAACATATAAGTGGAATGTGCTTCGCTCTTAATCCTAAACCTAGTGATGTAGAGACTGATTAAGTCAGTTTTGCCATTAAGACTGTGGACTTCCTCCTTGTTCACTGAACTGCTGGGTCAAAACTCAAATGAGGTGAATTTTGTTTAAATCACATTTTTTGCTAATCAGCTGTGAGAACATACACACACTCAAGTGTTGGTTTGCTTAGCATTTGGGCTTTATAGGAATTCAGTGAAACTTGTCATGGTTTGGATTAACGAATTATTCTGTGGATGGCTGGTAAAATGTAAATTCCTAAATCTAGTGCTGTACAAACAGATGCAATTTAATTACCAATTTTTATATTGTTGAACAGTTGTATACATGTGAATCTCAACTAGAATATATAAGCAAAAACTAGTTGCGATTCCTATCCTATCCTTGACAGTATAAAATTGCCATATATATATTATTATCCTGAGAAAATATATGCAAACTATGCAAGGCATACCAGAGTCGGTTGCCTAGCTAGCATGATGCATTTGTATATTTAGATTTATATAAAGCTGCACTTAAACTGCTTTAAAATAGGTAATGTCAAATAATTGAGAGAGACAGCTGGCTGAACCACTGTACGAAGCTTCTGTGAAATATGAACATAAAAGAATGGAGAACAGGCTGCTACCATGTTTTATCCTGTTCTCTGAAAGAAAGATAATGTCAAAGCTTATTGCATACATCCCATCGGTTTACAACAGTTCAAAATCATTGGTACTGTCTGGCGCCATGACATGTCTAAGTGATTTCTAGGAATAGTTTTATCGGACATTTCAGTATTCTCAAGATTACAGTGGAAGGCTTCTAAAATTTCTTGCTTTGTCTTAATATTTGTATAGTCTTCTCTAGTAGGTTGATTGAAAATATTTCAACTGGACATAATATAATAATTCCAGCATTCCACATTCAGTAATTAATCTAAAACAACCATTTTATGAAATGCATATACCTGTGATAAAATTATTTCAACATAAAAATGTGATAGTATACAAATCATGGGTATTTGATCAAAAGGGAAAAACATTCACACTAATTCAGGCTTTTGGAGATCATCTTGGTGGGATGGTATGGAAGATCTTTTAAAGGTCTATCAACAGAACTGAGGTAAGATTTCTGCAGAAAAAAGTATCCTAATATGTTACACTTGTCTTTGTAAAACTTGTTGAATGTATAATCAGAAAACCATTCTTCATAGGTATGTTTTAATTGTGTCATACAAATTGCCTGTGAATTCCCAACTTGATCAGATAATATTTAGAAAGATAGTGTTTAGTTTCTATATATATCCAGTTTGTTTGGATTTAAAATAGGCACCTGCCATTTAAAAAATGGTTTCAGAAAAGGACTAATTTGTAGTCTTAATTCAATCTTCGATATGCACATAATCAGATTAATAGATTAATCAGAAGATAAATGTGAAATTGGTACTTTTAAGTACTCAATTATACTTTCCTTTATTGTTGTTTCTATAAAATTGTAAGACTGTGTTCCTTAAGCTGTTGGCTACCAGGTGTTTTGAACTGCAATCCTCAATACCCCTAGCTACCATATATCAGAGATAGAAACAAGTTTCTTGAAAATTTAGAAACAAAAAACTCAGAGGCTCCCAGATTGAAAGCGTTTGGTTCAAGAGATGAGTGTTAATTTATTGTTTTTAAAATATTTTCCTTAAGTTGTTTGTCTTATGTGTTCTGCCATAATTTTCTTCTGATCTTATGCTTCAAAATGGTAGTGTATTTTTCTACACTGTGAAAGTGATTCTGAAGTACTAAGGAAAGAATATTCTTGTATTTCCGTATAATATTTTGTGGATCCTATGTCTTTGCAAGTTTGTGCTCAAAATCTTACCTTTTTTCAACAGTGTTTTAAGAATTGTATTGCATTGCCCTTGTTTACAGGCTTTTGAACTGCAGCAAGAGAAAATCATATTCACAGTATGAACATGAATAGGAATAAGATACAATATGGGTGTTTCATTAGATAACAATATGTTTTAAAATTATATTCGTTTAGTTTTTGACATTTTTAAGATTTTCTTGGCGTCTTCCAGATGCTTTGGACAACGTGAAACTGTATTGCCTACATTAATTAATGTGTTTGTTTTTTGCTTATCTTAGTCATTTATAAATTAACATATAAATTAATATACATAAAATCTAGTTCAAATTACAAGAGTTAGAATGTTGCCCTAAGTTTTTAAAAAAAACCCTTTAAAATGTTATTCAGATTCTAAATATTCAGCGTTTATGTATTTTATTAGTGGTAAATCTATTGTAGCCAGATTTCTTATAGGCAATCAGGATCCAAAGAATCATCCACTTAATTACAGGAAATTAGGGTTGGGATATGTCTTTTTCTATTAACCTTCATAAAATGCTGCTTTTTAAAGAGTGTTTACTATTCAATGAAGGTTGTTATTAAAAAAAATCTAAGGCATATTTGAAATCTTGACATATCTAAAATAGCTTTGTGGCAACTAGCCAAATTTTGGGTTCACTTACTTCATCCAAGTTGTTTATGTATGAGAAACAAACAAAAAAGCTAGATATGCTGTAATATGTAATATACATATTTTTGGAGGCCAGGATTCACAATGGGTTCCACACATGTACAATATATGCACTGTTGGGCATTATGCTATATTTATAGTTTTCCTGTAGAAAAATTATTTATGTAGGAAACTATTTTGTATGATACCTTTGTGTCAGTCTACTAGACAGTACTGTCGAATGCGTCAGTTTTTTTCCAATCAGACAAAAAGCGGGATAATTTAATAATCCTGCATTGGGTTACAATTTTGAAACAAGTACTTACTAGATTTGTTTTTAAAAAATCCAAAGGAAAAATGCTGAAATCAGCTTTCTTAGGTGATGTGATCAAAACTTCAAATATATTTGCTAAGCTCAGAAAATAGGCATGATATTGCAAAGTATAACTTCCTAACATTGAAAAAACCTAAATTGGATACATGTACCCATGTGTTTTCTTTTGGGATTTTAATTCTAGCAGTCTGTTAAGCCACGTTTCTCTTTCAAAATGATATGTGTAAGTTATCTTCCAATAGTTATAATGTGCTTATTATGTTGAAAAGGTGCTTTATTGCATTATTAAGCCTTTTAGGATAGGTATTTTGCCTTCCAATGGTGCTTTTGGCCAGATTATAATTTAATAATTTTTATTTATATTGAATCATACCATTGGTTTACCAGCTCAGTTTTTAAAATTAGTTTAAATCTAAATTAATTTTGCAAATGTTTGCTGCTTTACTACTAAGCTGTCACTGCTTTATAGAGTTTTTTAAATATATGTAATAAACTAATAGTTTTGTCAAATAGAAATAGTTCTAAGTTCCGATACCACAATTCAAGAAGGATGTTGACAGATGTATACTAGGAAGGATAAAGTTGATAAGTAATATCAAAGTTCCATGAGGACAAACCTTTTAGCTTAAAAAAGCAATGTAAAACATGTTATTTTTCCATGTTTGAAGGACTTTTATATAGGTCACATTATCAGTTACTCTAGAGCCATGATGGCAAACTTATGGCACACATGCCAGAGGTGGCACGCAGAGCCCTCTGCTGGCACGCGCGCCGTCGCCCCAGGTCAGATCTCTGTGGCGTTTCTTTTGTAAGCATCTGTTTCCCTGCAAAGGATGAAACAGAAGCTCATGAAAGAAAAAGATCTAACCTCTTGCCGCACTGCCTGTGTTGGGATGCCCTGCCTTCTGCCGGCCAGCTGGTCTTTGGGTCTCTGCTGCTCATGTGCGCGATTGTGCACGCACACCTTTCAATTTGGCCATGTGCGTGCTCGCAGGTTGGGCACTCGGTGTCTAAAAGGTTCACCATCATTGCTCTAAAAGTTTAGGCTTGAACCAAACAAGTTCAAATAATAATCCAAGAAAGATTTTAAACATTAGAAAAAAACTTCCTGGTTATATAAAATGTTAAGCTCTGAAAGGTACATTACTCTTAGTTGTTTTAGGTGAGAAGTTAGATATTTATAGGAAAGGATTTCCTGGCAAAAAAAGAGCAAGCAATGAATTATAACTAAAGCAGCAAGTAACTAAATTGGTCTAGGGGCAGCATTTAACTTGTATACTATTGGCAGAGATTATGTCTGCATTTAGCAAGTTTATTACAACTTTCATATTGGTCTTACACTAGCCTACTGCAGTGTGACTGTCTATTCCTAGATAGCTGACAGGCATGTAGGTAGATGCTGCTGCTTCTGTTAGCATAGGCTGGTTACACAAAGTAGCAAGTAGCTCAGTGTATATAAAAGGAAGGTGCAGAAGAGCTTTTAATTTATTTATTCAATTTGTATGTCGCCCCTCTCCGAAGACCCAGGGCGGCTCACAGTACACTCAAAAAATCACTATAAAAACACTTAAAAATTAAAAACCTTAAAGACATTAAAACCCATTCAAAGCTTTACTTTGCCAGGAACACTTCTTGTACTTGCTTGACACTGGAGCAGAATACCTGGCCAGGTCAATAGGAGACAGATGAAATCTTCAAACTTTCTTTTTGGTGATTCCAAATTTGTGTAAATTCAAAGATATGGAGTTAAACTTACAGACATGACTAAGCTTTTCATTACGTAAATCCATTTTTTTCCTGTTCCTAGAAACCAAAAATTGAATGTTGCTATTTTCATCATTTTTGCCCATATTTTCTTAGAGTCGTTTCTACTGAAATTGCCTAGTCAGACAATAAAAGCAATAGATACCTTTTGATCATAATTATAGTTGCTTATTGTAGATACTTGCCTTTCAGCTTGGCCATGTGGGGCCAGAAGACCAATAAAAAATGTTCAATGGCAACTGGCAGCAAGATACTATAGAAAGATGTGTTACAGAAATAGTGCTCCCAGTGGCAGCTTTTATCAAGGGAGATGAAAGAAAATTGTCTTCATTTTATGATAGATGGCTCTTTCCTTTACAGCCAAACAGGCAAAAAGTTAATGGCGAAGTGTCGAATGCTTATCCAGGAGAATCAAGAGCTTGGAAGGCAACTGTCCCAAGGACGTATTGCACAACTTGAGGCAGAGTTGGCTTTACAGAAGAAATATAGTGAGGAGCTTAAAAGCAGTCAGGATGGTAAGGGATTTTTAAAAAAGAAAATAGAGAATTGTACTGTGTGTGTGTAAGCTTCAAAAGTCAAACATTGTGGTATTACATTACTATGGAACACCTTTAAAATGTTCTGGAAGGAATTTCAAACTCATAAAACTTGTTACAGTTACCAGCACAACTAAATGGTAATGGTGAGAATTAAGCATGAATTTTGCACACAATTAACTATATGTTTAATTTTAACTTGTATGATTATGTCCTTTGCAAAAGTTTTCCACTGAGCAAAATCATAATACAAACTAAGCATGTTGTGGTTATTCTATAGTATTTTGATTATTATTATTTTGAAAAGCAGAAGTCCTAGTGGTGGTACATAAATGCTTAGTCTTTAAGGTATCCTCTTCTAGTTTCTTACTGTAAAGTTATTTCAGTGCCTTAGAAGACAGTTACAGAAAGTTAGCACTTAATTTAAAATGAATTTGGCAGTTTTCTAGTGTTGCTTCCATGTAAATGTGTGGTTGAAGACTATTTTGTGTAATATTATCTTCGTTTTGTTTCTTAGCCATTGGAAACTTGTTTTTAAATCTTCACTAAGTAATAGGCTATTGCAGCTAGCAAACTTTGATTTAATTCTTAATAAAAATTATTTTGAATGCGTTTTTGAAATTTAGTTATATGAATGCTATATCTAAGATACAAGTAAACAAATGAAACTGCACTAGAAATGGTGTTTTTTTCCCTATATGAGATACAAAAGGAAGATAATCAGTGCTGTTTCAATGAGCATAATTTCAAAATATAATTATCAGATGCAGTTACCATAGATTTTAAGTCTAATGCCAGTCTCCACATTGCTGTTTTATCTTTTGGGGTCTTCAGAAGCCATAGCTCAACTTAGTTAAATTGGTTAGTTATTAAATTGTAATACACTACAAACTTTAAAAATCTTTTTAAAAAGATTTTTGTAACAGACAGCTTTTGCTGTCCTGTTACAATGTGCTCAAAGATTTCTATGCTATAATTATTACTTGGGTCTAATACTTGTTAAATGCCACATAGAACTTATACATCATTTAATTAACATTTAAATTAAATGTTGTACTGTATGTCATTATAGTAAAGAGCAACTGCAATGTGATTCTATCCAGATCAATTAGATTGTTACCTAAGAATCCTGGGAATTAAAAAAAAATACATGGAAGGAACTGTGTAGGAGATGGTTGATAGATAGGCTAGAATTTATAAAAAAAGAAAATATGTGGACATACATTTCTTGCAGAAAGGTAGAAAATACCTTGCTACTAATATCAAGTTCTTTTATTTGTGTACAGTAAGCAAATCTTATTTATGAACATTATCAGTGCATACAATTTGAATTCAGTACTAGTTTTTATGTTAGGATTTGTAGATCGGTTTTGGCCAGAAAAGATTTAATTGCTTAACTCAAAGTAATTAGAAGCAGCAAGGTATATGTAACCATTTAGATAAGCAGATCCACCACTGGGACTTTTGCATATTAGTTGACCGTTTTACAAGTGTATTTTTCATGTATATCCTTTATGCTGAATTTAGGCATAATTGCAAAAATCTGTTTATGAGCTTTACCAAAGCTTTAAACAAACAAAAAGGATTATGATGGAAATTAAAATAGGGATTAAAATTTACATTTTAAAGGTATTCTGTTGGACTTTGTGTTGCTCACGTGTGTGTATGCATGCACAGAAAATAGATTCTAAATTTATATTAAATTTATTTTTTTAAAGGGCTACGATGGAATGTGTTTAAGATCAAGTAAGGTATTAATATATGAAACTGAGCATGTTGTTTAGTTATACCCAGTTTGAAGAGACAGATCCTACTTATTAAGTATATGCTCTAAATTATTTTTCTTCATATAGAACTGAATGATTTCATCATCCAGCTTGATGAGGAAGTAGAAGGTATGCAGAGTACCATTCTAGTTCTACAGCAGCAATTGAAAGAGACTCGCCAACAATTGGTTCAGTATCAGCAGCAGCAGTTACAAGCTTCAACTCCAGGTACCAGTCGGACTCCATCTTGTGAAATTACAGATCAGGGTGAAACCATGAGCAAAGATTGCAGTCGCCTGGCCAATGGACCAAGTAATGGCAGCTCTTCACATCAGAGGACAGCGGGGCCTGGTTTTTATAGAGAAGGTAGTGGAACAGAGGATGATTTTCCACCCTCACCAAGCAATGGTAATAAGCTTTCCAACCACTCTGAAGATAGAACTGGCAGAGGATCTGGTAGTTATATAAATCAACTCAGTACTGGGTACGAAAGTGTAGACTCTCCCACTGGTAGTGAAAATTCTCTTACTCACCATTCAAATGATACAGACTCTAATCATGATCCACAAGAGGAGAAAACAGTCAGTGTGAAAGGTAACAGAACTTCGGGGTCTCGTCATGTTCAGAATGGTTTGGACTCTAACGTAAATGTGCAGGGTTCGGTTTTGTAACCTTTTTCTGCAAAAATAATTTTTTATAGTGTCACTTAATTGGGAGAAGAAACTGTCCAGAACTGTTCAAATTAGTGCATATATGTCACAATTCTGCCTTTGTGGGTTTTCTGCTTCAATACCTCTGCCACTTCTGAAATTTTAACAATTGATTACGTTGAATGTTGCTAAAAGGATGTTTGTGTAAGCTCAAGGTATATTTTGAGTTAATGTGAAGTTGAAAATGGAATTTTATTTCCAGGTATAACACAATGACGTATGTACAAATCTGTGTATATCTAGAACTTGTGCTGTGTAAGGGCATTCTTTACTCATACTGTTTATAACACTCAAAACTTTGTCATAATAGTTGTGGGTTAATGACTGCCAAGTTTGCCCAGTACAGTAGTTTTCTAACTAAAATAAACTTGGTGAGGGAGTCCTATAGTAGTTTGTGTTCCACTTTTGCCACTATGCATCTGTGTGTTCTCTTTAGGTGACAATGTTTAAGAATTTTGTGTGCATAGTTACTCAGTTTTAAGAACTGTTGTATCCTGTTAATGCATATTGCTCTGTGACTCCAATATTATCTTACCTGTACTGACCAAACCCAAATAAAATTTTTAATAATGTAATTTATTTGATGCTGCTGCATTTATTTATTCAGCATTGGATTTTTCTTCACTGCCATTTTCTGCAGAAATCTTTATAAAATCTTTTTAAAAATATTTGTTTAATTTGGGACAAATGATGGATTTTGCATTGATGTTTTTACATGATGAAAATGATGCAGCCTACTTTCTGGACAGAAAGAGGAAGTAAAAACTGAGTAACATAAATACTAAAAAATTCCTTATCTGAAATCCTTAGTTGCACTTCTCTCTTTCTTTTGTACATTTGGTACACTCCTCTTCTGACAAACTGAATTTCTAAACCCTGAGGTTCATTGTTTAAGCCTATATTGTTCTATTTGGACTGGTTATTTAGTATAGTATCACAGTAAATTTTCTGTTCAGTTTAATGAAAATTTGTAGGAAAGAGATTATCTCACGATAATTTGCATCTATCTGTCAAACTGACTTATGCCTCAATGTGACAGTAGTCAAGTTGTCTATATACTGCAATTACGATGTCTTATATGCAGAGGACTACACATCTTAAAATTTGTGTATTCCTCTGCATGTAAGACTAGTCTAAATGTAGCCTATTAAAGCCTTGTCAGGAATGGTAAATTATAACCATTACAGAATAAATATATTATAAAAAGCATTATGGATCCTTAAAAGCCACTACAGAGCCATGTTGATATACAATAGTGGTTAAGGCACCAGGCTAGAATCTAGAACTGATCTGTAGTCCTGTGTTAGGCACAAAACCATTTGGGTAAACTTGGGCCAATCCAGCGGTGGTATTCAGCCAGTTTGGACCAGTTCGGGCAAACCGGTAGCGCTGACAATCAGCTGGTACCACCCCCACCCTATCCCGTCCTTTATTTCCTGCTTTCTAGCTCATCTCAATCGTGAGGAAAGCTGATTTCCCCCCCCTCATTGTTCTACTTACCGTTGCTGTCTTGGAAGGTAAGCAGCTGAGCTTCTAAATGCTCCATTTTCAGCACGAAGTGTGCACTCACCAAACCAGTTGTTAAACCGACACTGGGCCAATCCCTCACGCAATCCAGGGAAAAGGGAAGCCACTTCTGAAATCTTACCAGTCTTGCAGTGACTTATCCAGGCAGTTGTCATGCATCAACACTGACTTGAGGGCACATACAAACCCCCCCCATTACAATTGGTGAATTAGAGATAGAAGTTACAATTTTGATATATTTAATATAAACTTGCATCATTCTAATGCAATATGGTACTTCAAAAGCATCAATAATTAGTATTTTGGGGATAACTATAAATGATACACTTGCTTTTAATCTTAATGGTACTTGCACAATGTAGTCCAGACCAGGGTTTTTCTGAATGTTCAAGAGAACCCTAAGTTTCCAGGGGAACATGATGGAATTCTGCGAGAGACAAAGGGCAAAAAAAATTCACTTGAACAAAAGGGAATCCATAACAATTTTTCTAAGATACTGTGGGAATGGAAGGACATATCAGAATATTCAGAAACACTCCCCTACAGAGCAATTGTGCTTATGCGACACAGCATTGTGTGTGTTGAAAGGCCCCTGGTCTAGCTGATCTTGCATTCTGTTTCTTAACATCCTGGAAAATCAGCAAAATCTGGGTAAGTCTGATAACTTATTTTCTTTAATGATCATGTAAATATCTGTGATCTCAGTTCCCAATATGGCACTCTATATTCCTGTAGATCCATCAACAACTTAAATGCTTACCAAGCTTCCTGGCCTATCTTTTTTTTTTTTTAAGTTCCTTTCAAGTAAAAATGTATTGCCTGGCTTGAAGGGAGGGAAAAGTATGCTAAGTAATCGTATTGTAGAAGCTAAAGGTGGAAAAGAGCTTTGCCATTTTGTTTTCTGATAAATCCATTTAACCACACCTTACCATGCTAGATCACGTCAAGCATTCAAACTTGTAGTTATTTTCCACCATTAGATATACCTAGGTTAGAGAAAGCCACCAGAAAGACCAAAAACAAGAAAACTTCAGGGAGATGTTTGTGATTTGAAAACAGCATGCGGCCAAAGATTGTCTACATTTATAAAAGTATTTATTTTTAAAAGCCTGTTAGGCTAATGGCCGTTACTAAACTGTAGCAGCAAACTCCAAGTAATCATAACATATATATAATATTGTTTTGCTATTGAATTTCTCATAAGTTCATTTAATTGGTTGGTCTAAAGACAAGGTTTTTTTCAACTGAAGTCACGAGCAAATTTGAGAGCCATCACACTCGCTCTGTCTAGACAGTCACCTTTTGTCTTGTCCAGGCAGAACAAGAGCAGAGTCTGGCAACAATTCTGCTGTGCACTGCAAACCAGGTTGTGCACCCAATGCAAATCAGTCAGAATGTGCTGCCAAGGGCAACTTCAACATTTACTGTGTCCATGCTCTCTTGCTTTGGATATGCCTTCATGTTTAAGTCACTTGCCTTACCACCAAGCCACACTAGCTGCCCTCACACATCTTATTTGGCCTTTCTGCTCTGCTTGAATCCTGTCTATATACCCAGTGACATTCCTCAACACATAACAGGCAAAGATAGGGATGCAGAAGGGTGGATGGAGTGAGACTGGCACTATAGGATCTTGTGCTCCATGGCTGCTACCACAGAAGGGAGAAGACTGGCTGCTTCTGTGGTAGAGTGTAGAGCTGAGAAGCAGCGACAGCATCTCAGCAAATCCTAGCAAATTTGGCTAGGAGAAAGAAAATGGAATATCCTTGTCCAGGGAACAGAAGTAAGGTTGGACTCCTTGTCTGGCCTGCCAGTTCTATTTGCTGCCATGTAGCAAAACTGTATTGCCCACAGAACTCTCCCATAAGAGATCATCCTTATCTGTCTCCCATGAACTCGTAGGAAGCCAGAAATGACTTCAAAATTCTGCTACTAAGGACTATATCAATATTGTTTCACTTAAGCTTGTGGAGTCTGTTTCTTGACCTGGTCTATCTTAAAGAGTGTTGGCATCAAATTTGAAAGCCTGATTGTGTTTTCTTTTCTCTGTCTCCTATACCCCAGGAAATTATGGTGGAGCCAAACTAAGCTTCTTTATCACATTTCTTCTATTTCCTAGACTTAAAGTATGCTTCTGTTTTTATAACCATTTCTGTGTATTTCCTCCAAGGTCATTCATGTGGTTCATACTGTACAGAACTACACTTGGATGTTGACCCTTGTAAATCAATGGCCATCTTCCTGATGCTAAATTACCAACCTGCGCACCCCAAAGGAGCTGGTCCTTGTTTTTACCCCACACTAATCATCCCCCCCCTCCACAACCCTAAGAAATTCTAGCTGCACTAGAATTTGAGCCAATCCCTATTTTTGCCATGTTGACAGATCTGAGCAGAGGTGGACCAGCTGAACTCAGATTCAGAAATAACTGGTGCCTGGGATAACTGTCCTATGCTGGGTTAAGTTTCCATGTCATCTCTAGCAGTCCCTAATGCATTTGTGGAAAGTTTGCCTTGCCCTCTATAGTGGATCAGATGGAGAGTTCAGCCTGATGCTCAATCCTATACACTTGGATTGCCAGCATAGAAGGACCAAATATGATGGTAGGAAAAGTTATCTTATTGGCCTAGACTCCCCCAAGTCATTCTGGACTCCAGAAATGGTGAGACTCTGAAAGGACTCTTGCTGTCCTGTCAAGTCAGCTTGACTTTTAACTTCAGATTGTTTGTTGCCTATTATTTTAAATAGGACCAAAGTCTTCATTATTTGTGATTTAACTACTATCCTGTTGATTTAGGAAACGGCACTTTTAACAGACTCCAAGGAAGTAGCATCAAAGTGATACAGGATGGCTTCACATAATACATTTTCTGAGAGGTAACAACCACAAGTTTACTCAACCCTATTTTACATTATATCGGAAACCATGAACTAACAATACTTGCTGGGATGCTTAATGCATAGTGGTATGCTAAAATCAACTAGTTTGGAGTGACATTTTTGATTCAATGTGCTTTGGAAATCCAGATAGCTGAGTTAATTCAGTAACCATAATTCAATTAGCCAGAGAATGAGGAAAAAAAAGGAATTGTCTTTTCTTCTTTAGCTTTTTATATTAAGCAAATGTCACAGGACTTGATGGATTGACTAAATTATGTGCCATCAAGTCTTTTTTGACTCCTAGCCACCATATAGTCACCACACTTACCAATGCTTTTAGAATAAAATTGCACATGGACACACACAAAGATCCCTGCACATCTGCTTGGATTGCAAGAGAATAAAAAATTCTGCCTGATTTCGGGGACTTTGGAGAATTATGAAATTTTTTATTTGCCAAATGAATCAGTGCTGCAGTAACGTTTAGAAATTATGGCCATTAATTTCCATTATTATAGAAACATAAATTAATTTCTGCTATTATCTCTGTGGGAGCAGGGGTGAAATCTAGTTACCTTCCTTAACAGTTCAGAAGCGCACGCACTGTGCACGCACACACACACCTTCTGTGCATGCGCAGAAGGTAAAAAAAAGTACTTCCTGATTAAAACCAGGAAGTAATGACAGCCAGGCGGTGATCGCTTTCGGATCGCCGAACCACAGAGAAAAATCGCTACTGGATCGGATGATCCGGTCTGATCTGGGAGCATTTCACCCCTGGGTGGGAGTGAGTTGCATTTTAGTAACATCTGTGCAGCAAAGTAACATGAAAGAACTTTTAATGTATTATGAAATAGTTATGCTAGACACTGAACAGTTTTGCTACATTCTCATTATTTAGCTGTCAGGATGGAAGTAGTCAGTTATTCCACTGGTCAGGTAGCTCTAGCCCAGGGGTCTCCCAATTTGGCAACTATAAGACTTGTGGACTTTAACTCCCAGAATTCCCCAGCCAGTTTATAGTTGTGAAGTTTATAGTTGCCAAGTTTGGACAGCCCTGCTCTAGGCCAGATCAAAAACCATTCAGTTATAGCAGGCAGTGAAACATTTTACTGACGGAGTGAAACATTTTACTTTCTCCAGCGCAAGTTGTATTGCCACAACAGGTTACACCTGGTTAAAAAGTGCAGAATACAGCAACAAAGATGATTAGGGGACTGGAGGCTAAAACATATAACAACGGTTGCTGGAATTGTGTATGTCCAGTTTAATGAAAAGAAGAACTAGAGGTGACATGATAGCAGTGTTCCAATATCTCGGGCTGCCACAAAGAAGAGGGAGTCAAATGATTCTCCAAAACACCTGAAGGTAGGACAAGACGCAACGGGTGGAAACTAATCAAGGAGAGAAGCAACCTAAGGAGAATTTTCCTAACAGTGAGAACAATTAACCAATGGAACAGCTTGCCTCCAGAAGTTGTGGATACTCCATTACTGGAGGTTTTCAAGAAGAGATTGGACAGCCGTTTGTCTGAAATGATATAGGATCTCCTGCTTATGCAGAGGGCTGGACTAGAACTCCAAGGTGCCTTCCAACTCTGTTATTCTGTTAACTGAAAAGGCCTAGTGCAGTATTTTTCAACTTTAATAACTTTAGGACAGGTAAACTTCAATTCCCAAAATTCCTTGGGTAGCTTGGTGGCTGGGGAATTCTGGGAGCCGAAGTCCATTCTATCCTAAAGTTTCCAAGGTTGAGAAACACTGGCCTTAGTAAATTTCGTTCACAGCATGCTGCGCCCCAAACAACGAAAGCTTCCCTTTTAGCCTTGGCGACGGATAGCAAGTGCCGGCTGCAAATAGCGAACGGCAGCAAAGAGACCCGCAACACTTCGTGTCACGATCGTCCAAAAAGTCTGCCGCCCAGGACTACTGTATACCTTTACTTCAGTGCATTGTCTGAACTCAGCCAATGCATCTGCGACGAGAAGGCATCCAAACGGGTCATTGCTTGTGAAAAAATAAAATAAAATAAAATAAAATAAAATAAAATAAAATAAAATAAAATAAAATAAAATAAAATAAAATAAAATAATAAAATAAAATAAAATAAAATAAAATAAAATAAAATAAATAAAATAAAATAATAAAATAAAATAATAAAATAAAATAAAATAAAATAAAATAAAATAAAAAAATAAAAATAAAATAATAAAATAAAATAAAATCAAATAAAATAAATGCCCGAACAAATATTTGGAAAAGAAACTCCAATTCGGTGGAGAAGCAAAGTAATAAATCAGCCACACCCATCCCCTCCTAATTCCTTCCAGGCTACCGCTTCCGCCGCTGAATCCGGCACCTCCCGTTTTATAGGCCAGATAAGAGAAGAAGATGCCCTCCGCCGAACACCAACAGGAGGAGGGCGAGGCGGGGCTGCGCAGGCGCCGTAGTGAAGAAAGGGGCCCAAGGCTCGCGGCACGCCGAGAGCAGCGCGCGCGACGTCGTCCTCGAGCGGACGGGTTTTTTTTTTTCTTGTTTTTGGTGCGCCGTCCTTGCTGTCTTGCGAACCCCGCGGCCGTCATGCTTTGCCGCTTGGCTGTCGCGGCCGGCCGCAGGTGAGAACCTGGCGGGGTCGGAAAGCCCTTGAATTCCCTGCCAAGGACGTGACGAGAAGCGGGAGATTAGGAATGGGCAGGAGGACGCGAGGGCACGAAAGGGTGGGTTGCTTGGGAAGGAGAAGGAGGAGAGCGCTGCTGGAAGGACGCTTGGATTCGGTCGAAGGCGGCTGCCCCAGGCTAATAGCAAAAGCGCTTCGACTTGTATACCGCTTCACAGTGCTTTATTAAGCGGTTTACAGAGTCAGCCTATTGCCCCCAACTATCTGGGTCGTCCTTCATTTGGAATTCCAGGCTTATCGTCCCATTGAAGGCCAGTATAGCTGGAAGGGTCTGCATTGGGCAAAGCGTGAAACTACTCCGTTAAGTTTTTGCATGTAGCTTTTGTTCTGGGTCCAAAGAAACTCTGCAGCTGCTGAAATCTACTGTTATTTGTCCCTGGCACTGTCAGTAAATGCTTTACAATAATTTTGGAACGGGCTTTACAATAATTTTGGAACGGGCTAATTTTGGCTAGTGCACATTAACCTTGCTAGGTAAATTATTGTCATTGGCCAAAGTCATTGGTTCCTCCCTCTATAAATGGGAGTTTATTTATTTGTTGAATTTGTATGCCACCCATATCACTGTTAACGGCGATTCTTGATGGCTTACAGAGTAATTAAAAAGTAAAAAAAAGATAGCACAAAACACTTAAAAGTAGGAAGATTAAATAAACTAAAAACCCAGTGGACAAGCAACCCAGAAGTGGGGATCTTCTCTCTATCTAACCTCCAGCCTACAAGGCCCATATTGAGACTCCAGGCCAACTGGCAAATAGGTAGGTTAGTGCCCTTTGATTATGTGCCATTGGACATAGGTTTCCATGAACGTGCTCTTCTTTAATACTTGCTTTTTGGAAGTTCCCACCCCCAGAATTAAAATGAGCTTTCTGCATGTGCTGTCATTTTGTGTTAAACTTTGTGACCAAGTTTTTCTTGCACTTTCCCCTTTGACAGTTTATTGGTAAATATGACATATATTCTTCCATAAAAGAGAAACAAAAACAATAATTGCATTTTATAGCTTAACTATGGTGCCACATTTTAGTGTTTGTGGATATTTATTTATTTTTATTTATTTATTTTATTTAAATTTGTATACCGCCCTTCTCCTAGTGGACTCAGGGCGGTGAACAGCCAGAACTAAAACACATGCAGATACAAAATTTAAAATTGTTAAAAGAATTATATGACTGGCCCAATTTAAAACAGTTCAATTTAAAACCCCATGACAATTTAAAACTAAAAACTAAAAAGACTAAAAAAGGGGGAGGGGGTTCACGCCAGCTCTGCTTGATGGAAAAGAAAAGTTTTCAGGACACGGCGAAAGACCCGGAGATCTGATATCCTTCGTATCTCCGGGGGCAAATCGTTCCAGAGGGCAGGAGCTGCCACAGAGAAGGCCCTCCCCCTGGGGGTCGCCAGCCGACATTGCCTGACTGATGGCACCCTGAGGAGTCCCTCTCTGTGGGCGCGTACTGGTCGGTGGGAGGCTATCGGCGGCAGAAGGCGGTCCTGCAAATACCCAGGTCCTATGCCATGGAGCGCTTTAAAGGTGGTAACCAACACCTTGAAGCGCACCCGGAAGACAACTGGAAGCCAATGCAGCTCACGCAGGAGAGGTGTCACATGGGAGCGCCCCTGGCTCCAATAATCCCCCGCGCGGCCGCATTCTGCACCAGTTGGAGCCTCCGGGTGCTCCTCAAGGGGAGCCCCATGTAGAGAGCATTGCAGTAGTCCAGGCGGGAAGTGACGAGTGCCTGAGTGACTGTGCGTAAGGAGTCCCGATCCAGAAAGGGACGCAACTGGCGAATCAGGCGGACCTGATGAAAAGCCCCCCTGGCCACGGCCGTCATATGCTCTTCTAAAGACAGCCGTGCGTATGTATACGTATGTTATTTGATTATGTTGTTTTAACTCTTGGCTGGGTGCTACCCAGGGTTTGATATGAGATTGGCACCTATATAAATGTTGAGAGAAAAAGAATGAATAAATGAATCGGGGGATGGGATGGCAACAGCTTTATTGACTGATTAAAAACAGTTTTGACTAGAAACATGAAAGAAATCTAATATCAACTTTAATGAAAAATAAAATTTAGACTTTTATTTTTAGCAGTAATAAGTGATAAATCATAGTCAGTGCTTAGTGTTCCCAATCCATATACACAATACAATCCATATTTGCAAAATACATTTAAAGAATAAAACAAATATTAGATGTAGTTCAGTGAAAATCAATGCATTATTTTATTTATTGTCTTTCAGAAATAACACTGCGCTGATTACATCTCTTGGTTGTCTGGCCTCCAGAAAAAAGCACACACTCCCTGACTTGACCTATGATTATGGTGCTTTGCAACCACATATTAGTGCAGAAATTATGCAGCTTCACCACAGCAAACATCATGCTGCATATGTAAATAATCTGAATATTGCTGAAGAAAAATACAAAGAGGCTTTGGCAAAAGGTACTGGGAATAATATATCACTGTACATCTTTCTGGTTTTATTCCTGCTAAAAATGACTGTTCTATGTACATTTGTTTCCCCTGTGCTAAGAGTAATAATAATAATTATTAATAATTATTAATAATATTAATAATATTATTATTAATAATTAGTAATAATATTATTATTAATAATTAGTAATAATTATTCAAGGTGAAAGCCTTCTTCTTTGGACTGTCAGTGAGTCAAACTCTCACACAAACTCTTTTGAATTCTCAGAGGAAAACATGGGATATAAATCAGGGGTGAAATTCAGCAGGTTCTGACAGGTTCTGGAGAACCAGTAGCGGAAATTTTGAGTAGTTTGGAGAACTGGCAAATACCACCTCTGGCTGGCCCCAGAGTAGGGTGGGAATGGAGATTTTTCAATATCCTTCCCCTAGGAGAGGGGTTGGAATGGAGATTTTGCAGTATCCTTCCCCTGCCACGCCCACCAAGCCACATCACGCCCACCAAACCATGCCCACAGAACCAGTAGTAAAACAAATTGGATTTAACCACTGATATAAATGCAGTAATTGTGTTCCTATCTTCTCTTACCCAACTGGAGTGCAGTAGAGGCCATTGTAGAGTCCAGGATCCACATGTCAAATTTGCGTTTAAAAGACTAACATAAACAATAATGAAACCAATTTGAGGAGTTGTATGCAAAATGAATATGTTAAAGAGAAGGCATTGTATCATGTGAACTAGCAGTTGATAGTAGCCTTAATATATTTGGATTATGAGGAAATCACAATTGTAATTTGTTGTCCCCTTGGCTGACTAGCACAAGTAAGCAGAGGAGGCCATTTGTCGTTTGTGCCTTCCACTGTCATGATATTGCAAACTAATATGGTCATATCAGTGGAGTTAGCTAAACACATATACAATTGCCCTCATGTTATTGAGCATTATGTTGTCCCAGAGAGTGCTCTTTTTGGATTGTAGTCTTTATGTTATTTGGTTTATTACATTTTCAAAAGTATTTGTTATAAATGGTTTATGTAAGTTATTGAATATAACTCTTAATCCTAGCCGCTTGGAAGGTAACTTAAGTTTATAAATTTGTTTCTAAGGTACCAGCATACTATTCACGAGGACTTTGTATGATGTTTCTCAACAGTTGCTCATAGAAGCTTTACAGATAGAATAAGGAGAAGAGCTATAGTCCCTACGAGTTTAATAATTAAACTGGGACAGGAATGCTTTTAGTTGATGGTTCCAAGAAAAGCAAAAATCTTTATTCATAGGATGTAGCCAAGCATTGTTCTTGGTGTGTGGTCTAGAGATAAATCAAAAGAATCTTATTCAAACTGCATGAAATAGAAAATAAAAATCAATTTGCATAAAGCTAGTTTATATTTGCATCATATTTCAAGTTGCATTCTGTGTTTCATCAGAAGAAAATTTGATTAGTCTGATTATTCTTTTTTTATCGAAAGAAGCTTTCAGCATAAGAGTTTTCCCTTTTGGCATTATTTCCATTTCCATGTAAGGATACATTCAAGAAAAAAGGCTGGGAAACCAAGTTTTGTTTTGTCTTTCCCCTAATTCAGATGTGGATCAGGAAGCAGCAATTACAATTCCTTGAAATTGGTATAAGGAAGCATGGATTTGGAATATTGGAACCCAGAGCTAAAGGGAGCCACGTTAAGTTCCTAACATTTTAGAGATTTTGCTGAACTGAAGAATGCCAACACATGTTTTAACTAGGATGTGCATAACAGTACTTGAATATATGTGTGAATTCTTAAATGGAAGGCACTTGCATAAGATGTTTTGTGTTAGGACTTAGTAGTTCTGCTTTTTCTCTGTTCTTTCCATCTTCAGGGGATGTAACAGCTCAGGTGTCTCTTCAACCAGCTTTGAAGTTCAATGGGGGAGGTCACATTAATCATAGCATCTTTTGGACAAATCTGTCTCCTAAAGGTGGAGGAGAGCCAAAAGGTTTGTATTTGAACTGGTTTATAGTAGTTTTAGTAATATTGATACAGGTGTAAGTAAACTTTGGGTTTATTTTAGAAATATTACTTAAGTTTTAAATAAAACAAATCGGGTTCTTTATCAGTGGCAAATGAAAATCAGATCTGAATGCTTGATCCACCTCACTCCAAAATACTTATTAATATTTGCAACATGTGTGTCTTCATGTTACTAATATTAGAGCTAGTTTTACAGTGTCTGCAGATTCATGCAGAGGTGGGGCATCTTTTCAGATGCCATGCTGGGACATATTTATCAGTGGTAAGTAAAATATTTCTATATAGCACTTAGCAATAACACTTAGACTAATATACCGCTTCATAGTGCTTTACAACCCTCTCTAAGCGGTTTACAGAGTCAGCATATTGCTCCCAACAATCTGGGTCCTCATTTTACTGACCTCAGAAGGATGGAAGGCTGAGTCACCCTGGTGAGATTCAATCTGCCATACTGCTGGCAGCCGATGATCACCAGAAGTAGCCTGCAGTACTGCACTCTAACCACTGTGCCACCGCTGCTCTTTAAAGTCCTCTATGGCACCTGCCCCAGGTTATCTGGGGGACCATCTCTTTCTAACTTTAACTTCTGCCTACCAAGATAGGGCAGGAACACTTCTAGTACCCTCCCTTAAATGATGCCATTTTATGGCATTTGGGATATGTGCCTTTTTGCGTCCCATCCTTTTAACCTTCCAAAAATACTTGAAGCTGACTTTTTCTCAAAATACTGAGATTGGGTGAAATTGTTGAAATGAACTTCTGAGAAGTGAAGGTTTAACTACAGTTCCTGGTTTCGGTTGGTTTAGTTTTGTTTTGGATTTGGTTTCAGTTTTGATTTCAGCTCAGTAAATTTCTGTAAATTGATGTTGTTTTACCAATGTAAATGTTATTTTAATACCAATATTTTAATTTGCTTTCATAAATTCTTTTGGTCCAATACAGCAATTGATAATCATGAAATAAACCAAGATTATGGCTTTCGCCAAAAGGCCGAAACTCTGTTTATGGAGCATTAATGGCCATATAATAAAACAAATGATTAGGATTACGTATTTAGGAGTTGTCATTCATGCCACTGGTTTGACGAAAACCCATGGGAATATGCTGCAGGTACTGGACAAAAATCTGCCAGTCCCATCCTTGTTTTTCTGATTCAAAGGAAGCTATTAGGTTCCAGCCGTACTTAAGCTCTTTCAGGCTAAGTTGTTAGCCCAGCTCTTTTATGGGACTCCCCTCCAGCTTCATGTTTTACCTCTCTGGAGAGGGTGCAATCTAAATTAATTAGAGCAGTTCTCCAGATACTATGCTGTGTCTCAAACACACATCTACAAGTGTAGACAGGTAAGATAAAAGCTGAGTCAAGAATGCCCAACTTCTGTAAGCCTTTGGTTAAAACTCAAGTTATATCTCCAAGAATTAGCATCATTAATTCTTCAGGACAATTTTCAATCTGCATGGATCAAGGCTGTTGATATTTATAATATTTTAAATCTAGGCTAGTCTCCGTCCTCAATTCTTAAGATGGAATAAGATCAGGCAAAACAAACCCTGAAGCAAAGGTATAAAGGATACAGAGAGGCACGCAGACCTAAAGAAGGCCCCAGGCTTCCTATCACCAGTAGGCAACAGATATATTGTCACTTCTGCCACCAACCTTACATGGCTAGAAACGCCCAACCATCAGAAAGCTTTCTTGCCCAATGTCATGCTCTCCCCTCTGCAGGGGAGGTACCTTTACCATACCTTTGGATGGTGAAGATCAAAAAGTACCAAGGCTCTGCCTCTGTGATTCCAGAGAAGTGGAAACTGCAAAGCATGTTCTTCGTTGCTCCTTTTATGGAGATATCCACACTAGATTTATACTGCCTCTGATTAGTGGATATCCTGATTTGCCCAAATTCAGCTTTTGCTCAGATTCTGGTCATGGATATAGTACCCCTACAGTACATGTAGCTTGTGTTTTGTGCAGCATCACGGAAGATCTGTTCAAACCTGATGGACCAATCTTCCCTAATGCATTCTTTGTAACTATAATTCATTTACATTTTAATATTTGTTGTTAATAGTTTTAGATACTATTATTTTGTTGTAATTTTAAATGCTAACATATTTAATACAGTTTTAGTGTTTACATTATAATTTAGTGTAGCCTGTATCTTAGATCTCACTTATAGATATCAATTAAATTGTTTCACAAATGTATTTTAATTTTGTCTTAAGCATTATTTTGTTTATTATCTGCCTTTGGAGACAATAGCATAAATAAGAGATTATCAGCAGGTTGCAGAATCGCACAGAACCTACATATCTAGTGAATCCCTTCTTTTGTAGGCATGAAATAGCTTTGCCTTTTGCTGCTTACTGTTATAGTGGCTCAACATTACAGTAGCAGCATTGCTAAACAATTACCATTAACTAGCATATCTTTCTCAAACCTTGATTAAGAGGCAGCCTGATAAATTACAATCATCCTGATGATAATGGATGCCTTACTGTGATTACTATTGCATTGAATTGATGGGAGGAACATAACAAAAAAATTTTTAGGTTGCTTCTGTTTTCTTCACATTGGTTAAGATTATGTTGATTTCTTATTTACACCAACTCTCTTCAGAATTAATCTGAAATAGTTCTTTGGACTACCTGATGGGAAAAAAAAACATTGATGTTCTATGTAAATGCAAACTGTTTATATATTTCTCGTTTTAAGGAGAGCTTTTGGAAGCCATCAAACGTGATTTTGGCTCATTTGCAAGTTTTAAGGAGAAACTCACAGCTGTTTCAGTTGGTGTCCAAGGCTCAGGTTGGGGATGGCTCGGTTTTAATAAAGAATCTAATAGACTCCAGATTGCTGCCTGTTCCAATCAGGATCCTCTCCAGGGAACCACAGGTGAGATTCTCTAGGTGGAAATTGACTACATCTATTAAAGACCATTTTTAGCCTCAGAAGGAATAAAGCAGTAGCAATTAGCATTTAGACTTATATACTGCTTTATAATGCTTTACAGCACTCTGAATGGTTTACAGAGTCAGCATATTGCTCCCAACAGTCTGGGTCCCCATTTTACCGACCTTGGAAGGATAGAAGGCTGAGTCAACCTTGAGCCAGTCAGGATCAAACTCTAGGCAGTGGGCAGAGTCAGCCTGCAATACTGCATTCTAACTACTGCGCCACCATGGCTCCAATATGAGCATTGATGATTCTGCTTTATGTTTCACTAGTGAATGCTTTTTTTTAAAATTTGATTTATATGCCGCCCTTCTCCGGAGACTCAGGGCGGCTTACAATGCGCTAAGCAATAGGCTTCATCCTTTTGTATATTTATACAGAGTCAGCTTATTGCCCCTACAACTGGGTCCTCAATTTACCTACCTTAGAAAGGATGGAAGGCTGAGTCAACCTTGAGCCTGGCGAGATTCGAACCTGCAGTAATTGCAGGCAGCTGGTCTTAATAACAGGGTGCTTTAGACCACTGTACTACCAAGGCTTTTGCTTTACTCATGAGAAGAACTTCTAGTTTCTGACAGTCTCACTTGCATAGCAGTTTGGATACGAAAACAAAAGAGTAAACCAGACATGAGCAGTATTCGTAGACTAAAGGCTAGATTCATCAAAGCATGTTCTTAGCCTCCCAGAAAGTTTCAACAATAGGGTGTTCAGACATGAATATAAAATAATAACTGTTGGAAAAACTTCCAAACTTCTCTTCCTCAAATCTCCCCTGCAGGTAAGAGATAGCTCAGTCTCTCTTTCCAGCTTCTCATTTCAATCTTGTGGTCAGCACATAGTATTTGGCGAGAACAGCTTTCCTTGAACTTAGTTTTGTTTTGAATAAGAATATTTTGGGAGGCATTTTCTGTATATATGAGAGAAGCGTTTGCTCTCTCTTTCTGTCTTAAGACAAAAATGCCATTTTTACAACTTTCTAGGCTTAACAAAATAAAAACTCTTCTTTCTACACCTTTAAAATTCACAGTAGCTGTATTTAGAGGAACTCTACTGTTTCCTAGAGGAAGAAGGTATAGATAATCTTCGATTTACAGCCACAATTGAGCCCAAAATTTCTGTTGCTAAATGAGACATTTGTTAAGTGAATTTTGCCCTATTTTACAAACTTTTTTGCCACACTTGTTAAGTGAATCACAGTGGTTGTTAAGTAAGTAACACAGTTGTTAAGTGAGTCTGGCTTCCCCATTGACTTCGTTCGTTAAAAGATAAAGGTTCCTCTCGCACATATGTGCTAGTCATTCCCAACTCTAGACGGCGGTGCTCATCTCCGTTTCAAAGCCAAAGAGCCAGTGCTGTCCAAAGACGTCTCCATGGTCATGTGGCCGGCATGACTAAACGCCAAAGACGCACGGAATGCTGCTACCTTCCCACCAAAGGTCCCTATTTTTCTACTTGAATTTTTTATGTGCTTTCGAACTGCTAGGTTGGCAGAAGCTGGGACAAGTAACAGGAGCTCACCCCTTTACGCGGCACTAGGGATTTGAACTGCCAACCTTTCAATCGACAAGCTCAGCGTCTTAGCCACTGAGTCACCACCTTCTAACAGCCACAGCAACCATCATAAATATAAGTCAGTTGCCAAGTGTCTGAATTTTGATCATGTGATCACGGGGATGCTGCAGTGGTTGTGTGAAAAACAATCCTGAGTCACTTTTTTCAGTCACAATCCTGAGTCACTTGTAACTTTGAACGGTCACTAAATGAACTGTTGTAAATCAAGGACTACCTGTACTTCCTTCCAAGAGGCATGATGGGTGTGTAATGAGAGTAATTAAACCATCGGGAAATCAGTTTATTTTGAAAAGTATTCTTTATATTCCCTTGAAAATAGCTAATACTAACTGGCTGGTCAGTGTTTATTTGGGTAATAGTCCTATTGGCTTTATTTAAATTGGGGTTGGGGGTTTGTTTGTGGCAATAACTTGTTAAGTTTGTAGTATTTTTGCAATATTTTTCCTCTTTTTTTTAGGACTGACTCCTCTGTTGGGAATTGATGTATGGGAACATGCATATTATCTTCAATATAAAAACGTTAGACCTGACTATCTCAAAGCTATCTGGAATGTGATCAACTGGGAAAATGTATCTTCAAGATATACAGCTTGCAAATAATAGAACAGAAAATCTTATAGAAAGAAGACCTAAGTGTTCCTCAGATTATTTTCATAATATGTAGCAGTTCAATTGCTAATTGTTCCATCACTGAAAATATCACATCACCAGAAAGTCCTCTCTATCAAGCTAATTTGTACCTAATTGTGGTAAAATGGTAGGTTCTGAAAGTGCTAATTGTCTCCTTTAAAAAACGGCTTATCTAATTTTCTGAAAGAATATAAATTTCTAAAACTTAAAAATGGATTACAAATGAAATTCCTTTTAGTAACGTGAATTTGAATGCTTTTAAATAATTTCTTGCAAATTGAGGAAGAGTCCAGGAAATAAAATTTAGAGAACATTTAATAAACTAGATTTCTTCAAAAGTTATGTATCAAGAGCTTCATGGTACTTAAATAAGTTATACTGTTATACTCATGTTAACGATAAAAATTTGGCATGTTCATTATAAAGATTCAAAATCTGTGTCAGTTGGTAAATATAGAAAGTTAGTTTGTGAAATTTGAGCTTCTGAAAGGGGGAAAAAAATCAGTGATAAATATAGTATACCAAGTATATAAGATAAATTGATTGGATTAAAGGTGTAATTTGCACTTTGTGTCTTTTGAGTGAAATATATCCATTTATTGCTATGTCTACTATATATCTCACTATTGTATATGACGCTCCAAAAATAAAAGTGCAAAATGACTCTTAAGTCATTAAATAAACATGTATAATGCTAATGGACCATTTTAAAATGAAAAAACTTTAGGATTAAATGCGAAAACTACTGGGATTGGTGTATTGAGTATGCCTGGGGAAATGGTTGTTAAAAATTCAGAATGCCACATCTCACATACTTTCAAAGAGCAAAATATGGAAAAAGTGAAAATGAGAAAAATGTAGATTTATTTAGATAAACTGTTTATCTAAAGTTTAAAGGTAAACTGAATAGTCTTAAATGATAAAACATTGCATATAAATAAGATATTGAAAGTTGGTTGCAGAATACAATAGAATAAATAGAATACCTGAGAAATGGTTCAGCACTGAGCAGGGAACAAGCCAAGGATTTGTTTGTGTAAGGAATATTTTGATGTGTTTGGAGACATGAATACGTTTGTATTTTTGTATTCAGATCATGCTGTGGTGTTGGCTGAGAACCTAAATTTGCAGCAGATGTTAGGGTAGATAATGCAATGAGTATGAATGAAAAATAAAAGATCAAAATAAGTGTATTTGGAATCAACAGATATAAATTATATATATAAACGACCAAAAATTAGAGCATGAAAATGATTTTGTGCACTTTATAAGGATCTTAAAAACATTTGAGTATAGTAAATTCCCCTTGAGAATTTACAAATCAGTAAATGGTATGTAAAGATAGTTGATATTCTATTATGTAAAGGTAGCAGGAAGTCTTTCACATTGCCACTAGATGGCGCTGCTCTACCATATTTAGAAATTCTGTTTGGCTAATGCAATAAATTGGTATATTTAAATGCTAACTAAATTGTTAGGACATAAGCTTCTATAGGCTAGAAAATATTTCAACAGATGTAGAAAATGTTTGCATAAGCTGGAAGAAGAGTGAATATTAGTTATCCAACTCAGCAAATGGAAAGATAACTAGGAATTGAGGCAGGAAACTTGTTAAAGACTAAACTATAGGAAACAGGTTTTATCAATTTTTTCTTTTAATGGCTTTCGATCCACTCTCCCCATTGCCACTAATTGACGTAGATAAGAAGAAATATCTATTCCAGAATCGAGGCTGGTATACAGCAACCCTATTTTTAAAGATTTACTAGGGAATGTGGGAGCTTTGGATCCACAATATCCAAAGATTTTGCCTAAATCACTGCCAACAGCTGGTTCTATCCACAGAGCTATCATATTACACTCCCCATTCCATTTCAGCTCACAGGTCTGGTATTATAATTAATAGAATTTTTTTTTAAAAAAAATGATCTCAGACAAAAAATGTGTAACTTGCAACCAAGCAGAAGTTTTTGATTTTTTTCAAATGGGAGAGAGAGGGTTTTCAATATTGATCCTTTTTTAAAATAAATGAAGTTTTCAGTAAGTGGCTACAATAAAAGTTCTTTTTTAGTGTTGACAGCATAAATATGGCAGAAAAATGAGAACATTCTCTTCTCTGAAATCCTCTTGGAATTGAGGGTCTCACGGGTGTATCAGGTGTGGCTTCAGCCATAATAGCACCGAATCTGCGAAATTGGAATTTCTGATTTTTCTAATATTTTACCCATGAATATTAATCATATTTTAAAAATATTTTTAGAATGGTATTGCCTTGTCCATTCATGCATAAAGTGGTTTCATCCACTACAAGCACAATAGGATCATATTTATTTAAAGTATATTCTTTCAACTGATGTTCTGAAAACAAGTCTGGTAAACAGAAATGTATGATCTCATAAATTTAAACCAACTTAAATACTAACGTCCCATTGGACTTTTGTTGCAGAATAATTTACAAAATACTACACATAAATTCTTACCTATGTTTAAATTGAATAAAATTGCAAATAAATTGACTTATGGCAGCAGTCTTCTGATCCCTGGAAGTAAATTCAGAGACTAAGATATTTCAGAATTGTCTGTCAGAGGGTAGAGCTTCAACACAAAAAATGCTAATGTGGCACATCCTCTTTTAGAGTCACTGAAACTTGCTGTCAAAGATTTGACAGAATTGGAGATAAGCAGAAGATATTTCATGAATATATGGAAACACAGATTCCAAAGAGCAGGAGTGTCAAACTCGAGCCCCACGGGCTGGATCCGGCCTATGGGGTGCTTAAATCTGGCCTGCAGGGCTGGCCTGGAAATAGCAAAGGACTGGCCCTCGGTGCTTCTGGCAGCCAAAAGGGGGGGTTGCATGCGACCGCACTGTCCCATTTTTGGCCTGGACATCCTCCTGCAGCACTTTGCTGGTCAAAATGGGGCATGGGGCCACACACGACCACACTGTGTCCTGTTTTGGCCGGCAAAGTGCTGCAAAAGGTTGTTCAGGCTGAAAATGGCACAGTGTGGTCTTGCGTGGCCATCCCCTGCATCCCTTCTTGGCCAGCTGAGTGGTGCAGGAGGTGTACTTCCCATCTCCCCCCCCACTCCCGGCTAGCCCGCAGAGGAGAACTACAATGCTGATCCGGCCCTCAAAGAAATCTAGTTTGACACCCCTGCCCTAGAGAGATCCCCAGAATTAGAAAAAAAAATACATGACAGGTCTGGAGAATTCATATGTAATTGGGAAAGGCAAATGCTTCTGCAATTCAGAAAAGCAGGTGATTCATCTTTGATCAGTCCTTTCACTCAGAAGATTAAATCAACAGTTGCATAATACTTTTCCAGCTGAGATAACACAAAATATTCTGTTATTTGGAAGCTTCACCTAGCAAAAAATGTGTGCAGAATCTGCATAGTCAAATGTATGAACTTGCCATCAGTAGAGGGAGTTCTTTAGCTGGCCTGGATATTATAGCAGCTTGTATAAATAGCTCATATTTCTCTGGGTATTTTTCTGTTTGGGGGTGCACACAACCTTCCTTGTGCTGTCATCATGCATTTCTTTCCATGTTTAGAACTATTTTTAAAAACTGAAATTTCCACACAGACTAACTAGCATATATCCTTAAACATAATTAACAATTGTGAGACTTCAGAAGTTTTAAAACAGGAGAGAGGTAATTGAAAAGGCACCAAAGATTCTAGATCCTTCAAAAAATATGTATGTACAGAATTGGTATACATGCAAATATTACATTAAAAAAGCATAGTTGATAAGCTTAAACCAAATCAGTTTATCTGAATATCTAATTTAGGGATGGGGAATTTCTGACCTCTGGGCTTGATCAGTCCAACTTGTGAGGCTTAAGGCAAGGTTTCTTTTCCCATGCAAAGTTCCTTTATCAACATCTTGTGGTTCTAGTCCTGTTTATACTTTTACAGGACTATTGGTAGGTTTGGGATGGCTTTGGCTACATTTTACCTCTCCCTCTTTTAGATGAAGAATGAAGCAAGGGCCTCTGATGCTGCTTGAGAATCATAGTAGGTCATGTCCAGGCAAACTGCAAGCCATTCCACTGGTTAATTGTTCTCACTGTTTTTAAGAAGAAACACATCTATTCGATCCTTTCCACTAGAACTTGAGCTCTTCTGAAAACAAAAATGGTAGACACATTTTTTTTTTTTTTGCTGCTGCATTTTATTATTTTGGCATATGTAAGGATTTTTTTTTCCATATGTGCTTTGATGAGACAGGACAGCATTTGGTGGGGCCCACAAATTCTCAACCACTTTAACTGGCCACCTATCAATGGTGTATATGCCATCTCAATCACTAAGATAACGGGGCAGGTTGGGGCAGATTTAAGGGTAGGAATGATTCACTTTTTGCTTTTATCAAAGAAAGGCACAAAAACATGCTGCTGAAATCAGACTGTTTTGATAAACACTTCGGTGCAATGTCAGATTCCTCTGGGGATAACAAATTGCAGGATGAAGCCTTCATGTGGCCCATGCATATTGCTCTCCTTTAGAAATATTGAAGAAAAGGCAGAATATAGAAGAAACAGTAGAACTAAAGATGTACTTTTGTATCAGGGATGAAATCCAGCAGGTTCTGACAGGTTCTGGAGAACCGGTAGTGGACATTTTGAGTAGTTCGGAGAACCGGCAAATACCACCTCTGGCTGGCCCCAGAGTGGGGTGGGAATGGAGATTTTGCAATATCCTTCCCCCAGGAGTGGGGAGGGAAGGGGGATTTCGCAGTATTCTTCTCCTGCCACGCCCACCAAGCCACACCATGCCCACCAAACCGGTAGTAAAAAAAATTTGGATTTCACCACTGCTTTATATGACTCTTAAAGAAAAGTAAGCAAGCTAAAAAGATGAACATTGTGCTTATAGTCAATACAAGTCCAACCTGACTCAGTGACAACTGTGTAGTGATAGAATCATTTCCATTGTATCCAACTAAAAAAAGTGACAGCAAGAATGCTAGTTGGTTTTCCCTGTAAGTGATCATAATGGAATTTTATACTGTACATGCTGGTTTCTAAACCAGAATTCTGGAAGGATACCAGATTGGAAAAAAAACTAAACTAGTCAATTCCCGTGAACTATTGTAGTTGTATTGTATCATGAGGTCTTAGGCTAAGAGCCTTTCTGGTGAAAATACTTTCTACTTTCTTCACAGTCTGCATCTCAGAACCAATGAACAAGATAAGTATGTATTTGTGTTTATTATGTTATTTATCTGAAATATTCCTTCCTATACAATGAGCACTAATTTCCTTGGTCCTATTGGTTTGATAGGAACCTAGTCCAAAAGACAGGTGGTATCCTTTCCACTAATAATATAGCTTGTAGAACATGAGTGTAAAATCCATTTTACTAACAAGGGCCATTTATAGATAGGAATGGTTGCCAACATCAATATCACAGAGTACTTGAAATATTTATGCAAAGCAAAATTTAACCACTGTCTTGGAATCTTAGTGCAAATGCGAGGGACATATATGGAAGTTTCCATACACATGAGTGCCATTTCTAGACTAATTCAGCTCAATAAGTTCAGTGCTTAGGAATTTGGGACACTGAGAACAAAGCAAGTCTCTTTTCCTAAACCTACTTATGTATATACCTCCCCAAAATCCTGCAGTCTTTATGGGAGAAACAGTTGTTTAGTGTCCAAACGTTTTTCTTTTGCCTTGGAAAATAACTTACTCTGCCTTTTGTAAAGTAAGCCATAGTAACAGTCTGAAAATACATCAGTAGCTTCCATGAGCCAATTTGGAATGTAACACACACTAGTATGGTAGCCTGGAAAGTCAGCAATCAGTGCCAGACATCAACGTACACCATCATTACAAGCTGCAACCTACCTATGCAGTTCACTCCAAGCTTGTTGAAATTCCTGAAAGGGCCAAATGTGTGTGTCGTTTTGGATCAGTTGCAGTAACTCACTACATCGAGAATGAACAAAGCAATGGAATAACTGCAAGTGTTTGGCATGTTAATCCCTGCCTGAAAAGCTTGGGTTGTATAAAAGGATGAAGTATTTCACCGATTTCTTTTATTTAACTTATTCAGGGCAAGGAATGGGTTTGTAATTAATCATAGGTTAACAGCAACATTTCCCCACTCCATCTCTTTTTAAATGCCTTTCTGCTAAAACGAACGTAGGCAATGAGGTCAATTTGATGTCATGGTTCAAGGCATCAGTCTGGGAACTGGCAGACCATGAGTTCTAGTCCCACCTTAAGACATAAAGCTAGCTGGGTAGCGTGGACCAGCCATTCTCTCTTGGCCCTAGGAAGAAGACAATGGCAAACCACTTATGAAAATATTTCCAAGAAAAATGCGAGAAGTAGTTCAGACACTTATCAGGAGCCAACACTGACTTGAAAGGAGAGAGAGAGAGAAACACAGAGAGAGAGATGGAGAGGAATCTGGACTGAAATAGAGGTAAAGGAGTGTGATCGGGATGAGCTTTAAAAATTTTAGCAAGGGGATCTCTGCCCGGTTGCTGGGTGGGAGTGGCCTAGTCAATCTCCTGCACCATGGTGTGTGTGGGGAGTTTGCCCTTCCTGGGTTCTGGAGGCTTTCCTCGAGCCTCCGGGAGGATGAAAACTTACCAACATCCAAAATGGGCCACATTGGGACTCCTGGGGTTGGGCAGGGTAGGGTGGGCAGGGCCAGCCAGGAGTGGGATTTGGGGGTTTTCTGAACTGCACAGAATCTTAGCTAGAGGTTCTCCCGAACCCCTGCAAACCCCCAGCAGTCCACCCCCGAGTGTGATGCAGTGTGAGCTAAGAAGTGAAAGTTGTGTGACAATTTTTTACTCTACCCAAGGGTGTCAACCTGGCGGCCTGTGGGCCAGATGCATCACACCCAGGCCATGCCCACCCCAGCTCCGTGAATTGGAAACATGTCGTGAAACATCACCTGACGGCAATGTGACCCAGCAAGTTTGACCCTCATTTTCCTGATGGGCTAGGAGGCAGCCCGTCACAGAAGCTGCAGAAAGAGTTTTCATTTGGTGAAAAACATGAACATTTTCCAACTTTTGTATAATTTTTCCAGGGGAAAAAGGAGAACATTACAATTATATTTGGTAGCAGTTTGCTTGTTTGCTATTCTGACCTCTTTCACATTGCGGCGCTATATATTTACATTAATTGTTTGGTTTCTCCCAAAGAATTCAGGAATTATAGCTAGTGGAGGCCACTCAGAATCACTACATTTCCCTGAAAAAAAAAAGGAACAAACCAATTTAAGGGTACAATGAATATCTTAAAGAAATGCATCATATTGACTACATTACTTGGCTTATAGCAGTGATGGTGAAGCCTTTGAGCTCTGTGTATCAAAAATTCAGAAAATCCTATCTTGACTTCTGCTAGTGTGTCACATACAAACATCCTGGACAAAAGAGAAAAAATTCATAGCTAAGAAGAGTAATAAATTAAATTATTTAATACTTATGTAATTGTGAATATTTTTCAGAATGCCTATCTGAGGCAGCCCCAGGTTGCACGAGGCCTAGAAGAGAGTTTTTAAAGTTAACATTTAAATAAAATCAGTTGCCATGGGCGAATAGGCGGCAATATAAATCTAATAAAAAAATAAAATAAAATAATTAAATAAAATTAAATAAAATTAAATTTAAAAAATTAAAAAAACCCAGGGCTAATGGCTAATGGCCAATTAGAAAAGACTCATTGATATTGGTTTTTGTATATGATAATAACAGCCAAATTATTATATGCATAAAGATTAAAAAATATGGAAATATCTACAATAAAAATGGATTGTGAAGATGGTAGAACATGCAGAAATGGCTTACTTGGCTTCTGACTGGGGAAGGAATAACTACTTTTATGAAAGACTGGATGTTATGTATTGATACTTTTCAGCGGGAGATTCAAACCTGCTTAAGTTTCTGATTGGCTGACAGTCTTTCCAGGATTGTATATAAGGAGGGCTGCAGCCTCTGAGTTTTTGCTGAAGTCTCACTGTATATTAAAGAGCTGTTGTCACTAGCCTGCTTGTGCCTCTCTTTATTCCCGAACCACTTCACTGGAAATCCTTTATGGACTTTTTGCTGGAAATGGATAAAAATGAACTGGTGATTTCTATATTTACCATTTAATAAGGGTTGAATAAATGGAGAAGGGAAACATATAATTTAGAAGGGCCAAAATGGTTTCAAGACTGTCTATTACTGCTGTAAAGAAGTTCGGAAGATGCTTCTTTAAGTTTTTTGTTTTATTTATCTTTGCTTTCTACTGTTTTTGACACTTTTTTCTTTTTTCTTGCTTGCTTCTATATTTTTGTGTTTATTTTTTAACTTCATAAATACAGACAGACAGACATAGTTTTTTTTTTTTTACAAAGTTAAAAGATAAATACAAAAATATAGAAGCAAGACAGAAAAAGAAGTACCTCAACAGGAATAAAACTTTTCTTTTTATAGATCCAAGACAAATACCTGTTCCTAGAAAACTGACCAAGATATTTTGGCCTTGGAAATATGTATTCAACATCAGAGCTAGCAGTGATGATGGTAGACATCAGAGCGAGCAGGGTTAGTGCTAGACAAAGATCCTAAGAAATGATTATAGGAATTAAGTTACAGTTTACCAATGAGCAAATCTAGAAGTGGGGAAAGAAGATTCCAGAACAAGCCTCATGTTCAAAACAAAGAGCCCGATTGGCTTTGATAAAATTCCCATAATGGATTCTCATAATGGATTCCCATAATGGAACAGGACAAATGGCTCAAGACTATATCCTAATGGATTCTTAATTCCCAGAGAGATTTTGATTGAATTAGATCTGTTGAAATCTTTATGTTAACTGAGGGGAGTTTAGCAGCATTAGCCTAAATAATGATAGATAATGCTTCATAGTAAATGTTATTGCATGCTGTATGGGGTGTCTGCGTTTTCTGAATATCAGAGAGTTTCTCCACTCAGAGATTAATTTGGGCCAAGCTGAGTTCTTCCTGGCTTTCTAATCCATTTTCTTCTGAGAGGAAACATCTGCTAAAGCATTTCTTTTTCTTTGAGAGGTTCTGAACAGTCCTTTTGTAATAAATACACTTTCCATGTGATTTTGATTTAAATACAAAGAATGATAGTTTTACAGCCAAAAGACTTTTTCACGTGTGTGTTTATATATGTTTTAAAAACTATCATGCGAGGTCAAACAACAATACATTATGGAATTCCTTGAATTATGTGAGAGGTTGAATTATAATTTTGGAAAAGAGAACAAATGGAAACAGTTTAAAACACATTTTATCACGCTGCACTAGGTGTGTGTGCAGATGTGCTTTGAAAATATGCTTTAGTTTTTAAAGCCAAAAACTTTTGTCTCAACATTCTAAGAAATGCTAAAGCATGTAGTTAGTCAATGGCACATAATATTATCTACTCCATCAAAAACAGTTTTAATTTGGTTGACTGTCTGATTCTTCTGTTTCAAAGAATCTTTTGTTTCAAAGACTTAGCAGTTCAATCAGCTCTACAGATAAAAACTATAAGGAGGGAGAACAGGACCTTAAAAGTTTATCCATTAATAATCTAAATAGATAATCTAAATAGCAAATTTCTCGCAAGTTACTGTGCGAGAGGAGAAACTTCCCCACTAGGACAAGAAGCAATGTGCATCTTATTTACTTCTCTCTACTCCTTAATTAAATATCAGTGATTACAACTAAAATATTCCTGGATCATAATATTTTATTAATCCATTTAGAGGGAAGAGAAGTGGATGTCTTTGCAGTGTTTTAGATACTGTCCATACTGTACATTGATGCAGAAACAGGTGTTCTATGCTATAGAACAGTGATGACTAACCTTTTTGCCATCGTGTGTCAAAAGTGAGGGGAGCACGGGGTGTGTGTGTGTCACATGCGCATGTAGCCCACACTCATAATTTTATGTGACCCGCCTGCCCGCGCATGTGTGTGCGACCCCCCCCCACGCTCCCTACGCTTTTGGCACGTGATAGCACAGTGGGCCTGGTAGACCCGTTTTTCACTCTCCCCAGGCTCCAGGCCCTTTCTAGGAGCCTGGGGAGGGTGAAAACAGCCTTTCCCACCCCCCCGGAGGCCCTCCGAAGGCTGGAAATGGTCCATTTGCCGACTTCTGGTGGGACTGGAAAGCCTGTTTTTCATTCTCCCCAGGTTCCAGATCTTTCCTAGGAGCCTGGGGAGGGCAAAAACGGCCTTCCCCACCCCTTGGAGGCCCTCTGGAGGCTGGAAATGGCCCGTTTGCCGACTGGTGGGCCCAGAAGGCCCAAAAATCAGTTGGCCGGCACACGCATGTGCGCTGGAGCTGAGCTCGCGTGCCCACCAATATAGCTCCGTGTGCCACCTGTGGCACGTGTGCCATAGGTTCGCCATCACGGCTATAGAACAAATATCATAGGTGAGTGAAAATGATGAAATAATTGAAAGACCTTAAGAGCATTATTTTTAGTAAGTGTAAAAAATGCAAAGAAGAAAAGAAAAGAAGAAAAAGAAATATATACAGAAGTAACTTCTGAGTAAATATAAACAAATTTAATAATTCTTCGCCCCAGTTAAGTATACAAACAAATCTCTCTTCTTCCCATATCCCATCTAGTATCTATATACAAATCTAGAAATATCAACTTTTCAGTCCTGGTATCAGCAAAAAGTCCAGTAAGGATATGGAATGCCAGTTTGGTTTAGTGGCAAAGACATCAGGCTAGAAACCAGGAGAGTGTGAGTTCTAGTCCTGACTCAGACATGAAAGCCTACCAGAATTCCAGAGGTTGTTAAAGCATCCAGGCAGTACCAGGCATGAAGTCTTTAATGCATCTACTGCAGAGGTGGGTTTCAGCAGGTTCTGACCACTTCTGGAGAACCGGTAGCGGAAATTTTGAGTAGTTCGGAGAACCGGTAGTAAAAATTCTGACTGGCCATGCCAGTCTATTCTCTGCTTCCCATGTCCCAGCTGATTGGGAGGAAATGGGGATTTTGCAGTAACCTTCCCCTGCCATGCCCACCAAGCCATGCCACACCCACCAAGCCATACCCACAGAACCGATAGTAAAAGATTTTGAAACCCACCACTGATCTACTGACATTCAGTTGTTTTTGGTCAATTAAGTTTCTTTTGTAATTTTCCAAATGTTTTAAAAAATCACGAACAATAAACTGACTAAGTGTAACTATAATAATAATAATAATAATAATAATAATAATAATAATAATAATAATAATAATAATAATAATAATAATAATAATTTTATATACTGCCCTTCTCCCGAAGGACTCGGGGCAGTGTACAGCCAAGATTAAAAACATAAATATACAATATCATAGTTAAAATTAATTATAATCATTAAATAGTTTTGGCCAAATTTTAAAAACCCAATATTAAAACCCAATTTAAAATCATTCAGTTAGACAGCCCCGCCTGTCGGAACAGTAGGGTCTTGAGGGCACAGCGAAAGACCCGGAGGTCAGAGATGTTACGAATATCCGGGGGCAATTCATTCCAAAGGGCAGGAGCTCCGACAGAGAAGGCCCTCCTCCTGGGTATCGCCAGCCGACATAACTTGGCCGACGGTACCCTGAGAAGTCCCTCTCTGTGGGAGCGGACTGGTCGGTGGGAGGTTATTGGTGGCAGAAGGCGGTCCCGTAAATATCCTGGTCCTATGCCATGGAGAGCTTTAAAATTGGTGACCAACACCTTGAATTGCACCCGGAAGACCACTGGGAGCCAGTGCAGCTCGCGCAGGAGAGGTGTTACATGGGCATAACGAGGTGCGCCCATAACCACCCGCGCGGCCGCATTCTGGACCAGTTGGAGTGTCCGAGTGCTCTTCAAGGGGAGCCCCATGTAGAGAGCATTACAATAGTCCAGACGGGAGGTGACGAGGGCATGAGTGACCCTGTGCAAGGCTTCCCGGTCCAGAAAGGGATGCAACTGGTGGATCTATCCCATTCCCAACCCATATTTCCCCCAAAATATTTTTCCTGCTCAGTTGGATTTAGAGCAAGATTATGCTAATAAAATAGTAGACTCAAACACTACTTCAACTCCACACTAATGTTCTTATTCTGTTGGGCTGGTCTCTAGGTCCCAAGAGTCAGAATGCATGTTGGGGAGTTGCATCCCTGCATGCTTGAATAAAAATTGTACAGTGCTTGGTATAAAACAATCTTATCTTCAGTTCTCTCTTTTCTAGGAAAGGAAAAAAACCAAACCAAATATGGTAGCCCTAACATGGATGATTGGGCCCTCTTCTTAATCATTCATTGGAAATGGTATACAGGTGGACCTTGACTTACAATCATTTATTTAGTGTCCATTCAAAGTTACAAAGTGATTTATGATCAGTCCTTGTGTTTATGACTGTCACAACATCCTCGCAATCACATTTGGCTGTTGTACAACTGGCATATATTTACAATGATAGCAAAATCCTAGGGTCAAGTTGCAACCTTCCCAGTGGGCTTCTGAGAAGCCAAGTCAACAGAGGAAGCCAGCTTCCCTTAATCACTGTGTGATTCACTTAACAACTTTTGATTCACTTAAGAACAGCAGTGATTTGCTTAACTGTGGCAGAAAGGATCATAAAACTGGACACCACTCACTAACAGCCACCTTCAGTGGTGGGTTTCAAATAATTCCACCACTGGTTTGCCAAAAATGTGAGTGCGAGTGCATGTGCATACACTCGGCTTTCACCACGTGGCGAGGGTTGACCAAGCAGCCTTTCGGGGCCTCCTCCCCTCCATTTCTGCTCTCCAGGGGCAACGGCTGCTTCTCTCCGCACTGCTGGGAGAGCAACTTGTGCAATTTAGCAGCTGTGAGCAATCACTTTCCTCTAAGTCACAGCATTCAACATGCCTGCTGCTTCTCTGTGCCGCAGCGCTTTCCGGATTGGATTTAGAGGAAAGCGGCAGCTCACAGCTGCTAAATTGCACAAGACGCTCTCCCAACAAGAGCAGCAGTGGAGAGAAGCAGCAGGCTGACCCGGAGAACATATAGAGCGTCTCCATGATCGACCAAGGCTTGGCAAGGGACAGAAGAAGCAGCTGCAAGATCTCCGCTGCAGCGCTTTCTGGATGGGATTTCTTACAGGTAAGAAGAACTGTCGGACTTCCGGGTTGCTGTTTGTCACTGCCAGACGTTCCTTTGGGATCGTCAGCTTCCATCGCCTGTTAGAGCCGCCTTCACAATGGAATGGCGGCTCGAAAAAACTCCGTTTCCATGAGGAAACGGAGATAGAGCCGGCAGGGGTGGGTAGAACTCTCTGCGGAGTCCCAAAAGTTTTTTTTTTACTTTTGGGACGGAGCGGATGAGATGCCCCGTATCCCCAGCCGCCGCTCTGGGCTTTGGGAGACCTCTGCTGATGCAGAGCCAGGCGTCAAAAGCAAGCCTGCAAATTTAACAGACTACTCAAAGAAAATGTGAGCTGGACCTGTAATATTGAACCGCAAGTATTTTACTGATTTTTTTAAAAAAAATTAAGAGAGAGGAGGAAAAGAAAGAGGAAAAAAAAAAGCCTTTTAAAATGGCGTTGGCTGGAGGAGAGGCTGAAAGGAAAAGTCCTTCCGTTTTCTATTACTACAATGTAGCGGAATAAATACCACTGGCTACATTTGTAGACAAAACTTCGCTCCTGTGTCTTTTTCTCTTTTTTTTCCCTTGGAGACCTGATATTGTTGTTGATTGGAAAGAAGTCCCTTTTTTTTTTTCTTTCTTGCTTTTTTTTTAACAAAGCCTGCCTGGGCGGAAACATGGCACTGAGACTCATAAAGTCAGATAAACAAGAAGGGGGGGGATCCCCCCACCAACAACTTAAAGGAACAAGTCTTAATTCTTCAGTCTCAGAAACCTGATTTTAATATAATAGAATTTTTTATAGAGGAGATTGAAAGAAGGGAGGAGATTGTGAATCAGCAATTTGAAAAATTTAAGCAGGAAATTAAAGAATTGGTGAAATCTAAGTTTGATTTTTTGGAGAAAAAATTCTCAAAAGTGGTTAATGGTTTTACAGGATTTATGATACAGTTGGACACAAATACTAATGTACTAGAGTCTAAAATGGAAGAAATTCAAGATAAATTGGACAATAGAATTCAAAAAATTGAAAATGATTTGACAAACACTCAGGATAATAGCTTAGAAGAAAAACCTAAAATGGATGCTGATCAAAAGTATGGTAATGCAGAAAATCTGCAACAGAAGATTGAAAAAGAGATTTTAATGGTACAATATAATTTCACAGAATATGCGATAAGATTAAGAGGTTTGCAGGAAAATAATAGAGATGATTTAAGGAAAATATCTTCTGAATTTCTAGCTGGGATTCTAAAGGTTCAACCTGACGAAGTGTTTTGTAGGATCAACAGAGTTTATCGAATCAACTCCTGGATTGCTAAGCAAAGGCAATTGCCTAGAGATGTGGTGATTTATTTTACAGATAAGGAAATTAGGAATAATATCGTTCAAAATTCCTTCAATTCTAATTTGCAATTGTATGGAAGAAAGATTTGGATTTACAAGGAACTCCCACCTAAGATATTGATGGAAAGGAAGAAATTTGGTTTTCTGGTGAATGAGTTAAAAAAGAGAAATATCTCCTACAGGTGGGACGCCCCAGTTGGTATTATATTTAGATACCAAGGAGAAAGATATCAGCTAAATACTGTTGAAAGAGCGGAAGAATTTTATCAAAATAGGTTGAAAATGAACTTAACATCTCCAGGTATAATACAGGATAAGCAGAAGGAGCCGGAAATAAAGGTAAAATATCGAATTACAGAGACTGTACCAGATGAATTGCCTTTGGATTTATTGGATACCCCAGCTGGACTATCTACAAATTTGAGAGAAGAGGCATCTAATCTTAATGTGATGACTTATCAAGGCAAGGATAAACATGGAAACCAATTAGGGGATATACAAGGGATAAAAAAGAAATATGAGATACAAAAGCAAAACCAACAAGACCAATCTACAAAGCAGAATAAAAACCGACCAGATGATACACATTTTGTAGAAAGGGAACCAGGATGGAAACCAAACCCACAAAAAGAAAAGAAAAAAAGAAATAGGTGGCATAAAAATAGAAATTTCTAAATCAGGCAACAGTGAAGCCAGTGATTTTAAAATATGAACGATTATGTGTAAACACAGAAGAGGCGACGTATTGGTTAATATCATCCTGAGGTTTGTGGCAGATCTCTGCATGGCTGTAATCTGGGGACGTGAAACGAGCCTTAAACTGATGGATTTGAATTATCCATTTTGGAATTTCTTTTTGTGTTGATAAACATATTATATTATCTTGAATCACAAGGCAAGAGAATTATGCTGGGGCATGCAGAAGATCGGGTTGTTACCCACTACGATGATGGGAATTAATAATCCTGATGAAACCCACAATTATTACTATATGGAATATAATTATAATGTCACTCGGGTGGTTGTTTTTACTTTTATACATATAAGAAGATATTTACTACTGATGGGGGCAGATATGATTGAAGATCCTGAATAAACTGTTGCACCAGTAAGCTATGTTACCCGATTATGGATGTTGGTTCTACCAATCCAGTGGAAAGACCTCAAAGAAGATACTATATGGATTATAAATTTAAAGTCATTGTCTTTTCTTTTTTTTTATTTAGATATAATGGAAAATATAGACATATATTTTTAAGTAGTGTGGGCAGTGAATCAAAGATGTTAAGAAATGTTGTGTATGGCAATTTTGCATGATAGTGGGTGAATAAGCTAGTTAGTAGATTGATTAGTCTAAGAAAAGGGATTTTTAAGTGTTATATTTAGGGGAGTGGAGGAAATGGATAGAGTGGAATAAATGTTAAACTAGATTTTATGGGGAAGGCCACTTTGAAATGTTATAGTAATATATATAGAAGATTAAATGTTAAAGTAGGACTTATCGTATAGTTTTAAAGTGGAGAAGTTATTCTATAATGTCATAGTATAATGTCTTTTTTTTTTTCCTTTCTTTTCTCTTTTTTGATATGTATGGATAAAGGGGGATGTTATAATATTAATAATATTTTTAGTAAGTAAAGGTCAATATCTAGAGGAGGGAGTAAGTAATCTGTTATGAATTAGGTTTTTTTTGTTATGAAGAAGTCACAGGGGGGGATGGGTGGGGAGGGGGGGTTAGGGAGGGGGAGGGAGAGGGGGAAAAAAAGGGGGAAAATTTGTATTTGAAAACTTTTTCAATAAAAAAAAAAAGGAAAAAAAAAAAAGAACTGTCCAGTCCATTCCTAAACTGCTTCAGCCCTCCTGCGCCCATGGCACCCCCCCCATGTCCCTTTGGTCTAGCGCAGCAGGCCACAGGCCCAATTGCTTCAGCCCAGGGGGGCATAGTATAAGGGCAGGGGGGTGGCATGCGGGCAGAGGCCTGGGGCAAGGCCGGAGCTGGGGTGCATTCCCCGACCTGACCAAGGTGAAAGGCAAGCTGGCAGAGGCTCTGGGGCAAGGCTGGAGCGGGGTAATGGCCTGTTCACTGACCCAGCCAAGGAGGGTGGAGGCTCCGGGGCAAGGCCAGAGTGGGGGAATGGTGCATCCCCCAACCAAAGGCGAAGGGAGAGTGGGCGGCATGCAGGAGGAGGCCCCGGTAAAGCCAGAGCCTGGGACTGACATTCCCCCAACCTGAGACAAAGGGAGAGTGGGCGGCATGTGGGCAGAAGGATGGTGATTGGTGAGAGCCCAGCCCAAAATGCAGCTGAGCCTTGCCTTGTCCACCCCGAGGTGGCCCTTCAGCCAAGTGCTTTACCTTATCATATAGTTGCGGTGAGCAGAATGGGCAAGGTGTGGATATCAGCTGGTCTGAGTTGCCAGTGTGGTAGGCCATGATAAAGGCTGGGAAGCTGGCAGTGCCATGTGGGATGGTGGGAGGCAGCTAGCTAGGCCGCAGCGCTGTGTGGGATGTAGCCACGGTGGCAAAGCAAGCCAGGCAAGCTCCGGGGAAGGTTGGGGTGCAGTTAGCTAGGCCACAACACATGTGGGATGGAGCTGTGGTAGCAAAGCAAGCCAGGCAAGCTGGAGGCCGGGGCCGGGGATGGTGGTGGGGGCAGCTAGCTAGGGCCCTGCGCGGCATGAGATGCAGCTGTGGCAGTGAAGCAAGCCAGGCAAGCTGGAGGCTGGGGGGCAGGCAGATAGTTAGGCTGCAACTCGCAGGCTTACTTACCCAGGCAGACAGATCAGGGCCGCTCAGTTGGGCCACAGGCACCATGTGGGAAGGCAGGCAAGCCGCAGAGTCTGTGTGGTCAATGCAAGTGAGGAGCCACACAGTGTGCTATGCTGGGAAGACGAGATGAACAGTGACTGAGTGGGACGGGGTGAGCGAGCGGGTGGGGGCAAGCAGTGAGTGAACGGGCGGGCGGGGGCAAGCAGCGAGCGTGTGGGCAGGGACAAGCAGTGAGCAGGTGAGCGGACAAGCAAGCGGACAGGAGTGGGGCCAGCTAGAGGTGGTATTTGCCGGTTCCCCGAACTACTCAAAATTTCCACTACCGATTTGCCTGAACCAGTCCGAACTGGCTGAATACCACCTCTGGCCACCTTGCTTAGTTATGGAAATTCTCATCCAGACTGCGGTCGTAAGTCGAGGATTACTTGTAGGTGGATACTTAGAGAGTCACAGTTAGCTCAAGGCCATCTGAGGATAAATATAAATAAGGCACTTTGAAACTCACACTGCCTCTCTCTCTCTCCACTCTTTTATATATCTTTTCATTTCTTCCTAGTTTGTTTTGTTTTTTCTGGAGATCTGAAACAGATTGAGAGCAGTACTAGGGTTTTTTGTTTATTTATTTGAACTTTCGTTTTGAGTTCTTTTTTTAAAAACAAAACATGCTTGCTTAATGCAAAGCCATGAGTCAAGCCAAGCTAACATGCAGAAACAGCACATAGTTAATTTCCCTCTCCTAATCCAACATTTTTGGTTGAATGTGACTTCAGCTCTACTCACCACAAACAAGCCTTAAGGGTATATAAAATAGAATTATTTGGCAGCAACCAAACTGTCTTGAACCCAGTTTAATTCTAATTGTCCTTTGGGCATGTTGTTTTAGTTATTTCAAAGCTAATAAAAGCAATGGGGAGTTGATATATACTGAGTATTCATAGTCCAACTACACCAGGGGTGAAATCTAATTTTTTTTGCTACCAGTTCTGTGGGTGTGGCTTAATTAGTGGGCGGGGCTTGGTGGTAAGGTGACTGGGAGGGTGTGGCTTGTTGGTCAGGGGGGCGTGGCCAAGTCAATGTCACTTCTTTGCCCTTTTTTAACCTACAAAACACAACACAACACAGCTGGCTCACCCACAATATAAAAGCAGCTGTGCTAGACCCAAAATGGCCCCTGCAACAAGCAGGAACCTCACACAGCCACAAAAAGCCCAAAAAAACAACTTTCACACTTTACACACACACAACACAACTGGCTCACCCACAATGTAAAAGCAGCTGTGCTAAACCCCAAATGATCCCTGCAACAAGCAGGAACCTCACACAGCCACAAAAAGTCCAAAAAACCAACTTTCACACTTCACACACACAAAATTCCACATACAGCTTTGTGAGATTTTGTGTGATTGTGTAATTAGAGTGAAACACTACAGAAACCCCCAAATCTCAGAAAGCTGCACAAATATTATTTTATTTTATTTTATTTTTATTTTTATATAAAAGCAGCTAAATTTAAAACTTCCTAAACTTTAAATGGCTAGGTCTAAAAAAAAGAACAACTAAAAAAAACCCAATTAACTATTTTTTTAAAGCTCCCAAAGGGGAAAAACCTTACCCAATACAACAGGGGTCTCCAATCTTGGCAACTTTAAGACTTGTAGACTTCAACCCCCAGAATTCCTCAGCCAGCTTTGCTGGGAGTTGAAGTCCACAATTCTCTACCTGCTTGCCTGCAGGCAGGGTGATTCAGTTGCTTGCTGATGGAATGGATGCAAGGCATTGCGACCAGCAGCTAAGGTAAGCAAGCTGAGGGGGGGAGGGGGAGGGATTTTTCCTACTGATTAGCAGGCAACAGCTGGGATCGTCAGAGCTTGGCTGGTCAGAGCCATTTAAAAGGAAAAAAGTTTTTTTTCTTTTACATGGCTCTGGTGATCCAAGCTGAGTTGCCTGATTAGCTGGGATCGCCAGAGCTGGGCTCTCAGAGCCATTTAAAAGAAAAAAAAGGCTCTGATGATCGCGTGGCTCAGCTGGGCATGGGGGGCAAGGGCAGGGATTTTTGCTACCGGTTCTCCGAACTGCCCGCCGCCATCGCTACCTACTTGCCCGAGCCGGTCCGAACCGGGAGCATTTCACCCCTGAACTACACTAATTGAGATGTTTCCAAAAGTCAGAGGCAATGTGACAAGAGGCAAGAGTACTATCAAAAGATATCCCTTCTATGAGCTATTCTGGTTAAGTGTTTGATTTATCTAGCCCAGGGGTGTCAAACTCAAGGCCTGCGGGCAGGATCTCACGGGGTATTTAGATTTGGCCTGTGGGACCACCCTGGAAACAATGAAGGATCGGCCCGCAGTGCCTCTACCAGCAAAAATGGACTTCCTGCTGCCTGCTTAGATTTGGCCTGTGGGGCCACCCTGGAAACAGCGAAGGATCAGCCCGCAGTGCCTCTGCCAGCAAAAAGGGCTCCTGAACTCCATTTTTGGCTGCAATGGCCTCCTGCAACCCTCTGCCAGAGAAAACAGAGCTCAGGTGGCCCTCCCGAGCTCTGTTTTCGCTGGCAGAGGGTTGCAGGAGGCCGTTGCAGCCGAAAATGGAGTTCGGGAGTCTGTTTTCACTGGCACAGCGCTTGGGCCGTCACAGGCACCCCTGACACAAGTGATGTCGAGCTGGCCATGCCCATCCTGGCCATGCCCCCTGCATCCCCCAAGGTCAAACACAACCCTGATGTGGCCCTCAATGAAATTGAGTTTGACACCCCTGATCTAGCCCTTTCTCTTGCCTTTCCATTAGCGTTGTACTTTCTGACACTTCTGGGTGAGTGAGAAACTACTGTTTCTATTATTTTGAACATTTAATCAGAGTCTGCATTTTTGTACATTTATTATTCCATGTCTTTCATTCTGGAATGATGGAGAACAGGTCTTAACTTCCTTTCTGAATGCCGTTATATGTTTGGTGACCCAAAGAAAGTTCAAACCTGTTATGTGTCTGTTAATTGTACTGCTTTCAGGCTAATATTTAATTAGCTTACTAATCAGATTGTCATGATGCATTTTGTCGAACATTTTGCTGACACCAAGAAATAATAATGTACAGCTTTCTCACAATTTACTAAGGAAATTACCCAACAGGGACATGAAGTGTTCACTGATTTTGGAATGGAACTTTATTACATTTGGTTTCCATTCTAGACCATGCCAAACTTCCCCCAAACTACATGGTTCTGGAGGTATTTGTGTGTTTCCAGAATCCAGTATCTCCCACTTAACAATTTATGAATCTAGATATCAGCTGTTTATATATTTAAAACCTGGGACATTACAGAATGTAGATCAAAAAATTGAAATATGTAACAGATTAGCAAGCTAGAATGATGCAAGGGTATTGCTGAAAGGGAACTGATGACTCCCCAAATTCGATATCTAACTTGAAGTGTAGTTATTGTACTTCCGTCATATCTTGAAGGCATGTTGACTGTTTTGGGTAAAAAACTTCTAAAAAGATTCTTGAAGCAGCTTATTTTTAAGGGTCTGGTCTAATTTATGACCCTCTCCCAAAGTCTGTTCAAATTTTCTTACGGCCTTAATAGATCAGTCTGAGAAGGAGAGTGGATATACAGAAAATAATCCTCCCCCCAATGCAATGATGAAATCCAATTTTTTTTACTACTGGTTCTGTGGGCGTGGCTTGTTGGGCATGATATGGCTTGGTGGGCGTGGCAGGGGAAGGATACTGCAAAATCCCCATTCCCTCCCCACTCTGGGGCCAGCCAGAGGTGGTATTTGCCGGTTCTCCAAATTGCTCAAAATTTCAGCTACCGGTTCTCCAGAACCTGTCAGAACTTTCTGGATTTAACCCCTGCCCCAAAGAGTCACTGGTAATAATAGTAGCATTACCTTAGAACACTCATTGATCAGCTCAAAAGGCAGAAGATTTTTTTCTTTTAAAAAATGAGACAGCAAATAAAAACCCCACTAGGGTGGGGCGGGGAAGGTATGCATGTTCAAATATGAGTTTTGGTTTTGGTTGCACCTGCCTCATGGTGTAAAACTATGTTAGGAACACATCATAGAACTTAACATACATTCCTTAACAACCACATATGATATACATAGTATATGTGGAGAATGCAACACGGGAAATGAAATAAAAGCAAGAATGTGCATTCTCACATGCAGGGAATGTGGTTCAGTAGTGGGTTTCAAATTCCGTCGCTACCAGTTCGCTGGTGGACACGCGCACCCTCGTGCTCGCGACACTTCTACACATGCATAGAAGCTTCTGCGCATGCGCAGAGATGTCCAGGGCGAACCGGTAGCAACTCACCACTGATGTGGTTGCACAATAATGTACAATAAAAGAACAAAAAGCTTGGATGTATTTGTTGCTCTATAATGCAAATAGCAGAGGTATGTATTTAAGCTCAGTTTATGTGCATTCTTCATATATTGATTCCGATGTTGTTTAAGCAAATCTATTATTTCATCTGATAATGTGAATGATTTAGTTTCTGCGGTAAACTATTGTTCAAACGTTGTTAGCTTTTTTGTAATATTAATTCACTGCTTCAAGAAATAACCAGTTAAGATGCAGGAATAAGAAAGTTACCACTGGGTGTCCAGAACATTGACCTCTCAGAAACAAAAACACAAAGGATCCAACCTCTGAGAGGAATGCAGAAATATAGAACATAATAGACTTCTTAGCTGGGGATTTCTTAGGAAGATAAGTAGATTCAGTGCATATGTGCAGGACAATTTTCTGGACAGATGTTTTCTTTAAGGATTTTGGGCAAACATCTATGAATGGTAAACAAATATCCTGACAATATGTAGTTCTCAAAAGATGATGACAGCCAAATGATCTAGGACCTTTGCAGATGATTTAAAAGACCAGATTTGTTTTTCTTAGTTCAATTTATTTTTCCTAGACTAATCCCACACAATCTTCTTCTAATGGAAACGGGAGGGCCTGGCTGAAGCTTCGTGGGTCATAGTGGGAGACAGCTATATTTAGATCTATTATCTTGCAACACGGACTTTAAGAAATATGCATATAATTTCACAAGAGGCACAAAACAATGGAGTACTGTATTTTTCGGAGTATAAGAGGCACCGGAGTATAAGACACAGCTTAGTTTTTGGGGAGGAAAATAGGAAAAAATCTGTCTACCAGGTATTCATCTGGCTGATATCCTTAATCTGGTCAACTTCAGCAGTGATGGGTTTCAAATTTTTTTACTACCGGTTCTGTGGGTGTGGCTTGGTGGGCATGGCATGGCTTGGTGGGTGTGGCTTGGTGGGCGTGGCAGGGGAAGGATACTGTAAAGTCTCCATTCCCACCCCACTCCAGGGGAAGAATGCTGTAAAATCTCCATTCTGTCCCCAGTCCAGGGGAAGGTTACTGCAAAATTCCCATTTCCTCCTGATCAGCTGGCACTTGGGAAGCAGAGAAAAGATGGGGGCGGGGCCAGTCAGAATTTTTACTACCGGTTCTCCAAACTACTCAAAATTTCTGCTACGGTTCTCCAGAACTGGTCAGAACCTGCTGAAACCCATCTCTGAGCTTCAGCATATTAGTTTGCTGGTTTGAGCACACACGCTTGCTTTTTATCTCCTGCTTGGGGATAAAAAACAGCTTCTAAAGCACATCTGGTCTTTGGAGAGAGAAGCAATGAGAAAAACAGGCGAAGCTAGTGCCTCGTTAGGGCTGAAAAACAGCTTCTAAAGCACAGCTGAGAGGGAGTAGCAATGAGAAAAGCAAGCAAAGCATGGAGATCGCTTCACTCGTTAGCGCCTCGTTAGGGCTGAAAAAAAGCTTCTAAAGCACAGCTGAGAGTCAGAGGGAGCAGGCAAAGCACAGAAGATCTCTTCACTTGCTAGCGCTTCGTTAGGGCTGAAAAAATGCTTCGAAAAAGCTACATTCCGAATATAAGACGTACCCAAATTTTCAGCCTCTTTTTTTGGAGGGAAAGTGCATCTTATACTCTGAAAAATACAGTATTGCTTTAGGGGAAGAGGATAGTTTATTAATATTATTTTTTTAAGGGAAGGGTAAGAGATTCCATGAACAATGCAGATAAATAAATAAATAAATTAAAATAGCTAATTCTAATGTGACTCCTGAAATGTATGTATGGATTTGGGAAATTGCTCCAATAAAATGATATATGTTGAAATTGGCCTATATGTAATCACTGAAGTCATTAAGTATATGTAGGAGGCAATCCACACATGTGAACTGATGCAGTGGGCACACTAGGAACTCTAAATGTGGGCAACTCTTCCTTGTCTCATTAGCTAGGTAGACTTAAAAGACAAAAATGGACAAAACTAGGATGGTTAACAAGAAATGATGATACCCACGATAAAGAAAGAGAAAGAAAGGTACAGCTGGATGTGTGCATGTTCACCTGGGTTGCAACTTTCTTTGGGCAAATATCTAGCCATATATAGACCTACCTGCCTTCCTTTCAAGCAGATCAAAATAGAATAAAAAACACCTATCCACTCTAGGTGAGTTCAAATCACCAGGACCACATTCACCAGTATTCTAGAGTACTGAAGGAGCTGGCAAATGTGATCTCGGGACCACTAAACAAAATCTTTCAGAGCTCTTGGAGCATGGGGGAGCTGCCTTGCTTCTTGTCAGATGCTTTGGAGAATAAGTCTATCCCTCCCTTCCTATGACTACCCTTCAGGTACCAGAAGACACTTTATGCCAAGTCATAGTAAGTGAGTTTGTATATCACACTAAGTCAAAAACAAACAAAGCATATGGCTTTGTGTAATATACAAATCCAGATTAAGTACAACCTGATTGTTTTGTTTTTATTTTTATAAACTTCTTCACAAAAAGTGCAAGGAGACACTATGTCACATGGCCAGGTTTACAGAACCTTTTGAACCACAAACTAGCCAATCATGTTCTAGTTTTATGTGGTTTCATAAAATTCAACCTTGTCTGTTAATATGAGTCAGTGTGTTGATTGAACCCAGATGGCACTTTTTTAAAAAAATGTTTCCCATCATGGTAACTTCTAACTGTCCTGTGATTATAATGCCACTAAATCCCAAACCCAGGACAACTATTAACCTAGGAGCAGAGTAATTTTGCCAATTGTAGCTCTGAAATAACAGGAGGACACCAGCTTATTGTGCACCTCAGTACACTGGATGTTAAGTGCCCTATTGGTGAGTTTTTCAGAGACGTCAGTTTGGCTGTGAGCAGAATCCTATTCAGATGTAGTTCAGCAGAGCTAATCTCACAGATTTGTCTCAAAGGTTATATTGTTCTCTAGAATTTCTATCTATCTCAGTTGTTTGGATATTTAACAGAGTTAAATGGCTTAGTGGGGTAGATGACTTTTATTTTACCCTGATTTTGTGATAAGAAGATCATGCAATGTCTTTTCTAGGTAGACCCTCAATTTTATAGATGTATTATTTACTGTGTGTGTAAGGTACAATTAAAGCAATTAGCAATTTCTCTTATGATCTATGTTTATATTTATCTAATCTTGGTAAGCAGTAAAAGAAACAGATGTCAAAGTACGAAAAGTATAGAAATCATAGTAATGAACTTAAAGCATCGGGAAAGAGATTAATAGGCTATTCAAAAGACAAGTACAAAGGATTAGAATTTGGGGATATCCATCAAATTATCCTGACAGTAGCTTGCAAGAACTGTGTTTGTATAGTTATCAATACAATACTTGAAAAGGAAATGGTAGAATTCAAAACGAAATAGAATCACTCTTTCTCTTGCCTACTTTTTCTCCCCACCCTGCCTGCAAGCTACAACTGAGACATGATCTCAGCTACAGCTAACTGAAAAAGCAACTAGACTTGGCCAATGAGAATCTCACGTCTTGTTCCAAAAAGCCCTGAACTGGACGACATAAGAAAAGCAGTTGCAAAATGGGTTTTCAACATGCTTGGGCTGATGAATGCAGTATGTTAATGAAAACTGCTTCCCTGGGGCTTTTTTCATGCTGCAGTATGAAAAAACTGAGTCAACTTTGGACTCATGACCTCTCGGGACGGGCCAATTTTCTACTATCTTGCTGTCCAGCCGCAGAGCAGAGTTTCGATTAACCCATTTTTTGTTATTTTTAAATCTCTGCTGATGCTCCTTTCCTATCACTACCCCTACAAAAAAGCCTACCATCCTCATTATTAATATTCGGAAATTTCATGAAAAGCTGGTGGTTTAGGTATTTAGGTATTTCTAATGGAAGATGGGATGCGGTGGCTCAGTGGCTAAGACGGTAAGCTGGTCGATCGAAAGGTCAGCGGTTCAGCGGTTCGAATCCCTAGTACCGTGTAACGGGGTGAGCTCCCGTTACTTGTCCCAGCTTCTGCCAAACTAGCAGTTCGAAAGCACGTAAAAAAATGCAAGTAGAAAAATAGGGACCACCTTTGGTGGGAAGGTAACAGCGTTCTGTGCACCTTTGGCATTTAGTCATGCCAGTCACATGACCACGGAGACGTCTTCGGACAGCGCTGCCTCTTCGGCTTTGAAACAGAGTTGAGCACCGCCCCCTAGAGTTGGGAATAACTAGCACATATGTGCGAGGGAACCTTTACCTTTACCTTTAATGGAAGTATGTATGATGTACAGTATGTACCTAGGATGTGTGTGACCCTTGCTGATGATTCATCATTGTTATTACTATTGTTTTTTTTAGTGAAATGTTATTATTTATATGTAGCACAGTTATTTATTTGGATTCTTTTGTAAACTGCTTAAATTTGGCATGAATAAAGCAGGGCAGAGGGAGTTGTAAATAAATAAATAAGAACATAGCAACAGCATGAAGGCAAAATCTGGAAGGAAACCACGGTGAGAATGAAAACATTTCAAACTGTTTACTCTTCTGTCATGATTCACTCCAGGTTGTGTATGTATGAATTTTGTTGAGACAGGGTGTGGAGATAAAGCGTTAATAGAAATAAAATTCTTAACAAGTGCAGTAATTCTTGGCTCTTGGCTGCAATTTCAAATTAACCACAATTCTAAAAGTTTTGCCAACAATGGATTTAGTGTAATACTTAGCTTAATGGCTGGGCAGTCAAAAAGTAAACATATTCACTATGAGGTAGACACTTTAAAAAATAGGACTCAATTTCTAATCCAATCTCAGATGCCATTATTAATGAATGCCAATACAGAGCAAAGCAGTCTAGTTTGCAAACTTTAGGTCAGCATAGATATGAAACCAACATATCTAAGGTTTCCTTCTCATACCTATCTATCATCCATCTGTTTATTCATCTATCCTCTATGTAATTATAAAAGGGTAAAACCAAGAGCTATTAAGGGATAGAATTGTAATGGAATCCTTATTGGTGTTTTTCAAATAAGGTGGGCAGAGTTGGCTTCGTGGCCTTCACTTTAATGAGTCACGTCCTTAAAGCACCACTTTTAAATTCTTGCAGAAGCTTAGATAAAAAGCTGTCTACTTTAATGAATAGCTGAGATGTGCTGTTCTTGCACAGGGTCTGAACCAGTTGTTCAAATCATTTTTGAAAGGTGCATAGCCTTGGTAAATTAATATAGTTCCAAGGCATGGAGGATACAGGTGTATATTGAATAAGCTTCAAAAGATATAGTATATATCTTACTATATCTTTCAAAAGAAATAAGATTCGAAACTGCTGCACGCATCCTCTCGGCACATGGAGTCAAAGTGGCGCATAAGCCGGACCAAACACTGAGAATGAGAATGATGCACCCAAAGGAAGCATTATTCAAGGAGGAGACATCTTCAATAGTTTACCGCATCAACTGTAGTAATTGTGCAAGCAATTACATAGGGGAAATGGCCAAGTGGTTACAGACCAGAGTACACGAACACGAACTGGCTGTCCGACGCAAGGAACAGCGCTCCCAGATCTGGACGCATATGAAGGAGCACAACCACACATTTGATTTTCAAGAAGCTGAGGTTATTGCCCATGATAGGACTAAAGGAGGATGCCTACTATAAGAAGCCTGGTTCTCCAATAACAATTCCATCAACAGGCATATCGAACTGCCACCGGCCTACCAGGCTTTGAGACACCAGGAAAGACCCTGCAGGATGAGCAGAGACAGCTTTCCAGTGAGCAGAGACCAAAGGCACCCATCCCCCACCTCTGAGCATGCAAACTCAGCCTGTGAAGGCATAGTCAGTCCTGACCAAACACAGAGCAACCCGGCAGGGCTGTCTCAAACTGTAACAGATAGGATTAATAAGAAACGAACCTGACTTATCACGACGTCACAGACAAGGCAGCAAATTGCAATGGCTGACAGGCTAACATCATCCCCCACTGATAAGCAAGCATGGAGGGAGGAAACAGTAGGAATTAAGCCTCCATCATCCAGCATCACGACAGCAAAAACAACACAGCTGATTACAAGTGGGAGACAGCTGGAAGGGCCTATTACACACGCAAGGGCCAAATTGATTAATGGCATATAAAGGCAGAGATCTCTATAATGATAGTTTAATTCTCTGACGATGTCAGCAGATGGCTGACGAAAGCTTAGTTAAATAAAATTTTAATTATTTTAAAATTTTAAATTCTGGAGCTCTCAGGATGTCTGCTTCTTTCTTTAATAATATACCTAGAAGTCTTCGGACAGCGCTGGCTCTTTGGCTTTGAAACGGAGATGAGCACCACCCACTAGAGTTGGGAACGACTAGCACATATGTGCGAGGGGAACCTTTACCTTTACCTATTCCCCTAAACTCTGCTGAAGATGTTACCTAGCCTGGTAATGAAATGTTCCAAAACCAACCCACAAACTTGGAGAACGAACCTTTACCCTCAGATAAAAATAATTCCAACTACTCTCTATGAAACACAGAAAAATAGGAAAGGTATGTTTAACAGTTATTTTACAATTCTGGATTAGAGCCTTTGACATTTGATTAAGACTCTCCATCATTAGTTCCTTTTCCCTTAGCTTTGATGTTGTTCTAGACGAACTTCTAAAACTTTAGAATAAAGCAAAATACTGCACACAACTTTTAATGTACCGATTTGTACGAGTATATGGAGAAACTGGCTCATTGGTTGGAATATGTGATTTTTTCCAATAATTTCTTATCATTGTCATGGGCATCTATTTGCCTAAGAGCTCTAACATAAGCCAAGCACACTCATATCCTGCCAAAAGACTGTTTTTGTGAGCTGTTCACCAACTAAATGACTTCTTTTCCACTGCCAAAAAATAAATCTGCCTTTTATTCATTTTCTTCTGAATATCTGCTTGGGGCTCTGAAAGAGTGCTTTATGTTTTCTTCAGCTACTATTTTTTGTTTTTGCCATATCTGAAGGCCTTTGTGCATTCAGAAACTCACCGTGTGTGTTACTTTTCCTATTAAGGTGAATAATTTTACACATTCTGGAAGAGCTTTCAGGAACAGAAATGATGTACGATGACAATGTCAAGGGGCCAGGCTACTTATCATAATCATATCATATCATAAGTTTATTTGTCAAGCATATATAAGATAACAGGTAAAAGTATAAACATAATTTGAATACATGAAAAGAGTAAGTAAAAAGGAATATTAGGACAAGGACGGTAGGCACGCTGGTGCACTTAAACACGCCCCTTACAGACCTCTTAGGAATGGGGTGAGGTCAACAGTAGACAGTTTAAGGTTAAAGTTTTGGAGGTTTGGGGAAGAAACTACAGAGTCAGGTAGTGCATTCTAGGCATTGACCACTCTGTTACTGAAGTCATATTTTCTGCAATCAAGTTTGGAACTTCTTCATCATTTTTGTCTCTCTGTGCAAAACTGATTTCCTTAATCCCTCTATGCTCAGAACTGGATTTAATGAATGTAAGAAAAAAAATGTAACACTTTTTAAGGAAGTGTTGGAAAGTGCCTCTTATTTTAGAGAGACTCGCTATGCATAGGAATATATTTGATTCCAGAATGTCCAAATACAAAGCAAGGACGACGGTCTTCACCACCAATGGACAAATAGGATGACTCAGTACATGAGCAGGACACAGAATTGCACGGAAGGACGTCATTCACTCTAGGCCATTTGCATCCACTCCATCTTGAGTTTGATTTTCACCTAAGGATCAGTGGTAAAATCCAATTTTTTTTTACTACCATGCTCAATGAGTTCCAGGCCTGCCTCAAGCACAAAGCTGTCTGTGTGACCTTGGGCCAGTCACTCTCTTTCAGCTCTAGGAAGCAGGCAATGGCAAGTCATTTCTATAAAACATTACCAAGAAAACTGCTGGGACTTGTCCCGGCAGTTGCCAGGAGTCAAAAATTGACTCAAAAAAATGTTTGTGGATCATTAATCCAGATGTTTTAGGTAAGAATGTTTTGTATTATAATATCACTGAGGCATTTTAAACATTATCCTTTAAAAGAATTGTGGATCTTTTATTAGTCATCCAAAGCAAGGATAATTCTATTGTTTAAATTTTCATTGCAATGCAAAATTCATGCAATTATATTCAAACACGAAAGACTGAAATCATTCAAGCTGGGTTCCTAACATTCCTATGGATTAACAATTGAAGGATTGCCAAACTATTCATGAAGATGGCTACATCTGAATCTGGAAGAAGGACCAATATTCTTCATACTCCCAGTGAATTCTACATCTTAATATTTCAAGCACAGAAGCTCTTCTGTGACTCCATTCGGTGCACTTCGCAGAAGCAAACTTATGGTGAGGCAGAGTGAACAGAGCTGGGCTTCTGCCTTTCACCCCAATCCTAAACTGGTGTTCTTAGGTCACCAGAGAAGAATGTCCTGTCACCAGTTTATCTTAACTTTTGCCTCAGATGACAAAAAGTCTTGAGCAGTCCTTGGTCATAGTCTATAATTATGTCTGCCTTGAGTAGACAGAATGTTTAGAGGGTTATATATTCCAAAACCTTATCTATAGGATCTTGAGTGAATTCTGGGAATACAGAACTCCATGATATCAGTGGCAGTAGTACCTGTAATAACTGTAGTAGAAGGAAGAAATAATGGATTTAATTACACTTCTGCAGACCTATTTTTTGTATACACAAAATCTACTTTATATGTATTAGTCTTAGGAAGAAAACATGAGAATTATAAAACAGGGGTACCATACCGCTGGTCCGTGGACTGGTACTCATTCATGGCCTGTTAGGAACTGGGTTGCACAAGCAAGCGAAGCTTCATCTGCGCATGTGTAGGATATAGGATTTGGTCCTAGAGAAAAAGACATGAAGGCATAATTGTAGCCCAATCTCAGTATTTCTGCCAGGGTTGAGGGTTCCTAGGCAAAATGCTGTTCCTAGAGAAGAACTTCTTGGGAAATTTGAGATGTTGAGAAGAGCTATAGTCATTTTCTCTATAGCGTGCTCAAACTTTTCTCTTAAGCTTTTTTTTTTAGACATAAATATATGGATATGTTTTTATTATTGACTAGTAAGACAAGAAGAATGAATGCTGGAAGAGGAACAGATATAGTCTTATGACCCTACAAGGTTTTGGGACTGGTTATCCACCAGTAGGCAGCCATCAGAACCAAAATCAATATTCATTGGTTCTTTTCCTTCATAATCCAGAAAAATCACTCCAGAATATTTTTCTGACTAGATTGGAGACTTTGTTATAATTAACATCAGATTTTCTAGAGTTACTATAGTGACTATACAACTCTTTCTTGCAGGCAAATATCCAGGAGAACATTGCTTGATTGTCTACATTTAACTGATGACAATCTCACTGAAGTCTTTTCTGAAAAGGTTGAAATGTCCATAATATTCCCATAGTTTTTCAAGTAATGCAATATCCTTAAGTGTCGTGTCCCAAGCAAAATCTTAATATAGCATCTGCTTCATAAGCATCAGAGAAAAAATGCAATAAATTTTGAGCAACTTTTAAAAAAAATCAACATGCAACAGATGTGGCTAACCTCTTCCATCCAATATAAAGCTTGGTTTCATTTTATGTTATATGATTTTGAAAACTTGATAACCAGCCAATGAAGGAAAAGTTTGTCTGTGATGTCACTACTTTGGAACATTACAATATATGAATCATATATTAGAAACATATTGTGCTGTTATTCAGTCATCTGACACTTTAGAATGCTATCAACATGAACATTTATAATGCCTTTACTTATGCACCAGCTTTGTTCATAGGAACCAGTGTGACTAACTTGAGAGATAGGGTTTCCATTTCTTATGAGGACTTCCAAATTGTACAGGCTGTTTATCAGTGGTGGGTTGCTACCGGTTAGCCCCGGATTGGGCGAACTGGTAGTGGCGGTGGCGGGAGGCTCCGCCCACCCACCCGGAGAGGCCCTGGGAACCCCACCTGATGGATCCTTCATCTTCTATTAGCCCCCGTCCCCCCATCTTTTGTGGCTGGATCCCTCCCCCATGCTGCTTTTGGCCGCCTCGGGAGGGTCTGAATTGACAGAGCCTCCCTCTGAACTGCAGCCCCTGCTCTACTCCCAAAGCCCCCGAGCCCCTGCACCGATTGGCTGGCTGCGAACTGTCCTGGGTGCCCAAAAGCCCAACACGAACTTACTTCGATGAATGGGTCACGGCAAAGGGACTGGGACAGAGGGGCCGTGGCCCAAAGTGCCAGTGCGTAATAACACGGAGGCGAAACCCTGGTGAAGAAAGAGGCAGCACCAAGGGTTCGAGCCAAAAAGTCCTAGATTCGCCCTCCACAATAAAATACCGCAAGAAAACATAAACATAAAATGCTAACAGGCTTGGAATAAATATTATATGGAGATGTATACAGAGTAGATGAACATCTTCAATATAAATGGGATCTAATGCAGACTGGGCCTATTTGTAACATGTACTCCGAGTGTCAAATGAAGCAGATTCTTCCAAAGAGAGCTCTTTTGCTAATTCTGTTCTATGTTATGCCAGTGAAGTAATTAGACCCAATTCTCTCAGATTTTCTTTACATGTCACATTTTGTGATCCTGTCTTTGGCAGCAGTTCTAGGAAGATGGAGTGGGAGATTCCCTTCAGTCAGCCATGTATGTTGACTGGAAATGCTCCAATAAGTGCCTAAACCATCACACAGGGGGATTGAGAAGGATTGTTCTCCTTCTCTAGCCATGTTTTTTTAAATTGATGACTGTTCAGAATGCATGAGAGGAATTACCTCATTCAGATGTGTTTGTTTAACTGCAATAAGGGCACATATCTACTGAAGACATTAAAGATACTGTATATAGTCAAGGTATTAGGATCTAGAATTTGGGGAACACATGTGAACAAATCTCTCTCTATTGTTTCTTTATATATGTCTCTCCAACTTTCACACCAGTTTCCAAAATCATTTTATTGGTTGGGGTAGGAAACAATGTTTAGTTTTAGAGATTATAAACTGGAAAGCATTAAATGTAGATTAAGACAATTCAAGATTAATTAACAAGAAACATTTCTTATTCTTTTTTAATGTGGAGATTAGATAACCTTTTAAGAAAGTGGAATGACATCCCCCAAAGAGAGTTAATAATACCAAAACGACAACATTTTTAGAAATTAAGATTGTGGGCCAAGTTTATGGGACAGTTCATTAGTATTAACACTGAAGCAATGTTTTAGAAAAGCTATAAATATGCTCTCATTTTTCAATGATACCATTTCTTTTTGAAACTCACACAATGCTGGGAAAGAGAAATTAGGACTCAGGAAAGATTATTTTTTAGTCCAGAGATACTTTAAAGCCTGTGCAGCCGTAATTGCTAAGAAGATATATGTCATCCTTTAACTGGACATGTGTATTATTTTTAAAAAATGGACAAGGGAGCCAAAGATTTCTGTCGTGAACTACAAGCCACCTGTCAGCCTCCGCTGACAGGAAGCACACCTGACATCACCATACTATTCTATGCATTCATTACATGATGGATTTTTGTCTGTCAACAGATAGCCAATAGCTTCTGTGAACCTGAACTATAGGAAGAATACTGTAAATCATTACAGATAACACCCAGTGTGTTATCTACATAACATGTTTTATCTTTCTAGTGATTGCCTGGAAGAAAGAAATATGGAGCAATGTGATTTACTTTTCCCTCCCAGGAATTTTTAATCAGTTTTCATGCTCAGATGTTCCTGATTTCCCTCTGCCATTAATAGCGAGTAATTTGGGACTTACTAGCCAACTTGTTATTTGGGTTAGATCAGTGGTGGGTTTCAAAATTTTTTACTACCGGTTCTGTGGATGTGACTTAGTGGGTGTGGCATGGCATGGTGGGCGTGGCTTGGTGGGCATGGCAGGGGAAGGATACTGTAAAATCGCCATTCCCACCCCAATCCAGGGGAAAGTTACTGCAAAATCCCCATTTCCTCCCGATCAGCTGGGACTTGGGAGGCAGAGAATAGATGGGGGCGGGGCCAGTCAGAATTTTTACTACCGGTTCTCCGAACTACTCAAAATTTCTGCTACTGATTCTTCAGAGCTGGTCAGAACCTGCTGAAATCCACCTCTGGGTTAGATGGGAAAATGGGTAGAGCTTCCTGCAACACTGTCAACCTCACATGTCCTATAGGCTGCCTGTTGATACATTAATAAAAATGGCCAGTTATTTTATTTCTGATTATTTGTAATAATAAGAAGGAAAATGATATAATGGTATGTAGCAGTGGCAAAATCCCCCCGGTTCTATCTGGCTCGCCGAACTGGTAGTGCTGGCGGTGGGAGCCTCCGCCCATCCACCGGGACATCATTACATCCCTTTTTTTTACCATTTGTGCATGTGCAGAAGGTTCTGCACATGCACTGAAGAGGTGCACATATGCATAGGGTGTGTGTGCTCCCATGCGCTCCCGTTCCCGAACTGGTAGCAAAGGTAAGTGGATTTCACTGCTAGTATATAGGAATAATGTTGGGAGATGAGAGGAAAGAGCAATAGACCGGACTACCAGCATGTAAGAGGTAACTCGGTTAACAGAAGGAGAGGTAGCATAGGAAGCATTTCAGAAAGAACCCTCCCTAGTTTTGCAGACAGTAAAAGGGGAGGAGGGGAGAAATGCTTTCAGGTTTGTAAAGTTTTGTTAATGTAACCTTAAAATAAAGATAGTGCTGATATTCCTGATAATGTTTCTTGTTTGGATGATCTAACAGGTACTTAGCTTATAAAATGATAAACACTGTACTTCTCTTGCATCAGTAGTCCCCAGCAATAGTCCTTAATGTAAAAGTGGATAATTAACAGAATTTCAAAAATCTATAAAATAACACATAAAGAAGAATGCAGAAGAAAATTATGCATAAAAAATAAGAAGCTGGAAATATTATCACATGATGTCAGATGTTATGATACCGCTGACTTGGATGGCTTGGAACGGAGTAATCAAATAAATGGATATTAAGGCTATCTGCATCTACTAATGATGATGAATATACTGTACATGGTAATATGACTAATATCAGAATGCCTCTCACAGATAGCTGGAAATAGTGTGATGGCAGGAGA